>NW_024881278.1:5577500-6262500 GCF_018691265.1 Tyto alba | reverse complement strand
AGTTGTCATGCACTGCTATCTTTCACTTTAATGAGCACTCAAATGTAAGTGAAAAATTAAAAGGTTGTTATATTTAGAAATAGCTGGAGCCATACACTCGATGTATGTTGCACACAGTGGGGAATGAGCATAAAAAATGAGGGGGGAAAACCCATCTACTTTGCAGCTATATTCATTAATTAAAAGAAGATTGTTAAACTAAATTTGGAAAGAAAAAAAAAGGAAAAAAAAGAAAAAAAAAAACCCTTCTTTAATTGTGTTTACCCAAAAGCCTTTTCTTCCTAATTTAAATAGCATAAACATCTGGACTAAAGCAATATTAGAATCATGGCAGTAGTCAAGCAAATCTTGTGGAAAATAATGAAATTAGATCCCTGGTGTTGTGACAGAGTAAGGGCAGGATACATCAGTTCGATGTTAATAAAATTTCCATGAATGACTGAATACAATTAAGAAATTGTCAGTTGCGGCAATGAACTTTTGTAGCTCATAGATGTTTGCATCATTTGATTATGCTGGCAATTTAAAATTGTTTGTTAGTGTCTGTGTTGGGATATTAATTATGACCTTTATTACAGCCCACAATTAAACTAGTCATATAGCAACAAGCAGCCCGTGTTGTGGTAGTAAAGGATCTGAACTGTTTAGAATAGGGTCTTGGTATGTTCAGACCATTCACTGATCATCCAAATTGGAAATTATTTGAAATAATCCAGTACTTTAAAAAACAATTCAGCTGGGTTGAGTAATCCCTTTAATAAAGAAATTTTGGTTTAATAGTGTTTTAACAGTTTTAATTGCTAACAACATCTGTAAAACTGTTTTAAAAAAGGAGAGAGAAAGCATTTTTAACTGTGACTCCAAGACAAGCTTTCTCCTGTTTCAGGAAGAGAAACCAATTATTCATTGGTTAATTAGCTGTAAACAACTTTTTAAAGACACATCCATTATATATGTAATTATTTGAAAAAAGCTTTAATGTTATTTGTGCTAATGCATAATTATTAGTGCTTGCTAAAAGGATTAACAGTATTTAGATGACCAGTATTGTTGGGAAATATCAGAGTGGAGAGATGAGATGAGCATCAGGAAGGAATGTGCAGTGCTGAAGCAAGTGTGTGCCTGCACCCCTTTAGCAGTGACAATGAACAAATCACACGTTCAGAAACAAAGCATTGCAAACTGAAACCACACACTTTTTCATCTTCAATATTTCTGTGATACGTGAAGAAAATATATCACCGCAGAAGTATTTCTATACCCAGTGGGATACATAGGAATACATAGTTCCTGTGGTTTTTAAATTTTTTTTTTTAAACTCTCATGGCACGTTTGTATTTTTTTTTAGAACTGCATGGTCCCTTTATTATTGCATAGCTGAGTGGCAACTTTACAATGCCCTCAGTACATCCATTTACTAACTGTTATACCTAATTTACTAAGAAGATGTAAAGTCATAGTGAAATCTATTTAGACTTTTTAATGTGTTGACTGGAGCACTGTTTAGAATCATTAGCATATGACTGAAAGGAGTATTTTTTTAAACTCTTAAATATTTTTAATGTAGGTCAAGTGAAACTGTAACATTTACCCTAAGATGTTGCAAATTCCAACTAAGATATCACAGAAACATGCCTGAAAAGTGTGCTGATTTACGCCTGTTTATCAAAAAAAGGTTTGACTGTATATACTAAAATTGCACTGAAAGAGGCAATTCAGGGCCACATCAATGAGAACTTAAGCATCTCTGTGACCTAATTCTGACACAATCATAGTTATGTTGTGCTTAAGTTATTATCCTGGACATATCTAACAAAATAATTTATGTTAAACAGAGACCTGATATTTAATGTGCCACGTACCCATATTTTCATGGAGTTACAATTTTTCAAAGCCATTTGTGTAAGTGGCTAGCCACAGAAGCATGATAAATGGTGTAACAGGAGCGCTACAAATTCCCCTGCAAGGTCCGCAAATGTGCTTTAGCCCTGACCTGGAAGGATCAACCTGAGCAGTGGGAGATTTGTTCAGTCTCCATGAATTTGGCTGCTTTTCAGATGCTGCCAGTAATGATGCTAATTGCTGGCATTTGTGGCGGTCGTTTTTGTGATACAGGCACCTGTACCATGTCAGGATTTCTGATCTTTTGAACAAGAAAACAGCTCTCAATTCTCTTTTATGCAACTGGAGGAACAGTGTTTGACAGCTCTGAAGGAATACCATGGGTGATTTTAGCATTTCAGTTCATTGGATATTTTTAATTCTCTGGAGTATATTAGGGAGAAATTGTGTACTTTCATTTGTATGATTTCTTTAAAGCAATCATTATGTGGAAGCATTTGGGGCATGGAATTTTTGTAACTGTTTTAGTTGACAAAGAAATTATTACATTTTAAGGGATTTGTGTATTTAAGCATAGATGATTATTTAGAAGGTTTGGTTGCTGCAAATTGGAAGCCTTGTAGCTCAGTTTACTAATTTATTTTGTGATCTGTGACTAAACTGAGTAAAAATGCAAATAGCACAAGCCCTTTACATTTTATCACCGGATCAGTTTACTGAAGGGAGGATCAGAGTCACTAAACAGTTCAACACTCTTGTGATTTCTAAGTAGTCAGATACTAAAAGCATCTATAGTGAAGACTACAGGAAAGCTCACATGAACAGAGCTTTTAATGGAATTCAGGTTTTATTTGTTTCTGACTTGGAATGCAGAAGCAAGACTTTATTGTCCATTGTAAGGATGATTTTTTTTTTTTCTCCCATCACACGTGGCAATGAGCCATCATGTCGTGTTGCAGCATGCTCATGTGTTAGGAGGAAACAACTGCTAAAGGTAGAAAGAAATGCTGAAAGCTTAAATGGGTGTTGTCATTTCCTTTTGATTACACCTCTTTATAGAGAGTGTTTAAAAAATTATAATCTTTTACTTCTGGCACTTTTATTTTTAACTGATGTTTCCCCATGTTTTTTTGGGGGGGTTGTTTGTTTAAAAGTATTACAGCTGTTTATTTGCTACTTATTTGCAAGTCAGTCTTAGCAGTGATGTCACCACCATTTTGGAGCTAGTGCTAGGGCACAATCTCTCTCTTGGTGAAACCAGATAAAGTTATCCTCTTGCCTCCTAACGAAACAGATTTGGGTCTATTAACACCTATTTTTGCAGATCCAGCAGAGGGAGCAGAAGTCCACTGACAGGGTTGCTTTGGACGAAACATTTGGGGTGGCAGATGGGTTGGCAAAAATTGCTTGTGGAGGTGGGGAACTGCATGAATCATTCCCCCCATATTCTGAGAAAATTGCTCAATTAAAACACTAAAGATTGCTCTGTAATTCAGTAATTTTTCACATCCTGGAATTTCATTTTTTCTTTAAATTCTTCATGAGTTGGTACCATAAGAGTTGATTAAAACTATTTCCAGGACTAACACAAGTGTAGTGATCCCAATTAGCCAGAAGATAATTGTTTCAGTAGGGAAAAACACCCAACCATGTCTTTACATATCAACTCGCCAGCCATTTTGCTACATTTGTGAATATACATCAGAAGAATTGGCTAAACTGGCTTTGAGTGTGCCATATGTAAACATCAGGCTTTCATTTGTGTCCATACCACCTTTAGTTATACTGGTTTGTGCAACTAGGATTTGTAGTCATTTGGTCAATATTCAGCAGAATGCAATTTAAGAGGGTCAAGTTTAGAGCTGGACTATTTGATATTGCCCCCTCTGAAAAAGAAAAAAAAAATAGCTGTAGTGCTCCAGTGTTATTTTAAGATGCATGCAGTTAATACAAATCTGTTATTAGGTAGTGTTGTTACTTCTGCCTTAACAGTGGTAACAGCGCAGTATAGCAGCAACTGGTGAGCTGGGGCTTGCTGCTAAAGGTGGCAGAGAGTGGATTTTGATTTACATACAACAGGGCTGGGAGCCACTGCATTTTAGAAGATACACAAGGGAGAATCTTTGGCTGATTTCTGAATTCAACTAGACCAAGCATCCCACCAGCAATGGTTTTATTTCCTTAAGGAGTGTTTCCTTCTACTTCTAGAACTCTATTGGCAAGTTTAGTTTGGTAAAGTTAAAATAGATTTTATCTATATAAGTAAATATGAATGCATGGCACATGATCCTTCAGAATTTGCTGATTGCAGTATGAGCTAGGCAGAATCATACATCAATCACGTATCTGGGCAGAATATCATATATGACTGGGTAGAATCACAGCCACAAAAGAACTCATCCTAAGATTACCAGCAGAAAAGCAAAAATTATTCTCAACTGATTTGCTGCAGTGTGAGGATTCAGCTAAGGCCCCAAACCATGCAGAAAGTGTTTCCTCATTCACTTTGTCTTGAATTCCTTTGAGGTATAGGCTCAGTGCTCCTTTCACAAATTGAGGTTCAGTTGCAGTTGAGATGACACCCCAAAAAAGCAACTAGTGTTTCTTGAAAAAGTTCTGTCCAAAGTTCAGAGACAACTGGCAAGAAAGAGCTGTGCAGATATAATACGACGGTTTGAGTTGCCTTAGGTAGCTGAGTGCATGGACTTATGTACATCTACATTAATGGAATTAAAAATATTGAACAGTAAAATCTATATGAATGGCTTTCTGATTTGTTCACCAAGGCTACTTTATGTGAGTACTTTTAGGGTATGTATTTGTCATAGGGAAGTGGAATGATAACTCTGAATCTCATAAACTAAAACTCATAGGAAACTCATGTGAATCTCATGGGCTAAAATTGTCGAACATTAAATAAAACTATATTTAGGATTCCCATTTGCTTTCTGTTGGCCAAACCTGAAGACGGTGTAGAGATCACATTTCCGACTCTTTCTCTGGAACTGTGAAGGCTAAAAATTCAGTTCTTACATGAAAAATCTAGATTTTTTTTTTTTTTAAGAAAAAGTTTTGGAAAAAAGAGGGCATTAAAAGCTATGCAGATATTGTAAGACTGATAATTGTAAGAGTTGCAACACAACTGCTGCTCCATGTAGAAGACAGACATGTGAGAGGAGAGTTGTGTACAGCCAGGGCTTCATCTAGCACAGAAGACAGAGCAGTGTTGTACAAGTTTAGAAAAAGGTGTTTGTGAGAAAACATCAAAGGTAGAGTAACCAGCTCACTGGAAGCCAGTTTTCTTCAAATAATGTTTTTGCATTATAAGCAGTTCTTCAGTATTTTTAGAAATTTAGTTTTAATAAGTATTTTAGATTCTAATCCATTTGATATCTTAAAAAAATGAAATGAAAATGAATATTTGGTTTTATTATTGTCTTCTCTTTCCTTCTTTTTTTTTCTTTCTCTTCTTGCATGTTAGACAAGTGTGACAGTGAAGAAAAAGAAAAGGGCAATGGGGGGACAGGAGGTTGTAGATCCAATATATCTTAGTTGATGAAGGCAGCTTTCTTTTTTCAGATGAATTCATTCAAAGATAATATCTCTCCCTCCCAGGGAAAAAAAAAAAAAACAAAACAAACACCCAACCAAAAACATACTCCTGACAAATGAAAGTTCAAACTTTCCCCAAAGTAATGTTTTTACTTAGAAGATAATTGCCCTTGCTTGGCCACCTTTGTTGACAAGCAGATGTGGGATTTAGCTTTGATTGAGCAGTAAACCTTAGAGATGGACATAAACCTGGCTCCTTACAAGAGGATATCACCTAGTATTTTATTTCCCTTCTCCTCAGAACAGGTAGGATTTTTTGAAGATACTTAAGCTTCCTAACTCTACAGACTAAAACTTCACGTGGGCCAGATCTGCATCTGCCTCACCCTTCTATCTTACCTCTTACAGTTACCCTAAGGACAAACTCCGGTGCATCATTAGCTCCTGCACACCACCTACCTCCCTGCAGTGTTGCTTGCCTCCTGGGAGAGGGGGAGGCAGGCAGGTGTGCAAGAGCCATTCATAAATCTGGAAGAAACCATATCTGTGTTTTCAGTAAGTACCAAAATCTGAATGTTTACTGTGTACAAAGTTTGCAAGGTGTCTGTACCATTGTTAAATTGAATTAATTTTGAGGTGCTGATGAACTGAAGTTTGGTCTCCCTTGGGACTATATAGTCTTTGTAGAAAGGACAGAGAGCACCACACATGCTTGTAGGAAGGTTAAGGAGATCAGAGGCTTTCTGAGAGTCTTAATGTTTTTGGTGTGGGGTTTATTTTACTACCTAGCAAAAGGGGGAGCTTGAGGCAATGGCCATAGATGCTACTGGGAAGGAAACGTGACTGTTACGTGAGATTTTGTAACGTGATCTTCTCCTGTTATTCAATGTTGATGGCTTTTTGCTGATTAAATGAACAAAGGCGATCCCATCATAACAACAACAAACTAAAACAGAACAGAAACTTCCAAGTCTACACATTATTGGAAAGAATCAGAGAAC
This sequence comes from Tyto alba, assembly GCF_018691265.1. Classification (NCBI taxonomy): domain Eukaryota; kingdom Metazoa; phylum Chordata; class Aves; order Strigiformes; family Tytonidae; genus Tyto; species Tyto alba. Next base: position 6,256,105 of record NW_024881278.1, on the reverse strand, counting down.
AGGAAATGAAACAAAAGCTAGGATATTCAGAATGCAATCTTACAACATTTCTGGCATAAGATGCTGTGGCTTTTTAAACTCTATTCTCTAAGCCAAAGATGGAGTTGTCAGCCTTAACTTTGGCTTTTCATGCTTTTAGCAGTTTGCGTTAAACATTAATGTTATTGAAAATAGCTTTTTATCCATGTGTATTAAGGGTTTGTTTGCCAAAGTCTCTGCTTCCAAATGCGTGAATTTCAGCAGCTAGCAAACATCAAAGCAAGGAGAATTTTCAGCTCAAAAAGTTATCTTTAAAATTGAAGATTAGTCTTTCACTGTATGCTTTTCGTGAATAATTATTAGAATCTATAATAAACACTTAGTCTCTCTTTATTGTTCTGTCTATTATATTGAAAGAGATATGCCTTGATGGTATCATTTTAATTAACTCTTGCTGTGTTTTACTGAAGTTCAAAGCATTAAGCATTGTTTATGTAAGCACCATGACATTCAGGTTGCTGAAAGAAGTAAATAAAACTGTAGGTCAAACTGTATTAATGTGTCTTGCCAGCTATTATTACATCTGCTTTTGAATAGAATTTATTCTGTAATTGATGGTTGTCAGCCTGTAATTTCCATAGTTACGTTCTGAACACTTCAAGTTTTCCCTAATTTTTGTAGTGTTTATACTATATATAGTCAAAGATTAAAGTAAAATGGAAAAATGAATTACCAATTTTTCTCTGACCAGCTTAAGATTTCATTCTTCAGGGGAATCGCTCCAGTTATTTGCCAAGTTCCTATATCTATAATATTCTCTTAGATTCAATTTTCTGCCCTTTACTTTTCTCCATTTCATATTTACTTTATTCTTTGTGGTCATCCTATCTAATCTGTCCATGTCTACCTAATCGGCCTAATATATCCATGTATCATTTCTTTAATGATTTTATTATTGAAATGACACTTAGCATTTGATACTTAAGCATACATTACAAAAGCTTAATTTTCCCATTAGTGGATCAAACTTCCATACTGCTCCCACATTCAGACTGCTTCATGGGTTAAACAAGCCTTATTGAATGTTGTCCAAGAGCTGTAATGCAGATCTATTTTTTTTAATCTGTATTAGTGAGTGGAAGCCACTGTACAGATCTGGGTCGCCTGTTATTCTCCAACATTGACCAGAGGCTCTGGTTGGTGAAGATGCAAAATCTCCTTTCACTGTGCAACTTGAATTTTATGTTTAAGGACTTGCTTATGCAAAGGAAGCTTGGAAATTAAACTTTTAAGCCACTTCTGCCATCCATAATGAACTGCAGATGTTTTTGAAGCTTCTATGGCTTTCTTCTATCCATTTTATGTTCAACTTTACCAAATTAACTTCTCTTTGTTTCAGCTTCCTTCGACAAAATAATTGACTTTGGAGAAGTGCATAGCTAACAAATTACACCCATTTTTACCCAGTCCTTTCTTAAGCTTTTCCAGGTAGTTCACATTCCCATAACATTGTGCTTGCCCTTTGACTCGGAGCTCTTCTTCCCTGATAACAGCCTCTGTTACTGTCAGATGTCAAGACACCAGTAGCGGCAGCATCATCCAGACCTAGCCTGCTTCATTCTGATTCCTCCAGATTCCCTTGTTTCCCTAGGATGTAGGAAAGGTTTCCACTCTTATTTTCTAGAACTTCTAATAAAATTCCTTCAAGATAGCATGGATTTGCTCCATTTCTTTTCCTGTTCCTCCTATTCATCTTGATGTCACCATGTAGTCATGCATCTGACATGGTGTGACTGGTCTTTACTGTAGTGCTTGCAGTTTCTGTCAAAGCAAGTCATGATGTGATGCTTTGTCTCTGTATCAGGTTACCTCAACATTTTCTCACATGGTTTCATATTTCTCTGTCATAACTTTCTGTCTTTATTCTGTGTATGTTTTCAAATTATTTGAATGTTAGGTCTTTTTTTTTTTTTTTTGCTACGAGCCTTCTGAGTCTGGGAAGGATAAAAAGGCTAGTTTTGTGTTCTGGAATGGTTTTCATGTAGAAATTTTTTTTTTTTTTTTTTTTTTTTTTTTTTTTTTTTAAGATCAAGCTTGTGGTTTACTTAAAAGAGAATTCCATTGTGTTTCTCTAGTGAAGCGTAGCTATCCAGTTAAATATGTTGTACAGGCACTGAATAGTATAACGCTTAAGGGATGTTGAATTTTATTTTGGACATGTTTGTATGTCTTTATTGTGGCAGGGACTTTATGGTGATAGGGTGATAGGGAGCTAAAGTGTCTGGTTACACGTTACAGTTAACAGAGTGGCCTGCAGTTAAGTTCCTTGGTATTAGAATCTTTTTTTTTTTCCTCCCCCTTCTATAAGCTTGATAGGCTGCACTCGGAGTTCATTGACTTGCCTTTGTTGTGGGCAGAATTCAAGTACTAGGTCAAATTAAAAACTGCCATTACCATTATGTCTGTACTTTTGCAGTGCATTCCTCTTCTACCGAAAGCCAAATACCTATTTGCATATTTTGGATTGATGAAACCAAAGAAACAAAGCAAAAGAGACAATTTTACTAGTTCATAAATGAATTGATGCTGAATAGCAAACCTCATTATTCCTTGACTAATCTGTTAAACAAATGAAAATAGGTGAGCCTTCCTCTCTCTTTTTTTGTCTCTTATTTAAGAAAATGGCATGATCTCAAGAGAACATCTTTAACTAAGAGAGCATAAGTGCACAGAATGACAGTTACAAATAATTTTATACAACAGACAGACAAATTGAGCTGATTGTCTGTATTAAAAAAAAAAAAAAAAAAGAAAAAAGAAAAAAAAAGCCTGGCCTAAAAGACTACAGTAAATCACGAAAGTGATCTCAAGTGAACAGAGATAGATTTCTGGAATACGGTGTGCAATGAAACCACTGACCTCTTATACAAGGGTTCATGTCTTTTTCTACAGAAACAGATGGGTAATAGCATAATGCTGAAATCATGCTCTACATAATATGGACCTAGTGATTGCAGACCTGATTGCTTGCCATATGGTTGCTGAAGGGTTGAAGAGAAAATGGGATGATATGCAAACCCTTAAAAGCAACATTTTTATTGAATGGCCATTACATTAAAACCCAAACTCTGCAAATGAAGGCAAGAACTGTGGTGAATAATGATGAAATAACAAAACAATAAAAGAAGAAACACAATAGCATGTATTTGTTTTCAATATGCAAAATAATACTTTTTTTTTTTTTTTTTTTTTGTCATTTTGCCTTGTGTTATGAGCATTCGGTGGAAAGTTGGTGGGACATTGCTGCCTGCAGGGCACAAATACAGTATAGTGGAGCATTGCAGTATTCACTAGGTCAGACAGAAAAATAAAATAATCACTTGTCTCAAAGGAAAAGCTTCTGAGTTAAATGCTAACTAAAATATGCAACTTGCATACATGAACTACTTTACTGAGAAGCTAGTGGAAAGCCTTCATGAGACTTGCTTTTTCAAGACACACTTCTACAGCCTATTTACTCTGTCTCCTGAAAAAAAGTTGCTTTTATCACTGATTTATTTTTCTTGGTATGTCCTTGTTACTGGTAAATAGCCTATTTTTATTTTTTTTTATTGACATCTGTCAGTAAGTTGCTCAGTGTAGTTAGAGGCAATGCAAAGAGGTAGTGTATAAGTCCTCACTCATGCATACTTGTCTAGAAGAGGCTTCTTCATAGGGAGTTTATACACAGCACTCAGCAATGTGACCACAGCTTCATGGCCATGCCTGCTTGCAGGCTGAGGATAAGTGTGTATGGAAGTATGACATGGTGAGAATGATAGCAAGTCTTTGAAACTGCTGAGAGACAGAAACAGGGTCTGAAAATCCTGGTTTCCTGGGCTTTTATTATAGAACATTTGAATGGCAGGCCCTGTATAGCCTCTTTTGAGGCATGAATGGCTCACTCTCTGTTTTGCCATCATGGATTGATACAGGGAGGATACCCAGTGGATGAAAGTTATAAATTCAACTCAGTCTAGGGATTATAAAAGTTTGGACTTAAATAACATGAGCCACTAGAATCTGGCTGGACTTTTCCTCCTCTAGATGCTCGGTCGTGCATGAACATACAGATGGCTAACTGCTTTAGTGCAGAGTGGACCTTATTGGCTTTCAAGTCAAAAGATGCCAAAAGGATACTTTTGTTTGTAATGCGAGTTTAAAACCTCCCACCATGTTGTATCTTTCCTCTGTTGAAAGCCACTCCTCATTCTGCAAGACACATCCAGTCTCTTCTCTCTAGTACACAAAGATCTTTAGAAGGTGATGGGTAAGCAGTTAGCCTTTCATGTTAGCAAGTACAATATTCTCTCTGTTGTGCCATGTGGCTATACTGCCTCACATGTGGGTACCGCAACAGAGAAGTCTCTGTACAGTTGCCCTCTCTACACCATGCTGCTTAAGAGCTTCCAAGATCAAGATGGGATAATATAGCTATCTCTGATTAATCACTACTAAATACAGACTTCCTTAGCTTGACAGGCTTGTCTGATGCATCCCATAAATCACAATTTGTTTGGCTGCAAGAATGGAAAATATTTATCTGAACAATTATTTTCAGAGAAAAATCTTCCATGTATGTGAACCTCAGGATCATCCTCAGAATTGTTAGGCTTTTCATCGGCTGCCCACCTCACTTTTATTTCATTTGGAGGCCTAAAGACATATGACAAGCAGCATATTCCGGTATTTAAGACATTTTAAGTATGGCGAAACAGATTTTCCTATGATGAGAAGAGATTTCCTCCAGCCTATAAAATTGATTCTCATACTTCTCGACTAGTGACATGCCGGCTGTGTGGCAGCAATAAGTTTTGCATAACTTTTAAGAGCCCATGCTGACCTACTTAACAGGCATCCACTGCTACATAATGTATTTAGGTCAAGTATTGTGTTTGAGCTTATCATCAATCTTGTAATAGTCCAGCTCACGGTGAAAGCCACAGGTACAAGATTGATGCAAACATTCTATAGGATAGAAAATATTCTTGTCATTTTCTTAAAAGGAGGCTTATCATTGTGGCGGTGGTATTTGTTATTTTTATTGGAGAAGCATCAAGGATTGCCAATCACAGCCCCTACCCCCCCAATCTGTGCTGTTGCACCACTGGTTTGTCTTCCTATGTTACCTGGTTAAAAGGATGTCCAAAACCATCTGTAAAAAGTGATTTTTATTTTTTTGAATGGTTTGTTTGGGCTAGACAGTACACATGGTGGTTTAAAATCTATTTTTACTGTGACACTTTACTGACTGTTTCTTACTTTCAAAAAAATAAAACTGGCAATTTTACACCCTTGTATGCTGTATGCAAATACAGGAGAGGTCCCTTGCAAATAGTAAATAGCTGGGCAACATCCTTTTGTTAACTGCTGGTAGTGGTTAAAATAACTGTGTTTTGCAAGAGTTATCGTGCATCTATTTAGGCAGAGCCTGTAGATTTGTCTGATCTGCACAGCATTACAAAGTGGAAACCAAATCACTATACACGGGCGCACACACCCTGTCTCCTGCACTTCAGTTTTGGGATGGTGGGAGAGACTGATTTTTGCATATTTCTGAAGAGATTGGACTAAGCAATCATTTTTCAAAAGCAATATGCTTCCTTTCTTTTGTTCCTACCATAGGTGCAGTTGTGCTTTAGCCCACGCTTTGGGCAGACTGTTAAAGCATGTATTTTAATAAAGTAATGCCAGCACACTTAGTCATCCATACAATATTAGTGAAGTGCATACTGGTTTGTGCAGTAAATTGTTGCAAAGTTATATGACATCTTAATGCTCTGACAGGATGTGAAAGACAATAACACCACTGAAAAGACCAGAAAAGGCCCTTTATAGCTACTGAATAATATATTAGCTTTTAACACTGTATATACGAACAAAACGGGATAAGGTATAAAATCAACAAAATAATTATTTATACCAGACATTATATGTTTTATCAGGATCAGAACTATACAACCTCACAACATGGTGTGAACTGGTTTTGATATGGTATTCATTATCTCTAAGAGCTGTAAATACTTGCAGTCCAAATTCGCATCTGCCCTTGAGGCTGATGAAATGCTATCTTATGTGTACTTTGAAAAAAGTTACTCTGGAAGAAACTCATTGATCTGTTGTGTGAATGGACTTGCAGGGATCATTCCTAGTGTCCAAAATGTGCAAATGTGGGGACCTGTGATCAGCTTATAAAATGTGCAGGTGGGTACCTGCATGAAAATTATTCTGAACTTGACATATATAGTGCTGTGGATCTGAAAAACTATACTGCACTTTTTAGCAGTATATTATAATGTAGGAACTGGGAGGGAAGAGTTACATGGCAAAGAAATATGCATGATGATAAGTCCAATTTATACATAGATCCCAAGAGTTTGGCATCTTGTATCCTTTGCTTCCTTTTTAAATGCTGTGCAAATATTATCAGTTTGTATGACAAATTAGTTTGTGCTATCTGCTTCTGTATTCCAAACAGAACTTCCATGACATTATTAGCTTCTTCATGTAAAAAATTTTGGAGGAAAAAAAAAATAATTGTAGAATAGTACCTTTTTCACAAGGTAAGAGTACTGAGCCTTCACTTGGAGCTGTCTCACTTTGAGGGTCTTAAATTACACCTTAATGTTACTTTAGCACGGTTTAATTTGCGATACAGGTGGACTTTTTCAACAGACATTATTTCAAGAGTTTTGGCTTATCGTATTGAAAGATTGCTTTAAAATGATGGGCTTTAATTCTAGCTAATAATAATTAATAAAGCATCTTTAATATTGGATTTTGATGGTACTCAGAAATATCTGGTTTGAATTTTTCTGCAATAAATTATAATTCAGAAAGAATATCTGTAGTATAATTTCATTTTAGTAAGAAGTTGTGAGTTCTTTGCCTTGAGTTCATCGATACCAGAATGAGAATGAGTGGGCAGAGGTGAAATTCCTTCTGTCAAACACAAAGTTGATGGGGGGAAAATAGGGAGGCGGTTGTATGCAAAATAGAGACACTTTAACGTCTGCTTATACACTAATTTATTTATGCATACAACAAGAGGAGTACTTCTTACTCAGGATAACATAAATAACCATAGCACAAAATGTTTTAGGAAGTATACTTGAAATTACAGTGTTGTCTTAGGTAAATTCAGGAATTATGCAAGATGAAGAGTCATTCTTTTCAGTTCTCTAAATGTAAACAAATAGGCTATTTGCTTTAGGGGGGTAGACGTGTTTCCTAAGCTGTTACTGCAGCCGAATGTCAGGTACATATAGTACCTTTTCTTGCTCTTTTAAAGGTATCTGTGCAGTTGAAAGGGAGGGAGTGAAGAGGACAAAGACGGAAGAATTTCATTTGGATATTATTCTATAAAGATTGCTGAGTTTCTTATATTTTGAGCAGTTACTTTGAGTGCTGGAAAAGTTGCAAGAGTTGCTTGTTTTCTTTGCTGTGGAAGTTAGTATTTGCTAGGTGTAAGTCCACTGAGCCAGCTGCTGTAAAATGAAGTGTTCTGATGTGAACAGTCAGCTTCAGGGTCTGGTCCTGAATTGTCAAATCCCTGTTGCAGGTGCCTTTAATTCCAAAATTTGAGGGAAAAAGTAGCGAGAACATTCTCTACTGTGGGATGGGTTTTTTCTAGATTTTTATTACAGCTTTTCTCTTTAAATTTCTTAGAAAGTAGGAACTACATTCCAATCTTCTAGATGTCTTTTTCTTTTATATTTAATGATTCAGTAGCATATCGATTGATCCCTTTCTCCAAACATTTTGAAGCACTTGAAACCATTTCTTGCCACATTGTTATTTATAGCAATTCACTAAATTAAAAAATGCTACTTTCCCCTTGCAGGTATATGCATCATTTATAGTCTGGCTTCATTATATTCTGTACTGTATAAACTCCTGTAGGAGAGTGGTTATGTAATGCTCTTATGTCATTACATTTACATGCATTAAATTCCTGGCAGAATCATATTCACTGTAACAAAAGGTTCATTAGCAGGACAAAAAATGCTTAACTTGGGAAACTGCTAGAAGAAGTGAGACACATTTTCAGGCTGATATTGTTGATATGCAATTATATATTATGTACAGAGTTGATCTGGGATTAGCTAATCCCAAATGACAAGTATAAATGTGATAGAAGTTGTTCATTCAAATCTCTTCCTGTAGTCATAACTTTGAATAGAAGTTATCATCATTAAATCTAGAGTGTATATAAGGGCGACTCACTGAAGTTAATAGAGCAATGCCATTTACACCACATGGGAGCTTTACATAATACTAGCACTTACTTTGCAAACTGCAAATACAGAAATAAAAGTTACTTGGTACACCTTATTTACATGTGCAACTAGTGCAAAATGAATTTATAGCCTTAATTCTGTCATGCATTTAAATTTGTTCTTTACTCTTCCACCTCCTGTCCCCTGTTATTGAAAGCAGCCACCATTATGCTTGAGAGAGAGCACCTGGGCACCTTCTTCCGCAGAATGTCACGGCTCTGCCTGAATCAACTTTGGAAATGGATCATTTTAGTTTTGTTGAAATGGCAGTTAAATAGGAGGAATATATCAAGAGTTAAAACTTCATTACTGAAGAGCAATAAAAATGCATCAAGCCTGGAATATTGTCTAGGAGATCAGATTTCTTGGTTATGTTGACACTTTAAAGAAATATGTTTATTTAAGGAATAGAAATTATATATACTGGAGTACTACAGTGATAAATTGCATTCTAGTTAGGCTATCTCTGATGTTCTAATTTATCGCCTGACAATGGACTGTTGCTATCCATATGGAAGTCAACTGAAAAGGGAAAAAAAATAACGTTAAGGGGAAATCTGCCTTAGCCTTTCTCTAGTACTTCAGTGGGACTAATGCTGAACAGTGTTTGAAGTCTGAAAGCATTTAGTTGTATTTGTAAGCACCTTTTCACTGGATTCTAGTAAGGAGTGATCAGGTATAGATGTGCTAGACAGCACAGAGGAACGTATATGCTTGTAGTTTCTGAGTGAATGAGAAGCAGGGGACACCTCGAGTTTCATGAAAAACTGGAAACAGGGATGCTTACAAGTCTCCAGACTTACATGTCTGACAGCTTACCTAAATTTAGATGTTATAGCTGTTTGCATAACTTGAAAATTTTCTGTACAATGTAGAATCTTCAAAAGGGCTACCTGGAAAACACTATGATAAATATGTCTAGTTACAACCAAAGTTGCAAGGAAGTGATTTTTAACATATTTCACAAAGAAATTGCTACTTGTTCTCAGTTTTGCAGATGGTTTTCCAGGTTGACTTGCTAAAATGATAAGGAAGGACAAAAGCTCATTTGGCAGAACAGGAACTCTGTCATTACTCATGTTGAAAGCATCTGCCTTGCTCTTGCTCATCTACTTCTGTGTTTGAGCACTGAATAGTCTATGGATAGTTTCTTCTGGTTTCAGTTATGGAGGACATTTTTGTGGGATGATGAGGTGTCTACAACTTGAATTGTCAGTGCTGAATAATACATATGCTTGCTGCCCTTGTAATTGATGCAGGACAAGCAAGGAAGAACAATCTTGAAGGATGAAGTGTAAAGTCCCCAGTTAATTTCTAGCCTGGCCAATGAGACCACAAGTGCCCCTCCTTTGAAGAATAAGAAAGCAGAAAGCCTGGTTTTATAGGAAACCCCCCAATATTTATTTATAGAGATATATTGTAACTTGAGTTTTGATCCAAAGTAGTTTGTCACCATTTAATATATCAGCGTGGAATTCCACAGGAAAGAAAATAGTATCTCTCTAATAGAGGCCATACTGTGCTTTTAAAATGGTCTCAATTAGGTGAAGGCCGTGTCTTGCATTTCCTTTCAGTCTTGAGCATCTTTGAGAATGCTTTGTGGAAGGAGGCTGTAGAAGTTTGATCTTCAGCTATCGATATCTCTTTGAAATAGGTATCAAGGATGCTGGAAGTTTTGAGACATCTGCTATCAATTGTCACTTCTGAAAAACAAGGAGAGCGATTTAAAAAAATGTATTTGGCATGCCTGACTTTTAGCTCTGCTGAGTTGATTAAAAATGCCGTCTTTGATGTAAATCAAATGAAGCAATATTTGAAGTCTGCGTAACATAACTGAAATAAGTCTGCAAAGCTTAGGCGCCATATATGTTTACTCTTCCTCCTGTTGCTAAATTCTCTGTTCTCTTGTTCTAGTGAAATTTCAGTATTGCTGGGTTAATGGTGTATTTCTGTAGAGTAGATGGAAGCGATATAATGTAGTTTGCAAAAATGTGTACTTAAAGAAATATGAATACTACAAAAAAAAAAAAAATCTGGGTTGGGTGAAGAGGTATGTTGTTCACAGTTCGGTATGCAAATTCTGCATTTCTGTTCAAACATGCTTTTCCATTTTCTGGTTTCAAGCACCTACTTGATTTTCTAGATCCAGTATTTGTGCACGTTACTGAGATTCAGGCTTGAAAATTATGACTCCCATTTTTTATGACTTCCATTTTGAAGAAAAAATAGCCTCTTGCATTATGGGAAAGCAGAGGGCTCTCTTCAAAGGTACAGAAATTAATTCTTTTCATTAAAGGAACAGAGGGAGAAAATGTGAAAATCAAATAAATTCAAATATGTTTTAAAAGGCTAAAGGAATTACATGAAAGAGGCAGAGGAAACTTCAGAAGTACATAAGATACTATTAGCTTTTTACTTTTAGCTTTCAGTCTCTGTATTGATGTTGGAGACTGTGTTGCAGTAGTGTGTTCAATCTACAGGAGCCAAAAGGTCTGAAAGCATAACAGAAGCAACTGCCTGTGTTTACACATACTGCAAGAATAACCGGCAGCTTCATCTTCAGGTCTGGCAACAGGCACGAAGCATTGAATCTGTGTGGTCGTGGTCCATATTGCCACCAGTGTTAAAGAAAATCACCGTACATCTCAGGTGTGATTAGTGACTTGCTGGAGAGGATGCGTAGTGGCAAACGCTCCCTCGTGATTCCAGCTGGGCTGTCCGCAGTGGAGTAGGAGCTCTTTTCTCTGTGTAGGGAGGCTTTCAGACCGCATATAGACATCTGCTTTCATGGCATCATTGTCTTCTAGACTGCAAGGGGAGAGGGATGGGCTGAAAGATGAGTGGAGTTGGAGATGTGGTTGTGAAGATCTGTCTGTGCCATCCTTTTTCTTGACAAGTTTATGGATTCTAAAAGATGGTGGAAGCTGTACCCCTCAAGGAGGGATTTTATTTTCATTCACAGCATGGGCAGAGAAGGGGCTATATTTGTAGATTTCCTCTGCAGATCTCAGGAATAAGTCCTGGGTTTGATTTCATCCATTTTTAGCCTTAAACCGAGAAAAGCTTAATGTGCAAGATGGATGAAATTTGGTATACTTAGTGTGTTCAGCAAAAAAAATTCCCTTGTAGTCAAATTTATAGCTGAATACCACCCTAAGTATGTTTGCTGTTTCCTTCCACCCCTTATTTTCCTATCAAGAGCAGAGCCAGAAATTGGAAAAGAGACAAAGGTTTTAATAAAAAAAAAAGAAGCCAAAAGAAAACCAGAAAAGAGGTGTTGATTTTAGGAACTTTGGTTTACTTGATTTTGCTTAAAAAAATTAAGCTTTCACATTAGAAGTATCCTTTTTCAAAAAGGATGTCTTTCAAAATCTTGAATGGGAAAAAATTCAGGTTTGTGTCAGAGCTTGCAGATATTTTTAGATGCAAGTTTAAACTGCTCTGCTTCAAAACAGATGCCTTTTTTAAGAGAGATTTTGGGGTTTCTTTCTTTGTAACTCGACAAGATGGTTTGCTCATGACAATAGTCTTTTGATCACTCAAAAGCCATTGGAATAAAAAATGTCAGTACTTCCAGTGTTTTGATCCAACTCCCTTAAGTATTATTACAACAGGAATATATGGGATTATTATAATTTTTTGATTTGCCAAGTGGGTCTAATCTAGAGGGCTTTGGAGACTGGAGCCACTTTTGGCACAGTGCAGGTGGGGCCTCTGAAACACCCCCTCGCTGTGTTGCCCCCAATGTGCAAGAGCATTTTGCTGCTCTGCTCTTTCCAACTTGAGGCAAACTCTTTAAGTAGGCTTTTTTGAAGGGGGAGGTCTGTCTCCTTTCGAAGGTTTTACTCAGCAAGCCTGTCCAGAGCAGGCTCATGGATACATCTCTGACAGAGGTCCAACCCTTGCGTCAGTGAAGCGTGATGATTTATAACTACTAAATCAAGGCCTGGTGAGACGCATCCGTACTGCTCCTGTGAATCAAAGATCTTCTCTGCATTTTGTGTTTGGGTTCTCAAGGTGTGTTGAGTCTTTGTAGGGCAAGTTATCGCTGTCAGTTATTGACATTCACATTACTGAAGTAGAGAGGGTTTTATACTAAACCTCCTACTTTCTCATCTTACTGAATTAGTGTGGTTATTTTTGTTTGTTTGTTTGTTTGTTTGTTTGTGTTTTTTGTTTTTTTTTTTTTTTTTTTCACGAGCATATCTGCATGTTAACAGCGTAATGTTTTTTCACGGCAGGAGAGTAATTTCCTAATTCATTTGTACTGCCGAACATTCTTCACTCCAGTTATAAAAGAAATACAATGGTTTTTGTTTTTAAATGCCCTGTAAACCCCAAATTAGAAAAATAAAGCCATGAATATATAAGGTTATCCTCTCCTGAATACCTCTGTTAACCCTGATCCCAAAAGCTGTAGGGAATATTTTCTGTAGAACTGAAATTTAGCAGAAAAAGAAAGTACATGATTAAAACCAAATCCCGGTATTTGTACAGTCTGGTTTTGCATAAAAGTGTGTATATACATATATAGATATGTATAAAATCAGTGATTCTAAATTTGTTTAAATGGATTACTTGTTTCACACAAAATTGTAATCTATACTTCAGAGCAACCACTTTCTGTATGATTTGCTTTGTATATAATATAACGATTACAAGCAGTTTAAGCATCCGATCAAGAAGAATCAGGTGTAGGACCTCAAGATGGAGGACCTCTGTGAGGAGTGGCATATCAAAATTTGTGGTTTTCCCTACGCATATTTCAGGAGGAAAAGAATATCTTAAAACTCTAAAAGAAGTAGGCTAGGAATAAGAGAGCTCCTGGAAACACAGGTTGAAATCTGAATTGATGCAAGTTTTGTTACTGACTTCAGTGGGATTTTTAGATACTTTTTAAAATGAAAGGCGACCCGTTTAATACTAACCCAAAACATTCACTGCATAGCTTCTGTCCTGCTCAAGTTCAATTTGGAAGTGTATAAACCAAAAGGAGAACTGTAGGAAAGTAAAACTATGTATTTCAAGTAAGAGAGTAACTCGAGATCTTTACACGTCATGCTCTTGCTAGTTATTCTCGGTAGCAGGAGTGACTGAGCTGGAGCTGTTATGATCCATAGCACTTTGTAAGGAGGGGGCAATCAAAGAGAGAAACTAGTGCACTTAAAAAATGCCTTGAGAAGGTATGTGACACAAATGACTGAAACTCCCCAAATGAATTTGCAACACAGCATACTCATCACTGCTGGTTCTCTGTAAAGAAGAGTTAAAAAATATCCACTGTTGGGTGGATTTAAGGCACTAATTCTTGCCAGTGAGAAAGTAAACCCCGGATTTAATCAAATTTCTACCACAGTTGCACATGAACAGATGACACCGAATATCTTCCTTTTGTTTTGTGCTGTTTATTTCTGGAAAACAAGAAAACATAAAGAAATACATTAAGATCTAGAATTGCAGAACAGGGAAATGAAATCAGTTTGTCACAGAAGATTTTTTTTTATTGACATCTTTAGTTTGTTTTGATGTCTGTAATTAAATCGCTAATTATGTGTTTCTGTTGCAGTGGTCATGCTTTTATTACATAATTGCTACAAGTTTTTCTCTCACCACTAACAATATTTGTTTAACCTTAGTGCATGCTAGTTACATACTTCATAATGTAAAAGCCTAGAAATAGAGTTATTGACTGTTATGATTAACTAAATAAGAGGGGTTCAAAGTTCTTTGCCATAAATTAAATATGTTTTGTGGCAAAGGATCAAAGATAATTAAAGGATGAAGCAATTGCAGTCATTAAACAATAAATATTATTTCAACACCGACTGAAGAAAATAAAACAAAAGAAAAGCAGAAAAACTGATGGCTTTTTAAAGGAGGGGAAAAAAGTTCAGCCTGGGGTAATAAAATAATTTTAAAAAATAATTTGTACTCTGATACTTTAAGCTTGTTTCTGTGTTTTCTCAAAAAGCATTTGATTAGGTGAGATGCAATTCAGTCACCTTCTCTTTTATTTTTTTCCCTTTTGAATTTAGGCATAATTTTTGTCAGTATATTTCAATGTATTCATTAATTTTTCTCATTTGTTTATTTTATGCAAACCATAAGAGACATTTTTTCCTCAGTGAAGATTGCCTCTTTATTTTATTTTGAAATATTTGTATATTTATTTCATTAAATGAGATAATGCTTTTTCTTATTAACATAATTTCCAGTACATTAAACATATTTCTCCACAGACAGAAGAGAGGAATCAGATTAAATGACAGTTAAATCACTTGCAGCAATTTCAACTGTTAAAAGAAATAAGTGTCTCTGTTTTCTTTGTGATCACGAGATGTGCTGTAAAGGGAAATGAAATACTAAAGAAAGGAGGGAAAACATAAAGAAATAATGACTGACTTATTGCAGTAATACCACTGAGAGAAGAAAAACTCACTACAAATAAAAGGAAAAATAATATAGTGGTTTTGAAAGTTACCAAAATTCATTTCTTATTGATGAGATCAGTGCAAGCCTAATACTAAGTAAACTGCGGGAGAAAAAAAAAAGCACACCAAATCCCAAACAATGCCATAAACTATGGATGATGAAAGAAGAAATAAATACTATGCATTTGGAGAGCTATTACTCTAAATGACGTTAATTTTTAAATAATTCTTTTTTTTTATCATATATAAGGAGGGGGGGTTGAAGCAATTATCTCTTGGTAAACTAACCATGCACCTCTGCTAATGTATTTGCTAAACTAGTTAGGCTTCTCCAAATGCCCATGTGTCCTTGCTGCTGATCTGTCGTGTTTTCTTGGGCAGGCATGGGGCTACATGAAGGGGAAGATTATCTTTCTATTAACTCTTATTATGAGATGTTCCAGAATTATTATAATAATAAATGTATTTGTCTTAATTATATTTTTATTATTTTTTTAATTTTCAGAGTCTGGACCAGCTGCTTTGAAGAGAGCTTTCGAATGAATGACTAGGGTGTGAATTTCTAAGGTAATGTTCACATTATTGTTTTGCCCCCAGTCAAGGTTACCTCTGTGCTTTTAGCTGTAAACCAATTCTTTTTCACCAGAGTTTTATGTGCCTGTTCTTGTAGTCCTGAGTATTTGCCCTGAATATTTGCCATTTTCCTTGTCTTTCTCACTTTCTCATCAACGTACTCTGCATCTTGAAGCTCTTTATGCACCCTATGTCAAATACTGTGATTTTCAGCTTTAAGATGAAATCAGAGAAGGGGTTCTTGGGATAGGGGAACCTGTTTTTAGCTCCTGCTCTATGTCAGAGTTAACTAAAAATATCCTTTTTGAAGGATTTTAATTGTAACCTTTTTGCTTTTAAATGCCTAATGAGAAAAAGCGATGGCACTGTGGTACAGCGTTCTCCCTTATGTGAAATGTTGCAGGAAGAGTGAGGTGGAAAATGGCATGGTTGTAAGGCTTTTCCAGAGTTGTTTTCTGGGGCCAGGGAGCAGACTCTCTGTTCCTGCTTGGTGCACTCATCTACTGAAGCTGAGTGGGATATGCTACAAGGTCATTACAGAAGGCTTTTTCACACTGGGGTTGATGTCCCTTGTGCCCTCTTTTGAAGTTATATTTGTTGTGCCAAGGGGACCTGTCAGGGAATGGAGGTGGTAATGGAAGTTAGCGATTGAAGAGACTCTAAGAAATTACAGTGCATGTGAAACATAATTAAAGAAATAAAACCAGAAGCATCTGTCATCATCTTGGGTGGATGTCAGCTAAGGGGGGATTGCTCCCACCAAGCAGAATCACATCTATGTTACTACGAACGTGCATCAGATGAGCCCTTTCTCACAAATGCTCTAAAGCTTCCGCTTGGCACGTGTTGAGGGTCATTCCAAGTTCTGCCACAAGATCACTGTGTAAGGAAGCTCTGCAAAACAGAGAGAGCTGGTAAGTGAAAATAAATGCATAGAAACATTTCTAATGATGGTGCTTATACTTACAACCTTCATTACCATATTTTCAGAGGGCATAATAATCATTAATGTGTTTATTGTGCCCTTGTGAGTTGGGGCAGTAATGTTATCCTTTTTTCACACACACAGAATTGAAACATAGACAGCCCAAGTACTTTACACCAGCTCATGTGGGAAGACTGCCAAAGACCTGTTCCTATTTGTTAGGTTCTCTTGCAGGATCTTGACCCATCTTCTTGGCTTTAGGTTCTTGTTCAGGGTGCCTAAGACAGGAGATTAGTTATGCTGGGCTACCTCTGCAGTCAGTGAAAAGAAATAGGGTTCTCCAGGGGAAAATTCTGATCTCTGGGCATTTTCAGTCTTTCTCAATGGGTTTTGAAGGGTGTCTACAAAACCATGCTCCTCTCAGCAAAGTAGCTTAAGAGAGATTTTTGAATCCCTCTGCTCTGGACCCTCACTGAGGACATGATGTAATTCAGTACCACCATGGAATAGAACATTTACATTTTTGCCTGTGATGAAGAAGCTCAGTGTAGCTGTTAATTAACTTTTGAAGATGCTTTGTCATGCCTGCAAAATGACACATGTGACCATAACTTAGATCAATGGGCACCTGACAGTTATAGCAGAAACAAGCAAATAAAAAAGTCTCTCCGTGAGGTATGAGGTTAAGTGAACAGATGTCCTCCACTGGATTTTGTTGCGACTGAATCACCTTCTAAATAGCCATGAAGTTCTTATCACTGGGAACAATTGTCCTTTTTGGTCTCAGAGATGTACTGGCAGCACAACCCAAACCTTGTATGTGTCCTTATCTCTAGGACTTGCTTAACATGGGCTGTAACCCTGCAAAACAATTAGACACATGTTTAGCTTTATGCATACTGATTGTCCCTCTGAAATAAAAAGAACTAATACGTAACATGTAATGGCTCTAAAATTGATATCAGGTTTGAGACTTCAGTTTATAAAAGTGTGTGTAAAAGGCTTAGTTAACTACTTTCAAAGAACTGTTTTTAAATGAAGTAGGTGATGAGAAAAATCTGTTTCAGAATTTAGCACGTTTATATTTTGCATATTCCATACCTAGGCCATTTTTCTTCTTGTGACATCGCAAGAAACTAAATCAGTCTTTGACCAGGAGGGTATGATGCTAAAGGTATTCTCAGAATAACACGATTTAGCTTTTGGAAAATATTAAAGCATGACTACATTGGACTTTTTATGTTATATAACAGCAGTTTTTCCATTCCGCACTAAATATTATTTTTGGATTTCTCATCTTGCTTGATATTGCCTATTTCATGCCTATGACAAACTGGCTGAAACAAGCTCTTTTCCCCAAACTTGAGATATTTGTGGATAAAGGATTATTACCTGTGATATATTTTAGAGGATGAATAAATTACAGCATTGTTTAGGCAGGCTTGCAGATGCAGACAAGGTGTTTGCTTTCTTGTCCAATGCCACAGCAAAGGTCTGTGTCAGAGTTCAGAAGGGGGATTCAGGAGAATTGGGTTTCCCTTTTTTGTGTTTGGATCAGTAGTTTTAAGATCTAGAGTGGTCTGGAACACATACTGGAATATTTTCTTGTTCCATTTTTCAATTAGTATTTTGGATGTGTGACCTGTTACATGGAAATATTTTAAAATTAGTGAGCAAATTTTCTTATTGATAGGGATACTAAAATTCACATATATCTTGCTGGTGTTACTAAGGTCTGATGTGGGGAAGCGTGTGGTGGCAGTCTGTCATTCCACACTTAGATTTTGGCTATAATGTACCTTCCTTTTCTGGAGGAAAAGAGAGTGCACTGAGTTCATGGAAACAATTGAGTGCAGAACGGTGGCTTGGGAATTGGTGCTTCTCTGGCAGTATTTGAGGAAACCAAGTGAGACTTCATTTATGGGTTTGGTGGTTGGTTTTTTGTTTGACACAATAGGAATGGCAAAATAAGAGAGAAAAAAAAAATAAGCTTGATTCCTTTGGTCTTAAGAGAAGATCTTAAACAACAGAACCTCTCCGCTCCAGTACATGTCTGACTTGATTATTCCTCTCCTGAGGAAATATGATGCAGCTGGACAATATTTTCACTGAAATACACTGAAGAAGTATGACAATGCAAGCTAAAGTTTGTGAAAGTCAGAATCTGTATTCACTTCATCTATATCTACATTTGTTGATTCCTGTAACTGTGATGCAGTTGCTTATCTCTAAAAACAATGCTACGCGCTATACATACATGGTGTGGGGTTGGTACTGTACCTTTCCCTAACTGATGAGTGGAGCCGTTCATTCATCTCAGACTTGAGTCATCTCAAGGATAGGATTTTTAACTTTTTCTTTTGCTTTGTGTTTTGTTTTGGTTTTGTTTGTTTGTTTTCTGTGACTGTCAGTTCTTTGTAATATTCCCCTAATTTCTGAAATAAAGTTCAAGGAGAAAGTTCTAGCCTCCTCTGAAGGCATTCAGTCTACTCCTTTCCTGATTGCACTTCACATCTAGTCTAGTTTTCTAAGGATGTGAGGTTCACCCCGTTGGTCTGTACATCTCCCTGCAGTGACTTTAGTATTTGTAAACCTGTTTGCAAAGGAGATTGAAGTTTCAAAGTAATTATGTTTTCTGAGTTGCATAATTACTGGTGTCCGGATATGGTACTGATATAAGTGCCTCACTGAGGAAGAGATGGACAGGACTCAATTGGTACCTTTTCTCTCCACCAGCAGCAGCCTACAGCCCAGTTAATGTGTGCGTAGCTCAGGATAAACCACTGCATTCACTGCTGTCCTTTACATGATAAAGGTAATGAGGTGCCATGGGAGGATGAGAAGTGACCATAGAAAACCCAGCTTTAATAGTTCTATTGCTTTGTGGAACAGATTATTGTTTCTTTATATGGAAAATCGAGTGGAAAAAGTGGCTTAGATGGAAAAAAAAAAATCTAGTTAATGTTTCTCTTGATATTTCCAGCAAATAAATGTGAACATAATAAAATGGTTGTGTTTATTGAAAAATATTTGGTTAAATTTAGCTATGTTTTCTGCTTAAACAGGGGGAGAGTGATAATAAATGTCATTTGAAAATACAAGTATCCTTGGTTTCCTGTTTTCAGTAGGCTTAAGATAATTCATTTGTTCTACTTGTAGTTTGTCTATTGATGCATCATCCCTTCCAAAACTGTCTGTGGTCCATCTTAGCCAGAGTTTCCTACAGTTATTTTTGCACTATTGTTAAACAGTACCATACAGCATGTTGCTTTTTCAATTTATTGCGTGGGATCAGCACATAGTTTTCCATTGTGGCATATTTGTGTGTTTGTCACTTTTATGGTTTATATGCTAGCATATGGCCAGAAAGACAAACTTTTTTCCTCAATTTTCTTCTTTTATATTGTTTAGCCCGCAGTGCCTTCACATCAACAATTTGTAGAAATCAAATTCCTGGAATATAATCAGTTTGCTTAAAAAAAGAAGAAAAGTTTGGAGGATACAGTTCATGTGGGTTAGTGAGTGTTCTGTGTATGGCTTTATTTTACTACCCGGGGCTGTACAGAGGGGAAAAAGCAAATGCCTATTTTTATTTAAACTTCTCAGTTTAGTCATTTAGTCTGAGATACCTCAGCATGCCACTTGCACAGAGACTAGTGCCTGCATCAAGAGCTTTTCTGAAGCAAGCAGAGCTCTTCACATAGGCAAAAATACGCCTGCATGGATATCATTGCATGACAAGGACCATATGTTTGCGTTTCTTGTATATGTAACCCCAAACCAGGCAGCACCAGGACCACATGTTGTCCAACAACTACTTCATTACAGTTGAACTAAAATTGACAAGAGATTATTTTTTTTTTTACAGTACTGACACTGAAGTTACTGTTTTGTTTAATTTTGAGCTTATAGAAAGACCGTTTTTTCTTTATTTAATTTCTCTATGGTATCAATTCTTGTGCATCACTCAGCTAAAAGAAATTCATTGGTTTATCTATTAAAATAATCAATGCAATCTAGGCCACAACCATGAAAAAGTTATCAGCTCTGTCATTCAGTAGTTAGATTATTGCCGTACGTTGAGGGGTGATTTGGCTGTAATTTGAGGAAAGAATGTTGTTGTAAACATGGCTTCTGTAAAACAAGGAGTTAAAGTTTTAAGCAAAACAATCACTTACTTGCATAACTCCACTCTCTTATCTGTGTAGTTCCAATGTACCACGTATTTTTAGCTCACCCAGCATGCAGTAACCAAAGACTAGTACCCAGTTTGAAATTCTGTACAATAGATGTGTTACAGTAAATCCACTGTGTTGGCTTCTTATGGATTTTCCATTTGTTAAAAGTTGTTGCACACCATGTGACCCACAATGTAAAGCCTCCTGGAAACAAAATACTGATTTTCTTTAGTTTCTTTGGTTAGTTAAGTACTTTCAAGAATACCAACTGTAATTTGAGGTAAAGAATCCCTGCAGCAATTAGGATTCATTTACTGCTGGAGCATTTTATTAATTACACATTTGTAACCACATGGATAGTCACAAAACCAATCGCACATGTCTGTATTTAGAGATTTGTAGACAGAAGATTTAACGTAAACATAGAAATGTTAAACTACTCATCTGTAGCCTGCAAAGAAGATAACAAGAAGGATTCCGTTCTCTCTCTGATTTGTGAACAATGCTAAGTAAATATTCATCATTAATGTATAATAACTGTTGCTTTTGGCAGTTCACTTTTCATTTAATTTGATAATGTGTCCAGTAAATGAAGTGGTACAGGCTGCAGTGTTTTACCATCACAATTGCATATTTTCAATCATTGTTAAATGAAGGCAGCTCAAGGCAAAGCTTTAACCCCCACTAGTTTTGTATGTGATAAAAAGAGAAGGCGCTATCAATCTTTATTGTCTGTCTCGCTTACTGTAATTGCATTCAATAGTCCACTGATTCTGTTGTCTGTGCTAATGTCAGGAACAGTGAAGAGCCAGATGCTCAGACTAGATCATATGCATCCAGTGGCCACTTTGATAAGTTGGCAGCAAGTCTCTGGGTTCGATGATAAATTGTTGACGCTATAGATTATGAGCAGCTGAACACGGGGAGTGTATATGGAGAAACTTCTTACCTTGTTTTAAATCTGGCATTATGATGCTAGCTAAAGGGCATGCCATGTATTATTCAAATGCATCTTGTGCTGGAAATGTGCCAGTGAGTCATTGTATCCCCATGAATGGTAAAACAACAGCAACAAAAAACCCAAACAGCCTCAGAGTGATTTGAACATGACATTAATAGTCCTAAGACTGTAAAAAGTATTTCGAAATAGTCTCTAGTAGTTATGATTATCTGATTAAACAAGAGAGCTTTTGAATTACAGTATTCCATCCTTGAATCCGTCTTAAAAGTTGTTTTTTCTTGGCAGCTTTCTTCTTTAATTTGAACTAGTAGCTGTAATGTTTTACAGAGAAAAACAATAATGCTTTAGTGAAGTATGAGTGGTGATATATCTTTTTTTTGGGGGGGGGGGGGGGGAAACTCACAGAAATAAGGGGACTACGGAATAAGTTACTTCCTTTCTACATGTTACTTATACCTTTACTCTATGTCCCATATTTAAGGTTCTTCACAGTTTAATTTTTAGTTTAGTGAGTGTCATCCATTGGACAAATAGCTGTTAGAGGAGGTCTGAAAAGACTCAGAAGCCTCATTTTCACCCAGTTTGTATCATTTGGTCAGAAAATTATTCAATTTTTTTCTCAGGTTAGATTTAAACGGTATGATCCCAACTGTGGATGGTAGTTACACCAGGACAGATATGCCTTGCACCATATCACTTGTGGCTTATGGCTACAGTACGTCTGACAGTATGGACACAAGGTCTGTTTTTTGTGTTGTACAGCGTATGAGCTCTGTTATGGTAGCTGTCTGTGTGTATCTGGGTGGATTGTTAGCTCTAACGTAGTAGCCATCTTGAATGTAGAAGTCTCAGTGAATACAATTATGATCAATTAGACCTTTTTTCCCATGGTGATGGTTCAGAGAACAGCACTTAGTAGCTTTAGAAATAAGCGACGTGGGGACTTCCAAAGCCATGATTCAGAGCTGCTGGAGTAAAGTCACTGATTCTTAGAAACTACATCTTGAACAAAGGCTGTCTTCAGGTGGTTAACAGAAAGTGTTGAGCGTAGTCATGTCTGAAAGACAGAACAAAAATACTCGATTCATGGGCATGTATTGCATATCTGCAATATATAACTGCCTGCTTGGCATCCTGTGCCTGGAGTCCCCTTCTAGCACAGGGCGTGTACCTCAACAGAGCTCAGTCTTTCTAGAAGTGCCTATGGGGGGGCTGTGTTGCTCATATTCTTTGTACTGGCCCCATGCTCAAAACATTCCTCCAGGCATGATGTGCAGGGTGTTTCTCATCCCTGCTGTAAAAGCTGGTTCAAGGATGCTCAAGGTGAGAGCGAATGCCTTCCCACTGAGGAGAAGGTCTTTGTGGAGACTTCTTGGCACTCAAGCTTTTGGGAAAAAGAAACATCACTGCCTTCTCCTAAACTTTAAACAAGTAATTAATGTTCAGCTTTCCAGAGGCTGACTGAGACACTGTGGATAGGAGTTGGATTCTGAATAACTTCTGGTCCAGGCTGGAGGCCTTCCTGCAGCCTTGAAGTGGATGCTTTGTCTCCTGATGGGAACAGGCGTGAAGGCAATCCTTTCTTCGTCGCTTCTCTTGGATACTTCAGCAGCTGATTTGACTGCTGCAAGTGTTATCTAGGTACATCAGCCTCCCCCTGTGCAGTGTAGCCATATGATAAATAACCTCTGGTGAAGCTGGCCTTGGCTGAGGAGAGGAACAGAACACAGTAGAATATATGTGAAAATATTGGTTTTCATATATCATTTCTATCTTATGAAATCAAATTGCATTGTATTTGGAAATGTATAATAAACTTGGGGCTACTTAATGCTGCTGTTTACAATCTGATGTGTATGTAGAAGAGTCATTATTTGAGGGAGTTTGGAAAACTAAAATTAGTTCGTTAAATTCATGGTACCTACTGTTGCTTTTTTTTTTTTCTTTGCATTTTGTTCAAATTAATTAAAGTGCACAGATGTTCAATTAAAGCTTAAAAAATCCATGGCTACAGCTGTTTTGAAGCAACATTGTTGAGATTTAACATATCTAATAATGCTTTTCTGTCAGAAGAAATTCGATTAATGAGTTTCTGCTAAATAATTTTGCACTGATAAATTAAAGGAAGTGTGGAGTAAACTATAAGGAGATGAAGGCTGTCTGCACAATTTATTAATTAGAATAACAGACTAACCCATAAGATACCAAAATAGAAGATCTGCTTTTCATTTTCTTATACTGACATGTGGAAGAACTCTGCTTCCTAGGCAAAACATATTGATTTAGCTGGAAATTATTGATATCTCTCTTGCAATTCATGGAGAGGTAACTTGAAATAGCTGCCATGGAAAAGTTATATACTCACACTAACCATACTGGGATTTTGAATTCCTTCAGTACTGTTCTGTAATGTGGAATAATAGCAGTATCTTGCACACGAGCCATGGTAACTGTTAATAGCACTGGAGCTTTTAATATAGATTGTTATATTCTAATATAAAAAGAGCTTAGGATAATATGAAAGAGATGTGATGATAACAGCTGCAGCAGAGATGCCGCTGGACCAAGTATCATTTGAGCGGTGGTTGCGCTGCTTAGGGAAGCACCTCAAATGCAGAACAGCGAAGGGAAGTTATATGTGAGAACCAGAAAATATTTTCTGCTGTGTTTACAGTATATGTGCATTCTGTGGCGTGTTCACCAGTTTCTAAGCAGAATTTATTGAACCACGTTAATTTATCTAGTGTGAAGAGTAAAATATAGAAGAGGAGTTTAATACTTGTTTCAGTTATCACATTGTTTTTCTGGTAGGCCAGCTGTATAATCCTGTGGGTCTGACTGGGGCCAAGATTTCACCCCCACAATAAAGTCAGCAGTAATCCTCCTTTTCACTTCAGCACAGAGGATTTTGCCCTTAAGTTATTTTGTTGTTAGTATTGTTATTACTAAGCATTAGTTAACAGCACAGAAGCGATTGAAGTGTACCGTGACCTAGGAATTGTCATCAAGGATGTCACATCTTGTGCTTCAAATACCTTGGCAGTGTGTTTAGTTTATATATACTGCACACAAATCAAGGCATTTTATGATGAAGAAAGTTACTAGTAAGATCATGTTCAGTAAAGTGAAATTGGACTTCATGATGATGTGTCCTGTGTTAGGCCAGAGCTTCAGCTACTAAATTAAAGCATCTCCACTGGATCTAGCAAAGGTGGGCTTGTTCACACATTTTTCTGTACAAATTAAACAACTCCTGTCTCCTTGATTTTTTTTTTTTTTTTGAGCTCTAAACATCAAGAGAATTGTGTAGTGATATTGCACAGAATGTCAGTCTACATTTATCAACTTACTTGAAGATTAAGTATTATATTTAGTACAGGTAGATATGGATGTGCACCGAGATACATGCACTAAGGACATGGTAATGCATGTAGTGCATGTTTATATTTTCTTGGAGCTGTTGCATATTTGGTCCGGATGCTTTAAACACTGATCACATCTGCCTCTGTCTGCAGGCAGATGGGGGGGACTTACAAAGTCTGAAAGTGGCCAGAGGTTTTAGCACAATCTCAGTGATCACGACCCCATGCCTACCTGTGTTTTTCTACTTTTGGACTAATGAGGGGGGCACCTTTGCTGAGGGCAGCAGCAGTGTCACCTCTGGCCCCGCACCCCTGGCTCTCTAATGCCATCAGGAGGCCTGAGGAGCTGTTGAGAGCCCCGTCCTGGAAGGATTAGGGGTGGGAGAAAGGATTTCCTAACTCTCACCAGACCTACCAAAATGCTCCGCTTGGCCCAAAGGGAATGCCTTACTGATTAAAAACAGGTCTTCCTGTAGAAATAGAGTAATGCTTTGGTGTGGATACCTGACAAAAACAAACAACACACAAAAAAGAAACTACAGCAGATTATTTTGGAGCCATTGTTTTTGTTCTTAACTACTTCCATTAAATCAAAACTAAAGGGATCTTTACATGATAGTCCATTGAAGGAATGCCCTTTAAAATTCACTCCAAATTTTTCTACCAATTTGATATGTTGTTTTGTACTTGTGGTAGAGCTGTATTGTTTGTAGTATATTAGTATAAGTATCCTGTTACTTGTGCATGCAAGAGTGTTTTTTTTAATTTCTTTTCAGTTCTCAGGTAACATTAGAAGCAAAAATCATACCTGTCTCTTTAAAGTGATGTGGCTTGACTGAATAATTTTTGAAATAATTTTATTTGCAGATGGTCTGCTAGACATTAGTTCGGTTAGAAGATTTCTGCTGTAACTCATGGTTTCTGAAAGCTCTCCCCAAACAGTAGATAAGAGATAGTAACTGATTTTTGTCTGGGCCCCAAAATAGAATTTTGTATGTGAAAAATATTGTCTGTATGTTTTTGCAGCTGCAAATAATTGGGAGTGAACGTAATGGTCTAGACCTATTGCTTCATTTGTATTTTCAGACGATTACATTCTCATCTCACTGCTTTTAAACTGATACGTGATTCAGCTCTCAAGTGAAGCTACTCATTTATAGCCAAGCAGGTCAGGATCTATGTGTCCTCATCTATACGTCCACCTCCCTGTATTGGTGTCTCAGTTGGGACTCGGAGGAAACTGAGAGCACAAACTGTTTTAGCAAAACTGCAGCCGTGTTTATGATAAACAATATGACATTTTGCTGCTCGTTGAAAAGTAATTAAATGGAAACCAAAAATATGTATCCAATATCTTGTTTAGAGGGGGGTGGAAGAATCAGGGCTAGAAATATTCTGATGCTCTTTTACAGTGGTACAATATTCAGAATTACTGCACCTAGATCTGAAACCATTGACTGTAAAGGAGAAAATTCTTGCTTTTGGCTCAAAAACCTTAATTTCAGAATCAAGCATTTAAAATCAAAATTTCTTTGAGATAAATTTTGAAGTAAATTGTTTCAAATTAAGAAAACAAGCTAATTTTCTTTGAAAAGATAAAAAAAAAGCCCCTTAACTTAGAAATTGTTTAGTATCTGAGATAAAATTTCATAGTTGGGACCAGTTTGAGGAAGCAGAGAAGTATTTCCAAAACCTTTCAGAAGCATTAATTTTTAATATCTTCCTGAAAAAGTTTGGGCATAAAATTTCCCTCAGTTTGTGGGTGTACCATGCTTGTTAAACGTCTCTTAATTATGGGGCAGGAGCCTGAGTCCATAGCCTTTTGAAGTCAACAGCAGCTTTGTAGTTGAATCAGTAAACCTAGGATCATATCTAATGAAGCTGTAGTATTTTAAAAAAAAAAAAAATCAAATAATCTTTCTCTTTTTGGCTTTTAAAGAAATGTCTTAGCAGGGGGGATCAAGGTCTGTCATGGGAACTCAGTCATCTGATTTCTCACTTATGTAGTAATTTCTACTTGTGTTAAGTTGAACATAGTCGGTAGACTTTACGCTCTTCTGATTAGATGAAAATCTTCACCTTTAGAAGAAGACTAATAACTGCAAAATGAAAGTTATTAGAGAGGGAGAGACTTTAACTTTTCCCTTTTTACTTCTCATATGGGTTATATTAGTAGTGATCTGGTCCGATTTTTAAAAAAAACAAAAACAAAAACCAAAACCAGAAAACCAACAAACCTGCTCATGCTTTTTATGCATTTTTCTGTGTTTTTAGAATTGGTTTGAGTTATGTGTATAAAGTATGGAGTGTAAAGTTCCTTGACTTTAGTGGATTTCTGTGTTGTATTTTAAAATACCTGCATGCTGAGAAACTGGTGAGATTATTACAATAATGTACTCTTTCAATAGGAGTTTTGGGAGAAAGCTCAGCATTTTTAACATGTGTTGTGAGTTCTTCATTTGGTTTGCCCCAGAATTTGAAAGGGGTGTTTGTGTGTTCTTATAAGTCTTGTCAGCACGTTGTTTAGTGAAGGGATTCAGTATATATGTAATGTCTGTAAAAAGGTATATGAAAAACAGCAGCAGATAGTTCCATGAGCATTTGTGAGGTGAAGTCTAACATCATTGCTAGGTATCTATACAGATGTTAAATGGCTGTCATAAAAAAAAAATTAGAAATGTTCAGGTGTAGAAAATTATTCAAATTATGTAAATATTCACATGTTTTATAGAAAAATAAGAAGATGCCACCTTGTGGTAAGAAAGATGTTTTAGTGTATCCAGAAAACCTTTGGGTGAATAGGGTACACATCTCAAAGCTGGCAATGATTTTTTTTAAAAAATAATTTTTTAAAGCAAGAGTTTAATAAGTAAAATTACATTTTAGTTAGAGAATTACATGACCAAGCTTCCCCTTTCCCATGTGTTTTCCTCCTCCTTGCAAATACATTCTTGTACTCAGGGTATTTACAGGACTGTTGAAGCAAAAGCTGAATATTTTCAAAGCTGCTTATTCCTGTGTATTTTCAAAGCTACTTGCTGTTATCCCAGAAAACCGGGGCTGGGAGGAGGGACACACCTTTAGCCTGGGTAGTGGTCTTAGAGCTGAGACTTCTATTTGTAGTTACCGCTTTGTGGTTAATACTGCATGTACAGGTGAGACAGCAGAGCAAAATGTTGCCTTTATTTTATACTCAGCACTTAGTCTGACAATTATTTGATTTGTAGCCAAAATTCATATGTGGAAAAATAAAGGTTTCAAAAGATTCACAACATCTCTAAATTTATCTAACACACAGGCATGTCCAATACCTGTTGTATTATGTCATTCCCTATAATGGATTGTAAAAAGTTTGTGTTTGCCTTTGCACCTATTGAAACTTAATTTACAATTATAAGGTGAATTGTGTATCCTAACATCCTTTTTCTCACTAGGATGCTGTTCTTTAAATACTTGTTTAGATTAACAAAGGAAAGCTAAAAAAACCCCAAACTTTATGCTTTCTCTTTTTATTTTGTATTCTATTTTCTGTGATTTAAATAATCTACTGTTTCTGCAACACACTTAGTGAGACCACAGTATAATTGCTGTCACGTACATGACAACAAACTACTATTGCCTTACTGTTTAGATCTCTTTATTTTACACATTGATGGTCAGGAAAAAAATAGAGAAAAAATAATAATTGGAAAATCTTGCGGTGCTAAATTTTGTTCGGGCACACACATGCTCCTTAACAGCAGAGGATGTCTACCTTGTGCAGGCACTTCTGTGCATATTGATGCTAAATTTAAATTTAAATTTAAATTTAAATTTAAATTTAAATTTAAATTTAAATTTAAATAATAACAATAATAATAATAATAATAATAATAATAATAATAATAATAATAATAATATTTTTAAAGGGGTTAGCAATTTTCCCCCAATTTGAAGAAGTATTGTGCTTGTAATTAAAACATACTTTCTCTTAAC
Organism: Tyto alba; assembly: GCF_018691265.1. Lineage (NCBI taxonomy): Eukaryota > Metazoa > Chordata > Aves > Strigiformes > Tytonidae > Tyto > Tyto alba. The sequence goes on along the minus strand of NW_024881278.1, from coordinate 6,227,403 downwards.
ATAATGTATTTCCTTGCATAATGTAATTTGACAGAGTATTATAAATGTATATCTCTATGCTTTGTGACCCCATTATGAGGACAATTTTTCCATAGTAATTCATTTGTGTTCTGTTTCTTCTTGCTTTCTGATTACACAATCAGTATTGAATTGTGCAACCAACATCCTGATTAAAATGAGACAAAAACCTATACAGCTTAGTTCACTGAAAATCTCTTCTTGTACCCCTAAAGACAATGGCAAAATTCTTATTTGTTGGAGAAGACAAAGTTATTAAAATGGATTGCAAATGGAAGAGTAGAAGGTGGAGCTCCAGCTCCCCATGGGAGGAAGGCAGAGTAGGAAATATCAGCCACAAACACAATTTGGAGAAATATTGCAGGAAAAAAGGAGAACCATTAGGAAGTTGGATTGACAAGAGGGATTTGGGAGAATGTTTTTCTTTTTCTTCCAGGTTTTAGGATCACAGTAAGGTACCGTGTTTTTCACAAGAACAATTCATTTATTTAATTACCAGAAAATAACTTAAAAAAAAAAAAAAAAAAGTTATTTTGATGCAGGAGTCATAATGCTGCCGAAGCACAAAAAATGTTATGTTTAATTTTATCTCACCACCAGGCCTAAAAATCTGAACAGCCCCAGTGGTGGGTGATTGCTGTGGAATTCACCTACCTGTTTACAGCTGATGTGTTTTTAGACACATCCAAAGCGTGCTTGACAAATAGTAGAAGGAAATCTATTCTGTCACTTGAGAAGCGTTACTATATCATTAATCTGAAATAATTTTTGTGGTTAGAATTAAACAGAAATTCTGGTAAACTGTAGGATTAAATAATCTAATCTGGATGTATTTTTGTTTGTGTTTCAATTTCCTTTGTTTCATTTTTATTTTTTTAAACTTTTTGTGAATAATGTCATATTTGATTATTGATTGGCTACTAATTAGAAAAGCAAGATTTTGATTGATTTATTGAGAATGTTAACAAAATGAATGCTGAATGTATAAGCGTGAATATTTGCAATGCTGAGTTGATCTTGGGAATAATCAGCTAAAGAATTAGATTTTCATGCTTGAGACTTGAACGTATCCAGAAAAATTGAGAAACTGAGTTGCAACTTTGTTGCACTCTGGCACCTTTGCTTTATTGATTCATTTTGTCATTTGAGAATGTGTTTAGATGGATCATGGGCTGCTCAGAAGCAACAACAGTAAATTAATCAAACATATTAGAAAATGGTGTGCCAGGTGTGCCACAGATTTTAGCAGTGGGCCAAGTTCAGTAAAATGCCGATTAATATAAATTATTAATTTAAAAAAAAAATTCATTAGAGCAGAAGTCTGGCCTCATGGTCTATATGTAGGTTTAGGAGCTGTGAGTTCTTAATTTTAATACCCTGGCTTTTTTACTAGCTTTTTCTCATAGCATATGTAGTTTTAGATTATCTCCTCTTACTTCCTATAGAAATAAACCTATTTACTGCAGTGGTACTACTTGAGATGTTAAAACTCCAATTAGTTATAGCTAGAACTGGTTAGAAAATGTGAAACATGTCTTATGGAACATTTCTGACCCATTCTAATTATTGTCATTAATGTATCATTGAAAAATTTTAAACAGAATTTCTTTGGAAGGTATGACCTGCTCTTTGAAAGTAGGGGAAAATACTTATTTTTAATCACCTTCATCTCAAGAGCTGTAATTGAGGTTATGAAGTTATAGTGGATTAACAGGTTAGTGATTTTTTTTTTTTTTTTCAATATGGGGAAAAAAAAATTCAGTGAGTTTCTTATAAAAACTTTACTAAGTGCTCAACCTTTGAACACAAATGCAAAATCAAATGTTTTAAGTTAGGGCCATAAGCTTCACATTAGAAATTAATCATGAGATGTTTTGGTGATAAAATCTCTCTCATTTGAAAATGTAATTTATTAACCAGCACAATATCTATTTCGGGGCATTATTCAAGCTCCAAAAAAGATTTTCATAACATTATAATAATGTGCCAATATTAAGCCTTGTGTGAAAGAAAAGCACGCTTTTCTCTTGGCTCGCAATCTCCCTTTTTTTTGTCCCCTTTGGGATGCAAAACCAGAAAACCCAGGGACGTGACCTGATATTTGCTGGCATAACAGAGCAGTTGCAACTGATCTTGAAGCAGACAAGGTTGTTGGTGGGGCAGCAAGATTCCAGTCCCTTGTAGCCGGCTGCCTGTTGGCCACGACCACTTCTGCCTGTGCCGTGGGTGCGCAAGAGAGGTGGGGCCGAGTAGTCATTGCCCAAAGACTTGTGTGACTTCCCGTGGATGCAACGTAGGTCTGTGCTTTATGTTAAGGACCTGCAGGGGTAGTAAAGGGTCTAAGGAAGGCTTCAAGGTAAAGCACACCCCATCGCTTGCACCTCTGTCTTATTTCTGTCTCTTATTTCTGTCCAGCTTTGCACTATTGTTGGCTCTCACTCACACATACGGCAGTGGAAAAGAATACACGTAGCATGTTTGATCAGAATGGACTGAAACAGATGGAAGTCTTGGGATCCTACCGTGTTTTCTCTTTCTTTCTTTGATAAAGGAATAGTCAGTAAAATGCTAGCAAAGTATTAGTTCTGGGGAAAAAAAAAAAAAAAAAAAAAAAAACAACTTGCAATTCCCCTTGCTTTTGCATGGTTTTCTTTAAGTTATAAAAATAATTTAATATGACTCTAACATGTTGATTCTGGGAAGCCTCATAGAAAGGCAAGAAGTACATGACAGCACTTGAACTGTGCTATTTTGCCTATGCTGTAATTATTTTCATTTATGAAATTCTAAATTCTAAATTCTGTTTTAAATATTGAATATTTCTCGTGAAATGACAGCTTGTGCTAGCTTTAGGATATGCCTGCTTGGTAATTATTCATGAGAAGAACAGCTGAAAACAAACTAGTTATACACCTTGGCAAGTCACTGTGATTTTAATTCTGTGAAATTTCCCTATGGCCATGTGACTTTATTCTAAAGTACTCTAACAGTGCAGATGTCCACAATGCCGTAGCTGTTACAAATGTTATTCCTGTATTCAAAGTTTTGAATCATCAGTGCTTCAGGATAAGGAGAGGGGGGGAAAAAAAAAAAAAAAAAAAAAAGGACGAAAAAAGACTGATGATACAGTGTGTGTTTTGAGTGTTTGTCACCTACTTCATTATGTGCAGCTATCATACATTACTGGAACACAGATATATCATAAGTAATATATCTCAATGCATGTTCAGGGCATATAATGGAATTTACAATGCCTGGAAGAATGCCTCACTGAAATGCACTCTGTATTTTAAAATATCTTGTTTAAGCTATGATACAATAGGCAGCATCAGCACTGACATTTCTGGAAGTTTAAAAGTAAGATAATTTCTATGTAACACTGGATGAAGAATTGAAATGCTTCAGATTTAGCTAAAAATAAAACATTTCTCTACTTTCGCCTTTTCTTTTTCTTCTCCATATGGCTCCTGAAACGTTCCTTCATTTAAATAGGTTTTAGAGCTCTTTCCTTATAGTTCCTAAAGCATTCATTGCTTTTGAGAAAAAAAAAACATTTTAGCATGTGCTATTTTTGTTATTCTAATTAGAAAAAAACAGCTGGTCCTGCACAGCTCTGACTGTAGTCTTTTTCAACACATTGTTCAGATTTTTTTTCTCTTTTTCTGTCGAGCTACAGGCTACCACCTCTTCTCATCCCACAAGAGCCAGCCCCCAAAACACCTGCATGTGCAGCCTTAAGTACCACATCTGCCAGGGAACAAAAAGAAAATACTTTATTGGTCACAGGACACGTACATCAAATTATTCATATTAGGAATATACATATTCACAAGTAACTGGAAGTGACACAGGGCTAGTGGCCAGTAGCTTCATTTTCCATTCAGAGGTATTTTTTAGTGTCTTTAGCATGCATTCTTTCTCATCTGTATAAACCAACTTAACTGCTTTCATTTAAAAAAAAAAAAAAGAAAGAAAAGGTAATCAGCCTTCACTTAGGATTTTGATATCTGTAAATGTGTGTGCCTACAAATAATCATTGAAGCTGATCAAAGTCACACTCTCTGTTGCTATGGTAATGAATCCCCATTTTGTTTACGGATGGGTATGCGCCACATGACAAGAAATGATGTCAGGTGGAAAGCTGAGATAAATTAAATTTGTGGTCTGAAGTTATTAACATATGTTTTGTGTGAGTGTGTGCATGTGTATTAACTAAGAAAGGCAAGATCCAGAAAATTCTGTTCTTCTAAAATGACACAGAAACACAGTGCTTACAACGTAAATCATGGCGTAGTTTATTCCGGTTACATGAAAGAGAGATAGAGTGGTTGGGGCAATGACGTTTCTGTGGCATATCCAAATCAGTGGAGCTGTTCTTTAATAGTCCTACTCATTATTTAATTTCCTTGTCCATTGTTTTCTCCTGTTTGCAATTCCATTTGTTGATTAGATTGCTTTCGCAACTGTGCCTAACTTTACATACTCATGTTTTGTCCGAACAGAAAGTCAGAGTTTATTTCTAGTTCAAAGTAACAAAGTCATTACATTTATTTAGAAATAATTGCACAATATTATTATTTTGGAAGGCAGAAGGATTCATACAATAAATATTAATTGCATTTCAAAACAAATGCTATAATACGCTGATAATTTTGAAACAGACTTTGAAGTCCTGAAAGCATGCAATTCAGATGAAAATCTGTGTATCTGTCAATTAGAGTTTACTTGTGTTTATGCAGTATTTCCCCAAGTGCTAGCATTCTCTCCTGGTTGTTGCAGGAGACTGGCCTTTATGGGTCAGAATCAGATGCAGGTAGGTGTTGAGGAGAATCAAAAGGCTGTAGTCAAAGTAATCATTAAAAGAAATTTGTTTCTATACAAAGTTTGGATATGACAGCCTTCTCTTTTTAGGATTTAGATGTATGTGTATGCATGTACATATGTTTCTGGAGAAAGTGATTGAATGCATTTTCCTAAAAGAGACTGTACTAGCTATTTCACAAACTGTGGATGAGAAGCTGTTTTTATCAACAGTAATTTTCTCTTTTTGGTCATGTGTTTACATAAAAAGGATAACAGAAATGCCTCTAGCCAGCTGAGATTTCAATTTCACTGACTTTCAGTTCCATTTCTCCTTATACCACCTGTCAGGTACCTGAATGCAATCCCACTGAAGTCAGTGGAGAAACTCAAGAAGTTCAGTAAGTTTGGGGTTACAGGATGGTGACCATATAGCAAAAAGCAGAAACCAGCAACTGAAATCCATAGTGTTTCTGATTCCTGAGGGTACAGGGGACTTCATGCCAAATTAAATAACTTGTGTGTCTGATAAATTTTCCTGAGGAATAAATTGTATTAATCCTTTTTTAGAAGGTGTAGGCATTAGTTAAGAGAGGTAACAGAAAGGAGCATTTGTGGAAACTTTTGTACCATGATAACATCAGAGGGGCAGGGCTGTTAGATACAGCAGAGATGGGGAACTACTGTCAGACTTAGCCAATCCTTCAGTGTTCAAGCAGACTGAAACAATGCCAATTTTTTTTTCTTTTCCAAAGTTTAGCTTGTGGAACATGTTCCTATGCAGAATAATGGACTAGAAATATATTAGAAGTGCAGAATATTAGACTAGAAACAGAGACTGCAGCAGTTCTGTTGCTCCAACTATATCTAAAAAGAAAAGCACTGAAGATGCATTGACATTTTTGTACATTTATATGTTATTTTTTAATATAGGATCAACACTGAATTTGTTACTTTGAAGGCCACAGACCATTTTTCTGTTTCTTTGGAAATATAATAATCTCTCTAATTCACGTGCCATGTGGTGGTGTACCACCTAGCAATAGGTGCGTAATTGAGGGCAGAATTTGACCCTTTGATTCTGTAAATCACATATGATCATTACAGAAGAGCTCAGATCTTTAGACGTTGTATGATTGCCAGCTCACCAGACACCCTTCCTTTGTCACATTATTTTTTTAGAGTCTGACACTCTAATGAAAGCAATACAAAAGGCTGCCAGAGCCCAGCTCAGAATGCCCAATTTGCTTTGACTGCCATTTTAGAGAGCAAAAGTGTGTTCCATTATTTGTATCGATATTAGAATGAACATAGAACGGCAGATCTTCTGGATGGGGGCTACACCTTTAGTTTCCTTTAAAGGATTGTGCACGTTTGTGCACACTGATGGTATCACGTAAATAATAATTCAATAGTAGGAAAATTAATGCATTGCGGGAGGTGGACTAATAGACTTCTGTTGGCTCTGTGGAGCACTTGGATTTAAGCATTACTCAATTTTCAGCCCATACACCTAAGTGATAAGATTTCAGAAGATTTTGTGTATGTCTTTGTGTATAAAAGCTGAGCAAACCCCATTTTCTTTGGCCCAAGCTTCTAGAATAATTCACAGTACATCCAGTTGTACTCATTACCTGATGTCTGCAGCAAGGAGAGAAAGTGTGCTTTCTGTTTTGAAAATCTTGAATTTCTTTTCCTTCTGTCTTTCTCTGCCTCAAACTTTTTCTGTCCTCCTCATCTGAGATACTTGGGGAGAATGAGAGCATTAAAGCAAGCTTGTCAAATGTTAACCTGATAAAGAAAAGGCTTGGAAATTCATTTTGTTCCCTGGAGAGAGGCTGTATTATTCTGAGGTGCCCTCTGCTATGTCAAGAGCTAAAGATGCTTCATGAACCACACCTAGGCAAAGATGAGTAAGACCCTCCCTTCGAAAGGCTTAGACCTGTTGAGCATCCTTTTCATCATTACAACATACAGCACATTGGAGCGTCTCGGATTAATCATCTCTTCCCACAAGTAGAATTTCCTTTTGTTAAGACCTTAGGGAAGCTAAATTTTTCAAAATACACGCTGGACAGGACTGAAGGGTTTTTCTATTGCCTTTGGAACCCCGTTCACAGAAGCAAACCTCCATGTTTAAACTTAAAAAACAGAGGCAGCAAGGGTTTCAATTCAGAGAAAGAAAGATGCATTGGTCTTGAGATTCTGTGGAGATCCTGCATTCTCCTGAGTGTTGGAGAAATTTGTGAAACTCATTATCTTCCAGTCCAGCATTTTAAAGAAATCCCTGACTATATCAAATTTAGCTTTGGCATAAATGTGTGTAACTAATATTAGAACTCTAAAAATGATCGTGTTAATTATAATTTCAAAACAATGCTTAGATATTCTTAGAGGTGGGGTTTGGGATTTTTTTTTTTCTGTTGGAGTCAACTGAGGCTTAATTTTCTATGTGGGTATTACATGCACAGATCTTGACCCCCAAGGGATTTCTTCTGAGGCATGACAGTGAGAACATACTGCTGCGTTTGAAAAATATTTCTACCATTGTTGCTCAACATAGAGAGAATTTTCTGACTTCAGAACATGTTAAAAAAAAAAAAAAAAAATAGCCCCCCCTCCAAAAAACCCAAACTGTTACATTTCATTCTGAGAATTAGCATGTTACAACAGCATCTGAAATTCAGGTTTTGAAAATGAACACATTTTTGAAAAAACAGGTGTGTAGAGCTTATAAAGCAGTTGGATTCACAGAGTAAATTCATATATGCAGAACAAAGTTAGGCTTCCATATGATTTATTGGATTCATTTGCTTCCTTTTTCTACTTTTATTCTGGATCTTTCTATTGTTATTCTTCCAGAAGGTATACAGTACAGCGGATTCATCAGAGGCCCTTATTTACTGATTCTGTATATTGTTTTCATAATGGTTGAACTCAGCAATTCATGAACTGATTATTGAGTTTTAGCAAGTGGCTAATGAATCATTGATGCTGGCTCAGGAAGAAACAGATTCCTCATGTTTCTGCAATTCTGCAGGTTTCTTCCAGATTTCACAACTAGTTTCATTTATTTCATCTATTTCTTCCCTATCTTCTTCTTTTGGAATAATACTTTCAAAAATCCCAAAGCCAGCGAATGCTTAAATTGCGTCAAGTGTTTTTCACCAGTAGGTTAGTGACAGTGTATTGACTAAAAGTAGATTTAAGAAAGAATCAACAGGATTTGCAAATTTCACAAGGTCTCTAGCGAATGAGGAACTATCAATAAACTTTAAGTCATCATAAATCAGCTACAAGATGGCACTAAAATAATATGCAATTTCAAATGAATGATTTTAATAAGTTAGCAAAACAGAATTGTTGATTAATATAGCATAACATGTTCCTTGCTTATTATGGAATAGTAATGAATTATTATTAAAGATATTATATTATAGTCGTAATGTAGCGGTGTGAAAACTTAAATAGTGGCCTGCAAAAAAGGCTCTTTTCATTCTCATTTTTATCTTACAGCTTTTTGAAATGCATGTCCCTACAGAATTGTTACAAGATAATAGAACTCAAAGATTTATTTCTGATAAAAGGTTTAAATTGCAACAGCAAAACATAATAGCCCAATAACAAGACTGAATAGATATTAAAATAAAGAAGAAAGAAAAAGACGTAGACTTACTGCTTACCTGTCTATTCATGAAAATGGATCCATCATATTGCAACATGATAGTAGCTCCCTATTCTGAAGGGGGATAGACTCATGGGGTTTATTCGCCGCTTGCATTGCAAGGTGTGTGTTCAAACTCTGCACTAGCAGGTTTTCCCAAAAGTCATTTCTGTGTGGATTAAGCCTTGCTTGTCACCTTCACCCTCACCTTCACCATAGAAGAAAACTAAATTTGTCATAATATGCCAGATTTGGTTTGTTTTCATTTCTACTAAACTGTAATTGAGAATGGGAGAATTTTTTGCCTGTTGCAAAGTCGAATAACATTTGTGAAATAAGAAATTCCAGAAGTATATGTTAAAGATCACTCACAAGTTTTGAGGGCTTGTTTGTAGTGATATTTGTTTTGAAATCAGATTTTGGTGGTCATCCATACCATTCTTGTACTAGTGGAACAATTGTTTGCATATTTGGTTAGGGAAGCATCCTATATTTTACTTTCTGAATAGATATATAGTCAGAAGACAAGGTTTGCATAATTCTTTTAGCAGGCTGTGAGATTTTTTTTTTTTTTAAGAGAAATTCTAAGTATTTCACAAGAAAATCAAAATGTTTTAGTTAATGTAATTCATTATATTGCCATGAGGGCTACATGGAGTTGCAGATAACGTACCTGTGGTCTTACATAGGATCCTCTTCCTCATGTGCTATATTACTCTCTCAAGTATTTGGGTGTGTGTGTGCTCTTATGCTCTTGCTCTGTCTCTTCTCTCTCCCCCCCCCCCTTTTTTTTTTAACCCTGCTAAAGGAGGGGCAGTCTCATCATGGGAGATTAAATCTCATTGGAGAACTCAGTCTGCAGAAAAGGTGAGGAATAGGGATGGGGAGGAATGAACCAGAACTACTATTATATAGAACAGAAAAATCAGCAGGCTAGAATATTTATTGTTTCGATAATAATTTTCTTCCAGTCTTACTCATAAAACCAGTTCATCATCAAAACCAACTTGATTGAGTTGAAAAAAATCAATTTTCTATACTGTTTTTGAAACTTTCCAAGCAGTTCTTCTTACAGTTCCTTAGTAAACACGTGGTTTTGTGGTTCTTCTCCATGTTCAACACCAATCATCATTTTGATCTTTATGAAACATGAAGGATGCCAGGGGCTGATGTAAACAAATTTTCTGCCTCTTGCAACCCTCTTCTCTGAAAAGAGAGCATTGGTGCCATTTTAAACCCCAAATAACAAAAATCCTGATTTTCTGAAAGCTGAAATTATCCTATTTTCATAGTATAGGCAGTAGCAGGTACCCATAGGTAGGCTGAACTATTTCCTCTCATCTCGTTTTTTTCCTCCTCATATTTCTATTCACAGAAACTATCTGCCATGTATGGAATTTAACTGCAGCTAATAAGATCTGATTGGAATTTTCATGAGCAGTGTCTTTGTCAGATTTGTCCAAATTAAGCGAGAGAAGATATTTTATATATTTTATATATTCTCTTACAGTAGGTTAAAAAATTATTGAGAAAAACCCCTTTTAAAATTAGGATGTAAATAAATATTTTACAGTGTCAAAGTCAGTCTTCTTCAGTAGGATAAATCGTTAAAATAAGTTACATTTGTGATATACATACATTTTCTAGGACAAAGACTGTTAAAACTTATGGGAACTTCATTTCAAGAGCTGATGCAGATAAAATACCTGGATATTTTTTCAGGTGTATTTAATCCTGCTGAGGAGTTAAGTTGAAGTGTTTGAACAATTACATTTAAGAGAAGACTTTTTTTTTTTTTTTTTAGAATAATGAGATGAAAAAAAGTCTGTGAAATACTATCCCACTTTTTTGTACTGAAGACTTGGAGAGAGTATTGTATTCCAACTTCTCGCAAACCACAGGAGCAGACCACATATCAGGGGTAGAACAAAACAACAAAAAAGAAATCCCCCAAAGTCTGACCAGAGGCTGTTAGATTTAAGCTGAATAGAGCTAATGCTAAGAGCCTTGGGGACAGATCCTCAGCTGGTATAAACAGCTCAGCTGAGTTCGGTGTTGTAAATAGGATTGTTTGCACCAGTTGAGGATCTGCCCCTCAGTGCTGATACTGGCTGAGAGAAGTTGCTCTAAAGTAGACTTGCTGCAGTTTTTAAATAAATAAAAGCCAGTCTTTTCAGGTATTTAATACTCTTCTGTTCCAAGCTCGCTTCTCTTCAAAGCTTGCTCTATGTGTATGTGGCATTTGATAAACAAGGCAGACAGAGAATTTACAGATTCTGTGTTTGTCGACTTTCTCCCCTTTTTAAAAAGAACTGCTTGCATGTGAAGCTTCTTGGCTGCATGGAAGTTATGATAATGCAAATAAGCCCCACAGTCTTTCACGTCAATATTTCCTTCTTTCTACTTTTGTCCAGACTGGTCTGTGGACTGAGAGAGGTGAGCTATTAATATTGCCTTTTTACAGCTAAATTATCTGACTCCAGAATTGTTCACAGATTCTATTAAAGACCCCTATGGAGGATTGCCTCTACAAATAGGCATTTTAATTCATCCGGGTACACTAAGGTGTTACCTTCCTTTCATTAATAAAATGGAAACTCATAAAGAAAACCAGATTATCCTGAATTTATGATCAAGTAATTTTGTTTCTCTTAGCTCTGGTAATAATTGTGGAACATTATTTCCTTGCTTCTTTCCTTTCTCCTTCATACACCTAGACAATCTTAATTTCTCATGTTTATTTATCTTCTTTTCCCTTTTAATTTGACAGGAAAAGCTATCTAGGACCCCAGGAGGCAAGCACTGAGAGTTAGGAATTGGTCCTTCCCATCTCCACTTTAATGAAATAATAAGTAATTGGTTCATATTTACCAATGCTTTAGAAATTCTAGGTTATTCTTTGTGTTCTATCTTAAAAATTCTTAAAATGGTAATTTCTGGCTTTATTTTTAATTCATATTTTGTTGGCTATTTTTTTTTTTTTATGGCATTTGTCATTCACACTGTAAAGTGATTATCTCTCTCATCATGACTCTGAATATTTGACTTTTTACCTGCATTTTACTATTTTTCCCCGTCAAAGGAAGATACCGGCTTAAGGTGAATGTTGTTAGCAGACTGAATGAATGAAATTTCAATACATTTGGGATCCTCAATAGGGATAAATCACCACAGTTTCACTGACACCAACCTCCCTCTGCCACTCTACATCAGTGGTAAGCCTATCTCTTTATTGACAGATGCCTTTTTTTGGGGAAAAAAGCCCTGAATCCAGTTTTTCCGAAGGCAGACCATGCTATGGATCAGTTCTCCACTGCAGAGCACTTCTGAAGCACCTCTGCAGAAACCACTTCAGTTGAATGGCTACTTCATGGGCTTAAAATGGAAGTGTGTGGAGCTGTGTTACCTCTGTAGAGGCTTTGGCTAAACTGCTGGTAGTAGGCTAAGCTTCTGAGATGCTTCTGAGGTCTCTTCAGAAGCAACTACACAAAACATCCAGTGCTTTTTCTGACCAGCGGAATGGCTGTGATCCAGCTGGGTTCAGTACCGTAACATGACACAAGGGTAATGCTGTTACTCAGCAGGTAAATTTCAAGCATCTTTAATTTTTTTGTGCCTTTTCATTCAGAAGTTGTTGATCTCTTAAAATGAAGGCAGTGAGATTTCAAAATTAAATTTGAAAAAACCTGATACATTTGAAGTTGAATGAATTAATCAGATTTTAATCACAGTCTTCAAACCTGGCAACAAATGTGGGCGAAACATATCTTCATTCCTGTCACAAAATCTTCCTCAAACCATACTTCTTTTATTTTTCTAAGCACTTGATATTGTTTCCTTATTTGCCTACAGGATCATTATTTGCCCCTTAAAAACATTTTGAATGGTTCTTGAGTAGTTGCTTGGGTGCTTAATTCACCTCAAATTACGTACAGTTCTCACCATTTTCTGAGAAGTGTAGCTGATGTCTATAGAGGCAGCAACCACACTGTAGTTCATGGAAAGCTGCAAGTATTTTCTAAGCCAAATTTTGAATATCTGTTTAGCGGAGTGTTTTTTCCAAATTCACAACAGTTATTCTGTGTGTAGAGTGTGACCCAATGGCTGTCGGCTCTAAAGCAAATGTTGGTCAATGCCTATTTCAGTACAACAGTGTAAAAACCATTTTACTGGTTATCATACAATTTTATATCCATGAGCTATTACCGAGTTAAAAATGACTTTTCTTTATTTCAAAAATTGTTTCCTTTAATTAGTGGCATTCATTATTTTTGATAATCTAGTAGCTGAAAAGTAGTTTATGAAGATGGCCTAATCTCTCTTAATGTCTCTATTGGTATCATGGACATTCACTTCTCTTTCTAAATGAAATCTTTCTTGCTTACACATTCTTAACCTGCTCAAGCATTGAAAGCCAATAAACTACGGATTCTCTTCATTTAGAGTTGCTGAAGTTGCTGAACAGAAATATTTTCAATTTGATATTACTTCCATGATACAGGAAGCAATAGCATGAAAACCCAGACAAAGCATTCCTGGAACATGGGCTGAAGATTTGATTTCTTTTTTTCCTCTGTTAATAAAAGAGCATGGAAGAGTTAGGGATGATAGTCTAACATGCCAAATCCTAGAGCAAAAAATAGAATTAATCAGAATTTTGCATTTCATATATATTATCTCACGAACAAGCATAGAAACCCCTTAATTAAAGACCCTCTCTTCCTGCGAAAGACCATGAACTTGACTCTTCCAAATGGAGTCAATAAGAAAGTTCTGACTTAATAGGGAATTAGGGTAGGTCCAGTAGCATCTAAGTATCATTTATCTGTCATGCATCTGAAATACTGTATGTTAAAGTATTTTGCAAATTGGGTCAATATATTTCCTCTGTCTTATAGCTGGGATAGGCAAAGCATACAAGTGGCAAATCGAGTGGGACAGTATACTCCATAAACACCTGACATAGTATGAGCTTCTTCACATCTTATCCATCCTTTTGCCTTTCCTGATGGTGCAAGAAAGAAGGCGAGTCTCACTCACCCTTTCTTTGGCATGGAGTAATCCAACTGCAGATTTTTTTTTATCAAGGTAAAGTGGGGTAAAAATATAGCATGCTTTTCAAAAAGGAAATAAAAATTTAAAGCTTGACTTGAGATCCCTTACTGGAATGAATTTGGTTTATCCTAGCTCTGTCTTCTGTTGTTAATCATTTTACTGTAAGCATATGACGTAGAGTGATAGCCTACATAAGTAATTTGAAATAGAGTAAAATGGGCTTGGCATGTTTAATAAAATTTAAAGTATTGTTGGCAATTGGAAATCACAAGACTAGAGAAATTCAGATAGTTTGGAGAATTTTCTGTTGTTTAAGTATTATTGCTTTTAGACTGCATTAAGTTCCAAAATTAGTCTGGAAGAAATTAATTGTACAAAATGCAAGGTAAACATTCCATTATTTTTCCTAATGTGCTACAGAATAGAAAGATGCACATAAAGCAGTTATTCTGCCTCTAGTATGTGTATTGCATAAAGTACAACTTGTTGCAAAATTACTTAACCTGCACAGAGCATAGAATTTTTGCTGCATGTATGAAGAACTTCATGGCAGGGAAGCAGAAGTAATTTCCCTAATGACTGGTTGAAAATCTTGAGATCTGCAGAGCATCCACTTTTTACCTCTAGCAAAGAATACATGATCTCTATCTGCCTGTTTATGACACTGCAGTATATGACAAAGACTACTGCATCATGCAGTGTTGAAACAAAAAGCACATGTCAAAACTCAAGTAGGAATCTTTGAAAGGTCTCCTGAGGAAGAATCGTTCTGTTTTGTAACACAGCCTTGCCCTGAAAATGTCTCTGTAAAATGTGTCCAAAGGACTTATAACACTTTATGTAGTCCAAATGCCCTCACATTTATTCTCAAATACACTTAAGTGCATGGAAGCTTTTGAATTGCAGGTATGATTATGTGTAGCTGCTAAAATCTTACATTTTAAAATACATCACAACAGTTTGATTACCACAACTGCCTCACTGTCATGTCTCCCATCGGGCTTTCCCTGCCCTCCTCTCGCTTTTCCCTTTGCCATTTCATCTTTTGCGCGGGTGAAGAGCCGGCGTGCATGCTGAGGGCTCTGTGATGCCAGATGAGGTTGCAAAGAAGAAGACAGCTGTCTCATTTGGGGGAAAATAATTTCTGTGCTGCATTACAGTACATGGAACAGCAGTGCTTTTTCAAGGAGGCAGGAAGATAGGGTGAGTCCCCTTTCTGCCAGCCCCCTTCAGTGACAGGGATCAAGTACAGAGAACTACGATGAGTTTTGCATGTTGGTAGAGCCTGTGCCAGTTCCTATTGATGTCAGTGCAAAAGTTTCCTTTAATTTACTTGAGGTGGGATTAGACTGTTAATGAGTAGGTCCCTGAGTGTGTTTAGAAAGTGTGCAGTTAGTAACCAGCTCTAAAGGAGCAGCTATGTTTGTCTACAACATTCTTTAATACGTCTTTGTAATCATAAGAAGACTAGCGCTTCAAAAGTTTCTTCTTTCTTTGTTGTTAGAAGAAGAGGTTTAAAAGGTGCATCTACAGTGTTACATTTTCTCTACGAGTTGTTTACACTCTCTCTCCTTTTATACCTGCATGCAAATCTAAACCAATAATTGTTATTTCTAGGGAGTGTACAAGACAATAAATAGCTGTGTATATTCCCACTGTATTGTCATGTTTCTGTGAATCACAAGCTAATTACTTCAAAGTTTAAAATCTGTCCTCCTCAAAACTATTTCTCTTTTATTCCCAGAAATGTATCATCACCCTAGTTTATCAACAGCATTGTCATTGACAATTTACCTGTTCTTCTTTAGATATTGATAGCCTTAAACGTATGTTGGGTTCTGTGCGTATGGAGTCACAGATAGACACATGCATACTTTGTGGGAGCAGTAAATGTAAATCAACAGGGAGTACTCTGGGTGATAAAATAGGAAGTTCAAGTTCATATGGCCAGCCAGTGCTAAGGCAGATAGTTCTAATGTATTTCATGTGAGACATTAGGCTGGGATTTTTGCTGTTTATCTCTAGTCCTGTCAGCTGGAAAGCTCCGAACTGATAGACTGTTTTGGAAAGAATACGAATAGCTCTTGTGCTGTGGCCAGTATTTCTCCCATTGATAATACTGTAACTGATGTCCATGTCTGTGTGTGTAGTGGCTAAGAGCATAACTGACTTCCTACAAAATTTTACTGTATTATCAGTATTTAACCTCATTAGTTGATAGATTACTGCAGAATACCTTGTGTACAAAAGGAGCAGAAGAGCACAAATTTAATTCTCTGTACTGTCTAAGTACATACACACAAGTCATCAGTCCCATTTGGTACTTCTCTAAAATATTTGTAAATGTTATTTTAAATAAACATTTAGCTAGTTCATTATTAAATCTTTATATGAATTTCATCTTCTATAAGATGTTAAAAATCTTTAGAATTCATCAGCATGTCTTAATACTTGTGCTTGGCTAATGTTTTACATTTATAGGAGTTTTAAAAGGCAGGTGCAATGTGACATATCACAAGAAGCACATTAAACTCTTGTAAAGCACAGCTGGAATGCTAAAAATGTGTATTTGTAATTTAAATATGTGACACCATCACACTGTAAAATCAGTTCATAATTAGAAAACATCTGTTTTTTTCCAATATGATGTCTAATAGTATATTTAAATAATTTAGAATGCAATAAGGGAAAAAAAAAAAAAAAGTCAAGCTATAGTAAGTGATTCAGGACATTTCTTTTCTTTTGTTTAAATGTCCTCTTCCAGATCTTTAACTAACCCATCATTTTGAAGCTAATTCTTGGTTCACATTATAATCACCATTGATGAAATACATATGCCAAACATATGTGCTGTTATGACCTTATTGTCAGTCAAGAAACAGGTTTTGTAGATGCTATTGTTAAGAAGGATTTACACACTGTCAAGTTGCTTTTTTTTTCTTTTTTGATTATCGGAGAACCATGAGTCAAATAAAAGTTGATTATTTTAACAGTGAAATTTACATGAATACATATATATATGTGTGTGTATATATATATATATATAGTAAACACAATGATGTCTGAAGAGTTTATGATATCTGGAAACATACTTAAACTAGATTAAATACTGACTTAAAATGTATTGGGATCATTTCAAGTTTAACTAATAAAGTTTGAACAAAACCACAACTTCTCAAATGAAGTTAACATGGTAGATTAGCCACACATCTGTCATCAATGTTCACGTAGGAGGGTATTTATATTGGTGTGATGAAAATCCTAATGGATGTTTTTATCCTGCCTGAAGTGTGCAAGCAGAGCATTCCCCTAGTTTATTGGCAGTAAACTATATAACCTTTCTCTTGCCATTGCCTAAGCATCTATTTAAGATAAATAGAGGCCATACATTCCTGAACAGGTTTTGTGTTCTTTTTTCATGGGCATACATGTATAACTGCTTGAAAGTCTTCACACATACTTGATAATGCCTAAAAAGCACACTAGGCACAGTCATACTGTTCAGAGAGATTTTTCAGCTCAGTAGCTGGGCAGTGGTGTTAGTAAATACTGTGAGGTCCATCTATCAACTCTTCTCTGGGATGTGAAAGTTCTGGAGAAAAAATGTGTTCAGTTTATGTGCTTGCCATTTTCAATGAAACTTGGTTTTGCCCTGGAAACGAGGAAAAAATTTAAAACTAACTTTTTGAGGGCTAGAGTACATAAAGTTAATGTGCTGCAGTTTACATGCATCTACGTCTCAATCGTCTTTTATCAACCTTTGCTGCTGCAGCCCACCACAAGCTTTTCATCAGTTTATGCATTGTGCGCCAGGGCAAATAATGACAGAATATCTAGCTAAAGAAGGGGTACTTAATCAGCAATCAAGATTCAATTTATTTTAATTTTAGCAGGTGTTTGTGAGGTACATTGATGGGAGAGATAATATGTACTGCTTTCATTAGCTCTCTTGTTTTTGTGCTTGAACATTTAAGAGCCAGATGTTCGGAGGTGAGCTGATCAGAATATTAAGTCTCCAGAGGTTGGTTTCCATAGTGTTTTACATTCCTTTCTTTATCTCCCTCAGTTCACCCTGAGCTATGAGGTGCAAGTGCTTGCAATGACAGACTACATCTCTGCTTCCTATTCAACTAAAGCTTTAAATTAGTCTAATTCTCTTTAAAAAAAAAAAAAAAACCAAAACAACACAAAACCTAAAAAAAAAAAAAAAAAACAAAAAAAACACAACACCACAGAAAACAACTTTATTTCAATAATCTGCAGTTAATTCTTGGTCTTTGGGTCAGACTCATTTCTCACTTAGAGCTAGTTTAGTTGATAAAGCTCTTAGGGAAATTATTTGTTTAGTGACTTGTATTTTGCCAGGATGTTTTACCTCAATAAAAACATGGAACTATTGTTAGTTGGTAAGCTACTGATTCCATCATCTTCTTAAGTGGAATATATAATCTAGATCATTTCTCTGTTCTGGGAAAAAAGAAGCAGCTATAGTGTCAGAATGCCTGAACATGAGAGGGGACTGCAAAATGGACACTGAGAGTAGCTTCAGTCAATAGGTGTTCGTTAAAAGAAAACATACAGGCTATATTTGAATATCACAGATTTCTTTATGACATAAGGTCATAGAAAGAATGCATTAGAGTAGAGAATAGGATTGCAAAAGAAAGGCAACTTAACCTTTTAGTTTATGTTTTTATCTAAAAGGTAGCATTCTGCAGCCCTGGCTCAGTAGCTGCTGCAGTAATAAGTCGGTATTCTCATCTATAATAAACTGTCCCAGTGTTGTGATTATGATTTATTTTAGTAGAGAAAAACAAACCCAGAAATGAAGAGTTAAATAGGACTGCCATTGGCAAATGCTATAATGTTTTCCCTCACTATTAATTGTTCTCTGTTTACTTTGATGCTCAAAGATTGCCCTGTTTTACAAGCATATTTTCTTAATTGTGTCACCTTGTACTGTAAGTATGTCAGAGGGGAAACATTTGCAAGTGATTAGATATGGACCTTTGTGTCACCAAATGTATGAGGTACATACCCTTATAGGATATAATTGTGATCTTTTAATATGCGGCCATTGACCCAGACTTGTTATTATCTATTATAGTTTATAATAATGTATCTCTTTATGATTAAATGATGATGCCTGGCAGAACACTATGATTAGCATTTCAGTTATTTATAGATTATGTCAGAGCAGTAATAAACATAAAATGCTGTTAATGTGTGGCTAATGAAATCTGGACATGAACAAGTTTATGAATTGATATAATTCATTTGAGTGTTCTAACTGAGCTGCTGGTTCTCGTCATAATTCAAAAGCTTAGCAGGGTTCACCGATTAGGTGGTAGACTAATTTGCTACAAAAAGTCAATGGGTTTTCATCGTCTTGGGCTATCATACACAGCATGGCTGATTGCATAAGGACTATACAAAGTAATTCTCATAAATATATTTATTAAGCCTAATATGTTTTGTGAGGTTAGAATGGAATCAGCTAGTGCACAACATATGTGGAACAAAATCACAGTGTGTTAGATACTAAAAAGATATGTTCAGTAAGATCATTCAGGACCGGATCGATGAGGGAGTTATTTGAATTTTAAAAAGTGAGCAATTCAATATCAAATATAAATGAGAGCCATAAAGAATGATACAGATGATTGACTGACTTTGCTCGACGTTTATTTTACTTTGGCATCATAATTTTATTTCATGCTACAAATACAGTTTTAAACTTAGGTTACTTAGTGCTGAAATAGCTGAGTGTATTTGCAGAGCTAATGGCAGTACTGCTTTCCTGTGACTAGGAAAAACTGAGTCACACCTCACACTAACATGTGTGTTCCTACTTCCTTCAACATTGTAGTCTATTGACTGCTACCTGTCCTTTTATAGCACTGTCTTTTGATACCAACATATATTTAATCTTCATCATCAAAAAAAGATGGTCCTAGCCTTTACAGGATATCATTTGGGGTTTTTTTTTAAACAATGGACAAGTAGTGTATTGGATGTAATTTCCTCTTTAGGATCTTTAGTTTTCATCAGTCTGTCAGTTCATTGGTTTCTTCCTCCCTTTCCCTGTGAGAGCACCCTCTGCTCTCTCCCATTCTTTACTTTCTTGCATCAAATCCACCACTGGTTTAATCAGAGTTGAATTCATGAGCAGAATCCTTTACACTACCCAGAAATGCTATTCTCTGAAAGTAATAGAATAACTTATATTCCCTCTATAATTCTGGGGGTTTTTTGTTTGTTTGTTTTTGTTTCTTTTTTTTTTTTCCAGTATCTTTATTTCCTCCAAAATGTATTATTTTAGAACCTTTTGTTTGAACATCTATGCATAAACTGACTAGGCTCCTTTATGAAGAAAATAAGTCTGTTATGGGCTTATGTAGAACCTCAAATGCATTAGAAAAGTGCTAAGATAATGTAAATAGCTGAACCTTTTTATTTATTTTGATTACTAACACTCATAGTCAAATTTAACAAAAAGTATTAATACATCTTAAAATATTGCAAAGAAGCAAACCCAAACAGTCAGAAATTATTTAGTAGTTGTGCTTCTTATTTAAGAAACTAACAGGTTTAATTATGAAATTGTGACCCTGGGACAGTCTTGTTAATAATAACATTAATCACAAAATTCTCAAGTTTTTCTTCTTCCATTTTCAGAAAAGCTATGTAGTTATTAAAGGGAGAGAGGAGAGCGCTGCTTGAGAACATGGCTATACAGCTGTATACTCGTTTCTTGCTATAACAGGAGTCCAAACAGAACCCTTTTATATTCTCCTCTCACATTTGTATCTTGACCTAACACGTGATCCATATGAGGCCCTGCACTTTAATCTTCACTATCAGGTTTTTCTCTGTTGGTTCCCAATATCATTCACATTACACGCATTCCTTCCTTGTGTTACATAAATCTTTGTCTTGTCCCTACAAAAAAAAAGACTTATGTAATCATAAACCACACACCCCCCTCACTCCTCTCCCTTTTCCCAAGTGGTTGCTTTAGAGCTCCTTGGGAGATTTAGAAACAGATTCATACATTTTTCTAAAGATCTTTTAAAAGAAAAGATTAAAGATGCAATTTTAACGCCCACACATATGTTATCTCCTCTAGAATGTGGTGTGTGAACTAAGGTGGAATTCAAATGTTGTAACAGCACTAGTGGCCCAGAGCTTGCCCTGCTTGTGTGCTTCACACTCTAAGCAGGTTGTTGGATGTGAACCCCCAGTTTATGCTGATGTTTGGGAACACCACACTGGTGAGGAGGCAGGAGGTGACTTTTCTCCTGCCGAGTTAGGAGGATACCCCAATTTATGATGAAGAACAGCGTTCTGTTGTAGGTGGCAGCTCTTGGGTTACTTGTAGCATCGAGACTGTGAGGACTTTCAATCTTTGAGCATCTGTGGTTGGACCTGGAGCTGTCACGTGGTGATTGTGTATCTGTGTGCATGTCTACCTGTCTCGCAGGGCCATAATATTTGACTGGCTTTTCTTAGTGGCTTCCTGAAGCTTTCCTAAGACTTGGGTGAAAGAGGAAAAAAAGCCTTATAGAGGTAGCGAGCTGAAAACCATCAGAAAATTTCCTAAGTCAGAAACGTCCTTCCCCTTAGCAAAGCGTCCTCCATGTAAAATCTAAAAAGAGAACCTCTATCACATCTGTTTGCTATCTGCAGTATCATATTTTGTATGATTTCTCCCCCCACTGTTTATTTTAAATTTCTTCTTAGTTAATTAAAAATGCAGTTGATATTTTTTTCCTGTGTCACAAATGAGAATGCTAACATTTCATTTATAAAGTGATATGTGGTTCAACTTCTGCTCTTGATATTTTCAAGAGGCCAGTGATTAAAAAACCTATGTGGAATATGCTCTATTATTGCCCTCTCTAGGCATTGTCGCATAAAACCTTAAAGGTTCTGGTGCTAAATCCCCAAGGCAGCATTTTGATACATGCCAGATGTTCACTCATGGGAGAGATAAATGTTTAATAATTTTTGCTATTGTTACTGTTTTTACAATGTGTTATACTGCCATGGCTTGCTAAGGCTAAAGCACTATTTTGCTGAAGGAACAAGCATATAATAAGTAAGATGTTTACATTTCCATCATCGTGGTTTTGCTTAACAACATGGGAGATTTCAACCTGAAGCACAAGTAGCCCAACTCTCTGAGTTGACAAAAAAGTTTAACTATGCAATCTAAAATCCTGTTTCAGGAAAGATAGGCTGCTAAAATTTCCAGTTGTTTTTAAAAGTCTCAAACTTCATTTGGCTCCAAGTAAGAACTTATAAACTATTTACACAGATGCCCGTGTAAAACAACAAGAATAAATAAATAACAAAAAATAAAGACTTGACCTCCTATATTTCTTTATCTAAGATGATTAGCATTAATCCTGTTTGCCTGTGGTATTTGCACCTTGTATCTCCAGTGTAATAGAGCAATATTCATCTCTTAAAATCAGACAAGTGCCAAAATTTTAAAAAATAATACTGTATACTTGAGTGAAATTGATCCCTGTCAAAACACTGATAATGTCAACAAAATTACACTGGTATTTGGAGCTAGTGGGAGCTAACAAGAAACGGGATGCATTTTCCCCCGAAAAGGGAAATTGCATAGAAACCTCAAAACCCGAGGCAGCAGACTGTGGCAGGTTTGGATAAAGTCTGGATTTTCAGGTATCCTCAGCGCAACTATGAGGAGCTCCATTCACAAATGCTGCTCCTTCTCCAGTGCTTCAAGAGCCCATGAAGTACTTGATAGAGCAATGCCGCAGTGTCTCCTTCTATGAAGAAATTTGAGATCCTCTTGTGTAGTAGTTGGGGTAACTGGAGCTTGAAGAATCTTGTCTACTAGTAAGTGACCTTCTTTCTTTCTCCACAAATACCTTCAGTTCCAAATCAACTTTCCCCTCTCCTGATAGGTGTGTCCCTTGTGACTGAGTGATATCTGAAATAGTGGCGAGGGTGTTTTCCCTTGTGTGTCCCACACCAAGCAAAAGGGGAAGAGCAAAGGAAAATTTCTGAGTCTTGAGTAATGAGACATGAATATGTCCTAGTTAGATTGTATATGATCACTACTCATCTCAAAGAACATTGTTATGGAGAAGTGACCTTCCTTTACTAGCCATGAGCATCCTCAAATGAACAACTTTCTAAAAAAAAAAAAAGAAAAAAAGTACCTCCTTTGCCTCTCTGCTTGTCCTGAAGGGCAAGCAAGGTAACACAAAACTGAGGATCCATCTAATTTAAGAAGGATGTTTGCTGAGCTCTTTCTCTCATGCACATGCACTCTTTCACTTATTCACCTTTCCCACTGCATTATCTTAATGAAATGAAGTAAGGCTCCCCTCCCCCATCTTTCTGGTTCACCCTTGTCTAGAACTTGTAATTGCTTATTGCAGATTTCCTTAGGCTCTAGATCTTCACTGTTACGCACTGAAGACCTAATTCTGCTGTCCTGAATAAGGATGGCAGAGTTGGATCCGCATCAAAATCAGAAAAGAGTGTATGAATATAAATGTGTCACATTTTTCTCCAGGTCAAGCTGATAAAAAGTCTGTGAAAGGTCATTATGCTCAAGGAATAAAAAAAAAATGAAGAATACAGGCCAGACTGCTTTCAGAATTCAAAACTTGTTTTTAAAATGAAGGTAGAGGTTGGTAATCTGTAACTTTGTAAGTTTGGCATCCTGTGTAGTACACAAAGTGGTCCTTGAGCATACTGAGACATATGTAGGTTTGAAGATTTAATTAAACAATGGGGCAGGTTTTTTATAAGCCATGACGATGCAGTGTAACTATGTCCGTTTGAAGAGGGTGTACCTTAGTCCACAGTCTGAGCTAAGCAGTTAAATCTGTTTTTCCATTTTGCATATGTGATGACTGAGTTTATCAACCATTTAAAAAAAAATAGTGCTGTCACCCACAAAATGGTAAAATTCTGATGAAATGCACATAGAAGTAGTTTATCAGATTTTACCTGTCTTCAGAAAATAAAATACCTTAGCTTTGTTTAAATGACATAAAACATCCATGGATAAGTTTCTGATTCATCATTCTAACAAATTTCAAACTCTTTGTATAGATTCTGTATGAGGGAAGTATTGCACTTCAGATATTTCCATTAATAGAGGTTAGCTGAATAATTTTCTGGCATGTTTTGCTGTATTTTCTTATATCTTACACCATGCTGAGTGTTAGTATTGGTCTTGGCATGATGCTTTACCTTGGAAAAGATTTTTAATAGCTTCTAGGATTTGGCTAGCTGTTGTTTCCAAAATGTTCATCTCTACTGTAATGCGACAGGAAAAAAGTCATGGATGATGCAGAAGAATTTATACAAACAAAATACTTTGCATATTACTTTTAAAGTTTTCTTTCATTTATCTTGGTATAAAATACTACGGATGTAAAAAACCAGTTCATAATAATGTTTAATCTCCAGATACTAAACATCAAAACAAATTTATGAGCTAGACACACCATTTGATATAAGTTTCTGTAGATCCTATTAATAATAGTGGATGTAGGCCCTTTTAGATGATATCCTAATGTCCCTACTGATTATATGTTTTATGTTGCAGTGCCAGGTAAGTTTGAACAAAACAGGTAGTTTTCAGAGCATTTTCCCCCAAGCACAGATCAAAACTGAACAGTAGGCAGTAAAGGAATTCTAAAATTTTCCAGTGTACTTTCTAAATTCATAATGTGTATGCATGGTCAAATTGCTAAATAGGCTTTCAAAATTATTCTTCCAATTATTGATGCTTTGAGCGAGTTAGAAAATAAAAGTAGTAGTAGTCGTAGTAATGCAAATAGTAGTAGTAACAACGATGATAAATTATGCCTCTTGATCTCATGATATTTAAGTCAGGAAATTTTACTGTTACATCTGGCAAGTAATGCAAACAAAATCTAGGGACTCTTAAAGCTAGACTCACTCCAGGCTGTTGAGAGGTGTGCACTATATATACTCTGTTTTTCTTTTTTGTGTTCCATGTGCAAAAGATACATCATTATTACCTTCCTTTTATTAACTTACAAAATCATATAGATAAAAAGATTGAAAACAATGTCTTAGCCAAACAGTTATAGTGACACAAGTTGAAACAGCTACAGTAAATGGTGGAATTGGGTCCTTAACTTTAGCTGGAGGGAACAGAGGACTGTTGTGACCTTGACAAAATGTAATTGTGAATTTCTTAACTTTTCTGAGCTGGCACCTCATCTTGGGATTGCACCCAGAATCCTCCTGTCCCATCTCATGGAGGGATTTTCTGGTAGAGGTGCTCAGAAATAGAGGGGTTGCAAGATGACTGCCAAAGAGGAGGGAAACAAAGGCTAACAAATGGGGAAGCTGCTTATGATGGTTATCTCCAGAGAGCGTTTTAAATGTAACCCTACTGAACTTAGCTCTGCCATTTAATTTTATATTTCTTTGTTGGCTGAACTCTGAAGTCATTATGGAATCAAATGCAAAGACTACATGGCTATTCAGAACCCCCAAATCATGAGAAATGATGGTGAGTTCAAGGATCTGGTATCTTCATCTCTAGATTGATTATAATCTCAGAATTATATATAAATGTGGTATCTCTCCTTCCCATTTATTCCAGTTCCTGAAATCCTTTTTCTTTGCACTTACATAGTGGTCATGAGGTTGAGTCCCTTGCAGTAGCAAAGGATGATGTAATGGACATCTGAAAAAGAGAGAGGGAGAGGAATGAAATGTATTGGGAATTAGATGATGGAAAGTAGTAGGAAGATGAGGCTGGCATGTCTCGAGTCTTATGGGAAAGAATACTGACATAGCAGAGGTAACATAAATGATTAAAATAAAAGGTGAGCACAGGAAAGCCAACAATTACTTTTAAAGTTCAGTGTCAGTATTTGGATATAGTGAAAGCTGTAGAAATTAATTTCAAATATTTGGGTTGTCAATAAGGGTGTTACTGTTCTTAGCATTTGCACCTATCATAATGTTACCTTTGTTTCTGTCAGCTGTAATATAGGAATCGCTTTTGTTATCTGCAGTGGATATAGTTTTTTGGAATAGACAGAAGATAAGAGCCTGTAGAATCTAATACTTTTGGTGTGCTAGCTATAACCAACAAACTACCAAACATTTAGGAGCTGATATACAACGGAGGGAGTAAATGGCAACTGGAAATTAGTTCACATTCTTAAAGAATGGTATAATAATTGCTCCTTCTGTAATTCTTTTTTCCTATTTCTCTTAGCTGGGGGAAGACAGGATTTTATATGTGTTAAATATGTTATAGAACAATTACCTCTGTTTCAACAAAGCCTGAGTTGATAATTGTGCTGTAATGTATTATAGCATAGAGAGTCCTGAACTAGCTTTTCCTTCCTATATTGAGATCTTTATAATTATGTTAATTAATAAATAATAACTTTTGATAGAGAGAGAGAATAACAGCAAGGTTGCAGTTGGTAGGTACCATGGGGCTATTTCAGCTGGGAGATGCCTATATTTGGAACATAAAATTTATTTTAACATAACATCTTTTGTGGTTTTTATAACTTACATATTTCTTCCGCATGTATACAAATAAGCATGGGCGTATAATAAAAAGCTATGCATTTACACACTCATTATACACAGAAGCAGGCAGAGAAGGGAGGACAGCGACGATAGATTATGTGTGCTGTAGACCTACATAAATGGGTTGTGGTCTTAACATAGCTTCTCCTGATTACTGATAAAATACTAATTAGGTTTTGTCATTTATTCACTTGGAGTTTTGTCTCATTGAAACCTTGCTACTCTATTTAACCTACTTCTAGTCTGCAAATATCTGCTGCCATGTTATGTTATGCTTTTTTGCTTAAATTAACTCCTGAATAATACAGCATAGCACATACAGGAGAATGAAAAGTTTTCACATTTTTAATACAAGACTGATTTTATTATATTACTAGAGAAATAAGTTAGATTGCTCTTGCAGTCTCAATAAATCACACATGAAGTCTTCTTTTTTCTAAATTAAATTTTTATTTAAATAAAAGTGTTATGTTTGTATTTGAACTGACAGCTAAATCTGATAATTAGAGTGCATGAAGTTGGCTTTGATTGGCATTGTAATTGGATTGTCATTGGGCTGAAAACCTATTATCTTTGGATCATGCCCCATGAAATCTGTTGAAGAAACTTTGCTGCCAGTCATTAAAGCCACCATCTTGGCTTACAAATTAGGTTTGAAAGGCTTTTTACCACTGGGAATGTAATTTAAACCACTGCAATTGCACTCCCATTAATTAAAATTATATTAAAATTATGGTTCATTTTCTAAATATTTTTTTCATATTTTATTAGACATACTTATTACTAAATGCTTAACAAATTACATAGCAGAGCTAGTAAAATTATATTTTAAGATAATCCATCATTTCAGCACGTGCTACTCAGCATTAGTGGAAATAGTGTGTTGATCATTAAAGGGTACACTATTTATGTTTTTCATTACTGTTTTTCTTTAAAAATAAAATATAAACCACTTTTTTAAAAAAAAAAAAAAGAATTCCACTGAAAATTATAATTAATGCTGTTAGAAGATTTAGATAGAATCTGCTTTAAAGTGAATTTAGTTTATTGGACTGTTGTTTTCCATATATATTTTTTTCACCATAAGTCACAGTTGAATATATTAAGCTGTACAGAGGTATGAATAGGACAATTTTTTTATTTCCATGTATCACAAAATTACAATTATGCTGTGATCAAAGTTGATAATAAAGAATATAGGGTTGTAGTCTCTGCAGGTTTTGCCATGAGAATTCAACAATGCTACAGGTGTAGCTGTAAAATTGCTGCGACTTTGCCCTGCAATATAAACATATAAGCAGAAAAATTGGCAGGAGAAACTTTAGCAGCCCTTCAGTGGCTTCATGTGCCACGAGAGGATGGTTGCTGCCTGCATCCCAGGCATGGCCGTGCCACGGCACTGGGGCTCTTTGTGGAGATTTTGGTCTGAAGGGAGTGTTCGATGTGAGTCAGGTCTTACACCCGTTCATCATCCATCCATCCATCCATCCATCCATCCATCCATCCATCCATCCATCCATCCATCCATCCATCCATCCATCCATCCACCCATCCATCCGTTATCAGCATGTACGGTACATGAAATTGGTCAGTCTAAAAACTCATGCAATATTTGTTGACTTTCTTTTATCTAAATGTAGTTTTTATATAAAGCGTTTATAACATTTCAGACTATATTTATTAAGCACAAAATAGATTCTTTTAGTAGAGCGACATTTCTAAATACATTCCAGTAAAATGGAACCATAGGTAAAGGAAGATGAAAATATGCATTCCTAGAGGAAAATACTAGAATATCAAACCAAGTCACGAGGGCTAACAGCATTTTATTTTAGAATGAGCAAAACATCTGAAATCTATGCTTCCAAAAATTTTCTTTACAACTACTATGCTGACTATATTATATTACTTCTCATGTAGCAGCGTTCTTTGAGTGATGAAGTAGCATACATTTATAATTTCTTTTAGGACACTGCATTCTTATTTTCTGTGAGGTGCTATCAGAGAGCGTGGATCTCCAGTCCAGTCCTGCCTTGGCTTTGCAGTAGTCTTGCAGCACTACTCGGAGTTCTCTATGTGGGTTTTTTGTTTTTTTTTTGTTCCTATATGAGGTACTTCATCCAGAGAGGTACCTCATTGCTCAGCAACTCGAGGCCTAGAAATTCACTTCTTTTAAGGTTATGATTCCCCACTTGATAAACCACAGTGGGATTCCATCTGAAATCCCTGGAGTGCTTTAGACTCCCCATGCTACCTCTTTAGTCTGTGAAACCACTGAACTCCTTTAAAAGTACCATTTTCAGATGAAGCATATATATTTAGACTTGACTTCAGCTGTTCCCACGTGTGAATTTGCTTACTCTGTACTGCTTAAACATTATTCTATGTGTTAAGAAATTCTACATTTTTCTTCCTAAGAGGATCTTAGTTATTTTGATTTATGTGGATCTAAAGTGAACTTTTATCTTACAAAGTAAGCATCAGAGCTGTAAGAAACTTGAAATGTATCTAGTTTAAAGAAAAAGTAAATCCCAAACAGGTTTGGAATATTTCTGTCTGGCTTTTACATCAGTGAGGATTGGGATGATGTTCTGTAAAATGAATAGTTAGTAATTTTAGAGTCATTAAATAAATAGTTGTTCACCTGACCTCCCTGTGCTTTGACTGACCTCTGTCATTAGGTCTTCCTACTTAACATGACCATGTGTACACCCATAGTGCAGCTCTGTAGAGTATTTCCTTGCATTCAACTGATATTTAAAAAACAGGAAACTTCATTAGTTTGAGGTTTAATGTCAAAATATCAGTGTTCAGTGAGACTACAGTGCACTTTTGTTGGTGCAAATCTAAGGAAAATGAAGGAATATGATTTCAGAAAAAGATGAAGTGTATTTTTCGTTTTAAGAGGCATTGGATAAAATGTGTATGCCTTGCTGAGATGAGGAACTAGTCTGGAGGTCTTCTTTCTCCTTCAACATCACCTTTCCTGCCAGGCTAGAGAAGAAGGTTCCTTATTGTTCTCTCACTTTGTTTCTATGAATATTTACTCTTTTCTGAAAGGTGTTACAGCCTCCATTTCAGCAGAGAAGACTGCCCTGCCCTGTAGCTTTGAACCTCCTCAGTTTAAGGAGGGCACTGAATCTAGATTTTTTTTCTTCTCTCCATTTTTTCCCCCCCCTCTATGTAGCAAGGTTTATTACTTGAGAGGTGAATTACAGCAATGTTTCTGAATGCAAGAAAGGTTGAACTAGATGATCTTTTGAGGTCCCTTCCAACATGGGCTGTTCTGAGTCTATGAAGAAGTCAGTTCTTCTCTTTGCACTGAACTCATCAGCATAGGTTAAACACAGTGAGACTCAGCCCTGTGCAAGATTTGGGCTCAGGGAGACCTACTGAGCAGTTAGTTAAAATGGAAGTGTATCGTATGTGGCCAGTGGGAGAACTCTTTATGGGGAACCAGCATTAGTGGAGAAAAAGCATGGGACGCGGGGCTTGCAAACAACACAGGCTTCTAAATTGCACTGATCTCCAACACTAGATTATTTTTTTCAAGTTCTGTAGCCACCTTCACCTAATGCATTTAATGCGATGTAAGATACATTCCACAACTTTTGTAATAGAATATGAAATAACAAAAATTTCAAATTCCTGGGAATACTGTATTCAGCAGCACTTTGCAGTATTTACAGACACCCGTGTTATTGTGGTCAATGCACATGAATTTCCAGTTTCAGCTGAAACAGATAAATATATTTATTTTTCAGAGTAATTTTTTGGGGATAGAAGTCTATTAAATACTGGTAGATTATTCCAGTAGTTAATCAATTAATACAGGAGAGTTGGCAGGATCAAAATGATTGGCAGATATTCCTGGAATGAGGAGTATAAAATGTAAAAATGGCAAGTTTCTGAACAAAAAGGAAAAAAAGCTTAGAAAGTGGTTTACCAATGTGGATTTGAATGACAGTGAATCTGGCATTTCTTCTCAATTAAAAGCACCTTTTTTCCCACTATTGTTTAAGATGGTCAGGAGTCATGCTGATTCAGAGTACTGCTGAACTAACTCCTCTGTTTCTGTAAGGTACTGGGAATAGATCAAACCACTGAAAGTGGTTTAAGCACATGCAAATCCACTGAAGTTACTGACACTTTCATCTGCCTATTCAGTAGCTGGGTTTGGCCCATGGAATCTCAAAATAAAGAAAAATACATTATTTCTTTACTTTTTGTTAAGTTTAGCCTTATCACTTCTGGCACAGATTCATTTTACTACATCATGACTAATTATCTCAGCTCACTTTCCAGTAAGATACTAACTTGTCACTTCTGCTTTTCCCACATTTTAGTTTTTCTGTTTCTGTATCTTGAAGAAATCTTCTCTTTCTCATCCACTGCCATAAACTATTAGTCTGTAATAAGCTGGTGGCAGCCAGAAGAAAAATAAAAATGGTTAACTCACAAAAGAGAAAGGTAATGGCAATTGGCAGTGCTTTGGAAACCAGTCTCCCTGGTTTATTGGTTCAACTGTTCAGTTCACCTTAAAAAACCCACAACTGCTCCAGCCCTGCTCTTCTCCCTTTGCATCAGTCACAGAAGATAAGTGACTCTCTCAGCGGAGAACTGGCTGCATGCCTGTTCTCCACAAACAAACTGGAGATTTAACTTCCTTGCTTGCATACCTGAGTGACAGCTTGTATAGTTTGCGAGAAGGCACTGAGGCACTGTGAGTTGTTAACACTGAAGGGAGCGCTCAAAATAGGAGCACTAAGGCTGAATGTGGCCATAAATGCCTATATGTGGAAAAGGCACTGGGTCAGGGGGTTGGAGGTCAGTTTCCCGCTCCGCCATAGCTATTTGTGGGGGCAATAGGCAAGGCGTGGAGTCTGTCCGTGCCTGTGTTAAGAATGAGCAAGCATCTGTAAAAATGGCATAGTATTAATGCTTTTATCCCATATTTTGTCTGTCTCTCATGAGAAAGGTTGTTTAATGCCTAATACCAGCACTATTCCTGTTTGGAACTTCTGGATGCAACTGCACAATAAGCAAAAATGAATAATAATCAAATTAAAGCACTTAATCTGAGTTAAAGGCACATTTTATTACTTTCTTTCCTGCTACCTTTTTTTTTTTTTTTTCCCAGTCAGTGTTACTTAGATTCTCTACATTAAGCTAATATTTACTCTTCTTGCCACAGAAGAGCAGCAGAGTAAATAGGATTTTGTAGAAGGAAGCTGGTGGAGTTAAACAAGACAGTGGCCAGTTGTAACCTTTCCTGTGTGAGCCTCAGCATCCCCCAAAGACCCAAAGCCCATTTCTCGAGCCCACTCCAGTGATCCTGTCTGTACTTGCTTGCACGGAGCCAGGGCAGAGCTCTTTTCTGTTGCACACAATGAGCCATATCCTCTGCTGTGTAAATTGGTCATAGTTTCACTAAGCCCATGGGAACTACAGCTATTTAAGCAAGCTGCAGATCTACCCCATGAATTGCTTCAGCATGTCTGAACTCCCTGAGCAGGGCTGTATTAAACTCACTGCGGTGTAGAAAATCGTGTGGATTTGTAACGCAGCATACTATCTCTTTCAGGACAAAATGGTGGGTCAAATTCACTCCCTTGTTTCTGTACTGAAAATGGTAGAATTATGCAATGTGACTTTGACCTAGAAATCAATACTGGCTGCTTAACTAAAGAAACAAATCGTGGCTCTGATGGCCAATAACAAACTGCTGGTTGTTTCTTTGTTCTGTTTCTTCTTCTGTTAAACTAACTGCTAAAGGGCAAGAAAAAAAATGACAGAGTTGTAAGCCATAAAGAACTTTTTGGTCTCCTTTGTAGGAGCTCATCTTTTCATAGCCCTGTGCCAAAGCGCGTAGGTACCTTCCACGCTAAATACAAAGAGACTAATGCTCAAAAAAAGATATACGCTTCAAGCAAGAAGAATCAAATGAACTTCTGATAGAAGTCAGACGAAAAGGGAATAATGCGTTGCATCATGTGTTTATTGTCCACTTGCAACCATTTATAATGAAAGCATAGGAAATCAGTCTTCATCAGACGCTTTTTTTTTATCAGACACATTCAACACATAAATGGTGTTATCTGTAATTAAATACGCTCCAGCAGACCTCAAATTGACTGTTGTCACAACTATACTTACAGCTGACACTGCTGCAGAATGGGTGAATGTTTGCAGTGTTCCCAGAGCAGGGGAAGGTCGCTTGCCGATTGCCTGAGTAAACCAGATTGGAATTAGGTGCTTTTTGAAGAAGATATGGCAAATGATGCTATCAGTACTTCTGATATCACAAAATATATCTGGTTTGGAGAATAGATTTGAGAGATGTCTGGGCTGTGCACAGGAATGAAAGTGCTCAGTCCTTGCTTGACTGCTGATCTTGCACAGAGGATTGTTATTGGAGATCTCATCAATACCTGTGTTTCCTTGTGAAAGTTCACAGTCTCAAATCAGCTGATTATTTGGGAAATACACACAGAAACTATTTTGCAGATCTGCTCAGTCGTAGTATATACCACATGCGTGCCACGTGTTAATTTGTTTACTTGGAGGCCAGGAGGAAAATATGAGACTGAAGAAGTTTACAACCCAATTAAAACTTATTATTGAAAAGCAGCAATAACCCTGTGTGGAACAAATAAGCCCTGAGTTCTGGCTGCGCCTCAGTGTCCTGATTTGTTCAGTGCTTGAAGATCAATGCGGCTTCCTGCAAGATAGCTGGAAATGTGAAAATCTGCAAGAAGGTTGCAAGAATTTTCACCTAAGGCAGGAAGACGGTAACTTTAATAAACAACAGAGCTGCAGGTCATATCTTCCTGCTTTTTCCCTCCTAGCCCAATTAAAACAACAGCCTTTAATTCCCATTTAGGTTTTTCCTGTCTTTCTGTCTGTATTTATTTACTCCTACTGCCAATTATGCAGGATACTAATGAAGAGGACTGCCCAAAATATTTCAGTATTTTATTTTTCTCTAGTTAAAAACTTGCTTTTTTTTTTTTTTTCAGTGAGTATCTAGAAATGAAAGTTTTAAAATTGGCAAAAATATTTTTCCTAACAAGGTTCACAATAGAACCCACCAACCCTTTGTCTGAAATTGCACATGTTAAAAAATGGAAAGAGGGAAGGCAGTCCTCAGCAATCTCAAGATCTACAGAGTTAAGCACAGGACTGGGAGCCAGAAGATCTTGAATTACATCCCAGTGTCTGCCGCACACAGGATTAGTAATACTTTGCACTTACATTAGCACTTTGCCACTAAATAAAGTTTGGAAGTGACATTACAATCGGGGAAGGAGCGGCTTGGAGAAATGAAGTGACAAATCCAAATTGGCACAGCTAGTTAGTGTCAGAATCAGGATTACAGTAATTCTTGACAAGCCGTTTAACCTTCACGAGGTTCAATTTTTACACCTTTAAAATGAAGTAGATGATTTCCACAAAAATCAAAATGTGAAAATGATACTCACTGGCATAATTAAGTAAATACATTGTTCAAAAATTACTACTCCTTTTCTACAACTGTGGAGATTAAGCAGGGTATCTGTAGAAACCAGTGCTACTCCAGGGAAGCACTTCTCTTAAGGCTTCTTAAGAAGCAATGGTGATGAACCAGCTCCTCCAGAAAGATTGCTTCGAGCTCCCAAGAAAAGGCTGCCCATTTTCAGCCACCTCCATTAGCAAAACTTTAAATTAGATGACCTGGAAGGGAAAGGCACATTATAGTGATTTAGACTTTGGTCTGGACATCAGCAAACCAGAACTGATCTGTTGGTACACCTCGGACATTGACTTATTATACTTAAAGCTTCAAGAAATTTATCCTGATTATTAGAGCACAAGGATTGCAGGACATTTTGGTGTTGTCATTGACTTTTCAGATTGTCAGCACATCAGCCTGGAGTTCTGGTGAACATTAAATATCTGGCCAACTCCAGTTACTCACTTTTAGTAATATTTTTCTAGAATAAAATACCAATTAAAGCCTGCTATTTGCATAATCCTTTATCCTTCCTTTTGTAAATAATAAGTTTATCTTTATGAATTTGAATCCCATCTTTCCACCTTTCAACTGAACATATTTGGAGTATTAGGTACAAGAAAGATTATGCTCAAAATAATTTTTTGTTCCAAAAAAAAATATACAAAATACTTCCTTTTATTTAGGCTGACACTGTCTTTACTAGTTTTAATCTACATTGGTATTTTTTCCTTACTATCAAACATGCTGTGATCTTGTTTACGAACTTAATAGTAAACAACAAGAAACAGATAACTGAAAATAAATATATGCTGCTGTTTGTATTTTCGCAAACATAAAGGTGACCTACAGACCAAAAAAACATTTAGACATTAATTTCGACATAGGCAAACTGGTATTTATCCTTGTTCATCAAAACACTTTACTGTAAGCTTAGAAATAAACATCCTCTTAATACCTAATGCCTTTAGAAGTAAACATCCTCTTAATACCTAATACCTAATTCTGCCATACAGAATGTCTACATACCCATCCATTTATAATCAATGAGATGTATGTTTTTGTGATCAAGAGTAGAATTTGCTCAATATTAGCTATAAATTTGAAGTTGAAGCCAGAAACCTTCTGTTTGGAGGAAACTGTTCATCAGATTTTCTTGGTTTTACCACTTCCTTGACACTGTTAGGTTGCAGTTAGATACGGAATGATAAAAAAGAGAATTATTAGCATTATTCAGAGAAGTTGCATTTCAGAGCATATATCCTTAAGTACAGTAAATCTTACTTTTGATTACAAATTCCAAGTGTTTTTGCTAGTGGAGGGTTCTGTATTTTTACAAAATGCATCAACGTGCAGCAGGATATTTGTTAAATTGTTCAGGATGGATTGCTAACTTAACAGAAAAAAAAAAAGAAGATTGTGCTTGTCATGTTTAGGAGAATTATGTTTTTGTTTTATTAACTTGGAATACTTTGGGGGGATGGTTTTTTTCCTCTATCTATTTTTCCTGTGACTCTAAAATGCACGTTTTGTTCTCCCTGCCCTGGCTGCATTGCGTTACTGCTGCGCACAGAACAACCCTGACGAGATCTCTGCAAGTGGGATGAAGTCTTCATGCTCTTTTCACATGAGAGGCTCTAACTCAGCGTCTCCCTCTTAGACCGGAGGTGGGATCAGTGTAGATGTGTTCCGACAAACATCTTGAGCTCAAAGCAGACAACTTCCCGTCTCTTTTTTTGTGTCAGTTACTCTAGCTTGAGTTAGTGCTGTACAAATGAGCCCTTCGCCTCTGATCAGAAGATTTGTTTTCTTGGAAGGAGATTTGGAAGAAATTAGATATGCTAATTAAAGGAACAGGGTGATGGCACTGAATTGTCACTTCATGTAATATTGGCTTTGTAGAGATGATCAGCTGAAAATATAGTTAAAACTCTTCCAGGGTAGTGTTTTTTGTGTAAACCTGTTAAAATACTATAGAGATTTAGCATAATGGTTAACATCAAAAACTGAGCATTTGTTAAGAGATTCCATGGTATCCAAAACACTGATGCTTCATGCTTAATTAGATTCCCTAGCGTTAGCCTAAAAAATGGGTTTTTTTGGTTGTTGATGTGACCAGATAGACTTCATCTGAATTATCTGAAATACACTGTTACAAATGTGGAATAATCAGCATTGGTCTCCTAAAACCAAGGATCAGTAGTGACAAATGTGCACTACTCAATTTTTGGTTGCAAAGAGAGCATCGAAGGTGGCCAGTAGGCTTTGCTGTCCTCCTGCCTACATGAATGTAAACTGAAAGTGCCACCAGTGAACTCTGTACACTTGTTCCAAGGGAAAGGGTAGCTAGGATATGCCTAAAGGAAAATCAGTCCTGTTTCCTTTTTGAGAAGAAACCTCAGGTGTTACTAGAGAGCAAGGCCCCGAATCTGCCATTCCAATTTTCATCAATTGAATAGCATCGATTTAAATTTGTTCACGATTCTGATTTCTAGACAGAGCTCTGGAGTCTCTACATGTCATCAGCCTGAATTTTGGAAAGTGAATAAGATCTGTTTGAAGTTGCCCACTGTAGTTTCCTGGACATTTCCCAAACCTGATTCATGTATCCAAATCTGTACCTCTACACAATATTTCAGCTCATGTATGGCTCTAGTTATCACCTTGATTTTAATTCGGGCACGCAGCAATGAACATCCAATAACTCTATATTTTCTTGCCTTATAATGGCGCTCAGGTGCAACACCCAGTAGTTCTGGGAGACTAAGGAAAGTATTTTGGCAGGGGTTTTGTACAGAATATTGTGTAGTAGAATGTGGCATATAGTTGTCTTTTGGCAATATTTGAGCCCTTAGAGGAGCATCCTGGTGCTTTAGCTATGCTTGCAGACCAGTTAGGTTTTCTACTTTTTAAAAACGCCATTTAAAAGATCTCTGTGAGCCTGATACTCCTTTTCTCTTACAGCTGACATAGCCAGTAGTTACGGGGCACTGCACACAGCACATGTAGCAAAGGTGAACTGCACCACAACATCTGTTCTTACTTTCTCCCCTCCGACACTTTATGAACTGAATATCTTTTAGGTAACTCTGTTTCTAATACTGTGGGTTAAGATTGATTTACACAGGCCACTGTAACTGTAGTATATCTTGAAATCTGAAACTACCTGAGGCATGCTGGCTCAGCATAGTTTGTTGATCAGCACTGAATTTGGGGGAAAAAGAAATAAAAATCCTGTGTTGCATTTTAACGTGGATTGCTCTAGCATAAGCAGTAATTTAGAAACTGCAATAATTGCACCTCCTTATATAGCCATGGTGAGAAACTGTAGAAAACAGTTTACAGGTCTGGTAACAATCTACAAACATAGCCTGATGAAAATTAGTGCAGTGCCGTGGAAGGAAACACTTTAACGCCTTAGTTCTGTCTGATCATGTATCTTGTACCTTCTTTTTCAAGTACGTTCCAGATATATTGCATGAAATTTTCCTCATGAGTGTGGTAGAGAATTGTGGTACACACAACTGGGGTGCACTCCAGCTCTCCCACTGACAGAGCTGCTCTAAATCTTTCCTCTACTAGATAGAGCCGCCTGCATTTGAATCAGTCTGATTTTAGGTCCCCAAAGTAGTGACTGCATCAGTCCTACCGATGCAACTAGTCCCCTTTGGGACCTCCTCTTGGGAATTACTAAAATTCTTCTAGGAAAAGCAGCCTTTTGTGGAGGTGATACTGGGGTCGCCCTGAATCTTTTGCGGGCTGGCACTCTGCTCCAAGTGCCATGGCATGGAGAGATGTAGTGTGGTCACTCCTACCGGCACAGGCTGTCTGGTAAGATTAACAGTCTAATACATCTGGGAGATGCTACTAATATATTTTTGCTGGCCTCATGTAACACAGGGCATGCACTAGATAAGCATATTTGGTTAAAACCAAAAGTTTCAACTTGAGAAAAAGCTATTTAAAAAGGCTAGACAATCCATTTGCTGTGAAACACCACTGTATAAAATGGGATTTTGGAGTATATTTCACTTGTCAATTGCCATTACACTGTACTTGTGAAATAATGATGTTAGTGACAATTTCAAATCTATCTCCTGATGTAGATTTTGAACATCATGGTATCCTCTTGTTTCCCATTTTTTACTGTTCAGACCCTCCATAGAATATTATTGTCACTGCAGACCTTTTATCCAAGGACTGTTGATCACAGCACAAGAACTGTCATCCTATTTGCATTCTGTGGATGCATCATTATTCACAACATTTGATGTCCATAAAACACATTAAAACTATTTCCTTGAGCAAAAATAATCAGCTCTCTGCTGTACATATCATTTGTATACTCAAATTGTAAAATGTAAATTGATATATAAGAAAATGGCCCATTAACTTTTTCATTAATGACAATAATACATTTTGTGCATCAGCAGTAGGAGGACCCTAAATTCATTCTAAAGAACCTGAAGGATAAATGGAGACTTCTTTGTATTTCATAAAAATGAAGGCTGTCATCAAGCACATTTCAGAGTTGTGTATGTGTGTGTGTAAAGAGAGAGATTATTTTCTATGCCCTTATTTGTTTTTTAAACTATTCACATACTTGGAATCATTATTAAAGTTAAAATACTCAAATGAACCTGATCCTTCTGTCTTTGAGGCAAAATTTGCACTGAAAGCCAACTGGCATTTTGCCTAAATAAGGGCTAGGAGTTACCTGAGGTATATGCTCAATATTCTTTGTTAAAAGCAGTATATGTGCACTGAATATATAAATTGGGCACAGCTCCCATCCAGCTGGTAATTAATCGCCTTGAAAGATTCATGACATTTTTTAATCCCATCCCAATTTTCATTTTCACAATTTCATTTTTAATTCTGGTGAATTCTATAGGTGCTATAACGGTTGCTGTATTTTCAGTTGCTAGATAACTTTGGAAAGAGTAGATCTATTCATGCAAAAAATAAAATAAAATGTAAATGACAAGTACTACTGGTTTTTGTGAAATATAATAGACAGCTGGATTACTGTTTCTTTAGGATTTATGCTGACTTACCTGGAACTTACTGTGTTTTTATGTATGTAATTTAATCATCTTGTGTCTTTTAAGATAATAGCAAGTGCTATTACTGTAATTCATGTGAATTAAGACATCCTAATATGTATACAACTAGCTGTCACATCACTGTATATTTGCCGTTTGATTAAGCCATAGATTAATAATTTTTCTATAACTGATACATCATGCACTAACAGATAAAGAGCATCTGATATTAAGTAAGTGAGAAATAAAATCTGCTTTCAGTAAATTGCTTAGAAAAATTACACAGTACATTTAAATTACCATTTGCTTAGCAACATGCCCTTGTAGACATTCCAGTGGGGCTATAAAATGATCGATTTACTTTAATTTTCTACTGAATCCTGAAAAAATGGCTATCAGTAACCTATCCCTTCATCATGGCATGCTGATTCACTCTGTGTATTAAATTTACTGGCAAGGAGCAAGACGTTAACAAAAAGTAACAGATAATGTGAACATTTCATGCATAATCTGTAATATGAGATATGTATTAATAGGGAAATTATGATGCATTCAATTATTCTGAAATGCCTTCCAGAGATGTTTTGATTTGGCTGCGCTCTGATAGTAGCAGCACAGCAGGGAGCATCTCAAGTGATGAATAACCTAATCTCCTAATCTCAAAATGGGCACTATTCACAGCTAGCCTAGGATAGACTGGTGAAAGAAACCACGCTTTACAGACACTGTTCTGACAAACAAACAAACAAAAAAATCAGCAGAAATCCCCATTCGTTTAATAAAAATAATCTTCCCAATTAATATTTTTTTTTGGCATGGTAATTCTACAAGTTTAAGTGCTGATCTGGAAAAAAAACCTTTGCTCACCTCTGAAATAAACTTGGGAGACAAAAGACTATAAAAATAATTGTGTGTGCATTTATTCTATTAGCATTAAAGGTTGCTTTGTGACATTATACAAAGGAGCTCTTTCTGACTTTACCCAGTTTAATATATACCTGAAATGATCTTTACTATGTATACAATTTCCACCCCCCCGCCTCAAAGAAACCCACCAGAACAAGAAACTCCTTATTTTTGTATAAGCCCGATGTACCGGAGTGCTTGCTGGTGTGTAATTAAGCAGCCGTGTTTACTACTTCTCCTGGTGAACAATAGTCTGGTTTCCTGAGGAGGTCAAGCAGGATTTATTTTATTGTGTACACACTCAGAGTAGCTAAGGTGGCCATCATTCCTCATCTGGTCTTGGGCACTTTTCTTTCACCAATACACATCGGCTGTTTTATTTCCATTTACTTACCTTTTTGCTTGGCATCTCTGCAACTAAACCAAAACAACAACAACAACAAAAAAAAACGGGAATTAAAAACACTGCCATACAGCAAACAATCCTGGGAAGATATGCTATGCAAATAAGCCAAATTTTTTTACACTTAATTACTTGATTGCAGTGGGCTCACTTTTTGATTAATGCAATTTGGCAAAAGGTAATATTACACCAGTGTATTACAATTTTTAGTAATTATTCAATGTTAATATGACAGTGTTCTTGAAGAAAAATGAGAAGGAAACCGTATCTCTTTTTTTGTCTTCAATTCACAACCCTGCTCAGGAGGAGAGTCATACAAATACTTGTGTAAATAAATGTGGTTTATCTTTGGGAGAAATCTTACTAAAAATTACTGATTGGTCTCCTCCTGACTTCCTGTTCTTAATGCCGTACTTCTAAAATTATTGGCATTACAAGGGTGCAGAAATGATTTTATGTTCTTTTTTTATGCTGTAGTTTATTTGATTTACAAAGTGATTTGTTATAACAAGCACCTTTGCAGTTTAATCATAATGCCACATTGTGTGTGCTATTTTACAAGAATTGTGCTTTACCTTGCCTAATGTCTTTGGCAGCCTAGCTTCTGAGCTGTCTTTCTAATATAAAGCAGAAAAGTGTAAGAGTACTTGGATTTCCTTTGCTTAAGCAATTTGATTTCCTCCGTGTTCTGTTTCATGTGAGCATCATGTTGAAGTACAGCAAGATGTGGTGCTTTTTAACTAGCCTTTACTATAGCGGTCCCATGCCTGCTATTATATATACTCACTATAGCACGCACGTTGCGCAGCGTTGTAGTCACTAATCATGGTTTAGTAAACAAGGAAGAAGTGGGCCCCATTTTATGAAACTTTCAGATGAGAGACGTTCGGTTTATTTCAGTCTTTAGTATACGAGAATGTACAATTGCTCTGAAGATAAATAAAAGATTCAGCTGGATGCCACTGGAGAGCAGAGCAGCATGTCTTTGGCATTGCTTGAGTCTTATCTGATTTGGATTTGTATACCTCATGGGGAATGGCAAAATATTGGAACAGACGGCTTGATATTTCCGAAGAATATAGTGGGCTTTATTAGCACCAGTTTCACTCCCTGACTGACGGCTTTTTCAAATTTTTTATCTTATTAATCTGTGCTACTGTATGTAAATGTTATTCCTCTCTGCATAAGGGAGGCAACCAGCGATTTGTAATAAATGCTTATGAGTGCCTGAGGCTGCACTTAAACTTTAAAACATCTATTATTAAGTTGCAAAAAAACACTGTAATGGCCAATAGTGACCTCATAGGAATTTTAAACTGTGGTCTGCTCTTCTGCATTAAAAACAAAAAAATTGCCTGAAGTTAGAATTATGAGCAATGCTATTTTAACAGCTGCATTTTGATTATTAAAGTGTGTTTTACAACTGAATTACAATGCTTTTATGGACTCTAGGTATAAGATTTAAAAAGGTCATTAAACATAGTCGGTTTTGTCACAGTAGGTGTCATTGTATACAAT
Organism: Tyto alba; assembly: GCF_018691265.1. Taxonomy (NCBI): domain Eukaryota; kingdom Metazoa; phylum Chordata; class Aves; order Strigiformes; family Tytonidae; genus Tyto; species Tyto alba. The sequence goes on along the minus strand of NW_024881278.1, from coordinate 6,185,917 downwards.
GGACACTATACAATCTATTTTATGTCATAGTTCTTAGGATTTAAAATAACACGGAGAAGCATTTTAGTTTGCTTAAGCATGTAGATTACTGTAGAGCTTTTCAGGTATTTTGACAGTTTGCAGTCCAAAATGACTACTTTCATTATTATTTTATTAATTTGACAAGAAGCCCTACAGATTTTCTGTGTATGAATGATCCATTTGTTTCAGAAATAATTAAAAATGCCAGCCTAGAGCAACAAGACAACAGAAACACTTCTGGCAAATCAATGTTGAGAAATGCATTGCTTGTACGGTAGCCAACTGTTTCGTCCTGAACCATTTTTACATTTTCTCAATCTGATAGAATATAGGCTCATTGACAGCAAGTATTGACCTGCAGCGTAGACTAGGAAAATGCAGGACCTATAAATTGATTTATCGAGTATGTCATGTGCTAGGTACTATATGTAATGTTTACATCTTTTAGAGCACAGATACAGTCTGAAACACTGCATTTTCTCCATCAGTTATGAGGAAACCCAGTTGCAAATGCAAACTTAAATTTTGCTGCCCTTCGACTCATCTGTTAGACTTGGAAATACTTAAATCTTTAATTTTGCTTTCATTAATTTGCCATGGTGTTATCCTTGTGAAGAACTGAAGTACAAACAATTTGTGACTCCAGTTTCTGGGTGGCTGTATGTTAATGAGTGCAAAGGGAAAACCGATAAGTATAGAAACCTCAAAATATTTGACAAAATGTCACAAAGGATTGTATTTGCATGTAGTACCATGGGTAGGACATAATGATTAGTGTGCAGTGCGTTTCTGGCAGTACCTACTCTAGCTTATCCTGATAACATGTCGGCTGCACAGCTTTGAATATTGTATATGTTCTTTGAACATATCTATGACTAGCGTAGCTGTCATTCTATTGAAAAATGTGGCTGCACGAATGACAATACTGCTTTAATTTTTTTTTAAAGAGGACGACTTCTAAATAATTATTATCATGCTAATAACATTTGTATTCTTTTGTGTATAATTAAGATCTGCCTGTCTAAGCATGAAATAGGGTTGAAATCTTGAATAAGTATGCTATCCTTAACCTATTTAGTAAATCAATTTTAATTTAGTATTCTTTAGGTTAAATCATAACAATAGAATTGCTGTATACAGAAAAATCCACAATTTATGGCTGTAAATCTTCTTGGAAATGTTTAATAATAAGCAAAGCTTCTGTGAAATTAAAAAATCTACCATTATAAATGTAAGTGCTGAATTAAAAAAATGATTCAGCAATTACTGAAGTCATGTGTTTTTTTTAATTACCATTAACTCTTTATTACTTAACATGAAATTGTACATGTGATTTTATCTATAAGCCCCTGTAGGTTTGTAATGCTTTTTTGAAAGACTTCTTTGAGCCCTATCCATTTTTTAAAAATGTAAGGAATGCAATTACCATAGTAAAATTGAATCCATACTCTATAGTTATATTATCATATTTGTATTTCTTATTTAAATACGTAGTGAACCAGTTGGAAGATCTTTGGGGGAGGGAAAAAGAAAGCCTTTTTTCAAAGATGGACATATGTTATTGGTGAACGGTTAGTTGCCTCAAAACTTAATACACACCTCTACAAATTAGGAATAGAAACCATTTGCACACAACGCAGTGAATGGAGGTGATGGGAAGTATACTGACCCCTCCGTGTAGCAGTTATGACAGTATATGAGATGCTTATGTGCAAATCTAGGAATAGCTGTTAGGAAAAATACAAATAAATCATACAAAGAAATGCCTGGGTTCAGAGCAAGCCCGTTACCACCGAAGCTTAGATACTGCGGCGGCTCCCCGTGCTGCGCGCTTGCAGACGCACTCGCGCTTAGGCTCACATTCTTACTTTTGCTTTTCAGTTCTGCTGGGAAGACGGGTCAGTTTTCTACCTTCAGAAATACCTAACAAGGGACTTAATCCTTGTTGGAAAGGGGAAAGTTGGAGAAGCAGGGCAGAAAAGTATTCCTGGATATTATATGGAACTGTTTGATGTTTTTGTTTTTCTAAGTTTCCGTCCCAGGGCTGTGCAGATTCCCTACATCTTGCTTCCCTGACTTTAGTATGGGATCTGTATTGGTTGTGCTGCATGTGAGATCTTCTGTGGCTGTCAAAGAGGTAACAGAGACTCCCCCTGACTGGCACGTGATACCTCCAGACTTTTATTGGTTCAGATCAATCATACTGGGTCCTCCAACAGAGTTCAAAATACGGTGACAGTAATACAGACTGTATGTTCCCTACAGAACCCTACAGCTTCCCAGGTGCTGTGTTGCAGAAGCAATGTACCTGAGCACTAGATTAGGTTCTTAAGATTTTTCCATGTACCAGTTTTTTATTTGATATTATTTATGTTTTTTCTACATCAGTTGGCTTTTTAAATGTTTTCTTCCTATGGCATTTCTGCGTAACAGTTGCATAAGAACAATAGTGATAAACCAGCTCTCATTAAAGACTCATTGACCAACCCTTATCTGTTTTAAATTGGTGATCACTGTGGAGCTACAGTGATTTACAGTAGTTGAGTATTAGATTCATGATGCCTTGAGAAAACACGGGAGGAGCGCAGATTGTAAGTGTGGTTTTATTATGGGGGAATATTCATCGGGGACAGTCTGTCATTGTTGCTATCTCATTGCTGCTATTGCCAGTCATTTCTGTGGTGCTAAAATATACTTTACAATATTTGGTAGTCTTAGATAGATGACCAGTTAAGCAGAAACAGTAGAAGTGAGGAACGTAATTTGAACACCTCACTCCTTTATGTTCCTTTATGAACCTTAGACACAGCTATTATCTTATAATGGCACATTTTCTTTTAAAAGGCCCCTAACAAATGTACAGAATTGGTATTTTCTAACCTGCATAGTTTGCCTACCATTTGCCCCAGTGTTTTTGTCAAATGACATCTTACAAAAAGGATGTGTTAATGTGGGCATCAAATGGCTTTATTGGTTATGTCAAATGGTCTGTATGCTTTATTTGATCTCAGCCAGCGGTGCTACGATCTGAAGGAGTTGCAGGTGGAATGGCATACGCTTGTAACTCACTGCAAAACGAAGGCATGCCTTTAGATATAGAAACAAGGGTTCAATTTCTGAATAAAGGGAAAATGTGCAATCTGGGCAAAATTTTCTTTAAGGTGAAGCAGTGAATCCTTCATATGCCAAAGAGAACATGGGGCACAACTAGAGCTGCCACTAGGAAGGGATTGCCAGAGAACATGTCTGTGAATTAGGGAGAGGGGGAAAAGGACACCTTTTAATGAAAACAGCATCTGAGAGGAAACATTACAATCTGTAATTCAACAAACCATTCTTCCACAAGACTTTCAAAAGTTGTGTCATTTCAGCAAAGATGAATCCAGCCCATGGTTCTGTAAAGCCCAAGAGGCTCTGGTCCCAGTAATATTCTGTGTTCTTCAGTCTATATTTTATGAAGTGAATGTTTGTTCTCAAAGTTTGGCAACCATTTTAGTAAAAAAATCTAAGCCATTTTTACTTATGATCAGAGATAAAACCACAAGGAGTGTATCCTAGTAAGACAAAAATTTGTGGGTCCCATGCAATTTGCTTTCGTTGTTTGTTCATATAATAATAGATAACTTTCAGGATAGTGCCAAATCTCAGTCAGTAGTCTTTATGGTGCCAGTCCCTGCCTTTACCCTCTGTTAACTTACTGCTGTTTATTTTGATTTATTCAATATTTAAAAGAAGGCCATCCTATTTTCTGAGCACCTTTATATAACAATGTAAGTGAATATGCATCAGCAAGCACTATCAAATAAATAATATTCTTTCAAAGTAATCATAGCAATAGCAACCCAGACTCTTTGGCCTTCAGCTGCCCACTTCTTGAATTGCTTAATTAAAATAGATAGTCTTTGCCATACCCCCAGAAGATTAATAAAGTGAGTCTTTGAATCAGAAAGGATAAAGTTCCAAAATTGAGGATTGTCTGTGTAGAATACAAAGCTAAAACAATTCCTGTTGTTTATATGAAAGGGATTCCAAGTCTAGCAGCTTTGCCGATCTTTGTTTATATGACAATAGGAAGAGAAGAGATTTCTGAAGCAGCCAGGTCTTAAGCCACTTAGGATCTAATCATGTCCCCTGATTTGCAGTAAGAAATAGCTGGTCAGATCATCTCAGAAGTATTATCCAGCCAGAGTGTTAGTGAAGAATTGTGATGTCTTAAAAATTATAATGAAAAAGTTTTAAATTTTGAGCCTTTTCTCTTTTTATTGAAAAATAGTTTAAAACACTCCTGGTGTTTGTTATTGGGAAAAGCACCCAACAGTCTAGATTCATTTTCCTCACTTCAGACAAAAACATGAATATGTTTTATATATATTAACTTTCTTTTGGGGTGACCTAAAGTTATTTTTAGGTGCAGATGAAGAATATGTGTTTGGCCCTAGCAGCTAGGCAAACACCAGAAAGCAGCTGATAATGTCTTTGATGGTACTGCTAACAGCCCAAACTGAGTTAAGTGTCAAGCTGTCTTAAACTGGCCTGATGTCATTAAAGTCAGTGGAGCTACACTGATTTATACCCAAGGCACTGTATATCTTTGGCAGAGATTCTGACTGCTTGTCCATATTGCATTTATTTATTCGTTCATTTATTTATTTCTGGTGAATTGCGTCCACTTTGCCATTACTGCCCTCTAAAGCTTATCTACCATGCAGGGAAATTGGTTACCAATTCACCAATTTGAGATTTGGTAAATGTAGCACTGTGTGTCTGATTTTTAAACCATTAGAAATATTTAACTAAAAATAATGTAAAACCTAGAAAGAAGCAAAGTGTAGTACAGCTTGGAAAGAATTTATACAATCAATAAGAAAATTCTTCTATGCTAGTGAGATAGTTTCAGGTTGGTACCTGGCAAGTTTTCTCATTGCTGTGTCTTGAAGAATTACTTGTTCTTTGGAAATCTTAGGTTCCATAGAGAGAAAGGTTTTTCCTGTTCAACCCAACAGTTATGTATTTCTCTGCATTATAAAATTTATTTTAACTAAAGGAGCTGATGCTGACCTCTAAGCTTTGGCAGAGGAGACTTGTGGCCTTGCTTTTCCTTGTGTTCTGTAGGCACATCGAAGTTTGCTTCTTATCAAACTAGTTAGCAGCTGCTGACCTAAGGCAGCTGAGAAAAAGACAACACCAGTGACTATATCAATGGCAGATATTATTATTCAGAGAAAAGCCAGAAACACAGTAGCATCTATTGTCCCTTGACACTAGCAGCTTTACCCACCTTCTCAATCAAACAAGGAGCAAGTGGCATCCTCCAGCCAAGGTATTTAAGAGCTGACTAATCAGAGGTGAAAAGACAGGACTAGTCTGTGTGAAAGCTGATGAGCATCTTTTTCTTTCTGATGGCCTCTGGCCTGAGACTTACCACTAGCAGCCTCATGTGGAAGTGCTGAAGCTCAAGTGCCTGATGGACCTAGCCGTGAGCAGACAGATGTGCAAACCAGTGCCAATCCTTGTGTGCTCTGGGGAGGCGGCTTAATCAGAAGTGACAGAGGCTTGCTACAGCTCTTGGGAGTCAAAGAAGAAGCTCAGTGCAATAGGGAAGGACAAAATGGCTCATAGCCAAAGAAATACTGTGTCCCAGAGGCTGGAGAATGAAGGCATAAGCATTGGTTACCTCACTGTGAAACTCTTCTTTGAAGTTTTCCACCAGAAGTCCTTGACAGGGATATAATTTGAACCAGTATTTACAATTTTTTTCCTATAAAACAAAGACACAGAAAAGGGGAAGGGAATCTTTTTGTGATTGAAGCTTCTTGTTGATCAAAATTACTTAACAGAAGAATGATCCAATGAGGTGTATCTTTGTGGAAGGCTACGAACAGCCTAGGTACCTCAATGTAAACTCTGGTGAATGTTGAGTCTGCTTAATTTTAAGCACCACATTCAGATATCTAAATTAGGCATATGGACTGATTTATCAATAAATATCCAGTGGACAGAGGGAGAGGTTCCTCCAGAGGACAGTTCAGATTTACCCATATTGAACACCCGCTCTGAATTGCCCAGTGGAAGTCAGATGTCTAAAATTAGAAATCACTGTCCCAGTGAAGGATAAGAATCAAAACTGTATATGTGGTAGACAGCCATATAAAGAGAAGATGGAAAGTGTGACTTTTATCCTTGAATATCATTCTGAATTTTTAAACTCTGTATTTAAGTAAAGAGAGCAGGTCCTGGGTATGGGAAGTCACCTTCTTAAGTTTCAGACCCATGCATTCAGTCCTTTCCTTTATGGGGATCTTGGCTATGCATATAGTTACAAACATATCCACTTAGTTTCTGGAACCTTGGGCTACCTCTGTACTAGTGTAAATCGCCAGCTGGGAATGGGATCTACCCTACATTAAGTCCTGAACTGCACCCAGGAATTGTTTGGGAGAATAGGAGCTGACCCTGGTCCAAGCTGGGCTAGGGGGAGTGCTGGTAACTTAAGTGTAGACAATCTTGTCTCAGTGCCCAGGAATACTCCCCGGCACTGCTAAATTTATTACCGCAGATGTAGTCAAAGCATTGTAGTAGTCCTGTATACATAATAGAGTGGTCAATATTGCTTCCCAGCACAACACAGCCCTTAGCGTAGACAGTTGAGAGGGCTCTGCTGCCATCTTTCTAATCCTCCTGTGAAAGTTTTCCCTCAGTTTGCTATTATAGTGCTGATCTACTTAGCAATTGGGTGAGTTCACCAGCATGTGCCTTCTCAAGCGCCTGAATGTAGAATGAGCACAATGAAACAGCTGATACGCGGATCCCTGCACAGCCTGTCACTTTCTAGAAACCACTGGCAAGGAAACATGCACTGGAGACATTTTCTTGTTGCTGGTAAGCATGGTCTCATCTGGTGCTGCTCTCCAGCTGGATCTTCAACATGTCAAACTAGTCAAATACAGTTCTTTAAATGAGAGAAAAATGTTTCATGCCCAGAAATGAATGCAAACACTAAATCCATTTCCCTGTGCTCCTCTCTCCCCAATTCCTAACTGCTGAATGTATTCATGAAGCTCTGAGCACATCTTTGTCTACTGAATGACTGTATTCTGCTGTTGAAACATAGCTGTTGTAAAATATTTTAACCTGCTTGTAGAGGTGTAAAGTACAGTACCTGAAATGGGTTTGGAATAAAGGAAAGGTTGTGAAATAGCTACCGAATGACAACTCTCTTGGAGAAATTGGTTTGTTTTTACAAAGTGCTGTGGCGGTATCAGGCTGAAATATGTATTCCTCTTGCCTCAGTCTTCACGAGGGAATACATTAGATTGTGATTCTGGAGAAATAAAAAATACTTTCTTTCATTCCTTTTGGGACTCATGTTTGGGCAAGATATTTGTAAGAATGGGTGCGGAAATGGGGTATTAAACTTCAAACTTTTCCTGTCTGTTGTTACTGAGCAGCTGATGGTGCTCACCCTGTGTATTTCTACCACCAAGCCTGAAGAGGACGCTAGACATGCTGGCACTTCATTCAGTGCATGCATCTGTTATTTACTGCGTGCATCTGGTGAAGTGTAGCTTGGCTTATAGGTGGCATTAATCCCCAAATGGTACTGTGAGGTCAGAACCAGAAACTACTAGATTAGCCATTAAAAGGAAGGAGTCATCCTGCATGGAAAAGGATTGGGAAAAGAAACTGGAGGTTTTGTTGGAATCCAATTTGTAAGAGATTAATAAAAACACAGAAGACTGACAAAAGGATTGCTTTGAAAAGTAGAAGAGGAGCAGCTAATACTTGACAATACTCTGACTTAACGTTTTCTTCAGCAGCAGCTCAGCCCTTGAAAATCTCTTGCTGGAGGAGGACTCCATTCTGTCTAATGCTACAAATGACACTGCTTAGTTTTTACTTATTTTTAAAGGAGTGTGTCCATCTTTAATAGGCTATAATTGAAACAGCAGAACATGGCTGTGGTTACAGCTGGCAAACTGGACAGAAAGAAAACCTGCAGGTTTCTACACAAAGTGTTATCACCACAGCAAGACTGACAAAATCTGTTCCCCCTTCAGATAAGGGAGGGGTAATGACTAAGTGACTAAATTTCTTCCTTCCAAAAGTAAAGCTTATTTAACTAAGATAAAAGCATTTGTGAGAAAATGATCATCTTTAAGAAGTAAATATAAATAACAAAAATTTTGTGTGTCAGATCTGCTGCTGTCTTCTGTGTGGGAACCTTGTTAAGTCCTAATTTCTGTGTATTTCTGTGGAGAGCCTATGTTTCGGCTTATCTCTCAAGACAGCTGATCTCCCCTTTTCTCCTCTGACAGCTTTTAACTATATGATATTCTTTAGATCTATAATATCTCACCCTGTGTCTTCACTGGAGACTGAATATAGGATCCTTGAAGTCGAGAGCTTCTCTGCTGTGTTTCAAGTGTGTCCTGGGACATTGTGTATGTCTTTCTGGCACATGCCACTATCCTCAGAATAATGGGAGGATAATAGGTGTTATACTGTATGTCTGAATAACTAGGTTATATATCTGTTTTCTTTGATTGTTGCCTGGCATCTCCCTGTCTGTCACATCTACATTATCCTTTTGTTGTTTTTGGCGATTTCTCCTTCTATAGGCTTGACTTGTACATTAACATTTCTTGATAGAGAACCACAGTTTTCAGCACACTTATTCTTTTATTGTCTGTACCTGCTTGTTTCCAATGTGAAATTTTAGACAAACTCCTACTCTCTTTCTGTCATCCTCTTTTCAAATCAGAATGCCATGAATGATTTGAAGGGCATGGGGAAAAAAGCCTTTTGTTACTTAATAATTTTTTTTTTAACTCCCTTTCCTTCTTTCTAACTTTGATATTTGTGTAAAGTTATTTTGAGGTCTCATATCCTATTTATGTTCTTTGAATATGATATTATCTTTTGCCTCTGATAATCACTGTCATTCTGATTTTCTTATACTGTCCTATATAGACAACGTATCTGGAGGAAGACAAGCATTATGGTAGGGAACTTTCTGTTTTCAGCAGAACATTTTGGCAAGAAAATTAGGAGAGTGAGAAGCTGTAAGGATGAATGTTAATAATGCCTTAATTATTTTACAGTAGAACTCTCTATTTACTGGATTTTCAAAATGTATTTGAGAGGAGCACTCTTGCTAAGAGGACTTGAAACCTAAATAAATAATATGAGCAGAAGGAAGGCATCATCTAAGTAAAATACAAAGACTATATGTCATGCTAACTGCTTCTACAAGAATCCCCGAACTGTTTCCTTTCCCTATGGCCAAGAGAGCATATTGCAAACAATATGCTGTGGTATTACTTCCCATATTTGCTTATGTGAAATCATCTGAGGAAGAGAGAAGAGAGAAGTAAGTTCTTTTTCCATTGCATTTCTGTCTGCTCCGTCCGTCCCTCTGCCCCACCTGCCCCTGTGGAGGAGAAGCCTCAAGTGCGCAGGAGAGCGCCGGTGGCCAGCTCCACCTGAGTGTTTAGTGGTGGCCCAGTGCCTAGCAATTGGAGATGCTGAAAGCATAGCATCTCAAAATCAGGTCTAACATTTAAACTCCAGGAGAGGTGTGAGTGATGCAACACAGTATGTAGGATGGTTGTTCTGCAGAGTAAGGACATGTCTAGCCAGGGGAAGAAGGGAGAATTTAGATTTCTTAACACATACAGTGCCCTTAGTCAGGGAACTGCAGTGTCTCCATAGGCAGTGACAATCTCCTTGTTGTCTTAGGAAGAAAGTAAAATGCCAAGCTGCAGTTTTGTTGGTCAGTATATTTAAATATACTAAAAGGCACTGATATCTCTGAGAAGTCTCTATAGTATATTTGATCTATTACTTTGCATGTGCTATGAAGTAATAAATAACCCAACAAATACAATGCTGCATGACAAATTTGAAAGTATTTTCACTTAATCTCTGCCTTGATGAAACACTAATCTATCTTTTAAAACATTTTCAAAGGTGTCCTCACAGACCTATCAGAATTAATGGTGTATTCCATTACACTCTAGATTGTTGAAAACAGAATAGCACATTATCACCTAGTACTACAGATACTATCACCCAGTAGTGTAGACACTTAGCAGTGGGCATCAGGCAGTGGGATAAATATATCTCTTGCCTCAGAGAAACAGTCCCTCAGAAGTCAGTGGAATAAGACAAGTGTACTTGATTTCATAGAGCAATAGTACATCTCTTGGAAAAGTAAAGCATAGCTATCCGCTGCTGTGACTAGCTGTAAATAACACTCAATAAGGTAATGCCTATATAGTGTTTTCAAAATGTAAAATTACTGCTTTTTCATGTGACACACTTCAAGATGGTATTTATTGCCTCAGTCATCTGCAGCTATTAACCTTATGAAGCAGGGAAGAACTGAACCATGTTATAATCAGGTTTTGAAGATACAAAATACAAAGATGTAGTGTAAAAGGCTGCCTAAATTTTGTGGCTAATTTTTCTGTACAGTCCTAGCCCTATTTGAACCCTCTGCACAGGAGCAACAAGTGCTAAATAAAAATTAGGCTCTGGATGCCATTCTCAAAATACATTTTGGTGCAGCTGTGGTGAAAATTGCTCACAATAATAGGTAATTTCAGAGATGTTGGGTGCTTCCCTGATCTTGGATTATACTGCGTCAAGCCCCACCTTTTATTCCCCATTTATATCTCAGCATTTAGACCTCTGGTTTCAGTTGATAATATAAATTGAGAGATATCAAACACGAAGAAAATATTTGTGTTGATTCTGCCTTTGTCAAATTCCTGTTGTTCACCTAGCATGGATCTTTTCCAAATGTTCAATTCTGGTCAGCCCCTTCAAGTGAGTTTCCAAGTTTTGAATCGCATGAGCATCTTCAGTGGGGAGTTTCAGCTGACAGTCTGCTTACATAAGCAAAAGCCAAAATTTTGCAAATCATCTTTGAATGTATCATACTTAGGCTTTACTTTTTCAATGGGTGAAAAAAAAAAGAAAGTTTCTATAAATGATCCTAGCTGACGCTACCCAAAGTGTACCTTATGTACTGTACATCAGCTCTCAACAGAAGCTGGAATTTGAATTTGAAAAGAATTTGAAAATTATGTTGACAATTTGCATTCCCCAAAAGTACTTCAGCTGTATTTCTACATTTTCATGGCTTTCCAGGGGTTCTAGAAGTAAAATTCCTTCTTCCACCTCAAATCTTTCTGCTGAATGCTCAGGCATATTTAGGTATTTAGTCCTTCCAATCCAATCCAATTTATTAACTGTACAGTCCCTTCTGTCATCATTTTACCAGTAAAAGTAATGGCATAGGGCGGAGGTTAGAGCTACAACAGGAATGAGAGAAAAAGGGGCACAAGGCATTATTCTCTTCCACTAAGTAGCTCTGTGGATTCTATTACAAGGATTTAATATATTGGTGAGCTTTAGGTTTAAGTATAGTTCTTCTGCATAATCATTTGGGGATGATTCAGAAGGCTAAATCCCTTCTTCTAAATATTAGAATGATAATTTTCACTTTTCAGCTTTTTTCCCCAAACCTTTTGGAACCAGTACCTTAGTAGCAATGAAGGCTATGCATAAAGAAAGGAACCAAGCTATTTCTTGCAGTGCATTTTTGATGGTGCTGCAAAAAGTAGTGTATATAAAAGGTTGGTGTCTCTCTGGAGGCAGCTCCTTCTATTCCTGTGTTATAGCAATGCAGGTGAAAGAACTTTACTTTCTCCTGCTAATTATGTGGAGACATGTTTCATCAGTGGAGCAGGAGGTAGGAAACACTGTGCTGCAGGTGGGATTGTGCCACTGCTCCCGGATTGTCATTAATGTAAAACAGGTGGCATGATTATAGCTAAGCGATAGCTACTTTCTGGCAGGTGGCATTTAGGCTCTTGGAATTTGGATGAGCACAGACTGTTCTTTTTCCTTCCTTCCTTCCTTCCTTCCTTCCTTCCTTCCTTCCTTCCTTCCTTCCTTCCTTCCTTCCTTCCTTCCTTCCTTCCTTCCTTCCTTCCTTCCTTCCTTCCTTCCTTCCTTCCTTCCTGCCTGCCTGCCTGCCTGCCTGCCTGCCTGCCTGCCTGCCTGCCTGCCTGCCTGCCTGCCTGCCTGCCTTTTTCTTGCAGTGATGAAATGTGAAAGATTTACAACCTGTAGGGTAAGGAAAATGTGGGTCTGTGTTTAGTAACACGTGGAAGACTGTCTCCAGCATCACCACCACCAAAACCAGACAGAGGTGAAAGTCTGGTGCTCAGATACAGCTGTGGAAAAAAGTCCAGCTGATAAGAGCACCCCCTCTTTTCAGCCTGACTGTAGGTCTGTTCCTCCTTCAGGGGGGCGATGAGAAGAATCATTACTACATCAGTTACGTTTTTGTTCATCTCTTGAGCTGAAGCCAACTTCCTCCAGGCTTAATTCAACATTTAGTAGTGCTGGAAACACCAAAGAGAGAGGGGGGGGGAAAAGTAGCTGCTTTCTGTGCCTTAAGTGATGCCGATCCTTGCGTATTCCCTGTAAGAAGAGGTGCTATATGCTTTCTCTAGTTTTGTTTTTATGTTGTCCTGCTGATAATACCAAGAAGATTATATGAGTCTGAAATGGTATGATGTTTTTGCTATTGGTTCTTGCTTTTGACACTGCTCCTTCACGTCGTACTTTCCCCACTTATTCCACATAGATGTTAGGAGTAGGAAATAAACCCAACTTTGGTTTTGTTTTTTAATTTTAAATAAGAATTGTAAATGCAAGGTATTTCTACAATCCTTAGAATGCATCCCTAATTTTCTTCAGTTAGTGCCAAAATGTAAGAGCAATATCTCACAAAAGCTGGCCTGACTTATCATGTCTCTTCTGTTCTTTACTAAATGAGGGAAGAAAAAGACAGTTTATTTAAACAAAAGATAAGATGGATGTATAATAATAAGGAAACATGAAAAAACCCTAAAGCTGGTAATGTGCTTTGTTTTCATAGGCAATCATTTGATTTAAAGTAATTTTAGCCAAATATTTTTATTCTTCTTCATTGTTGTTTTTGTAAGCTGTAATTCAAGTGTTATGAAATCTAATTATACAAGAAAGATTTGTCTAAATTCAAAGCAAAATCCCAAACATAATAATAAAATTGCTATACATCCCCAGCTCAGCTCCTGTGAATATTAGTTCTCTGTTCAAAGACTCTCAATAGGATTCAATTTTGACCTAGAAGAAGGTGGCAAAATGTATCATCTTGTAGTGATAAAACAATATGAGTACAAATGGACTCAATCCAGTTCTGATGTAAGTTGTAAACAATTAAAAGTACATGAGCTACAATGCCCAAAGCTGATAGCTGAGGACATTACTACACGCTTGGGGTAACTCTGGGAACCAGAAAAACAATTGTTTCACAATAGGACATAAAAGCAACAGAAAATATTTGTCTCCACAGAGTAACGCGCAGTCTTGCAGGGCCATGTCATGTGGAGGATTTTTCAGCGAGCTGGCATGAGTGTGAGTGATGCATAATGGCAGCGGTGAATGGATTTCTGAATAGATTAGTAGGTGACGTCATGAAAAAAGGACTATTTATCACCATAATTTAACACAAGATGCAACACAATAGCTTGATGGATGCATTTTATGGTTTTCAGCCAATCATAATAATGGATCTATTGACTAAAGTTTTAGATGCCCTTTCTATACCCTTCATGGATAAAAAAAGAACAACAAAAACAGAGAATGAAGAGGCTGAGAATATGTCAGAAAATACTTGCCAGGAATGTTTTAAAAATTCAGGCTTTCTGTGCAACAGCCTTTTGACCTAAAGCTGCCCCAATTACTTTTTTAAATGCTTACAGGACTAATTATGCTCAACAAAAATATTTCAATTAAATACTGGAGTAATATTTACTCGCTCAAGTAACAAGTATGAAATTTCTTTTTTTTCCCTTCCTTGTCAGTTTTGGTGATGAGATTGTTATTGTTGTAATGTTACATTGGTACCTTTAGCAGTGCCAGCTGGGTGTTAAAGTAGGATGCGACTGTGTTGTGCAGTGGTTTGGTCACTGAGGTGGGGGCAAGGAAGGAGAGGGATTCTCTGCTCTCTGCTGTTGTGCCTTTAATATTAGACAGCTGATAGACAAGAATAAAAAGTCCATAAAGTAGACGCCCAGACTCCGGCCTCTTCCTTCTCATGGGAATGCCTTAACCACTCATTAACCATCTTTTTGGTCTCTTTTGCTAACTTTTCTTTCAGCAGGCTTTTTTAGTTTTCTTTTACCTACTTGCCAAATAGGAGGAAAGATAGCGGTTGTCCCTTCTCAGCTTGATGGTTACAGCAGTTTCCTGGGAGTTGGGAGATGAAAGTTGAAACTCATTTAGGATAAGAAGGGCTTAGCAGATTCCCAAAGGGAGTGGAGAATCTAACTAGCAGAAGATTTCTCCTCAGGGAGATACTTTTGATTCAGGAGAGAAGGGAGCTAAACAGAGGATCATCCTCCTTGGACCAAAAGCTTAATTCCTATATGCTGGAAAATCTTCTGGATTTTACCTCTCAACACAGGCGTGTTTGTATCCCTTTCAGGCAAAACACTGAAATACAAGTTTAATTGCTGAGACCCTGTTTGAATGTTTTGCCTAACACAGATAGTGTACAATGCCAAGACACGTGTGGGCAGTGCTTTCAAGCAGATATAAAAACAGCTTTTGGGATTTCATGTAAAGTAAAAATACATTTCTGGGTAGCTCTGGGAATTGATTTAAAATTTAAAATGTCAGCCCATCTCTGATGTATGCCTACAGCATGAAAATCCACCTGATTCTTCATCTCCAGATACTTCCACAAAGTGCTTCCATAAAGGGATGATCAAAGAAACAAAAAGACTAACAGTCTCATAACTGCTTCCAAGTTGGATGGGTGGAATAGGTTCTCTGAACATCATTGTTGTGATTATTGGTCTCTCTGACTTAACTGTGGACATTTAATTAAGCTCCTTGATGCTGACATGCTGTATCTTTTCTTCTTGCTATTTTTTTTTTTGTGATTAGACTTCTTGGAAAGATCTGAAATACCTAAGGCTGTGTGTCCAAAAGTCATGCTTTCTGCTTCCTTGCCTTTTCTGCACTAGAAATAAAAAGTTTTAGCCTATGTATTTTAGAGATACATATAAAAGTGTGAGCAGAGCAACAAAAAGGGCCAAAAAGAGAGGCCTGTGGTTGTGAGACTGAAGGTGTAAACTTAATAATGACTGAATTGTCAACCAGAATAGGTTTTTCTCTCTTCTGGAGAGAGCCCATGGCCAAGAGGGCTGGAGAAAAACTCAGAAGCTTTGTTAGTCTCTCCATTTGGGGAACCTGGGAAGCAGGCTGAGAACAGGAATTGCCCACAGGGAGAAATGTCATTTTTTTCACATGACAGAACAGTACAAACCACTTGTTCAGCTGAACTTTAAAAATCTGTCCACTAAGCTGATGGAACACTGGAAGACTGAACTTCCTATTGAATTTTATATAAACTAGCCTAAAAAATGACTTCAAGCTGACTAGGATTTAATTTTCAGTGCTAACCTTCAATTAATTTGTAACTTTTTTGGCACCCAGTTTGCTGGAAATGGCTGTAATTATGTTGTTTTCTGAACGGTGCATTCATTCAGGCCATACTCTCTCAGACTATTTATACAGCTGGGAAAAAATAATGGTATTTAGGGGGATGGGGAAATGCTAATAGGAAACTTATTGAAAATTTCTGAAATATTGATTTTGAAAAAGTGTCTTATTAGCTCTCATTTGATATGTTAAACTGAATGTTTTTTTTCTTAATTTTAAGTGAATTTGGGTTAATTTTGTTGTCTTTTACAAGAAATGCATGGTCAGCTTCCCTATGGTTGCCTTTTATGCATCTTTGAGGCTAGCACAATTATATACTTGCCGCAAAACCCCACGTTGCTCTTCTGTGTGGGGTTTTATAATGATAGTGTTGTTTCTTAATTGATGTGCATAGCAGGGTCCAATTGCTGTTAGAGGAGAATTATTCAGAAATCTGAGAGGATGAGAACATATAGCGCAAATATGTTGCCTTCTTTTTTTTTATAAAAATTTTAACAAAAACCTTTTAAAACACCGTGCTGTTTTAATGCACAATAGACTGTATGTTTGCCTATATAGTAAAATACAGCATGTTTTCAAATGTAACAAATTCACTTTTGTTTTTTTCTTCTCATTTTCTAAAAGTTTAAAAGCTACCAAGGTTTTTGAGCATTTCTTTTTTGCGTGTTTGGCATCAAAGGTGTTGATATGTGTGTGTCTTGTCTTTAAACCCAGAGGATGCTCCCTGCTGGTACTTATAGTCTCTTGTTTGAGTGTTTTTCTAGCTGAAGATGCACTTTATGAAGATGACAATTTGATTGTATTTCCAACCATGTATTTGACATGGGTTTAAGGGCAGTAATATTTTTATGTAGCCTTAACAGCCACAGTTTAGAACCAGAACTAATACGAAAGCTTAAAACTGCCATTAGGTTTTGAATTTTTAACTTTTTCTAAATTTTCAAGAAAGAGCACTTTTTTAGCTTTTGGGATGACTGCTTTGATATTTCTGCCTGTCCTCATTTCAGAAAGGCCAGGTAGTGACAACCTCAAATCCTTAGCAGAACCTCTGGGCTCCCACTCACCTGGGGACTCTTGCTGGCAATAGGTGGCCTCTACATGTTTCTGACCCAAGGGGACTTTTCAGGGCACAGTTCTAATTTGTTCTGACTTTAGACAGGTGTAGTGGACTGGCACATAGTTGCCTCAGAGACCAAGTACCTTCCACAAATTTCCAAGGCCGCAGTGGTGTGCACACATGCTGCAGCTGTACAGACACGTTCAGCTTGCCAGATGCGAGGCACGGTTTCTTTGGGCGATGAGCAATAAAAGCTGTTTGCTATAAGAGAGAAGCCAGGTCTGAGTGGGTCTAAAGGACACATTATCAGGATAGCCTTCTTCTACTGAGATAGGAAGACAGACACCTCTGGAGCTGGTCTAGTCTAACCCTCTGCTCAGAAATGGGTCACCTGGAGCAGGTTGCTCAGGGCCCTGTCTAGTTGGGTTTTGAGTATCTCCAAGGATGGAGCAACCTGGTCCAATGCACAGTCTTTACTGTAAAAAAAGTTTTTTTCTTATGTTTAAACAGAATTTCCTATATTTCAGTTTCTGCCCATTGCTTCTTGTCCTGTCACTGGGCACCCCTGAGAAGAGGCTGGCTCCATCTTCTTTACTCCCTCCCATCAGGTATTTTATACAGACTGATGAGATTCCCCCCCGAGCCTTCTTTTCTCCAGGCTTCACAGCCCCAGCTCCCTCAGCTTCTCCTCATATGAGAGATGCTCTAGTCCTCTCATCATCTCAGTGGCCCTTCACTGGACTTGTTCCAGTATGTCCATATCTTTCTTGCACCGAGGGAGCCCAAAACTGGGCCCAGCACCCAGGCGTGTCTCACCAGTGTTGAGCAGTGGGGAGAGATCACCCCCCTTGACCTCCTGGTGCTGCTCTGCCTGGCGCAGCCTGGGATACTGCCGGGTATTAGTCAATACTCAGATGCGAGATGATAGACAGTAATGAATTCAGGTGGATATTGGACCTGATTGTTTCTTATTTTATATTTAGTTTACTGTAGCATCAGTCAATCAATCAGAAGTTATGAAGTTAGTGTGTGTGAGCAAGCTGATCTCCTAAAGAGCATATTAACTTCTTTTTAATCCTTTAAAATGTTTTATTTTCACTTTCTGAAGTAGCTGTGTAAGTGGTGGGAAGGGAAAAGAAAATCCTGCAGGGGAAGAGTAAACAAATTTTCCTTTTTTTGTGAGATTTTTACCTGTAGATTTATGGCAGAAGTATTACTTGCCTTGAACATAAACTTTTTTACTTTCCCTCAGTCTGGAGTTTTGTGGGTTTTTGTGGGTTCACATATTTTTGTGCAAGGATAGAATTGGAATACAGTGGTCTTGCCTCATACTGCTGATGTTCACACTGCTTCTTAAAATTACTGTTTGACTTATTCATGTCATTTGTCCTCACAAAGGAATTTCATTGTTTCTAAAACTACAGTAGTTGGAATGAAAAAGCCTGAAAGATTATATTGGTCTGACATACACTTTTTTATGTGGGGAACATAATTACTTCTGAAAGAAACAGGAACATTTTAAGATGGCTTCTGCTACATGAGTATGAAATTGTAGAGGTGTTAAATTTATTATCTGTTTTCTCGATTGAGGAAACTTGGTTTTGAACAGAAACTGCACCACTTGAATAAATATTTGTCACACAAGAGAGTCAGTGGGTAGCTAAAAATGCTTTTTGTGCTGTGGATTGTACAGATTTCTACTTTTCTTTTTCCTGTATTGCAGACTACTTGTCACATTATACCAGTGGAAGGGTGAAGTTGTGGGCCATTGAGCACTGATTTCTCTCAGTACAATTACGGAGACACCTGTGCTAAATAACATTGTGCTGTTCTACTTCGAAAATTACAGGGCTTGGTCCCCCTCTAAGATGCACAGATGCACATTGCCTCCCTCTGCAAGCAGCCCTCTTACCTGAGCACACACACTCACTCACGCCTCCTCCACAAGTTAGCTCACCCCCTTTCTAAGTGATGCTGCAGACATTATAGCTCAACATGCATACATTTCCTTGATTAGTGTCATATGAACTCCTTCAGGTACTCCTGTTCTTCATGGCAAGTGTATTTTTGACTGAAAAAATGACAAAAAAATGTGAGCCTCCTCTTTTTTTTTTCTCAGGTCTCAGGGTTTGACCACTTTCCTTTGCAGTTTGTCTGGTTTTGTGCTGCTCGACTCTGCCTGTTGTTTCAGGCTGCTACTCAGATTACACATATTCTAGTTATTATTTCCATCATTTAGTATGAATTTTACAGTGATGTTGTTTTTATGCTTCCTTACCCTGCCACATGTGTTAACTATACAGAAACTGTTCTTCTTGTGGAAGAAATTATATACCAAAACTACACAGTAAAAAGCTTGTTTTATAGCACTTATAAAATTAATGCCAAAAATGTATGGTAAAGCTTGATTTTTTGACATTAATGGCTAGTTATTTAACATGTTATGCTCTTGTAGTGCCTGCAAAACAGCACTCAGATGTTCAGGTATGATTTCAAATTCCCACCCAAGGATTCAAAAGTTTTAAGGGGTTGTTAAGTGAAGAGTTGGGAAACAAAGCACACAGGTTAATAACACCTGAAATGAATGGGAAGTGGAATAAATACCTGGATTTTTTTTATTTTTATTTTTATTTTTTTATGAGCCAAATCCACTAAATAGTGTACTGTTTAGATGATCCTTGCGCATAGCTGGCAGCAAGTAACGTTCATCGATCACCATCAAGCAGGCTGTACAACCTGTCCTTCAGGAAGAAGGCAGCTCCACAGTTATTGCAGCACCTCTCCTCTCTCTCTTTCAGGCCACGATGGACACATGGGATGGGCTGATCCTCAGTTTTCCCTTTGTCGCTTTTTGTTATGCGAATGAGCATTTTCTTTGCACTTCCCTCCCTCACTGTGGTAGTGCAACAAGACAGAGCTCACAGGCTTGATCCATACTAGCAACTGAAATGCCTTTTGATAGAGACGATAGTCTTACAGAAATCAAGGAGAAGAAACCCAGAGGCCTTACAGACATAAATTAACAGGAACCATGAAAACACAAATGTTTCAGTAAATGCGTTAAAAAAATATTATGGGAACCTCTAAGAAAAAGTGGCAAGTCAAATACAAATAATTTACCACTTTATAAATTGGTGGACTCCAAGAACACATCATCATCTTGTGCAATTCGTGATACAATATTTAGCATGGATTCTGGTTATGAAAGTCTTAGTTAATGTAACTGTGGCTGTTACTGTCCCTCAGCTGTGGTACAGGGCCCTATCGTGTGCTGTAAGAGGCTTGTTAGTATGAAGTTTGGAAAATGACAGCCACCACAAGAAATGCTGTGATTTGTTTAATATATCATACCTAAGCAGTTAACATTTTAGGCAGAGTATTTCAGATAGAAAAGTTATTTTAAAAGGTGTTATCGATACTGTTTATCATATTCCTGAACCTTTACCTCCTCAGTCCAAAGGAACTGACTAGCCTCAGAGAAAGAGATACAGAACTTATAATGAATGTATTAGAAAAATTTCTAAGAGACCTTGACATAGCTTGCAGAGATATATATGAGAGTGTCTCACTGGAAATAGAGGGAAAGGGTTTTTATGGAGGTCAGAAACCCTATGTCTGGCTTTTCTGGGTGATACAGTATTCATTTTTATTTCTGTCATTGTTCCAGGACTAAATATTTCTTGTCTTAAACCTCAGACCAGCTAATTATGGAATAAAAAAAGCAAGAAACTTTTTGAAGCAGTTCATTTGTCTGAAGTTGGAAAAAAAGCCAGCTGAACTAGATTAGAGGACAAGTGCAGTCATTAAGGTAGCTTCATAAATGCAATTTAGTATGGGAAACCCACTCTCACATAGCAAGTCTGCATTATCTGGCCGTGTGTCTACAAGTAGAGGTTTTGTTCCGTAGATACAACATATCAATCGTTTCAGTTCACGTAGGATCAAGGACTGTTCTCTGATTCCCAGACCAAATGGTGCAAAGTGACTTATGTCCGCACTGATCATGGGGTTTTTCCTGCACACTGTTCACGGCCACATGACATAACATCTGACCCTCTATATACAGCATGGCTACAGCCAATATTCTCAGTTAAAACAGTGTGAAATAATGTGTTTCAACCCACTAACGCAGCATTTTTACAGCCTGACCCTGAGAATAGCTGTTACATGTTTGGGGACATAAAATGAGGCCATGTGAATTGGTGCTGCCAAGCCTACTGAGATAGCTTTGAGGGCTCCTTAGGCTTAAAAAGGCCAAACAAGCCTTGGTTCACCTGATCTGTCTAATGGCAGTGGTCCTACACTGAACTGTAACTCAAACTTGGAAGGTTCTGACTGAAGGGAGTACTGTTTAAAAAAAGAAATGAGGAGTAAACTGGCATGCGTACAGTGTAGACAAACCTGGGAGTGGTACTGAGTCAGGGACTTCAGGTATTTAGCACTTTAAAAGTCTTTTCAGGAAAAGAAATAATGTTAAATCTCTTCTCTGCTGTGGGTGGCCCTTTCCATGCAGGAAGTATTTTAACCCTTCTATTTTTAGGTGATGTTTTTTGGTACTCACAGGGGCTCTGTCTCATTCATAGAGAATCAGTGTCTTTTTCTTTTCTTTGCGCTGTGGTAGTTTTTTGAGATATGTGCATTTTAAACAAAAGAAAACATAAATACAGGCGAGACTGTCATCAGTTTAAAGTATTGCACAAGTGGTTAAATTTAATCACAAAGAGGCAACCAGCTAATGGTTTTAGTGGAATTCATAAAATCCCATAAAATACAAAAGTTAAATTTTGTCATATAATGTGGATCAGTTATAAGAACCAGCACAGCTTCCTTTTCCCCCTGAATAAATTCTAAACAGTCCTTAGAAAATGAATTACCAGTCTGCAAATCAGGATGACATATTTTTCAGCTATAAAACTAAAACTACTTTCAGACCACTTAGCTAAAAAGAAAAAGAAAAAAAAAAAAAAATAGACAGCAACTTTGTTGTTACTGTGTTACTGTCAATAGTATTGGATGCTTGGTTGTGGCTCCATTTTAGCAGTTTGACCTTGTTTAGATCAACCTGAATCAAATCGACAGACCTCCCTCACAATTTCCCCACCCCATCATAGAAAGCGCATACCCTGCATGAGTGTATCCAGCTGGAGATGTGCCAATAGAAGTAATTACGTGATGAAACTATTTAACTTTGACTAAAATACTCTCACCAGGTTCTTTCAAACCGTGTGTCTTATATCTTGTTGAAGCAATTTTATATCATGCCTTTAAAGTACAGTAATGGCCACTTGCATTGACAGAATCCTCGTAAAAGAAGAAGACCGAGACCTTGCTCATGAAGTGCTATTGATTTTCTGAGTTCCTGCTAGAGTTGCCAAAGATACAACACTGTTGTTAGGGAGAGAAGATACTTTGGCCTTCAATATCACAGGAGGGTTCCTGTGTAAGCACAGGCGTCAATGGGTTTCAGTGATAAATAATGCATTTTGGTGATAACTGCCCATATTATTTTGTCAGTTTTGTATGACTCAGCATTTGCTCTTGCCAAGCATTTCTTTAGTGTCACCACTGGCTGCTGAAGTTTGAGCTAATTGTAAGTGCTATTTATATTTTAAAGCTCCATTCGCTTTATGGCAGAAAGCTAAAGTTTCAGTTTATCTTAGGCAATGGTTGCTTTTGGCCAGTAGGAAAACTAAAGACGGCCCTAACATCGTTCACTGCGGTATTTCTGAAGGTAAGGGACTGTGAATGAGAGTTAAATACTGTACTCTGTGTATGTACATAGCAAAAGAGTCTGGTGTTTTATCCACTGTATTCACACAACAGTTCTGGAAGCCGTCCTGCGCCAGTGGACGAGGCATGAAAGGCATTTGCACAAGTCTGAGTTACAGGTGGAAGTGGAAAACAGAGAGTATCATCCCAAAGGACGCTGCTGCTGCTTCCTGATGCAGCCAGCCAGGTAATGGGAAGAGTGGGCACAGCCTTTGCTCTGCACAGCTGAGCTGCCATTAAAAGGACAGCTGATCTCTGCTTGTTTAGGGCTCTTGGGTAGGTTTGTTTTCCCAGAGAAGGGACGTACCAGTTTGTGATTTTGGATCTGAGTCCTTTTCCACTCCTGGGACAGCTCTGTTTACTGCCCACTACTTGGGACAAATTGCAAGTGAAAAGTCTTTGGGCACCCTTGGCTTATGTGTCTGAAAGGTTGTTTGTTTTTCCAGCTGTCCTTGGTGGTGGAATCTATGCCCACAAACCTTGTCTCATTTGTGTCCGTATGCCATTGCAGCAATATATCAGAACTACCAGTAGTATAATCTCACCAACTGGCGAGCTACCTCACCCCAAACGTTTAGAGGAAACATTTACAGAGCTCGGTCCTAATGCTGCAAATCCTAATGGTGTCCTCTAAAAGCATAAACTTTTACTTGTAGGCTTTACAATTAAATCTTAATGGATTGTGCTTTTGTGACTATCACATTATTGTAGCCAATAGATAATTATTATTTATCAGTAGGGGGAAAAAAAAGAGCTGGCTAGGAAAATTATAGCTATGATAATTAGTTTTTGATGACATTAACCAATTAATATAATTTTATGTTTCCATTTTGAGATTTAGGCAAGGTTGCCTTTATTTTTATTTCTATTCCAATGTTTGAGTCAGTTTAGTCCTTCTGAAAGTGTTGATATTGAGTGCCCTGGAGGGTGCCATCATCACCAGGCAACAGGGGAGACTGCTGAAAAGAAATTGCACAACGTAATTTCCATCCACCTTTCCCAAATGTGTCCTTGTTCTGAATGACAGGAATCAACTTTAAGTCCTATTGCCCCCTTCATTTCCACCCTGAGGAGCCTAGGGGGAAGGGAAAATAACCCAAACCCTGAGGAAGGATTATGCTGGAAGAAATATTGCTCACCTGTATCCCTGACTATACAGAAGTCAGGAAAGGGAAGGGATAACAGCTAATGTCTCCTCTTCCCAGCTCATCTCCAGGCCTGCAGCACCATGGTGGTGTTGCACTAATGTGCACCATTTGGCTTACTCCTTGGAGAGGATTAAGATCGTGGCCACCAAATGTCCAGGCAGGCAAAATGGGCTTTATAAGATTGGATTCTTTGGGTTACATCATTTTCTTCCATGCCTGAAGAAAAAAAAAATGTCTTATCCGACCTAAGACCACTCTGAAATGTAAATGTATTTATAGGAACAGCTTTACTGGGGGTCCATCTACCTCAGTGTCCTGTTTTCAGTGGTCACCAGTAGCACATGTCTAGGGAGTGAAGATACTGTGGAGCAAGCTGATCGTGGATCTTCCCCAAAGTAACCTCCCAGCCTCCAGAAACCTGCTTTAGGAACTTGCAGAACTGAGATTAGTTCTGTCTTGGTAGAGTGAACTTAGTGGCTCTTTTAGTAGCCATGGATATATTTTTTCTTCCATTAATTCTCCAGTTGCTTTTTTAGCCATCGAAGTATTAGCATTCATAAAATTCTGCAATGAGGAGTTCTGCAGCTTATTTACACTCTGCATGAACCATCTCCTTTCGGGTTGTTTTTTTTTTTTTTTTTGATCAAACAGTTGCAAATGCCATTTGATGTCCCCTGGATCTTTTTTAAAGAGGAAGCAAGCAGCTGTTTCCTTCATGTTTTGATGCTGCCTTCATGCCACTCATAGCTTTACAAACCTCCACAACATCCCACCTCAGTCAGCCCATTAGCAGGCTGAAGGGACACAACCAAAGAAATAGGGCAGGGGGAGACCTGTAGCTTTGAAGACACTGTCACAGACACCTCAGGTCCATGTCCATGCAGACTGGGTCTCCTCCACTCTCTTTTCCTTTATGCCTGTGACCTCTTTACAATGGGAAAGCCAGTGCAAAGCCAGTGAGCAGCTACACAGCACTCTCAAGAAGTTGCCTTTGAAGGCAATTTTTTGTTCTCTTTTGTTTTGTTTTTTCTTCTTTTTTTTTCTTTTCTCTTTTGGGGCAGAGTAGGAATTGTCTGCTTATGCATGAGAAGAATCTGGATGGAAGCAGTAACTAGTCGTATTTTTTTCTTTCCTTTGAGGCTTAATGTACAAGGGATAATGTTAGAAAATCGGTCTGAACAAGTTTACAGTTCCTGAAATATCTCAAAAGACAGGGACCTTTGTCATAATTTAACTAACTAGAAGACCATCATTTCCTCCAGTTTTAAACTCACAGTATGCTTTTCTGCAACAGGTTTTATTTTCTTCACCGGGAGGACACATACTGTTAAGAAGTTAACAATAATAACTTCATGGCAGTAGGTTACACATAAGAGGAGGATGGTGAGGAAAATGAGATTTGTCTTGTTAATTGTGATTTTAATATTGCTTTCCCTTGACTCAAAAGGCTTCTTGTTTCCTCTCATTTTCCGTGTTCAAACAGCTAAGGCAGAAGTGAACTTTATTGGCATGTATATTTGCTATTTGCCAACCATCGTTGAAAGCATGCCTCGTAAGCAAAACTATAAACAGATTTACTTTTGACATCAAAGAATATTTTGGCCCATTTTACTGCCTGCAGAATGCCTGGAAAGTTTGAAATTAATGGCAATGAATGCAAGAGAAAAGGAAATCTGAGCCATTTATTCCCTTAGAAAGAGACCTATTTCCCCTCACCTTTCTGTATTTTCTATCTGCTTTGGCTGAGAAAGCATTTAAAAATGTTTATAAGCACGAAGAATTTCCCTATCCTTTTGCACTTAGATCACTAGGAGTGCATAAGCTGTGGGATAGGGCAAAGGGGTGGAGATGACCTTTTAAAAGAAGTCCTTTGTTCTCTGTAAATCACCTTGTACAACAGAAAAGCAAAAGACTGAGTATATATTTTTTGAAATTACAAAGTGCAGTGACACAATGAAAGGATAAATCCTCCACTGCTCACAGTTAGGAGAACTGTTCTTTTTGAGATACGCGTCCAGCTGAGTGCCCACGGTGTGCAGATGTATCATCTTGTTTGAGGGAGAAAGGGGTGTTCTGGCCGTGAAGTTTTAATATACTGGACTGACTCTTCTTTAAGCTGTATGATGTAATGATTCTGTGCTTTTTTTTCTTTGTTGCTAAAGTCTTGACCGAACGCATGTTGCACTACTTAGTGCTCTAATGCCAAATACTCAGATACAAAATAAAAAATTAAAAATATCCCAAACTGGTAGAATCTTTAAATATTAGTGAAAGGACTGAAAATTCTATATAAGGTCCTACATGACAGACCTCTCCTGTGTAGGAACCTCTCTAGAAACACGTTGTTGCAGCCCTTTCTGAATCTCTTGTCTTCCTATGGTGTGCATCTGAATACTAGTAACTGAGTGTTTCTCTACACAGCTCTGTGTACACTAACACTTTGAGTTTCAGTAATTAAACTTGCAGTACAATCTTGGGTCGTATTATGCTATATTATCCTTTTAACTTTATTGTGATTGATTTGTGTCAACTTTAACTATACTCACTAGGAAGTCAATAAATAAAGATTGATTTTTTTTTTATTTCTCCTGGTTCTTTATTAGAAAGAATAGATTGGTTAAGTAACACAAGTAATAGTGAAGCCATGGCTCCCCTCAATATTTTCTACTCTGAAACAAGTGAAATATTTTTTCAAAATTACATTAGAACAACCATGGTAGTGTTTTCTTGTGATTTCTTGTTTCTCTATAGTTGATGCTTCAAACTCCCTGAACTTAAAGAAACACACAACACAGGTGTTCTCCCTGCATAAAACTTTCCACTGATTTGCACTGAGGACCTCTTGCTAGCAAGGTAAATCTCTAGTACCATGTCCATTTATGTACTTACTTCCCATATGGGGGTATCTATTGATCTAATTGCATGGGAATTGCATCTCTGGGCTACAGGGAGGTACCCCAACAAACAGGCATGCTTCTGAACTCCTCAGCATCTCCTAACATCTGAATTTAGGGCTGAAAAATGCAGCTGAGTCCTTTCTCTGAAACAGAGAAAACTGACCACCTGCTAAATGACACTATTGGTTTTGTTCCCTTATCATCTGCACGCTGTCTTTCTAGTGACTGTAGAAATCTGTAACAGTCATCATGTTCTGCCTCAACCCTGTTCTGCCTTAGCAGGCTTGCATTATAAGGGCTTCTGCAATAGGAAAAAACATACAAGAAATAACTGAAAGTAAAATCTGGAGCCACGTGGACTTGCCAGAAGTTCAGTACGCTGTGGACAATTTAGAATCACAGCCCTTGTTCTATAGGCGGGTCTCCACTGGTACAGTACTGACACACAGGCGTTGAGCTCACGTTGACAGCAGTGTAAGATCTCTGCATCTAAGCAGAAAAGCATACTGAAGCTCAGATCCATCACGCAGTTCTGAGAGCAAAATTTTATCCCCACAGTGTGTATATAGTAAAATACTAATGCAAAATTCACTAGGAAGTAGGTCGAAGTGTCAGACCAGTTATTATCAGTAACCTGTTTCTCATAAAAACATAGTGAAGAAAAAACCATCTTGTTCCTAAGATTTATAGCAACTTGACTCCGTATGACAGGTGATTGAAAGCTTCCCTGCCATGCATATTACACTTTGGGTGGTGACCCCTCAGTATATATCTCCATTTAAGTCCTTCAGTACTGTGCTGAATGGAAGCAGAGTGGCCAGATGCTGTAAGCTTCTTTTTCTATGAAAATCTTTCATCCGGACATTTAGCACAAAGTGCATTCATAAGATTACTTGAGTGCCCTGTCCTTGAACATGAAGCCAGGCACTGAAAAGGATCAAAAATCAAGTCTCTGCTAAGAAAAGCTCGTACATTCACAAGCCATAGTATTATATGCCCTGAGTAGCCGGAGTCGATCTCTTTGCCACACTGCATTCATTCAGAATTCTAAGTTCCCACATATAAACTAAGCGGCTTTCTGAAATAGCCTGTATCTATTTGCCAATGGGTTTATGATCCATGTTTATATAGGTTATAAATCCTTTTCAGGAATTATATAGAGGCGCCTTGCTTTGCTTTTCTAAGCTGTTTGTGTTTGCTGTTACTTTACTTACTTTTTTATGTGTCCAGAATGCTGCTGGACTACACACGTTTCCCCAGTGTGGTTCCTGTTTAGCCACATCAGGTACATGTTCTGTACGAGACAAAGGTTTGAACTAACACAGTGGGCTTTGCAGAACACCCATCTAGCAATATCGTTACAGTCTATAGGTAGTCTGTGTCACTTTGAGAACAGGGCCCAGTCTTTGAAGGCTTTTATTTGGGGCACAGACAACAGCTTTTCTGATCGTAATTGCTGCCACAGAGGCCCTGCTGGCAACACGGGGTAGCTCCCGTCCGCAGAGGCAGGTTTGGCGGATCGCTTTGCTCACGTCTCTGCGCTGCTCACTCCAGCTCCCGGGCTGCTGCGTCTGTATTTCCTCTTCACGTGTCATCCATCACTCAGGTCCCAGTACACCTTCTTCATGGTTTCTGCAAAGGTAACCCCAGCTTAAATTAGGTCTGTGATTTTCTTCTGCTCCCTTATTGTGCATAATCTTTTCCTTCTTTTTTTTTTTCCCCCACTTGAAGCCTCCAGGGAGGTTTCTCCTGGGCATACTGCAACTGAAGTCTTGATTCTGCACAAGTCAAACTGGTGGACTTGATGTTGGCACAATCAAGACTCTTGATCTGAGCATCTCGGGTCGAAAAAATTCTCTCCTGTGCCTTTGTGGTAGGCAGGAAGCCCTCTCCAGCATATGCCATCTCATCCTCAATTGCTGGCAGAGTTTGAATCCTGATCTAAACTTTGTGGACTCGTGTTTAATCTGTAAGGTTTTTGAAAAGTTTCCGAGGTTTGTTAAAAAAGCCTCTGAATTAATTCTGTCTTTGTATGGTCAGCCTATGAGACTAGGGCATACCTGAACTGAGCAAATTAAGGAAATTCTTAATCGAGGCATAAAAATGCAAGACCCAAATCTTAGAGCAACAAAATTACTGCTTTTAATACCTCAATCTATTTTACTTCTATTATTGAAGCAAAACTGTAAAGACACAATATAGATTAATTCTATGATTTTTATAGCCACAGTTTTATTGTAAGTTTTTATATTTTATTAGATAAGGAAGTTATTTAAATTCTGTGGGCCACATCTTGTAGCCTTTGTTCAGGGAGGTCTCCTTTTGACAGTCTCTGCTGTTGAGTAAAAACTACAGAACTGAGCTTTTTAGCTTTTGTTGAGACAAATATACATACATTCCTCATTTTTTACTTCTGGAGTGATGTATTTTAAAAGAAAAAGTTGAGCCAAGCAGCCAAGTGATTTGAAAACGAAGATTACAACAATGTTTTGGGTAATATATTATACCAATTTCAATTTGGACAGTCTTCCCTTGGGAAGATTTGGGAGTGGAATAGTTCTGGCTAATTCTCTAGCCTGCAATATATAAATTTTATCCTATTTTCAATGTATGAGGTTCTTTCATTCCTGTTGTTCTTTGGTCTAATTGTGGCCAATAAGCTGGTCATCAGTTCCACTTCATTACCTAGCTAGCTGAATCTGATGAGATACTTGGGAGCCACACATGTCCTGCTTGGTACTTTATGATCAGTTATTTTATTTTTTAAATACTTTTTACCTGATGTTTGGAAAAGGTGGAATAAGGCAAAAAAAAATACATTGCCTGATTCATAAGGGGAACAAATTTATTTTTTAAGCTATGTAAATTAATAAAAACTAGTAATGCATTTTTAGAGATATTTCTAGCATGAAAAGCAGACAAATAAAAGGATATGGAGGAGGCCAATCCTGCTGTAAGAGGTGAGCAGTTAATTGCTGAAGTGCTTTTGTTAATGTATGGAGTATCTTTCATGTGTTCTTTATCACTTAGCATTATTAAGTATGAATATAGCTTTGGGCAAGAATATGTCCCTTTTGGTCCCAGACTGCAGTCGTTATTCTGGAAACTTCACTCTATTAAACATCTTTCCACACTGTTTTTTTTTATTTTCTGCTGTCCTGGAAGTGCCTGCAGTAACTCTTTAGTCTGCCTTTATTAGCCATCCGTAAAGGGGAAGAACGTGGGGACGGCTCTACTGGCTAAGCCCAAAGGTTGGTTATGCTGGTAGTCTGCCTCTGGCTAATGCAGATGCTTAGTTAAAGAGTGAAAAAAAAGTAGAGAAAGTGTAGTGTAATGTGTCCCAGCTATTGCCTCCGATTTCTAGCAGTCAATATTAAAGGTTTCCTGACATGAAGGTTGTGGATTTGTCTAATCCCTCTGTGAGTCCATTTAAAGTTCTGGCCACATCTGCATCCCGTGAGGAGGAGTTCCACGGGCCAGTCACGCACACAGGGGACGCTGCACACCTACGCTCATTTTTCTCTCCTGCCTGGTTATTTCCATGCACACCTCTTTGTTCTTCTATGAGGAGAAACAGTGAGCCATCATTCCCTGATTATTCTCATCATCCTCCTTTTATCTTTTCTGTTTCTTTTATATTCTCCTGATGGGGGATGACTGTAGCCTGCAGGTAATGTTCAAAATGTGGGTGCATGATGGTTTTATATAATGTCATGATGATGTTTTTGGTTTTGTTCTATGATGGTCATCGAGCATTGAGATGGTGCTTTCCACAGACTCTGAGGTGGGTCCAACACCATTGTTTTCATCTTATAGATATTAATTTGTACTTCGCAGCATTATCATCCGCTATTTGGCTGCCCTGTCACTTGGTACTGTGAGATCAGATGGAAAAGGACACATGAGGGGCGTTCAACTTTGGTATCGTAGTTAGGTATTTTTAGTATCTGTTTTAATTCAAAGTCCTTCCCACCATTTTTCAGCATATTCTGTCTGCTGGCACAAATCAACACCACCGGTGATGGATTCAGTGAATCACTGGAATATAAGGTCTTTTGAGTTTATTTCCTCCCAGCACTCCCTTTATTTGTCTAACGGTGCCCATTCACCACGCAGAGACTCATGAGTCCATTTCAGATCTCCTGACGGAAACTCCTTATTTCATTTGCTCAGGAAGTTATACGTTTAAGAAAATTGAAATGCACATTCAAATATATGAAATACTTTCTAAAATAAGTCTTAAATTTTATTTTGTTTGTTTTCCCCTTTAGAAACAGAAAGTTGGTGCTGTTATTCATGGTTTCAGGCAAAGGCTTTAACCAAAATCATGATTTCTTGTCCTCAAAAAGGACCACTTCTATTTATTTCTAATTTGGAACCTATCATTTATTTTCATGATCCATCACAATGGTGAGCAGCAGTATGAGTTCTAAAAAAGGACAAGCATTGTTACCCGTGGCAAATGCTTACTAATTTTATTTTTTTATATAATTTAAATGAACTGGTTTGATTATAGTATGTTGCTTAACAGCATGGCTATCTAAAAGAAAAGCCTCCAAAGTTTCCTGAACGTTTTTTACTCCATGTATTTTACTGTCTTCATTGCTGCAAAGGTACGAGACTCTTAAGTACTGAATTTCAAATGCTTTGTAATGTGCTGTTGATAACAATGGAAACAATTTTTCATTCTATTGTTGCTTGTTATTTTATTTTTTGTTATGCTTATAGATTGGCAAGTGAAGGGTTCTCTTTGTATCCTTTTTCCCCCAAGTTTCACCTATTTTCTTCTGAAGATTATTTTAATGTTTGTGGGTTTATTTTCTGTTTAAAAACCTAGATAGTGGGTTTTTTTCAAAGCAGGAGAGAATTAGAGGATTCATATTTTTCCCAGAGTCAATGAAAAATTTCCTGTAAGAAAAAAATTAGTTGTCTAGGGGAAAAAAATCTTGCTAAGCAAAATTCTGCACCTCTCTTTCCTCTACTAGGTATGCTATATTAAACTGCACGTTGAATGCTTTTTCTACTAATTTCTGTTGTTTTTCATCCTACAGAGAGACTTATATCTTACAGCATTCACCCAGAGTTTATAAGAATGCTGAGTTGTCATGCGGGAGTTTTACCTCACACTAGGGAGATATTAGTTGATAACATCTACCTTGTTTAGATTTATTGCTTTAGCATATTTCATGCTAAAAATATTTTTTTACCATCTGCTAAGATTAGTACTCTAGTGGTAATAAATTTACTTACCCTGTTACTGTGGTGTAGTTTGGAACCATCTTACACTTTATTCGGCCTAATTGAAAATAGGTTAAGATAAATGATGCACTTTGAATTTCTCTCTCAGATGTACCATTGTTCATTACTTCAACAAGGAATGAGCACATCTGATTGTAATTTCAATTGTTAAGTAAAACAAAAGTTTCCATGGTGAAAATATGGTACCAACAGCTGTAATTGTCTATGGGTTACTTGTGAAAATTTCAATATTGTTTTAGTAATAAATGCAGAATTGTTTTTCATTTACACACTTGTTTATCCTCAAACCCTGATGGAAAAGGGGTGAAGTCAAAAAACTTGCTCAGGAATTCATGCACTGCATGAAATACAATATCTGAGCTTAAAATGTCTATGCTTAAAGAAACATCTGCATTTTAAAATAAGGAGTATTTCAATAGTGATTACTATTAAAAAAAAAAAAAACAACCAAACAAACAACAGTTTTTGCTACCACTGTATTAATTTTGACTGGATTAAATACTGTTTATAATATAGTACATTTTGGTTTCTAGACTCTCACAGGATATACACAGTACTGGTGTCTCTGACATTTGCCTTGCAAATTCTTCAAACAACAGCATCTTTGTAAAAGTTATTTTTTCCTTAATACTCTATTAACATAAAACCTAAATAGTAAAGTGCTAAGGAAAACTACATGAGTTGAAGGTGCTGATTACTGGATACCAGACAAATGATATGAGAAGAAACAGGAGTAGGTGTAGGCCATTCTATCTGCCTAGTATTTCTGCCAATTTAATTTGCGGTCTCATAATTTAATTTTTGTAAGTTTATAAATATTTCTATTTTGTGTTCCATGAGCAGAAGGTGATACCTTCCTTTATGGTATGTGAAAATATAGTCTGTAAATTACATTCGTTGCTTCAGAGTTTGCAGTGAATCTAGGATAAACAAGTCTATTAGTACATAAAACATTTACAATAGGAGATACTGACTATGCAATGGAAATAAGTGAAAACAGGAGAGAAATTATGTAATGCTAGGTCTTTTTTCTTGAAAAAATACAAGTGTGATTTCTGTCTTGATGATGTCTGGTTTTAACATTATGGCAACATAATGCCATATCCTATTTCATTCATTCAGGAAAATAATTCCACTGACGTGCTTGTATAAACAAGGTCAGCAAGTCTCTATCCATAAGTAACCCACAAATCTGGCTTTTTCTTTCAAAGTACTAGAATATCTTCAGGGTTATGCAGAAGTGGAAGTATCTTTGGGATCCTTGTTTGGAACATGGTTCCAAATAGCTAGTCATAGAGCTAGTCATAGATGCAAATATTAGAGCTACATATTTGAAATATGTAGCTCTAATATTTGCATCTCTTATTTCATAATAAACTCTTTGACTGATGATCAAGTTCTGATTGTGCTTACCCTTACTCAGGGAGAACTCCCATTGGCTTCAGTCAGCATTTTGCCCAAGACAAGACTGCTCATCTGCCGTGTCTCAGTCCTGGCTGGTACTTTTGCAGCTGAGTTTTAAACCCCTGAAAACAGGGGTTTGTAATGGAAGTGCTGACACAACCCTAACGAGAGGATTGTGAATGGCTGTGCTCTAATACTGTACATTGCCACTGTTACTGTGTTGCTGTTATCCATTTCTAGTGTCTGTTACAGAAATTGGTATTGTATCTAAAACAATTGCTGTTATTAACAGGTTAAGCTGCTGGGATGTTAAAATAAAGGCTGCCCAGCTTTAGTGCATTTTGTTGTAATCATCTCCCAGATGCCTTGTCGGAAATCAATTCAAGTTCAAAACTGGCTAGAATTGGGAGGTCAAGGCTTCTGCAGACTAAATATTTTATCTTCTGCTCATGTCTGGAGCTTTTAAAGATGTGTATTGGGGGCTCTTTTCTCATATCCCATCTGGACAAAGATGATTGGCTTTGCCATTTTGCCCAGTTTAGGACAAGGTTAAAATCAATTATAATCAATTATTAAGAGTCTTCTGTGGCTGCAAAGCTTAAAAGGTGTTTTTAAAAGTTGCTCTGTTCTGAAACAAGAATATCTTAGTTGCTAGTGTAGATGTCATTATTCTGGGATATCAGATGTAAATCTTATCTGCACCAGTAATAAACACACAGGATTCCTTCATCTTCTTGTTCTGTGTGTTTTGGAACAAATGACAATACCTAAAAAAAGAAGCTAGGGGTATAAGGAGGACAGTTGCATTGTGTTAAAAACTCTAGTTGTCATTTCCATGTAACTAAATGAGAGGGAGCTATTTATAAGTTGGTGAAGCCAGGTGTTTTTTTCCCCAGAAGTGTATGCAGCTTGCTCTGGTCTTCAGAACTCAAATGCTAATTTTCTAGTATGTTATGGGGACTCCATGCTTTTATCTTAAAATACAATAGTATTTATGTATTGTAATTCACCCTGCCTGATGTGTTTGAATATACAAGATCATTGCCTCTCCCTGGGAATGAAACAGTCATTTTGTTTGAAATAACTTTTGATGTTAGGTACCATTTTTTCCCATACAAATCGCATTCAGCATTATTCTCACAGCTTTTCAGTGAATGAGTAAACATGTTTCTTTGTCCCTCATCTCCATTGTTTTGGTTCTTTTGAACATAATATTTATACTTCCAATTTACATTTACTTTTAAGAAAATTAAGAATTGGTGCCTGAATTTTGGAGGAAGGCAGGGCCTCTTGTAAAGTGAAGGAGGGAGGAATGATGCTCTGCTGAAAGTAAGACCTGCATGCAGGAAACATGGGTTTACCTGTTTAATTCTTAATTAATTAACTCTTCTTAAGAAACTGTCAGAGTGATGCTGGTCATCACAGTAACCTCAGTTGACTATTTTTAATATTGGGATAATCATAGAATCATAGAATTGTTTGGGTTTGAAGGGATCTAAAGATCATCTAGTTCCAAGCTCCCTGCCCCGGGCAGGGGCCCCTTCCACTAGACCAGGTTGGTCAAAGCCCCATCCAACCTGGCCTTGAGCCCTTCCAGGGAGGGGGCAGCCACAGCTGCTCTGGGCAACCTGTGCCAGGGTCTCACCACCCTCACAGTAAAGAATTTCTTCCTTATATCTAGTCTAAGTCTACCCTCATTCAGTTTCAAACTGTTACCCCTCGTCCTATTGCTACACTTCCTGAAAAAGTGTCCTTTCCCAGCCCCCTTTAAGCCCTGGGAGGCTGCTATAAGGTCTCCCGGGAGCCTTCTCTTCTCCAGGCTGAACCCCCCCAACTCTCTCAGCCTGCCCTCCCAGGGGAGCTGCTCCAGCCCCTCGAGCATCTTTGTGACCCTCCTCTGGACCTGCTTGAGTAGGTCCGTGTCCTAATGTTGGGGGCCCCAGAGCTGGACCCAGCACTGCAGGGGGGTCTCATGAGAGCAGAGGGGGAGAATCCCCTCCCTCGACCTGCTGCCCACCCTGCTCTTGATGCAGCCCAGGACGCGGTTGGCTTTCTGGGCTGCGAGCGCACATTGCTGGCTCACAGGCAGTTTTCCGTCCACTAACACCCCCAAGCCCTTCTCAGCAGGGCTGCTCTCAATCCACTCATGGCCCAGGCTGGATTTGTGCTTGGGGTTGCCCCAACCCACGTGCAGGACCTTGCACTTGGCCTTGTTGAACTTCATGAGGTTTGTATGGGCCCACCTCTCCAGCCTGTCCAGGCCCCTCTGGATGGCATCCCTGCCCTCCAGCGTGTCACCCACCACACAGCTCAGCATCGTCGGTGAACTTGCTGAGGGTTCACTTGATCCCACTGTCGACATCACCAAAAAACATGTTAAACAGTACTGGTCCCTTCTGTTTTAGGGAGTGAAATGACTGTGCATATCATACAATATAATATAGTGTACCATAATACATAAGAAAGCCTGATGCTCAGTTAATCTGGTGTGGGAGCCATATAATTAAATGTGTTATGTCATGACTGAATTTAGCCTTGCTTGTCATGTCCAAGTCCATAGAGAAAGTGAACATCAGTCCTAAATTTGGATATCGGAAGACACTGGTTCCAAGCTCGTTACTAGACCAGCAGAATTGATTAGGATTTGTAAGACAGACTGGGATCTTCAAAACATGAATCTTTAAACTTTTTTGAGCTTCATACATTTTATGTTACTTTGCTTTTCCTTGGCATCTGCATTCCATACTCAGAGACAAGTGATGGTTTGTAGGTAGACTTGTTGAAAAACTTCAGCAAAGGATGTTCTTGAATAGCTTATGTTGTGAGGTCTCAGGAGGGCTCTGGTTCTTACAGAATTTCCAGATTGCTGCCAGAAGCAAAGTTGACCTGATTCTCCTCTCTGTGTGTTTTGAAAAATGTCATATATTTCCGTTGTCATTGGTACATGTGTTCCTGAATCTGGAATATTTTAAGAGGAGTCAGAATCTAGCAGAAAGATCAGCTTCCACAACAGAACTAGATTAGCCACTTCTTGACATGAAATACAGTACTTCATATTTTGAAAATGTTTTTGAGATTCTTAATATGGGAACAATATCAAATAACTGTAGGATTGTAAAAATACTCAGACATTCAAAAATTTGTAAATATTTTCATGAACGTAGGAATTGAGAACTATTTCCTTAAAATGGTAATTTTCGTGGTGATACTATAGTTGCACTCATTTTCTCAAGGATTTTGTAGTGAACATGAGATTTGAAAAACATGTATAGAGACATTGTCCTGAAAAACAGATATATAATGAAAACCAAGAAAAGCAGAATAAATTAGTGTTGATTTTCTTTCTTTGTACTGCATCTCCACATGAAATCACTGAGTATTTCACAGGTTTTAAAGAAAAGTTTAACTTTTCTGTATATATGACATTCAGAATATCTTGTCACCCAAGAATATCTTATCACCTATCTCCAAGCATTTATATGTTTGTTATCAAAACAGGCTAGCTGTTTCTTGAAGTATCATAAGAAGTCATAGAGTTTAAATATTTCTATGCAGACTTATGGCAAGAAAACAAATGTGTGTAAGTGTAACTGGAAGATGTTAATATCCATTAACAGTAATACTGAACCACTGCGATAACTCTACTTTTTCTGCTCTTTTTCTGTACAAACTTCTGAATCCAAGGGTAGAGTGAAAGCATCACTTCTGCAGCTGTTATGGGAAGAAGCTTCATTTTGACACCGAAAGCTAAGCAAAGGATAGTTTGTAGCCTTGCTAAAGACATGTGTAATGCAAAGACTTCTGTAAAGGTACAAAAGGCTAAGTGGAGAGGGTAAAGGAAACCTTTTCCTTTCAACGTTCCCTCTTTGTCCCCTTCAACGTAGCTGAAAGATTGATTATATATCCTGTCTCGTGAAGAAGGCATTGCCACTGTGTGATGGGAGATCACTGTTCGGATCAGAGATGTACCCATCGTGAAAAGACTTGCATCGTGGGCCTTTGCTCCAAACACTGCGCTTCTTGCAATTCCATAAGTGATGCAAAAAGCATGTTAATAAGACATTTGAGAACAACAGAGATACTGAACTCTTCATTCTCTTGGGGCAGCCCATATTTATGTTTTCAAATGGGTACGTGAAAGACTTGGAATTCAGGGTTTATCTTAATACATTTACATTGCGATTTATAAGACCGCAAAAAGCATTATAATAGGAGTTTACCTACTAATGATATTTGCAAAAGCCAGTTATTAATAGCTTACAAAGTGAATCAGGCTCCTTTTTTATCCCAGTAATTTATTTCACATGCAGGATTATATCCCTTCTCAATTTCATTTTCATTTGATAAAACAAGAAGTATAAAATATAATTTGCAATAAGTCTATGCCTGGCTGCGCAACAACTATGTGCTAAAATGCATCAATAGGCCCTTCCTTTTCAGGGAACACCACTAAACCTGACACATTTCAGTGGCCTTCTGGACTGGTGGTACTTAGGAAAGGAGAGGTACATAAAGAGTGAATGTTCTTGGCTAGTATCTGAAAGTACAATGTTTTTATTGGAGGCAGGAACCCCATTTCCCTTTCCTTGGAAGGTTCAGGGGAGCCTATCGTTTGGCTAATGAGACACATGGCACTGTATGCCTGAATAGTTCGGAGAGAGATGAAAAGTTCCTATTTATCCTGCACACTGAAAATACAAGTCTGGAGACCGCATGTGTTTCTAATTTCAATGCACTTTTATTTCAGTTATTTAGATGGATAGAGGCATCAAGCCAGAGTTTCCCCAACAACAACAAAGGTCTTATACTGTCCAAACAGACTGCATTCCTGAACCCACTGGTCATGCCACCTAAAAAGGTTTAAAGATTCAGCGTGGTCTGTTTAAACAAAAATGGCTATGTTATTCATTTCAACCTTGCACATAGGCACCAATGTTTATATTGCTGAAGTTAAGTTTTAAAGTGAGCAGAAAGTGTTGGTAGAAAGCTTAGGCCCTGCACTTACTCAGAAAAGGAAGGATGTTTACCATACTAGGGACTGAGAAAATGAACTGAGTTCCTTATCATAGCATTTAGAAATGCCATGGTTAGGAAACACAAACATTTTCTCTTTCAGTTTTCCTTCTCTTTTTTCTTTTTACACTTCATTGATCACTGCTGATTTTTGTTATGAAGTACAATGCTGTACACACTCATTAACAAGTCCAAGCCAATCTGACTGCTTTCACTGGGGACCCAAACCAGAATGCTCAAGAAGTTCATGAACTTTCTAAGCAAGTAGGGAGCCACTTCAGAAAACCTGGAACTGAAACTCTGTTTGTGCTATGGTTTGCCATGAAACTAGGTAGTTTTAAGCAGAGCACAACTGGATGAAACTCCAGCATTTGTGATTCATACGGATTTTGCAAAATGCTCAGAAGGAACTGCTGCAAAGCCTTTGTAATCACAGATAACATTCCTTGGCCTTTCATCCTGGCACTCCAAGATTTACTTCTGATTCAGGCTTGCAGCCCTGTGTGAGCTGGGGCTGAGCATCTGTGGAGAGAGGAGTTCTTGCAGGTGGGAATTCCCCTCCTGCCTGATATTTGGAGGGGAGCTGAAGTGTTTTAACAGGGTAGCTTTTTAACTAGTTTTTTAACAGTACAAGTGGACAGTGAAAAATGTCATAGAGTAGATGCTTGGCTGTAAACCTTAAGAGAAACTTTGTAGATCTCTTTATGGGGAAATGGAGTGTTTCTCTTAGTTTTCCTTACAAAAAAAGTCTTATAAGCTTAAACTTAAACCCTGTTTTCTTTCCTTTCCACCCCCTCTCATGTGGGCATACTGGTTTATTATTACAGGGTTACTCATGCATGCTGGCCTATTGGCATTGAATACTTAGTACAGAAAAAAAGGAGCTAAGTCTTTTTTTTCTTTGGGAAAACAACTCAGACTTTATAGAGATTTGCATAGATTTTGTAAATACATTAGATTAAGAGGATATATTAGCATCCCAGTCACTTGGATTTTGAGCCTGTGAACTTTAACACAAGAATACTTTGTGAACTGTTTAATCTATTTTCTGTAAAAGTGCTTTTAATGAATGTTCGGATTCAGTAAGACTTTAGCTGTTAGAGTACAACTCTTTTAAAACCTAGTATTAGTGTAATAATTTGCATTTACATAGTATTTCATATCAGCAGATTTCAAAGTATGATGTTAAGGGGTCTTACAACATGGAAGGTAGGTACCAGAAGAAGGTACAGAGTACTAGATCAAGTGATGAAATAAACGGTGACCAACGTCAGCTGGTTGAAAGAAAGGTGATGGAAAGAAAAGAGAAGAAAGTCCATTGATGGTATCAGGAATGAGAGGGAGGAAATACTGTCACTTCTCTGTGTACCTGGTCCCAGAGAATCAAGAAGCAGCAGAGATAGAGCAGCCTTTCTGAAATGGTATCCTGTCCTCACTCTCTCACAAATGTAAACAAATTTACATTTGTTTGTCCCACACATCACCCATGTGTGGCCACCATCCTTTTCCCAGCTGAGCTCTTACCTCTGTCTTTTCGTAGTCATTACGTTTCTGTGTCCTTTAGCTTTCCCAGGCATTTTCCCAGGTAGTTTTATTTTGGATTGTAGGACTGAGAAGCACGGATCAGTTGTGCTTGCTCATCAGTTTTGCATAGGGGCCAGCAAGGGCCTGTATTAGCCCAGCACCAAGTCCCAGAGAAGCTTCACACTGAGGGAGTATGGGTGATACACACCCAAAGACTGCTCTGACCAGACATCACTGCACGGGGAGGATGAGGCTTTGCCTGGATTTTATTTTTCCACCTTTCCAGTAGATTGAAAAAGGTTGCAGGGACTTCCATTGCAGATGATGACATTAAAGAAAGAAAGGATGTGAACAAGGATGACAATGTTTCCATGCAGATTTCTCACAACCTAGTCCAAGTCTAGGTAACAAACTCCAACTATGTCCACATCACACTCCCAGCTTCTCCTGGCTGCAGTTCTCCTATTACTTCCTTCCCACAGAAGTACTTGTGTGTCACATAACTGGTTAAATTCAGAGCTACATCAAGGATTTAGTTTTAAAGGTATTTTGGTATCTGCAAATACAGATAGCTGCATGTTAGGTATTAAAAAATGAACTAGCACCTAATTACTGTTGATTTCAGACTAAGTGAGGTATTTTTGAAAATCATGATAGGCTCCAGGAGGCTACTTTTCTCCTGAGCCCCAGTGCATAGCATTTCTTATTGTTTAGGTATCTCTCAAGACAGAAAGTCAATCGGAAGGGAAAAATAGTATAAGGACTGAGAGTGAGCCTAGGCTATCTGACTCTGGCTGATTCAGATCTTCCATGTAAATCTGCTCCCAAGTGACTTTTCAAGGTTTAGTCACACTTTGATCTTTAACTCTCTTCTTCTTTGTGATGTAGCTATTTCAATTTCATTAATTAGACCAATAATTCCTCCTCCTGCAGTGAAATAAATAAGCAAAAATAAACCATCAAACCTTCTGCTGGATTCACACCTGGCTGTTTAAAATACTCACAGAATCACCCAGGGTAGAAAGTAGTTGCATTACATTAAACTAATATCCACAGACTATCAGCAAGTTTCTTTGTGCCAATGTATAACATTTTTTAGAAATGTATTAAAGGTCCTTTCTCTCTGCACAAGGCTTTCTCCCAACTCTGTTAATTCTATGTGAACACCTCCTTCGTCATATTTTTTATATATTATATCAACAACCTCTTATGAAATTTGTTCTTTATCTAGTACACTGAGACAAGCCGATCTTCAGGTTTCTGGAGTGAGTACACAGTGGAAATTTTATTGTGTTTAGTATTTCATTATTTTATACATTTGAAGGAATGAAAGTTCTAAGCACAGAAAATGGTTTCACTTGAATTTACAGTCATGTTGGGGTTGGAACTATAGACTGCATTTTCAGCTACATCAGTGTGGATGTCTGAAACAACATCTTTAATCACAAGATCATAAACTGCATTTATATTTTGTTTCTATACATCCAGAATACAAAGCTTCACATGAATGCTTGAGTACAAATCATCTGTCACAAGAAGAGACAGAGGGATTTGGAATAATGATCTGTTGAGCAGAGAGTGAGCAACAATGAAAGAGCCAGATAGCTAGTCTGGGCAGCAGAAATGTGAGTGGTACATCTCAGGTACATGAAGACAGGGTACCAAAACAGAGGACTGGCAGCTCTGTGTGTGGTCGGTGAAGTTGCCCGACAGAGAATTTGTGAAAACATAGCTAATATTTCTTTAAAATCATAACCACCCATGTGTATGTGGGATGGATTTCATCATAGTGTAAATACGAACATGAAAAGTGCAGTGTTCTTGTCCAAACTCACTAGTTCCTGACCAAACACGTTATCTTTCATTGAGACGTGTGGTCTAGACAATGTATCTGGCCATTTCTGCAATGGCTGCTGGGCCCATTTTCTTTTTTATATCCTAGAGATTAATAAGGCAAGTGCTAAATGACCTTGACTTGAGAGTGATGCTAGCCATGAGTGTCTGGTGGCACGTCTAAGACAACTGGGCTGAGTACAGAGCTGTGAACATCTATTCAGTCATGTCCTCTGCCATAATTTTCATCACCAGAGTTTGAGCAGTTTGTGAAGTCTGACATATTGCAGCTTTCTTCCACCATCTGCAGTGCCTGCTATATGAGAAACAGATCTTTCACTCTGACCTAAATATTCTCTAACAATACCTTCAGTCAGTTTCTCCTGAGGACCCAGAAGTCAGTCTCTATAACTAGAGTCTCTGTCCATCAAAGACAAGTGGTTTTTTTCATCTTTTCTCTTCACAGTCTTCATCTTCATGTGCAGGTGATTGAGTCTTCCTATAACTGAGCTTGGTTTGATTCAACAACAGCATGACAATTGGGTTGTACTATAGCATTATGTTTTTTCTAGGCACAATATTTCTTCTGTAATAATAGGTTTACTAGAAACAAAATTGAATAATATAACTAAATAATATATTCTTGCAACTCTTCTTTAAATTAAGTCATAGGAAATGTGGGTGAATCTAAGGACATTGTATCTGTTCTTTTCATAAAATCTAGTGCTGATATGGCTACCAAATATGGAATTTTTTATATTGATGTGTGGGCAGGTGTTATTATGATTAAGTAATAGACATGTCAAAATTTGGTTTCCTGATAAATCCCCATAAATGTCTCTATTTCTTTTATGCCTTTTAAAAATTTTATTTTATTGGCACATTCTTAGTGGCATTTTTCCATCTCAGGAGGAGGCAGAAATGTCCAGTCAGTTTTTTGAATAATTTTCAA
This sequence comes from Tyto alba, assembly GCF_018691265.1. Taxonomy (NCBI): domain Eukaryota; kingdom Metazoa; phylum Chordata; class Aves; order Strigiformes; family Tytonidae; genus Tyto; species Tyto alba. Next base: position 6,143,473 of record NW_024881278.1, on the reverse strand, counting down.
GAATAGGACCGTGGTGTTGGTGACAGGAGGATATCTTACTTTGAATTCTTAGCGATGATGAAGCCAGTAATAGCAGCCACATGCTTCAATGTCAGAGTCTTTGTCCTGACCCTTGGAAACATCCTTAAAATCTGTGACATTTTTAGCTGCTGCTGACTTTCCTTGCTACTTTCATTGCCACCTCTTAGTGGTTGGTTTGGTACATATTCAGCCAGGAAGTACATTGCTTCAGTGTCACCTTTAATTGCCTGACAGCACTTTCCCAGACTGCACTGATCATATTTACGTTGATTAATATGTTGTGCTGAATAATGAACCATCAAAAAACTTTGTATAACTGGATTTCTTCTGCAAATGACAATGCCTCACTTAGACTTTTAGGCCTAGTGCTGTTATTGATGCATCAAGCCGTTCCTCCCTTTACACTCGGAAGAATAGTCCTGAGTAAAGTTGCTTGATCTGACATCAGCACCTTGTGCAACACAGGCCAGGTTTTGGGTTTAAATCTGTGTTTGTATAGGAGGAAAGTTTAAAATGGGGACAAACTGCACGAGGAAAGAGAACTAAGGTGATGTCGGATGAAATTATTGTAGTGGAGGCCCATGTTGCTGTAGTTGCTTTCTTCCCCATGGAAAGAATGTAACTAGCATTGTCCTCTGCTGAATGTAAAGATGATGATGTGCTTGTCCCTTTTATAACAGGAGTTATCAACAGCAGATGGCCATCTTCACAAGAGTTACGGATCTTTATCCTGGAGTTTAAACTGTATATTTAGTCCGAAGGTACCTGTAGAAAATTACATTTCTCATATTCTAATTCTTACTCTGCAAGCAATGAAAGGGATTTGCATCCAATTTGCTAACCTCTGTTCCTAGATGGGTATTTCAGTTAACAACACTGCGTGCAATCTGTAGCTAGCCTACAAGTAAGCATTGGGCATTGAGGCTGAAACAAAAATTTTATATGAAGTTGTCACTGGAGAGACTGAATGGTCCAGTTATCTATTCAGATGTAACTTGAATCCATCAGCTCTGTTGCTCAGATATGACTTTATATCGAGTTCTGATCACTTAATGTGTCTATCAAGAGGCCTAAAAGGACCTGTAATCAATAGGCTATCTTTCTGAAAAATCTTCCTTTACGTAGAATAGGCTTCTGGTTTTTCTCTTGGGTTAGCTGGGAGTCATTGCAGGACTCTAGCAGAGGGATGTACAGCCCTGCAGATCAGGGTGGTCCTCGGTCAGTCCCCAGTCAGGCAGTGGGGGACACACTCGGGGCCCCGACACCCTTACTAAATGTGAGCAACTAATCTTGTGAATGGAGCACTTGTCTGGTGTTCAGGACACGGGTCCTGCTGCTGTCCTGCTAACAGGCTGTGAGAAGGGCAAGTCCTTTCTCATCTCCCTTTCCCCATATTTTAAAAGTGCTTTGGAAGTGTTCTGGGATCTGCCAGAATGAGGTATTGTTATTAAAGGTTTACAGGTGAAACTATCCATCTTGATTTTTCCCCTTATCCACTGGGGTGAACAAATCGAATCTTTTGTCTCATTTAGCGGGGGGAAAAGTATCATTTACTAAATTTCATGAGAGTAGCCTAAGGAAATTCTCTTCCTATTTCTGCTGTGTCTGAGATTCTGCTGTAGTTGGTCTCCATATGATACAGGCAACTGTTCAAGTTTTCAGCTCTGTACTGCTGCACTGCCTTCTTTCCCTATAAAAACAAATTACTTGCAAAAAGTTGTACACTGCCCAAATTTTCATATGCTTATATGTTCTGTGTGAAGCATGCAGCAGCACTTTAGACACATAAATTGGAAGAAAATATAGTTTCCTTTAGAAAAAAATCCCCCAAACTCAAAACACTGTACCTATGAAAGGTTCTGGTGCTCTGGAACTACTACACATGGTTTGTTTGGGTCTGCTCTGAACAGGGATCAAGGGCATTAGAAATCATGGTGGGGCATGAAATTCATCCCTCCTTGCCAGCTGATGATATGCATTTCTTTCAGCATCAAATGACTTAAAACCTTGCAAACTTTTCCATGCAGACGTGAATACATTTTTGACCATTTTATGCGCTGCATGACAAAGAATTTGTGCAAGTAAAGCAAGCTCCCATTTCCAATTGATAATTACAGAAGTCTGACAAAACAGCAGTCCCCAGATAGGTCATAACACTGCTCGGTGGTAATGCTGTCCCTGTGCATTTCATTGTGGACATGAAATCTGGACCAATTATCATTTTCTCATACTGTAGCTTTTAAAGTATTTTTATTTTCTTTGTTACTGTCTAGTTCATTAAACAGGGTTTTCAAGCTCCCAGTAACAGGATTACTATTGACAATTTCATTAGAACTATAATTCCACCACCTGTACACCTTCCAGACAGAACCATAGTGGTCCATAGTCACAGGCTGTCCACCTCTGGTATAATTGCATTTACAGCTGCCTCAGACTCATCCCCCTCAAATTTTGAAGGGCCAAACCTGCCACTTTTTGTGAAATGGGTTTTAGCCCTGTATTACACCAGCCTTGAGAGTTCTTGGAGAATTATGAAACTGTCAGCTGACATCTGACCATACGCATGCCTGGAAAGATGCTTAATGTACAGGTGTAATAATTTTATAATTACAATTCATATATAGCAGTGCAATGCCCAGCCTGTCAGGTAAATACCAGCGAACAACACAGCTTGAATGGGAGTTGTAAACATGCAAGTAACAGGTTTGTTTGAGATCATCAGCTGTTTAGATTGCAAGCTCCTTGGAACAGAAAACGTCTCAGCTATTTCTGTCTAGACGTGCATTACAGTAAAAGTACAAATAAAGGTACTGTCATTCTCTTACACCCCATATCTTTGTTTAAATGTTCTCCTCTGCTTACCAAAACTCAGGGTATTCTAAATAGTAAACACAACGTCGTGGTTTGAGCCTGGTCAGCAGCTAAACATCATGCGGTCGCTCACCCACCCTCCCCCCACTTGGGAACAGGGAGGGAATAGGAAGGGCAAAGGGAGACTCGCAGGTTGAGATAAAAACAGTTTAATAACAGTAACAGAACACTATGGTGACAGCAGTATCAACAGGTAATGTACCATACAGCTGCTCACCACCGACCAACCCCCACCTGCTCCCAGCCAGCAATCCCAAACACACAGGCCCCACAGCCACACTCCTGGAAGTGAGAGCCCCTCCCACCTCCCTCCTGCCTTTATATAGTGAGCACGATGTCACATGACATGGACTATCGGCCAATCGGGGCCCAGCCCTCCAGCTGTGCTCCCCCCGCCCCCGCACACAGGTGAGGGCACTGGGCCCTGGGGAGCCTCTGGGGCCTCAGGGTGCTGCAGCTCCTCCCGCTGCCAGACCAACGGGAGCTCTAGGCCAGCCCCAACCAGGACACAGAAGTGTAATTCAGACAAGGTATTTAGTTTCTAAGTTATTATTTATATTATTGTTGGATTTACAGGCTCTGTTTGACAGAAGGCCTTTACTATTGTACAAGAATAACAAGTGGAAAACCAGAAAAGAAAAAAATCTCCCTCTGACCCCAAAGGTATCCCTGTGTGTCAACTTGCAAGTTCTCAGATAGGGATGCCTTTTCAAACTTGGAATAGCACATAGTAATAGGAGGGTTAGACTTTTCTTTTAAAGAAGTTTGTACGTTAGATTTCGAAAGGTTAGATCTCTGCAAACAAGTTTTCTAAGTTATTTAGCAGCTCTTTTTTGTTGTTTTTGATGGGAAAAATTTCAAGTTTATTATGTAAAGCAGGAACAACCCAGCAAAGCAGATGAGAAACAGGGGTGAAATCCTGGCCCCGGTGATGGGGAAAATATGGTTTGGAATCAAATTAGATAAAGATAATGGTCCCTTTCTGACCTAAAAGTGTATTTTTTTGATGTCATGAGATAACATCCCCAAACATCTCAATGTGATGTTTATACTTGCTGGGAAGATAAAATTGAAACAGAAAGGAAGATCTTTGAGAAAGAAAGTTGACAACTCATGCAATATTTCTGTTTAACATAGGCTAAATGAGATCAGAAGTAATTTGGTGTTCTGTCAACTTCCATGAATGCTCACTAGCTGAGTCATTGTGCTTCTTTGTATAGGGTGGGTTTGCAGTGGAGTTAAACAGGATGTTGGTATTCATGAGAGAGAGTTTGGCAGAGAAGCACTTATTTCTAATTGTGTCAATTGTTTATAACTGAATGTATGTTTTACATCTTCGGTTATTGTGTTAGGATGGATTTTGTTCCAGGTTAATACTCTAGAAAGACCTTCTTGGATACACTTTTAAAAAACTGTCATATTTGACCCACTAGGAGAAAAAAAAAAAAAAAAAAAAAAGAACCGTTTAATTTTGAATGCAAGTTGATTCAGGTGCTTTCAACAGGTGCTCCTTTATTAGAAAAAAGCCAGTGCCTGACTCTGAGCAAACAGAAACACCTGGGCATGCCTGGGGGGGGGAGGCTGGCCATTTCAGCATGCAATTGCAATTTTCAGCCTTTCCAAACTGTACTTAGTTATTTAATTGCACATCCAAATTTAGTTGATGCATTTGCACATGTAATTAATTACGATTTATTTAAAATCACTCTGTAATGCTTTGTTCCTCAATTTTCTACAAATCAAATTATGGAAGGCTAGATTTGATTTTCAGATTTCCTTCAGTTGGTTTGAGCTAGTCTTGAGTGACTACCTATGAGCAGGGGAAGTCTTAGGTCTAACACTAGTGGAACAATGTGCATGGAGAACACAGAGGCTTTCTTCCAATGGCAACTTTATATCTGATATGTAAGTTTTACAATATTGTTTATTTCTTACATTGTATGGTGCATATTATTGAAAGATCCATACTGGTTTTGTATATGTCTTCTTTACTCTGTAAATTAAATGCATATCAGTAAAAGCTGTTGAATTAAACATGTATGTTTTTAATGAAGGAAAGAAATAGAAGAGAAAGCATGCTTTTGTATTAATAAGACATTAAAAGATAACGTAATGCTAAGGAGAAAAGGAGTTCTGTATTTCAACTACCAACTAGGGACATATTTTTGGTTTTCAATGTTATGAGAAGTTGTGTGTGTTTTAGCATTTGCACTGGGAAGCGCTAGAGTGCCCAAAATATGAATTTGAGGATGGTGATATGTTAGGTGATTCAGCTTTATAGGGTTAAGCATATCCTCTATCACCACAAAAGGAAGCATATATATTTTTTCAGCTCTTAGCCTTGACCAGCAAGCATTGCAATTGTGTGTCCGGATTGAGTCTCAGAAAAATGAACCCTTACCTAAGCTCATCTCTCTTCATTTTTGTGTAAATTGCTAAATGGTGCTTTTCAGATGAGGCAATGCCATGTGTTATAGAGGTCCTGTAAGACTGAAGAGGGAAGTCCTGCTTTAAAGATTATAGCTGATTGAATCTATGAAAGGGGGAAAATTGCCCTAGTGTGAGTGTGGAGAGGGAGAGAGGAGGGCTGCCTGACTCTAAGTCCTAACTCAGTGTGAGTTTTCAAACTGCAAACTGAGAGCAAATCGGTGATTTCTTTTTGACTCTCCTGAGATGAATCATGGAAGATATAGTACAGATAGAAATGAAAATTGTGGATCTTCTTAGCAAGGTGTGTTGGAAGTAGAAAATCTGTTGGTCAGAATAGTTGTGTGTGTTTAGCTTAGAAGTACATAGTTTGGGAGAGGCACTTGAATGGTCTGAAAATATAAAAGGTTATGAGACAGTCTTTCTTCTCCATATTCACTGAGTTGAGCAAGAATAACCTGACTTGATTATTATCAAAGTTGATTGATTTATTTATTTATTTAGCATAGGTGTAAACTTTCTAACAATGGGGAATAGGCTGCTGAGTGCGACTGCATAACCTTGCAATTAGGAGTGTTAAATAATAGGATGGAAAAACACTTGTTTAAAAACCATGCAAATATACCTGAACCTGTCTTGGAGCCCAGGATGTGATCCTTTCCAGCTTTAGGGTTCTGTGGCTTTTGCAAATGGCTTCCTCTTTTGTAGTAGAGGAGAAGTTAGAATGGTGACTGTTTTCAGTAGGATTTGTTCTATTCCTTTATATAGTCTTTAATCACTGGATTTATTGAAAGAAAATACAAACCTAGCAGGAACTTTTAAGGAAAAATATTGCATTTCTTTGAGTTAAACACTGCCAGACTTTCTGGGTTGACTGAATGCAGGGATAGAGTGTGTTCCTGGGAGAGAGAGACTGCTGTTCCTAAAATCACTTAATAGATAACACTTGTGGATGACTGCAGATGGAAGTAGAGACACACAGTTCAAGGTACTGTTTTGGAGCCTATTCTTCAAAATTGAAATGGGAGATTCCAACACATATAGTCCTATAAATTGTTTGTATATCTCTACTTCTTCCTCCTGTTTGAGGTGTTTGCAAGTTGCTATTCTCCATGTAATGAAAATCCAGACCCCTCTGTAGTTTAATATCCTACTCGCAGATCTGACAAGCCTAATGGAAAGTTGACTTTAACTTCTCTTGTACTGTTCCTTACCTTTTAACAGTGCCATGTTCCAAAGGTATGTTGCTCAGATGAGCTACCATAAAGTGAAAAAGATGATTAAAAATGAGGGAAAACAGGGCTATGTATGTTCTAGATATTTTTTCAGGTATCACTATCTTTAAAAAAATCTTTGTGCCCATAACCTCGTTCTGGAATTGTTGTTCACCTGTTTAAAATGCAGGTGCAGAATAATTCTAAAATAATGGGGTAGTGAATGACTGAAGTTCTGGTCCAGTCTGCTTTTGAGAATCACTTTGAGGAGGCTATTTATGCTTGCTTGTTTGTTTTGATATTTTCCTACCTCTAAAAATAGAGTTTAGGCTTCAGGCCAAATGAGTTGAGAGCTGAATTGTGTATCATATCTTGATCACTATTATTTTTAACTCAATTCATAATTTTAAGATTCAGTAAGTAATTAATTAATGTTAAATCTTGAGGATGGGGAGGTTGGTTGGTTCTTCAAGCTTGTATATGTGTCTAAGTATTAGAAACATTTATTAAAAAAAAAAAAAAAAGAAGTGGTAAAGAATTTAAAGGAATTCCATTGCACAAACTTTTGCTTTTCAACACTTCCTTTGAAATTAAGGTATAATCACCCTTTCCCTCTTTAAAAAATACAAAACTTCATGATATGGAAAGGGTTTTTTATTTTTTTTGTTTGTCTTTCTTCATCCAATACTTCTGTTGTGGAGAAGAAAGGAACAATATGCCATCCACAGCCAGTGCCTGGGGAAGGACAAAATAGAATCAACTTGCAGCAAGATATTCACATTGGGGGCATGAGAAATCTGCAGTTCCAGGGATACTGAAGCACTCAAGTACCTTGCCTGTGAAACGTTGGAGGGTTTCCACCAATGGAGATGTGGGTAGGAGATTTTTTGGGCGTTCTTTTATTTTCTTCTTTTTTTTTTTTTTTTTTAATGCAAATGATATACCTATAATATCATTCTTGATATACTTAATTTTGCTTTGATATAGGAAAAACAGACTTAAAGACTTTGTGTCTTCTGGCTTTACTAGGTTTTTTTAAATTCCATGACTGAAATCTTCCTCTAAATACAGTATGTCAGCTTTTTAATTACAGGGGGGGAAAAAGCACAAATCTTTTTATAAATATGAAACAAAGGATTTTTATTAAGATTGATGAACTTTGTTTATGTATTCTCAATGGCACATTTGTCTGAGGCTTTTCTATTTCTGCAAAAATAAATTATAAGGTACAAATTTTATAACAAAACATAATTTAAGCTGGGAAAAGTTTCACGCAAAGTCCTCTGACCATTACTAATGAAAAAACCAACACAATGCCTACGTTTGCTCTTGTTTGTAGAGAAATTCTGCCATATTTTGACCTCATTACCATCTCTCAGCCAAAACACTTGGCAAAAGGTACCTAATGCTTTTGGAACCACATTGTGAAGCGGGATCAACATCTCGATAGGCAATTCTCCACCAATACAATATGAATATGATTTTAAATAGTCAATTTTATGACTATTTTTATCTGCAGCCCAGCTGTGACATAATTAGAGACAATATGTGTCGCAGTAATTTAAACTTCCCATTTTACTTCATCCTTGGCCCAGCATTCATCTTTCTTGCTTGTCACATCATCTGTGTGATGGAAAGCTCTTGTGAGGAACATTCAGGAGAAGTGAAGTTCTTGAGAGATGCTGTATAGACCCAGATCAGAGTAGGTGCTGTGCTGATTCAGTGGATCCTGTAACAACATGTTCCAGTGGCTGGGACTCACGGTACATGTGTATGTGTGTTATGGGAGAGAGCTGCAGGATGGGTGAGCCCTGTCATTTGTCCAGCAGCTGCCACCAGCAGCACCTTTGTGGGGTGGGGCACTGAGTGCCGCCCTGCTGCAGCCAGCCAGAGATCTGGAGAAGAGAAGAAACGGGTTTGGAAGCGCAGCCCTTGGCAGCCCACACTGTCCTGGTGTGGGAGCAGGATCCAACCACGCGTGGACTACACGGGGCCCATGTGCTACAGGTTGGTCACTGCTATAGTAAAGAATAGAAGATGTCCAAGCAGTTCACAGTGGAGTAATTAAATGAATGTGTGACCCTTACACAGTTGCTTCATCTAAGTGATTTTTCTCTCCCCAATACTCATAAACCGTACCTCTCCCAAGCTTTCTCTGTCCATCAGTACATCAGGAACTGTCTGCAGGTATTGCCTGACCTTTATTAAGATCAGGTAGGATCAAGGAGTCCTGTAGCATTTCTCCCCATTTTAATATTGCCATCTTGAGAATTTTTTTCCATACCTGTATCAGCTGATCTTTTGTACAGCAAATAATCCACCCTTCACAGTTGTTGTTTCTTCCTTATACTTATGCATGTTTAGCTGTGATAGGGAGCACTATTACATCTGTACATGTTAATCTGCCTGTGCTGAGCCATGCCCCTGGGTGGCCTTGTCATATACAATGAATGTCAGCCTTCCTTGTGGTTAGTGTTTGGGTTTAAATAATTGTATTTTACTTTTTGTAGACACTTCTTTTCAGCAAACCATGGAATGTCAGGTGGACATTACCATTAGGTTGGCCCTAGACCTGGGGCAAATTAAATGTTTGACTGTTTATTGAAAAATCCCCTTCCTTTAGGTGAGGAGATAAATTAGATATTTTTACTATCAGAAAATGTTGCAAGAGGTTTCTTGCATGTTGCAGTGGTGGTGACTGAAAAAATAAAGCATTTTACTAGCTCATGTTTACAGTATATGAATTTAGTTTGGATATAAATTACCCAGACTTCTTTGCTTTGGAGGCAATTTAGAATCTCAGGGGATTTCTCATAGCCCCACATTTCAGGGAGGAGGGATATAAAAGAGAACAGTTGTTCTCATAATGTTTGGTTATATCCGTGCTTTGTCTGTGTTGAAAGATGGAAAAGGTAAATGAAAGGTAAGGTACTATTTATAAAAGGTAGACTTCCCATGAACCAGGAGTTATGAATTTGGCTTAAGCAACAGGTGAGGGTTCAGCTCATTCACACTTTATTGATACTAGTTTACACATCTTTACACGTCTAGAACATTTAAAATAGGTAATGTCTGCTGTGGCCTGTAGATTTTGGAATTGCTCATGGCAAACATTCTCCCTAGATTTGAGTAGGAGAGGCTTAGTTTTTTGTAAAGCAAAAGAATTTAAAGTGTGGTTTTGGTTTTTAAAAATATTTCTGATTTTTCCTTTAAGTCTGTCATAATCTCAAGAATGTTGTATGGGTAAGTGTTTGTCCCAGAAACTATCTTGGTTACTAAATATATGGAAGTTACTAACTATATAGAATTACAAAAAAAAAAAAAAAATCAAGGTTGTGCTGAAATGAACGTAGTTAAAATTCAGAAAGAGAGATTCCTTAATTAACTTAATAAAATTACTAATGGAAGCATTTTAACTGCTAAATTTAATTTACTTGTCAAGATATCAGGCTACAAAGAGGACGGAAGAGTGGGAACTCTGCTTTCCATTATGATGTGCTCTATTATAGAATAAATTTGCTTAAAATGAAATATATCACAAAAAGCCATCAATGACATCTTAATTTGGAACAGCCAGTTGAAAAGTAATTAGACTGTGAAGCAATCAGTTCTAGTAAATCAGTGTTTCTCTTTACATAAACATACGTTTTTACTATTTATAAACAGGAAAGACTTCCAGATACTCAAGTAGCAAGGACTTTGATTGTATTTCTACTGTATGTGTTTTCTATTTTACTTTACAAAACTGTCAAAACAAAAAGAATTGGGGCTTGATTTGGATGTGATCCAGTGAAATCCTTAAGCAGAGGTTTCATTTCAGCCGTTCCCTTTAAGAACATGTTTCTGTGGGGCCGCCTCTTTCCATTGACAGGGCCTCATATATTATGGCTGAAACTGAGATCAGAAAATAGGAAAGGAATTGCAGATCTGTTCAGTGTGGATACTTGGTGCACCATCTTCATCTCTTTATTATGTGAGAAGCCACTTGCATTCCTGAGACAGCTGGGTAACGTAATTAATAGTTTTACAACAGATTTTCTTTCAAAATTGGCCTAAACCTATTCCTATAAAGGAAAAAATAAGGACTCATTGGGGGAAATATCACCTTAAATGTTCAAGTTGTACGTATACCTTACTGCATTTACCATTTTAAGAACCCTACGGCTGTGACGACAATGGCTCCAGCAACTTAAGATGGGTTGAGTTGGGATGTTGAAGAGCTCAGCATTAGCTGAATGTCCATGGGAACTGGACAGCTAATCTTTTTAGACCTTTGAAAATCATTGCCCTATGATACGACACCAAATCCAGACAAAAAACTGTGATATCAGTGTTGCTATAGTATCAGTTAAAATTTCTGCATGGCTGTTAATATCCCTCTTCAGTTGCCTCTGTTGTGCCCCTCTCCAAGCCATGTCTGTGCACTATGGAGCAATGCTGCTCTCTTTAATAAGTTCTATGTACATTTCTTCTAAGTTGAAGTACTTAAAACTTTTTGTATTCTTCTCTAATAATTTGTAGTATTTCAGTAACTGGGAAATAGAGAAAGGCAGGTCAGAACGCCTGTTCTGTCAGTCGTTTAAGAATTTGTATCACAGGATCTGATAAATACCAGGAACTTCACTCTCAAAAGGAGCTGTGTGAATATAAACACAGAGCAGTACGTATTATTTTTACCTTTGTGAAGGCTGATGTTGTATGTGGCAGGGAAAGAAGGTGGAACTCGGCTTCTGAGGTTTGGTTCTTCAGTAGAATAAGGTGGGAAACTTTTAAGCTGTAACTTTTACCAAGAAGTTATTCAGCTTTACGTTTTTAAACCCTAGCAGAATGATAGATGCATTCAGTGAAATTTAAAGTTGAACAAAAAAATTACCTCTTACATGACACAGGAGTCATGCTACAGATCAATTCTCAATGGTTTGAACTATTATGGTATTTTCCATATAGTTGAGTCTTTCTACAGGCTTCACAGACGTACTGAGGCTGTGGTCAAGGTGCCAACAAGAGCTCCACACTGAGGCAGGAGAACAGCTGCTTCCATTTGGATTAGTTGTTGGGGCAGGGGTCTGTAAATGTTAGAAGTATTTATTTCAGCCAAAACTGTGGGATTCACTGCCAAGCAAATTATATCAGCATTAAATGATATTAGTGAATATGCTGAGAAGGAATACCCAAAGAAGTAGAGCAATGCAGGCAGCTTGCTGAAAAGTGAGACTTGTAGTGAAAACTTAATTAATCAAAGTCCTTATAGCTGTTAGTTTCTCCCTTTCTGCCAGGTAGTACACGAATTGAGAGTTTTATTTTATTTTTCATATGTTAAGTGCAACTTCCCTGAGAAATCATACGGTCACATTTTTCAGAGGCAGATCTTTGGACTTTCCCATTCAGGCAAAATACAGCCCACTGTCACATACCAGGTGTATTTGTACTTGGAATTGAATTTTACTGAACGTGGGCCCCTCTGCTGTCCCTGTGCTTCACTAGGATGGTATCTGTGCAAGAAATGCCAGTAGCATAAACTACAGCAATGCTTAGGCAGGCAGCCTGAGATTAGAAGTGTACACGGTTTCATGTGATGTGACTGCATGGATTATGGGTGCAACAAAATGTAGAAGCTCTTTAAGCCCAAACTTATTATTCAGAGTATACCATCATAAAGAAAAGTGTTACAGTTGGAACACAAGGCTCTTGCAAACGTGCTTTTAGTAAATATGCTGTTTATAAAGCAGCATTTTTGCAAGCAGCAAGCTTAATTTCAAGAGTTTAGGATGTTCTTGGCTAAAGACATTAGAAAGTTAAAATGCAACGTATTCTGTTAATTGTGGTTGTAGGCATTCTTTTGAGATCTTTTATCATTTAATGCACTTTGTATTTTATGTCCTTGGGAAAAAATTCTCCCATGTGCATCATTGTACATATGATAGAGCTGACTACAGCTAATCCTTTAATACTGCCCTACACCTGGTGGTAGTGCAGTAGTATTTTGCCTTTTACATAGTTTGGTCATAAAACCGTTAGTTTTGGAATCACGGGTCACAGAAATCAAGTTGTTTGTTTAGTTCAAGAAAGAGAAGATTCATCTGTTTCTTTCATTAGTCATCAGCTGAGCTGCACAGTGGCATCAGCAGCAAGTTTTACATATTTGGGGCAGAAGTGACAAGTTGCTCCAACTCATCTAGTAGGAGACGATTTACTAAGGAGAGGGGATGTGTGGGCAGGCAGGCAGGCATTCCATACCTTGTTGCCTGCTAAAGGGCTGTACGTCTATTAATGTACAGATTATTTATCATGAGAAAAAGCTCCAGCTTTAAAAATTAATACAGTGATTGTTTAATACAAAATCTGTTGTTTCTGGATTGTGCCCTGTTTTGGAGTTCTCGCCTCCTTTTTTGCTTAATAAATACAGCATATGGTTATTTTCTTTGTCTTCCTGATGCTTTTTGGAGGGCAAAAGGCAGTTGAAAGTATTGTTCTTACCACAACTGTCTTATTTTTTGCTTCTCTTCTTCCTCTAGTCAGCCTTCATTGTCACACAAAGTAGTAATAAGCAAAGAAGAATAAACAGAAGGAAACCAAGTTACAGTTCGATGTGAACACAGTGTGCATCATGACCATGACTTGTGCATGATAGCTTCAGTTTCCTGTTGACTTGGTGGCATGATATTTAACATTCTCTTTTATAAGTTTGTTGTTTACAGCAATTTTATATTCCTGCTTAGCCTAATGATTACAAGCGAGTCCACCCTGGAGAGTTCAGCCTCCAGTCTTTGAAGGCCTCGTTTGAACATGTTTGCAACTGTAAGGAATGGCTTGAGGCTGTGCTGTTTCACAGGAAAGAGAAGAGGAGGAAAAACACCACCAACAAAAAAAAACCCCAACCCCCTTCCCATTTTTGTTTGTCCTTATTCTGGGTTCTTAATGGCTCTCAAAATATAGGTCAAAGATACGTGTCTATATAGTAAATAAAGGATGGGGTTCAGTGCCCTTAGTACTAGAAGGGGATGAGGCATACATTCTCTTAAGGGTGCTGTATGTTGAACACAGCCCTTGTCTCTTTCTACCACTCCTGTTCTTGTTCCTACTCATTCTTTGGTCTTCAGTGTGTTTTTAAGCTCCTGTCAGCTTGTATACATCAACTCTTCTTCCGCTCTGACTTTTTATTATCCCCTTCTGAAGGAGATAGTGTGCAGCAGAAACACGGTTTGTGCCCACCTTAGGTCATTTGGCTCAGCAATTTACATTCTGTGATGCTCTTTGTCTTTCTGGATCCTTCAGTCCCGTTGTGTAGTCTATTATTTGGGAAGAAAAATCCGTATGTTGGCAGGGGACTTGAATTCAACTCAGGGGGTAGCAGTCTTCAGTTCTCTGTGTTGGATGCTTAATGCCCTATACCCACTTGTGTGGTGAAACGCCTTCTATTTCAAGTCAACTGAATGCTCACATGTCCCTTGTGTCTTACATGAGATGTGCTTTTGGTCTCAGCCTGCTTTCACGACAGAAATGTATCTGTTCCAGGTGCGTTTCATAGTAGGTTTTCTGATACTTCGTGTTACCTATTGTCCCCCTCCTTTTTTCCCAGCAACGGCAGCAGAGTCAGCAGTTGAGTGAATGGCAGTGCAAACTGAACTGTATTCTGGGACTGGGCAATCCATTTTGCTTGGGCTGATGCTCGTTTGCAGACTGGTACCATGGCCTGCACTGCTGTTACCTGTGTTATATACTCAGTCCTTTTTTTCCTTGGGGACAGATACCTTCCTGGCTAACAATTTGAAAGCCCTCACCATCATTAAAGAAAAAATATACACTGCTTCTTGTGCATATAGTTCTCCTCTGTAATCTGAATTGGAGTATTTTAAACCTGTATTAAGGTATGATACTTTGTCCTTCAGTTTACAGTGTCTAAAGTGAAGATATCCTTCACTTTATGTTTACAAGGGCTGTTTTCTCAAGTTTTATTTCAGTGATTTGTACCCTGATATTTTATATATTTATTTATTTACACTATTATCTGTGCTTTGCAGTATCACTGGAGGTTAAACAGAGAAGAACTTATTGAAGCCCTCTGTAGTTTGCATACTGTAAGCTGCCATAATGATCTCTTGCTGAGGAACATATTTGAGAAGTCAAAAATATTAAAAGTGCATTGACAGTCTTTGATTTTTCACACACAAAACAGAGATTCATTAATCAAGCCAGATTTTTTCACTCACATTACAACAGTTCAGAAATTTTGTCATTTAGTGTTGATTTTGTTGTCATTATTGCCTTCCCACCCACCCCTCATTCTTTCATTTTCTTTAGCGTAGGAAAGCACAGGTTATAGACATTATTAATTTGGATATAATGGAAGAACAGGCCAAGGGTAAGCAGCTGCAAGCCAACTTTAAAATGTAAATTATAGCATGGTACATGATCTTCATGGTATAAATCTCATAGCACTTAATAGGATTGGGACACTAAAATATTGTGCAGAACACAATCCATGTTGGGTAGTCTCATTTCCCATTGATCTGGATGTAAATATCTTCCTGGCTGGAGTTGATTCCCCAGAACCTTAGGTTAATGAGGAACGAATTACCAGAGACCCACAGTCCTTGGTGCTACTGTTTAATTTTTTCAGAGCATACTGAGTTGGTAGGGTAAAAAGTCCAAACTGGACATGTATCTGTCCCTGGGTTATAACTAACAGGATTTTCTAGGAAGCCCTGCCTTTCAGAAGGGAATAAACCTTCAGGGTCTCTCTCTGCGTGTACAGAATCGTATCCTTAACTTTTGGGCATAATTTAAGACTTCTTTTTCCCCAACCAGTATGAATGCTTTAATAGTTTGTAATTTATACACAGAAGGAGTTATATAAATATATTTTGAAGTATAATTCATGTTGAAATTTTATAACTAAATATAGTTATTATCATATGTGGTACACTTTCCAGCACGTTTCTAACTAGCTTATTACATCATAGTCTGATGACCTTACCTCTGCTGTCTAGAAAGGGAAAACGAAATTGAAAAAGGAAATGAGGTTCCATAGGAAGCAAAGCTAGGGGAAAAAAAAAAAAAAAAAAAAGACTTATTAAACTGCACATATGCAACATCTCAGTTTCAGCCAGCTCCCAGTGTGGTGGGTTCCACTGCTGTTACACAATGGGTCCCACTGACAACCAGTTGGAGCAGCTACTTGGGGAACAAGGCACAACCCAGTCACAGTGAGTGTGGCAGAAAATACAGACCCTAACAAAGAAATCTGTAAAGCAAGCAGACGTTTGTCAACCAATTTTTTTTTTTTTAAGCATTTGGATTTCCTAAGAAAATGAAAAGGATTTGATGCTTTTCCCCACTATTTTGTGCATTGTTCTTAACATATTAAGTAGCTCTTACAGTAGCCACCTTTATGTATGTGTGGTACCCAGGACAACACTGACAATAATGGCAATAATACTTATCACTTCAATGGCATTTTACAAATTCAAAGTGTTGTGCAACAAACATTAATTAGTTCTTACAAGAGTCTTGCTGTGAAGTAGGTAAGTGTTGTTATTCTCCAATTACACGTGGGGAATCTAGAGCAAAGAGGTAAATCATTCAGGGAATCAGTATCACTCGGGCAGTAATTGAAGCTGAGGAGTTTCTGCTTCCCGACTTTTTCCATGGAGTCCACTGCTTGCATCATAGTGAGCAAAAATGTGCTCCTAGATTCATAAAAAATAACTTAGCGCATCAGTTTTACTATGATGGCACCTTCAGGTGGAGCTTACAGGGCTGTCTCTAAAAGCAATTCTCAGAAAAGCTACTCGTTTGCCCCAGTCACAAAACCCAAAGTTCTACTGTGAACTGTATTTTGGTATTTCTCTGCTGTGCATGTGCCCAGAGGCATGATTGGCAGAAGAATGCATAGAGAAAGCTGACATGCTGGTGTGCTGAAATGATACACGTATAAACTAACACAGGTCTAAATGGACTTTTTTTATTGTATAGCTATGTTTTACCAGAACTTCAGAGAGGTATACCAGCAGTGTTTGCAGATAGTGCTAGAAAAAATGGCAAAATGCAGGGATCTTTCCTACCTGTCTTAGATTTTCATGCAGGCATTTGTAAAGACCTGGTCTGATTACTGTATGCACCCTGGTCACTACATGTGTATCAAATGGATTATTGGGATACACTACCACTCAAAAGTCCCTCACCTTCCTAGCTTTTTGGCTTGTAAGCTTCTTGGAGAAGTCATGGTGACTTTTTTTTTTTTTTTTCAAAAGAAGTTAGTGTGCCAGGGCAATGATGGTGACCCGTGCCCCCGAGTACTGTAACAGCGAGAAGCCAGAGAGAGCCTGGACTCCAGTGTGTGGTGGGTTCTCTATCCATTTATATAATGAGTTCCCCACCATGGAAATTTTGCAGTCTGTAATCTAATCATGTTTAATAAGCCATTTCTAACTGTCTTTCATTGCTGTTTTATCTTAACATAGTTTTTATTGATCGGCAGAATGCTCTGATGTAGTATCTCTGAATCTTCTTGGGTGCAGTAAATGCCCCTTCTGCCTTTCAGTGACCCTGTCGATCAGATATTAACAGCTCAAGTTCTGTGTTTTCTGCAGAAAAATCCTTTTCTTAGCAGGATATTTGCACATCTGAAATCCAGAGCCAGATAGAGAAATGAAGTTGTGATCACGCAGAATTATACCCTTTCCTAACCTGGCAGAGCAGAGCTACTAACCTTGTTGTCCCGTGGTTAACTGCATGAGCTGTGGAGTGCTAAAATCAAATGTCTTTACAATGAATACTGAAAGATGCTGTCTCCAATTTATGAAATGGGAGGAAAAAGTCAAAGGCTTTCCTTACAACATGAGGACTGATGGGTCTGGTTTGTGGCTGTATTGTGTTTCTCAAGCAATGGTACCCACAAAGCATACCTCTCAGGAAATGCTTTCCTCATCCAACACTCTCTTACTTTTCCACATTTGAATGGTTAAGTTTGGGTGTGTACCTACAGTGACAATCTCCAAGTCACCATTTATCCCAAAGCACTTCTCCAGGACACTGGCTGTGTCTGCATGGGAGATATCATGGATCAAATCAGTGGAGTTAAGTGGGTCTGCGCTGCCTTAAAGGTCCCTCTGGTTCGCCCAGGTTCTGTGCAATTACTCCTCAGTTTTTCTGCAGTGGGTATTGTCAGCTACTTTAACTGCTATTTTTCATTTTTCTGTCATATGCAGGTGTTTTGAAACTTTGATACCTTGCAAATATACAGGAAATTAATTATCTTTGAATCCCATACTTTTTTCATTTTTCCATCCATTCTCAGTTAACTGTTTCTTCAGAGCTGGAAGAGGAAACTCAGAACTTCAGACAGCTTTCTTGACTATAATGGCTATTTGAAATAATTTTAGGGACAAAGTAATGGATTAAAGCCATGTGCATGTCTATGTACATACATGAACAGTAGTAGTTTTTCCACTGGACTAAGATATTTTTAAGGGAAGGTGTATTTTATGCATAAGCAGCTTCTCCTTTTCATTGCATACTGTAATATAACATTTTTAGGATACTACTCACCTCAATTTCAGTTGCAGACTTATTTGTCGGTGTGAGTAGTTGAAGGATCCTTAGTAAACATTAAAGTCAAAAAGCTCTGAAGAAGTCACTTGTGTGTGTGTGTGTAGTCAATAATTACAACATACCATATTGTTTTGCAACTGTTGGACTCACAGTATTGTAATTATAAAGGTGCCTGTGCAGTTCAAACTGTTGTTGTTTGATTAAGGAGAGGGAGGAAGCTCAATACAAGCAAAGTTTCTTAAAACTAAGCAGAATCTCTGATCTGAATCTACCTGAGTGAATCTAGATACTGTAGCACACATGACAAAAATCATCTAGTGTTTGGAGACCTCTACAACCTTAAAGCGTTACTCATGATTTATTTGCTTTTCTTACTGTATCTTACTGTAAATCAAATCTTTAATGTTTGAATATATTTATGGCATTTAATTTCCTTTTCTTTTTTCAGTAGGACTGTAGGAAAAAAGCGAACAGTTTTGGTGCTTTGCCTTCACCTTTCTCTCCATTTTAGTGTGTACTGTAGCATGTGCAAATGTGTGGAGGTATATAAGAAAAAAAATGTAATGTAATTATTCCATCCACCCTACTTTTGCTTGTTCTTTTCCTTTTTCAGTTACGTTCACACATCTTCATCTTCTTCTCCCTTCCTGTCTGTGTCCCTGTTATTCTCTTTATTTAAATTTCTGCTTCTTGTTCTCTTTAACCTTTTTTTTTAATTTTTCACAATCCTGTATTCTTAGAGGTGAAAGACTGACACACTAAACCAATGTGCCATTCCATTCCTTGATTTTTATGAATCTCTTAATTTTGTGCTCTGAGTGCAGGTGCTGTTTTCTGATGAGGTGAAGAATTGCTATGGGAAAATATAGTTAGCAGTGATTAATATCCAGTGAAAAATAAAACGGGAGAGAGTTGAAAATGCAAATAATGAGAGGGATCACAAAACCAGAGAATGAAGTGGTCCATTGACTTTAGTGTATCACCCTTTTGTTTCAGAAATCCAGGTTTTAAATCCCAGTTCAGATTGCAGGTAAAAGTGGATTTGATCTCATCCCACTCCCATTAGTCCCTGTATTATGGCTGTGCCACAGTCAGGTGTGGGTGATGATTTTTGTTGATGAGAGTTCCAGCAACAGAGTAACATAGCAGTTAGAGGCACGGATGTATAGATGAGTCTTCTGCCACACAGAGTGAAATCTTAGCTTGCTGATTTGCATGATAGTTTTGACGGGATTCCTCTCATCTGTCATACGACTTTTGTTCCCAACTTCTGTGGGCCCTACATTTCCCTCGCAATGTTTTGCAATGTTTAAATAAAATCAGTTACGTTTTCCTGTTGTATTAAGCAGAATTCTGGCAACTAAAATAAAGGATGCCTAGCAATAAGAATTACTAAGAAGTCAATAGGCTGTTTATCTGTAGTAAACATGAGACAGCCACCATTTCACATAATATTAATCATTAGTAACGTTTCTTTGTACACAGTTTCAAACACAGAAGCAAATCAGATGAGTTTATCTCATTAATTTCTTCAATCATTTTGAAATAGGAACAAAACAGTAAAGTAGGAAGTGAAGAAAACATAGTAATAATAACTGCCCACCTGTTACTCACCCTGATATCTGTCATCTCAATTAGAATTGAAACTGAGTTTTGGAGAGGTAGTGTAAGGCTAAAACTCCTCATGAAAGAATAGCAGTGCTTCCAAAGACAAAAAAATCTGCAGATTTACTGCCTTGCTTGCTGTTGTTGCATCGAGAAGTTTCGAAAAATCCCCTTTCCTTGGCTCTACAATGTCACACTTTAAAATATTCAGGTTGGTTTTGTTGTTCATTACATAAAAAATTAATGATCTTGAAAGTATTATCATGTTTATTTTAAAGAAACTATTTCCTACATTTTAATTAAAAGTTATAATTCACCATCTTTTGACCAAGTTATCTTAAATCTTAATCTTATTGGTAATGGGTACTGGGCCAGATTCAGAGAGAAATACAATCCTTACTTAATGCAAACAGTAAAAATATCAGCATTTCTAGAGATATGGTTCAGTTCAATTCATGTGCTGTACTAACTCTGCCTTTTAATTAGAAATATTCTCCTACTTATGCAAGAATACTGGGGAAAAAAGGGCATTGTCTTCCTCATTATGTATTCCATGCGAATCACAAATGGACAAAACCAGGCATAATATGATGACTGTTTTGTTATTAAAGCACTTTAATAAGGTTAATGCGTCCATATGAATAGTTTTCAAAATAAGTTTCTGTAGTTTTGAAGGTATACTCTGGTCTAGTATAGTAATAAAGAATTTCCCTGTGGGGAAATAGTCAACCTTTTAATTTTGGCATGCAGAGTTCTCCTGTATTTTCCATTTATAAAAAGCCAACCAAATGTACAGTTCAGGATGCTTTATAAAAATAATTCTCCTTACATTCTGGTTAAAAGCTGTCTTTATTGTGCTGTATCTGAGGAAAAACTGAAAAAATACTGACTTTATATGCAAAACAATCAGTGAAAAGTAAAAATAAAATATAGACCATAAAGGACAATTTATGCTTTGTTAAAATGTAGACCTGAGCAATTTTTTTTCTGCTATGACTTTTCATAAAGGAGATCTGAAGCTGCACTGCAAGTCGTAAGGTATCTAGAAGAAAAGAAAGAAAATCTTACTGACTGCATGCAAAACTGCAGCAAGTAGGACCTTATCTATATGCATTACTTTGATTTCAAATTATTTTTAGCATGGCTTTTATTGTACTCATTGTTACATACATAAATCTTTAAAGTAATACGTTTTGTAAGAAATGGTCATAAAAATTTACAGCCAGTAACTTTTCCCCTGTCCCTTACAATGATATTCTACTAAAACCATTAAATGGTTCTCATTAATGCCCTTTAAATGATTGTGTAATGACCCACAATAGCTTGTAAGTGAACAACCATTAAAGAATTACCAGTTCTTAGCATGCTTTTAAGTGCAGTTTAAATACATGGGAGGTAACATATAATATATTAGAAAAAGTATTAAATTTGAAATTGTGAAAACACGATTGCTACGAAGAGTAGGTGGGAGGCCTCCCCTGCACTGACCATAGCCCTCAGAGAACACAGTAATAATGGCATTTCTTGTTTGCAGAAATGCATCTGTATTTATATGTTTTTTAGAATCATTGGGTTTATGAGCCTGATATTGAAATGATCTGTAAGGAGTAAATTGACAACAGAAGAATGATTTCCATACAAATATGCTGGAATCAAAATCATAGGCATACCTGCTAATGACTGTTATTGGGAAGTGTGACCCACCTGGTACTTTCAAAGGGCAGCTTTGCTCTAAGCCCAAAGACAAAAATAGAAGTTGTCATTTCAGTGTTTTTGAAATATGAGAAAGGGACATCCCCATGCACAGCTGACCTTGAAAAATATCAGGAATGTTCGTATCTGGATGTGAGGAAATGTGAGTGATTGAAAAGACATTTTTAATAAAGAGCATTAATTTAATGGGGAGTCATAGGCAATTTGCAAGGTCTTGCCATCACAATTGCAGTTTGACCCATTGCTGGGATCCTGGCTGTGGCTTCCCGGTGCCAGCACGAGGGAGCTGCAGTGGCAGCTCTATGGTCTGAAGGGGCACTTTGAATATGTGCCATTTTCTGTAATCACAGTGTGTGCCAAAAGGTAAATTGCCTTTCACATTTTGTAAATGGCTGTTTAGGTTTGCAGACGTGTAGAAAGTCCACACCCAAGGTATGTACTCATTTCAAGGTCTGGCCTTGCCAGTTGGATGAAACACAATATTTGACAATATTTCGCAGCTGTCCCATCCACCAAGCTTGCTTTCTGAACTCCAGTTCTTGTACTGCGGAGGTAGGACATGTGGAAATACACCTAATGATATTAATACATTTTCTTCTTGCTAATTTGATTCTATTATGCCTACAATAACGATACTCTTTGTTCAGCCTCGTAACCTTAAAATTGTATCTGAGGAAAATGAATTTCTGCTTCTCCAAAGCAAGATTATTAGGAAGTGAAACCCTCATTACCCGATGTTTCAGTAGTTTTAGATCCTTTGTAAACCAGCCTTTGTCTGAAAGGCTCTGTACAGGTAGCTTTTGTAACCCAAGTGCTTTGCTCTGGGCAAACGGGCAGATTTTATTTGAATTCTCAAGGCTTCAGAGTTGCAATGAAGAGAGTCATGCAACATTGAAAAGTAAGCATGTGTCTTTTTTTTTTTTTTTTTTGTCTTTTATTTAATATCTGAAAGTTAAATCTTTTGACTTTGTTCTTTGTTAGCAGCCTGGCTAGCCTGTTGTTGGCTTCAAGTGCAATTGATTTAATTCCAGATCGCTTGGTCTAACAGGGATTTAAATCTAGAGCTCCAACATCCTGGTGTCCAAACTGCCAGGATACAGGGTGGTTTGTTGGGGAGAAGAAAAAAAAAAAACAAACAAAAACAAAACCCAACCAAACAAGGAGTGCTCTCTCTTTCAGTCCTTGAGAGAAATTCACTGAAACCAGTGTGTGAAATATTTCAGTTCCATGAAATCTCATCTAATCAAAATGTTCTAGCTGGTTATGCCCACTGCTGAGAGTATCTGACCACTAGTTTCCAAGGCAGCAGGCAGCCTAAGATCACATTAGACTTCACAGAATGCTTGGATACACAAATTTCAGTAGCAGCAACAAATGCTTTCTGTCATGTTATGTTTGCTAAGAACTGGATCCCTTCTTCTCCTTACCACTGCAATCTACATATTTGTCATCTCCTCGTGTGCATAGCTGTACCAGATATATTTGCCATACCAGAAAGATACAAAATAAAAAAGATGCCTTCTTAACATATGAGACCAATAGAGTTTTGTAATGTTGGTTTTATGCATACTTTTTTTTTGCATTTTTTTTAAAAAAACTTTCTAAACTGAATTATACTTGCTGGTCCTTATCTGCATCCTCATCCTAACAGATTGCAATCCAGGTATAGTGCAGCCATATATTTAACCCATCTGTCAGTACAGCTGACTTGGATATTTTTACATCAATCACCATGGTAGCTAGGTCTAATATCTTATCTTTGCATCCTGCATCAGAGCAGCTAGTTTGTATACTACTGAATAGGTCCTGGGTAAGATACTGAGTTGAAGATATCTCTTAAGTTTTCAAAGAAAAAATTCTGTGCCACAAGCTTCCCATCGGAGCCTCTCTGGACCACAAAACAGTCTAGAATGAAGAATATGCCAGTAAACCTGTAAATTCATATGCTTGTATGGGCAAGGATGAATGGGTCTGGAAAGATATCCAGGTCCTCCAACACTGGGTAATGAGCAATTCCCCCATTACTCCTGAGGGCTTCAGGCATGGGGAGGGATTTTTTTAAAATAGCCAAGGGAGGATTAAATATGCTTAAAATATGCTATGGGAAAGAAGATACGTGGAAGACGGTGCAAGAGACAATTGGATGCTGTTTCTGAAACAGGAGAAGAGGATTCTGGTGGGGAAGGAGGAGAGTATGTTACTAGGAAGGTGACAATACTGGAAAATGTCATGCCACCTCAGGCTTTCTGTCAAAATACTTCACCTGACAAGTCACACACTCTAGCATGGGAACAGAAGATGATTAGTGTACAATGAAGCCGTTCTCACAGAGTGGCATTTTCTGAGCTCTTTGCAGGAGGGGAAATGACAAAGGTGCTGGGCAAGGGACACCTGGTTCATATCCGAGCCGAGACAGTGAGAGAGTCCTCAGACTTTTGTTTTGAGGCACTCTGTGTTTGCCTTCCCATGCTTCCTCAAGTAATGAATTAATCAGGAGTGCTGCATGGATGGCTTAATCCCTAAATATATACGTTTCCCATTGTTACATACACACGGCTACAAAAATGGGTAGTCAGCTTTGGTCCTGCTTTGCAGAGGTATATGGATGCCTAAAGATAACTAGCCTGGAGGGGTTTTCTGGAGTAATAAAGTATATTAGGCATAAGTACATAAACGCACATGAAAAATCTGTCATGCTGAAGTGCATGATGCTTTTGTAAATCTAGCACTTTAATTATATCTAAATAGCATAATGTGTTTCTGTGCAGAGATATCTGAACTCGTTCTGACCGAACTAGCCTTGCTACCAGAAGCAACACTTAGAGTAAAGGGCGTTGTGGTACAATGTCTGGACTGTACTTGGCACTCGGGGTACCTTCTTCAGAGCTAGCTCTTGGATATCTCTGCGTGGCACTGCCCAGTGGTACGTAGATGTATCACTGTGACTATTTTAAAGTAACAGCACTCTGTGTTTCTGATGCAACCTATTATTCATATTGCAAAGAAGGAAAGGGAAGGTTAATAAAAAAAGCTTTGCTTTTAGTCTGGGTATCTGCATTTGGTGGGAATACTGATGCTCTAAAATATATATATATATATATATATTTTATTAGACCACAGTGAATTGGTACCCGAAGGAAGAAAATTTTATTTGTTTAAGTGTGTCTGTGATGAACGCAGTTCTAGTATTTCAAAAGTCTATGTACTGCATACTGAAAATAGGCTTTTTGCCAAATGGGAATTGAAACGCATATACGTATTACACTATTTGCCTTAGAAGAAATTAATTTTCAGCCAGAAGCAGATAGGATTATTTAATATTTATCTTTAGCTGCAGGAAGATGAATCTATTATTTTATTTTGTTATTTTATATGTGGTGTTCATCCTAATTTTCCTATAGGAGGTGCTGATGTACTCTTGTCTATACTACAACAAGGTTAAAGAGTCTCCAATTACTAAATTTCTACAGCTAGTGCTGCCTGGTGTTCACCAGCAGAGACCATAATTTTCCTCGTGTTCAGGAGAAGTATGCTGAGGTTTATCACAAGGGTGTGCACGTGCATGCATCCAAGAAGTGCAGGAGAATTGGGAAGAGAAATGGTTCTTTTCCCCAGTTGCTTTCAAAGTTAATAATATTGGGAAATTAAAACATCTACAGCATTAAAATTAAGCAAAGAAAATGGAACAATGTTGTATGTCAAAGTTGACTGATTTAGTGCCGGTGAGAGAATGGACTGGAGTGTATAAAGTTACGGTATCACAAAGTATCATGTGGATGGGGACTGTTAAATATCAATGGAGCATTACCCTGCACTGTCAGCAAACTTTAGTATGACCATTGTGAGAGATGCTAAAATGTCATTTCATGGACCACATTATGTGCTGCTTACAATGAATATTTCGTCCATGGTTTATTACATTTTTGATAAATTGTAAGTTTCTGGACAAAAACTTGGTTAGCTTATCTCTAGTGTCATTTAAAAATCTTTAAGGAACTGATTTTGCCCCAAAGAATCATTTAGGGGCAGCCTGTAGCCATGTGGTACTAATTTAAATTTCTGTAGCAATGGCAAGTCTCCTTCCTGAAATTAATAAATACAATTTATAAGGAATGTTAAGTAAAAACTAACAATTTAATACTTTGTGATTTTCAGCCAAACTGATGTAATAATTAAAGTAAATTTGTAGAGTTAGTGAGGAAGCTTCACTAAAGGAAAGGAACTTTGGAAACTCTATATGTTCATTCAGACACATAGCATGGGTAAATTTCATGCGAATAGTTTAGCTGTGCTAACAAGAGAATTTCAGAGTTAATTCTAATCCTGCCTTGTGCCACTAACATAAAAGATATTTTGAAGTAGCTTAGGATATTTGAGCTGTAGTGCCAGAATAAAACCGCTTCGCAGAGAAGTTGATAGTACCAGAAGTGCAATATTGTCAAAATGGAGGATTTGGTAATTAAATGGCTTGGATAGTGTGCTCTGGCCTCTGACTGATGTCCAGCAATTGTGTTTTTTTTTGGGGGGGGAGGACAGTGTTACTAGAAAACGTGAAGGGAACTTGTGAAGAATTAATGCTAGGGATGAATTCTGAATTGCCAAGAAGATGATGTGTGGGAGATTCTTGAATTTAGCAGAGTGATGTTTACCTAGGGAGGAGGAAGGTGTGATGTTTTAAATTTGGCATAACCAAGATCTGCACAGCACGATGGGGTGGTGGTGGAGTGGGGTGAGGGAGGGACTTGCATGCTCTTGGTGTTCGTTTTTGGTTCTCAGAATCACGTGATTTGGAAGACAGTTTTTGCTTTTTAAACCCTGAGGTTTAACTTCATCCAACTTTTGTAAGTCAATCCAGCATAAAAGCTTTTCAGTTTTTCCCCAGGTCGCAGTGTGACTCCCAGTTCACCTGCCTCAGTTCTCCACCCAGGGGTTTCTATACAGCATGAAGAGCAGTATAATAAGCAGCAGTGACTGAAGTTTTAAAAAATAATGTGGAATTTTTTTTTGTTTTGTTTTTGGAGATTTTGCAGATCCACTGTTCAGGAAGTTGCAGAAAACTATATTCTATTATGAATATTACCTTCATTTCCTGCTGGATTCCACAGGGCCAAGTCCTGTGCATTGGGGAATTCTGTTTTTCAGTTGTCTGAGCCATAGCCTGAAAGTTATCTCGAGTCACCGCTGTTTTTCCAAGGGAAAACAGGATGCTGTTTCCTGTTAGACTCTGCCTGCTCCAAGGCAAGTTGCAAAAGGAATTGCTTCTCCAGTGTGTCTTGCATATTTCTGGTGACTCAGATGCAAAACCTGATAGTTGAGCTACGAAGCTGGCTGGTGCCTTTGCCTTTCGGTGTGTTAATTTGGGCATGTGGAGTTGAGTAAGAAGTACCAAGCTGCCAGTGTTATGTTAAGATTAGTAACGTGCATCACATTTTAATGTGCTCAACATATATGGGTCATGCTTTCCGTGCCACATTGAGAAGGCAATAAAGAAAGTGAGAAGGAAAAGCAGAAAACTTGTGAGTCAGAGGCTTGTTCCATCAGATTTTTTTACTACCAGACCCGTTTTTCAGTCCTACAAATGGAAATCAAGGAGTGTCAGAAATACCAATGAAAAAACATCAAATATTTAAGGTTGCAAGATTTAATAATAGAAATCTTCAGCATGACTCGCAGGGCCACATGGTGTGTGCTGTTATCCGTTCAAAATAAAACTAATAATCATGGCTCTGGTAATGCTTTGAAATACACTGTTCTTTGACAATTTACACATTTTGCTATTACTGAGATATTTAAAGGTTTTTAAAACCAAACGGAACTATATATTGAATTCAGGTATCTTTCCAGAAACCTTTCCTGCAATTAAATGATTTATGTGACTTTCATAGACCAATATTATCTTATCAATAAAGCGAGACTGCATTTCACGTTACAGACTTAAAAAAAAAAAAAAAATCAAAACCCTGAAGCTCTTCACCTTATGGTGAAACTTAGTGGCCAAAATAAATAACCGTCAAATATTGGCTATTTCATATTTATGTTTTAAAGAAATTTTACTGGAAGTTCATGATGTTCACTAAAAATACTGACATTGATGTAAAATTTTTACAAAACATCAAATTCATGCATGGTTATTTGTCCCGAATCAAATATTGAGAAATGAGGATGGGATTACTACATTTTTCTAGATTTTTTTTTGAGATGTTTCAGGAGGTATGTGGGGTCTTTCTGATGGTCTCTCATTTTTAACTCTTTGGCATAACAGATTGAGTGAAGGAAAAAAAGTCGTTTTACAGGATGCTGCTACTTGTCTCTAAGCCTGGCTGATTCATATATGTGATTTCACAGCTATTTGGCTATTTCAGACTTGAAATAATCTTCCCATCACTGTGTAACTGACACTGATCAGGGCCTTAAAAATAGTTAAGTAGAGTTGCTATTTAATGTTGTCATTCTGGTGAAACACAAACTCTGAAAGAGAGGTGTCATTTGAACACACTTTTTAAGGAAATGAAAGGTTCTTTCTAAACAGGATAATGAAAAATCTTTACAAAAAAATAAAAGTAAAATAAGGGAAAAGTAGAGGAAGGAAGAGAAACTGTTCAGTTGATATCTTACAGCAAAATCAGAGTCAACATATTTTGCATATGGTTGTAGAAATAATTTTTGAGGTGCTAGCCAAATAAATGATTTCGATGTGATTGATGTAGAACATTTTTCCTTTTTAATAGTGCAATGGAAAGATAACAAAAAATATATTTTAGAACAACTGAAATGTTTTGTTCTATCCAAAATAAAATGATGGATTTAGTTCTCAGTGTATTCCTTTTCTTATGGTTTAACTAGAACATACTCAGAAATAAAACTGAAATATTTCATTATAATAAACACAAAAATAAAATATTTAGACCTTTTTCAATTAAAAGAAAAACAACAAACCTTCAACCAAAAGTTCAGAAAAATTGTGAATGCTTGAAATCAAATTCGGAGCAGTTCAGACTGTGATAGAATTTTTTTTTTATAACTTTGGTAGCTTTATTGTAAAATCACTGCATTCAATGTGTTTGTGTGATGTTAGTAATTTCCAGAGAAGCAATTGGAAATACAGTACCAATTAGTTTTGGTTTGACAAATGTATAAATTTAAAATAATTGTTGGAGCTTTGACCTCTTACAGTAGAAGGTGAGAAGGGCTCAGCTGAGCTTAACGGAAGGTGCTGGGTGTGGAAATATGGTTTGATATTAGATTTCCACTGAAATGTAGCAAGTGTTGCGTGGGGAAAAAAAAATGCTATGGGCAGAGTTTGGCAGGATTCAACTTTTCTGCATTGTGTGCCTTGAAATTCAACATTAATGCATCTTCTGCAAGCTTCTGCTTACCTTATGCTGTACTGGCATCTTATTCTACCTGATATGTTGATCCTTTTCAGCAAGCCTCTTAAACCAGGTGAAGCAGCCATTTGTACTGACTACCAGTGCTGACAAAATCGTGTGTGTGTGTATTTGTATGCTCCCAAGGAATATCTACAGTCAAGAAGTGGCCCTGTGCTTGCAAACAGTCAGTATTATTCTGCATGTGTTCAGGATGATGTCTACAACACAGAAAGAGAAATAGCTTCCACATGAATGCAAGAATAAAGCAAATGGCCTGCAAGTAGTCATTGTATCAGGTAGTTCCAGCTCATTTCTCTGTTTACCAGACCAACTTTTCAGTGGTTCATCCAGCATCCCTCACAGTTATGGCTGAGTTTTTCTCCTTTGTCTCCCTCTGTACAATTTCACTGCCAGCTCTGAACTCAGGATGATAATCCTGCTGCAAGATCTTAGCTAATATGAACTGTATAGTTTGCTTGTGCAGCAACTCCACGTCACTGCCATAGAAAGAGTTTCATGGCTTTAACAATTAGGAGAGCATCCTGCCAAAAAGCACTTCAAATCCTGGTGTTCAGTCCTTTCACATAGAGGTTGATCAGACCAGGGCTTGGAACAGCTGCAAACTGAAATGTTTAGTATGAGGCTACTGCCACTTTTGCTTTAAGCACATTTACACATGCATTGTCTCGTGTGCCTAAGTGAGCTTTTGTGGTTAACAGAGACTTATAAATTGTAAAGTCAAACATCAAACTCTGTAGCCAATGAGTAATATTATAGACTTCTCCACGTTTGAGCACTTCACAGCATT
Source organism: Tyto alba (assembly GCF_018691265.1). Classification (NCBI taxonomy): domain Eukaryota; kingdom Metazoa; phylum Chordata; class Aves; order Strigiformes; family Tytonidae; genus Tyto; species Tyto alba. Next base: position 6,113,891 of record NW_024881278.1, on the reverse strand, counting down.
GATACATGCAATGGAAAAATATTCTTACAGTTGCTCCAGGATGGTGCTGAAGGCAGTCCCGCACGTGTGGATGCTCCCTGCTGTCTCAGTAGTATGTCTTTGGCTTCTGCTCAGCTCAGTGTATGCTGCTCAAATCAAATGGCATTCCCAACCAGATTGTAACTCATTATCTTTACCTCCCCTGATACTAAACTTTGCAATGAGGTGGTAATAAATTTGACCTTAAAAGCTCTGTGATTTTTTAATATATATATATATATTTGAACCTACCTCAGTGTTTTTCAGGAAGCTCTGGAGTGTCATGGCACAGGCAGGTTGGGATCTAGAACTAAAAGGGCTGAGCTAAATAAAATCAAATACTAAATGAAACACTGGTTATGAGGATTTAGCATGACCCCCAAAATGTACTTTCCTCTGAAAACAACTTCTTCTAGCCTACATTATATTCTGCTTACTAGTCTGCATGACGGACCTAATTTTTTATCACTCTGTATCCATCCTGTGATGAGTACAAGTACCTCATCTAACTATGCAGTCTTAATATCGAGAAGGAGTTTGTAAAAGATGTATTTCCAAGTTATTTGACCACGAGGGATATAGGACATTAAAGAAGAATTTGGGGAATCCTTGTTTTTAATGCTAATGTGAATGTATTGTTGCTAAATGGCTGTGAGTTGTATCCTGCTAAGGCTTTGTTTCCATGGGAAATGCTATTGGTGGCAGAAGTAATACACACCGATTTGATCACTAACGAGGTTTCACTATTGTATTTATTAAAGTTTGTACTAAAATAGTGCACGCTAAGTTTCATGGTCAAGATGCCTGTGAACAAAGAGTTCCACAAACACTGGTGTGCACAGATTGGGCAGACATGCAATGACATAAATTGCTTTTTTAATTTGGGAAATCTTGAAGTCATGATTTCTTGTTGTGTTCCCCACCCTAATGCTCAGGCTTTTTTAGAGGGTGATGAAATAGACAATTTTGCCTTTACTTGCCATTCCTCAAGACATTTTCAATCTATTGATTCTTTTAAAAAAGGTGCGTTTTTTCCTGCCCTTTTTTTGGCTCATCCACTGTTATGGGCTCAAGAGACCAGGAGGGTGTGAGGGGAAAATCATGAAGACCATTTTGGCTGGGAAGGTAACATGAAACAGAACTGGTTCTTAAGCTTTCATTGAATGTACTTTAAAAATATAGAGAGCAACCACTCCTCCCACTTTCCCCAAAGAACCTGAAGAGCTTGAAACACATCTTTGTGGAGGTAGCGAGCACTTTGACATCATGGCTAGGCTTGCACTTACTGAGTCAAAGTGATCTTTCCCATTGTCTGTTGTAATGTGTTCTGGGTTTTGTTTTGCCTGTGGACAAAAGAAAGAAGGTTGTTTGAATGTGTCTGGGGGACAACTGAGACTCTGGGTTTTTCCTAGTACAGAGTAACTTTCACAATAGAGACTTTGTAGTGATTCCGCAGTACAGCTTGATTCATTGCAATTAGCAAGAGATGTCTGCAATAAAATATAATCAGTGGTATCCCTTTGATACACTGAAATGAATTATTTTTTTTCTGTTGAAAATTTCAACTCCTGCACTTCACAAATTGTAGCCCTCTGTACGTATCGGTGTTTGAGTTATGGCCTTGCAAGCAGGAAAATGCCAAGTCTTGCCAAGTATGTGTTAAATTAGTGTATGAATATGGAGACCTTATTTTCTTACTTAATTGATCTGCAGGACTGTCAGATGCTAGATGAATGCTTAAAGTGTAGGCAGTGACAAGAAGGATTTTTTTCAAGATAATAGAGTAAAAATGGAGATGTCTCCAAAGTACTGGTGTTCAATAGCTCCGTAGCATCCCACAGCCTGATGCGCTTCTGCTGAGGGCTCCCCAGGGCTCACAGACATCCTTACGCTCTTCAGTACACAGTCCCAGGCCCAAATACCTGGGCTTTGCCCTTAGTATTATAAAGCAGCAACATTTGTTTCACCTAATGTGAACTAAAGTCTGGCAAAGCCGGTTTAGCTTTCTCTAATTTTATATTTCGCTTAGAAACCTTTTTCGACTTAAGTATTAGTAATTGTTTTGGTATTTTCCTCCTCAATAATACGGCTTCCTGCATGAGCGTGACCTAATGAGTATATGCTGAGGTTTCTTGTGCTTGATATTTTGATGGCTACTTAAACAGTTACTGAATACTTAGAAAGCTGAAACTACATCGAAGTTTTCAGGCATTTGATTTTTAGGATTGCAGCCTGGCTATGGAGTACACAGCCTGGCTATGGAGTACTCAACCTGGGCTGAGTAAAAGCAAAGCCAGCATTGCAGGAAGTGCATATTATTGTATAAAATTTACTGCAAAGAGGAGTGATATGAATAGAAAACGTATACAGTAGCTTGCTGCATGCTAGCAGGTCTTTTCTGGACTCCTAAATGTTAACTGGATAGTAATGTAAGTTATTACACTCATTAAATTAGGCCACAAACAAGTCAACAATGATTCAGCAAAATGGTTTTGTTTGTATAGTGCAAGGAAGTCTGATAGATATCCAGTCAAACATTTATGGCTAAATGGATGAAGATTTTAACATTACAGCCTAATAAAAACCCCATACTGTGTGATTAAATAAGAGGGAAAGCAGTAAAAAAGAGAAAGCATAATGATGGTAACATGTAGGTCAGTTACAATTTAATTGTCATTGCACTTCATTGCTAACATATCAATTCTCTGCTGCTTAGCTGAGCAGAAAACAACAACTTAACATGTACAGTGGGCCTGTGCCTACTCGGCAAACCCCCACTTCCATCACCTGCTTTCGACTACTTCCTTAACAGCCGCGTGAAGTCTTCCTGCTTTAATAGGATAATCTTGCTGGAAGCTCCTGCTGATTGTGTCCTCCCTGCGCTCAATGCATCAGTGATCAGTAAATTTACTTCACACTCTACATAGATGCTAAAATTAGGTTGTTTGCATTACAACTTTCAATACTCCTGCAACAAGAAACACCTGCTTGCAGATTTATATTGTTTTATTTAATGGTTTAAAATAAAGATAGCTTTACAGTGGCAATACCCTGATGTACTATATTGGAAGAGCACAATGGCTGATCATTTTTCTTACTTATCCAATTTATACTGTATCTCCTTGCCATATAAGGTACAGCTTCATTAACATTAATTGCAGCTTTAGAAACTCCATGAAAGTATTTATTCCTGCCAACTTTTTCCACCATTTTATATTTCCAGTGGTACTGAGGAAAGCTGTAGGAGGGGGAAAAAAAAATCTTTGTATGTGTTTTTTTTTTTGTTTGTTTGTTTGTTTTTTTGTTGTTTGTTTGTTTGGTTTTTTTTTTTGTTTTGTTGGGTTTTTTTATTATTATTATGGATAATTCAGTGAGATCTCAAAGGGATGTCAGCTTTGGCACCTTTTGAAAATGTTAGCTCTAAAGAATTGTCTGTCTAGAGCAGTTATGCTGATCTATAGTAAAGACTTAACAGAGTACATAACCAAACTATTAATTCAGGTACCTAAGGTGACATTTTTTATCCAGCTCTGCAGAGCTGTTTTTATATAGAGTAGAATACAGTTCCCATTTGGATGGGGAGGGGGGGAGGAAAGGAAACTGGGGGGGAGCAGCCTGGCAACACTCGGGGAACTTCAGGAGAGAGACTGCAAAGCTGTTTTAGGGATAATGCATTCAAGAAGCATCAAATCCAAATACTGGGAGTATTGTTGACTCTTTCTTCCTCTCGAAGTTAAGGGGGAGCTTTTGTGTTAAACATGGACAGTCTGATCCAGCAAACCTAGCCAGGGCTTTGGGGGCAACATAAAAGCTAGCCAGAAATGATGGCTTTGTGTTAGAACAAGGGAATATGGTGCAAGACAATGGATATGCCTTCAAACGAGAAACGCATTTAACTTTTTGCAGTCACTGGCCTGTGTGCTCAGATGTTAAACTGTGTACCTGTTTTCTGGTTCTCCAAATTCACACTGCAGTTTTGTATTCAGTGTGGGCTGATACCTCTCCCTGGAGAGGTATCGCTGAGTTTCCCCCGCTCTCAGGGCAATGTCACTCAGCCCTTCGGCTGGTGTTGGTAGGGTGAAGCCTTGTAGGTACCATATGGTGAGCTCATCCCCTACAAATCTTCAAGGTCTGTCTGGTTCTCTGAAATAGCAGTTGAATAACTGAGACCTGAAAACTAAGGACATATTAACCTTATGCCAGTGTAGGGAACATACATTTCTGTACTGTAACAGCTAATGAAGTTGAAAAATCATTTTCCCTTCTGCTGTTTAATGTATTAAACTTCAACAGCTCAATATGGTTCACATAATTGTGGGTCTATTGAATTGTGACAGCTTCCACCGAGTTTCAGACCCACCAACCTCCCAGATAGAAGATCACACTTAATTATTTATTTATTATTTTTATTTTATTTATTTTGAGAAAAATCAGATGAATCCTTGCTAGCTTTTCTTCCTCTGAAGGAAATGGAACCCCATCTTTGTGGATGATGCTAGGGTCAAATGCTGAGATGGAGAATGAAAGAGTGAGGGAAACTTACTGCACCATATGTCCCTGCTTCTTAATGAGGACCAGGGAACAATGATCTCCTCGTATCCCTATTCCAGCAGGAAGGGATTTTTCCAGACCTGTTGACACTTCTGTGCATGCCTTGTACAAGAAATATCTCAAGGCTCCTATGGACTTCTGGTCTTTCTCACTTGTCCTTACTGACAAGTTCATTGAATGGCATCTGATCCTCTTGGTTGTGCTGTGGAACCACAGAAGGCATTGAAATGGCATTTCTAGTTTTAATTGCTGACCTAACAACTTTAATTAGGCTGGCCAGCAGAACTGAGAAAGCTCATGAGAACTGAGGCTTTGGTGTAAATACTTGATGATTGTTGTGTCATGTAGTAAAGTTTGTGAAGTAGGGAAGTCTGTATTTTCTGTGTTTGGCAGATTAGCTAGCTGTGCTCTGATTGCAGTTTGGACATAGTCTGTCTATGAGGCAGGCCCTCATTAATATAATTTAGGATTTGCTGATTTATCATCTTCAGATATTGTTCTGCTCTCAAGAGCAGTTAGCTTCAAATGTGGGGATGTAATATGTCTGCCTCTATATATGGTGGGTTCATGTAGTAAGTGATGGTTGTTTACATTTTTGGTATAGACATAATTTGCATTCAAATTTGGGTATAAAGTCATAAACAAACCTAGGTACCCACATCTGAAAATTTTAAAACTGCCTGATTTTTTCAGGAAATGTTCCCTTCTGTTTTTAAAATGAAACAAAAAACCATCAGGTTTTTCCTGAAGAAAACCTCTGGTGTATCACAGAGTTGCAGGAGCTAGGAGTGCTGAAACACAAACCATGCCATTGCTGCAGATGTATCTCTGTGGTTTAGTTCACTGTCTAAACTATTTTATCTGTTTTAACTTATCTAGAAATGTTACCCAAATGGATATCTGAAATGTCAAAATGAAAGGAGAATAAGAGCATAGATTTGGGGCTTTTTCCAAAATTCATGAGTCAGTAAGTCAAAATGGTGTTAAATCTGTTTACTTCCCAGGAGGGCATGTCAGGATGGTGTCCTCAGGGCAAATGGCTCACTGGACTGTACTTCCAAAGCTCTTACAAGCTGCTGGTGGTGTGAGCTGGTGTAACTGGATACTTTTCTGCTGAACCTCTAAACCACTGATTTCTTTGGACCATCCTTTGGCAGTTGCAGGTTTCTGAAGGGTGGGAAACTGCACATCAAACATACTTCACACAAGTACCTATTATCGTTGTAGTCCTTGGCTGCTTGGGAGCTCTAAGGCTGATTCCTCTGGGCACGCCGTCTCCCCCAAAAGAGGGTTATGGTCCCTTTGCACTAGCCTTTAAGAGCAGGATCAGCTTTCATAGGTAATAGGCCTCTCCCTGTGAAATAATTTAATAGCAAGTGCACTCCTCTGTGCACCTGAGAGCTCCAGGAGGTTTTCTGCCTTCCAGCAGCAGAGTGTCTCCTATAGCTCCCTGCGGTGCAATCTGTCTCCACAACCCACACCCTCGCTCAGCATGACCAGCACCTAATAGGCACCGTTGAGCCCCATTGCAATAGCATGTATTAGTGGCTTTAGAGTAAACTGCTTGCAAAAATCAGCCTAGATAAAATACCCAGATGTTTATGGTCAAAAGGTGTATTGGGAGCCAGTGAGGCAGCAAAGGCCTATTTGGAGTATGTGTTTCAAGTCTTAACAAGATTAACGTCTGTATGTACAAATCTGTAAGGGCCCACTTGAATAGTGCTCTTTCCATACCTGGCTTTTTGGCTAGTTAAAAGGTAAGGTTTGATTTCTTCTCAGTGGTGTGAAACAAGTGTAGTTTTGGCTCCGCTTGTCAGATGCAGCTGGAAGCATAGCAAAGGGAATAATAGTTGTTGGAAGAATGGTGGATTTGGTTACTTTTTCTGGAGCAAAACACAACTGTTCCACAAATACTACACTTTGAGATTTACCTCATTTTCTCTGGTTTCTTAACGCTATTATCCCTAGTGATGCGACACAAGTGGTACAGTGACTACAATTATGGATGAAAAGAAAATCCAGCAACAGCCAAAGAACTTCTACAATTTTTCTCCAGGGCTTTTGATGCTATGGTGATGCTTGAGTTGTGCAGGAAAGAAATGAATGAAGCTGTAGTTTGGTAAAAATCACCCAGAGACCAAGAACAACAGCCCGGCTCTGCAGTGGTGTGGCGGGTTCTGCCTTCTCAGAAGCCTCCTCTTCACTCTGATCACCGAGTAGCATCCATAATAATTTTATTATCTTTGAGCGTCTGATGAGTTCATCTTGCTTTCTCACAGACCACAAAAATATGTAGCACAAACTTTTGGCTTTGGGGGCAGTGAAGGACAAATTCTGGGGAAATAAAGACCCACTCGTACTTGCTAAAAGGGTCCATCCTAATGTTTTTATTTTCTTGGGTACCTGACTTCAATTCATGAATCAAAATATTTTATTTTTTGCCTAAGTAGCTGGCAATTTTTTTACACTTTGCAATTTTATCTCCTGCTAAGTTAAAGGAATGACCGTAATCATCTTTATATTCAGCAGGACAGAATTCTGGGCCTGTGGTATGCTGTGTGCAGGTGTGTTTTTCTTGTAGGCCCTTGTGCTTCTTTGGGGTTGGGAGGTGGGTCCTGTATTTACCACCCAGCCTGCAAGCAGGGCATGTGCTGCTTTAACTGCTACAGTTGGTACTATTCCATATCTTGTGACATAATTTTAGGTGGCTTATTAGACTTATGATTGATGACAGCCAAAAGAGAATATACAGCTACTCACTGACATTCATGCTTGCCTTTTAAATATCATACTATATAGCTTCAGATCTCTATTTTACACTCAAGTGCTCTAAGCCCCACATTAGTGCATCTCTTCCTCCTCCAAATTAACGTATTCCTTTAAAAGCACTAATATTTCAGCGGTGGGTTTTTAAACAAATCCTGCATTATTTGCCCTTTTCTTTTCTCTTCCTACATTGCTTACTTCTCAGTCAAACGCTAACCGTCCTCTCCACTGAAACTAAGTTGTAAATATTCCCCTTGCTGTTATGTCGGACCCAGGCTATTTCTTTATTTTTTTTTCTCCTTATTAAATTATGTTTACCTGAATACATCAGGTTCATTTCACCTAGGCAGGATGTCCCATTAAGCATGACAAGTAGAAGGTTGTGAGATTAATGCCCTTCTTGAGCCTGAATTAGCGTGTCAGCATCTTTTCAGACCTGGGACCAGAGAACATAGGAAGCATGCCATAATGGACCTTAGCCTTTAACTGAACTGCTCTAATATTATTCCTATAACAAGACTACTTTTAAAGAGGCTCATTATTGGCTTCATTAGATATGTTACTTGCATCAGTGGCTGTAGTTACTCGTATAATATGGAAGAGGTTAACATAGCGTATTTTTTATGTATTATATGGCATATAGCTTGAAGTAGCCAAAAGGTTTATGGCGATGTAATTGGTAGTTAGTGTGAAATTTGTAAGACAAATAGACAATACCTAGGGTAACCCCTATAATCCTCTCCTTTCAGTTTTTTACAGCCACCAAAGGGCCTCATTAAAACAGCAGTCAGCACCTTAGTGAAAAGATACAGTGCTTATAGTGCCCAAATGTGACAGAAAATCTGCATTTTGTAAATCTGACACCTTTGATAGATTATACAGTGTGAAGCCATTGCTTCTAAGCATTATGATAACGCTTAAGGTTCTCTTCTGAATCCAACCGTGCTATATTCACTGGATATAACAATGTGAAAAAGAGCTGGATGAATAAAATAAAGCATGTGAGATGGAGAGGAGCCTTTTTTCCTTTGATACAAAGCTCATCTCATGCAACGGGACTAACAGCTATAGTTGATATCCACAGCTCTACTTGTACTGAGGGATATGGGCGTATAAATATTGGCAAAATAACTGTTTAATATACAGATGCAAAAAGAAACTCTGCCTACATTAACCAGTTTATATAGCTGCTGTAAGAGAAGACTGTGTAGAGCAAGGATGGTATTAAAATTTCTTTTTTCTTTTTTAGAGGCTAAATTCTGTTCTCGCTTAAACTTGTGTAAACCCAAGTGGATTCCATTGCCCTGAGTGAATCCTGTTGTCACTCAGAGTCCTGTAAATCTGGTGTAATGCACTGGCTTACATGGAATTAAACAGACAGGCGTAACGAAAACGAGAATCTGACCCAATGAGTTTATTATTCTTTCAGCTTATTTATAACAACAGTGAAACAAAAATGAGCTTCGTACGCAGAGCATAGGCTCTGACTACTGTGGTGGGTGTATAAAAGCTCAGTTCTTGATAAGTATGCTATAAGATGTAGTTAGATATTTTAGTTACTTAAAACCATATTTGTTAGAGTGAACTATTTGAAACTGAGCAAACATGAGTTGCCATGGTTGATTAGTTGCAACTATTTGCTCTAATCACAAAAGGCAACCTCAAACAGCCAGAGGTCCAAAGGAGTAATTAATATCTTCCTCTCCATTTTAGAGCTGGGCTCAAGCGTTTGAAGCTGCAAAAATTTCAAGAATTTGCCAAAAAACAAAATGAAAACTACCACTTAGCTCCCACTGCCTTCTTTGCAGTGGAAGTTCTTCTGGATTTTTTGCTCAGGGGGATATAATGTAGGTTATAATGTTTACTTGGGCTCCAAATGTGGCAGCTGTTTACCTCTTCATCTGGTAATTGAAAGATTTCCTTTCAAATTAGAGCTGCTGTAGACAAAGCGTGGAGCAGAAGTCGCGTTCAGTTCCTTAGCAAAAAATATAGCATTGATAATTCTGAAAGAGGTATTTCCAGCTTAGTCCTTTGATCATTTCAGAAAATGTACTACTGTGTGTTGCTAAAATAGGAATGCAAACAAGAAAAGGGGGAGGGATTATGTATGTACAACCCTTTTATTCCCTTTTGCATCAGGATTTGTTCCTGTTCATGGTAAATCTCCTGTTTAAAGGTGCAGAATCAGTCCCTGTGAGTAACAAGGACTAAGTAACATTGCCGAGGTGTCATTGATACAAGGAAGTTTAATTCTGATCTCCTGAAAATCCAAGAAATATTCAAGAAGTGAACCTGAAAAGAATTTTGAAGCAAGAATTTTCACAACTTGCGTTTTGGAGCAAGAATTTTCACAACTTGGATTTAAGTTTTTTAAAAAAAAAAAAAAAAGTGCAAATCATAGATGCATTTGAATCCAGCAGCAAAATGGGAAATATCTGGAGTTACACGAGGATTAATTTGCAGCTATAATTATTCTATTTTATATCATGGGACACTTCGGTATTTCTTCATAGATGCTTAGAATTTTAAAGTTGGTGGTGATATCAGAAATATTCAACAATTTTCTAGTGTCCTTTAAAAAACCACAAACCACCTCTGACTACATTATGTTGACCCATGAGTTTGTTTTCTTCAATAACTGAATTCAGATGGAGCATCTTTCTATTTTACTGTTGTTTCCCAGGACTATTATCACAACTACTCACAATTCCTTTTGTAAGCGCAGAGTTAAAAACGTAGAAGGGTGAAAGTTTTCTCATGCTGACATGGAGGAACTTTTTGTGTCTTGTGCTGCAGTGGATTACCTGAAGTGTCATCGCCAAAGAAGTGACACGTTTTAATTACATTCCTCGTTTCCAAGTTGTCCAGAAATTTTTCTCTCTTTTTTTTTTTTGTTGTTTTTTTTTTTTTTTTTGTTTAAATAATATAGTTATTAAAATGCATGCCTAAGAAAATCCCTAGAGAGCAATAAAACTTTCTCTCTCTCTTGTTCAGGGTTTGGCAATTGGTAGACTAGATGTAGGCATACATTTTGGGTTGGAAGGAGGTTGGGGCAGTGCAGGCAGACAGGCCATGCTAATCCTGGGTGGCAGACCAGAGGGTTGCCGGGCCTCCTTTCTCAGCTGTGGAGTTTCTTGCTATTGAATCACAGTTTAGTTATAAAACTGACCGTGGTATTTGTTTAAAAATTAAAGTTTTCATCCCAAAACATCCTTGTGAATTGTGGTCACTAGTCTAGAGCAGGAAGCGAGTGTATGTACTTGTATTTCTTGTGGAGGACGGTGCTATGAAATCTGAAGGGCCTTATTTAATCTTGCATGAGGATACTCAGCAGCAAGTAACAGCAAATTGTCTCAGTCCGTATATACCAGAAGTGATTCAATTGTAAGCAGCAAAACAGGGGCTTTCTTAGGTGTAGGTAATACTGAAATCTGGACTGGCAAAAAGCCTTTCAAATTAACTTTTTTACCAAAGTCTGGGGTCTGATCAATACAATTGCTTGTACTGCAAAATGAGCGTTTATGAGTATCATGTCTGGGTTTTTTAATTCAGTGGATTATTCACATCTGTTAGGTGAGAATTACAGAGTGCTGAAATAATGTATTCTTGTGTTTTAGATCTATCACTGCCAAGGGCTACTGAATAGTAAGTATCAACATCTGTGTTACTACTTCTTTGAGTTTTCTGATTAAATGTGTCTAAACATTTCAGCTCCTACTGGAAATAAAAATAAAAGTAGTTTCAAGCCAGTTTGATGTAGGATTTTGGCGAAACATACTAACAGCAAACATTAGTTAGGGGACTGTATTTGTAATTAGCCCTAAATAACATTAACCTAGTGTTGTGATTTGTATTATTGAAAGGACATTAGGCTCTTGAAACTGTAAATAATAGAGTAAATATAAATAAAGGTACCTGTATTTTGACAGTGATGTTCCACCTCTCGTTCCCTGCATACACAAAAATCATTCAAATGCCTTTTCTTTCTCTGACAAAAATATTCATTAAAAACATTTCACTGTGCTGCCTTTTAATATAGCGCGGGCATTCAACCTGCGCAGGAAGCTTCCTGGAACCACACAAATACTGTGTAATTATCTTGTGGCTCCCTGCTGGCTGCTGCATATTCCAAGCACAAAGTGAGCAGCACATTTTAGAGCCTGACTTCTGTCTTCATTGTCCCTGCTTGGAATATGAAGCTCCACTTCATTATAGCAGACCTGATCAAACTTGATAGATTTAGCCATTATTCTTGACTGTGTCAACTTTCTACAGTTTTTTTTTTTTTTTTTTTCTTGGGCTCTTTTGTTTTGCCACCCAGGGAATGCATCTTATTTCTAGGCACTCTGCCTCTCTCTCTCTCTTTCTCACTCCGTCTCTCTGTCTCTCTCCTTCCCCCCCACCCCAAACAAACCAAGGTTTCAGCAAATAATGCTGCTTGTGCATCATGTGATTCAAGGAAAATAAGGCTTGCAATTTTTTCTCAATTGTCCTTTATGGTTTTTATTGACTATTTTTTTTCAGTTTGTTTCTGTAAAAAAAAAATTATACTGCAATATTGACATACAATACAGAAAAGCTTTGAAAATCCTTATTTTCTGTTAGTGGTACAATAAATTCAGCATTGTGAGGATTTTTTGTCTGTTTTATGACAACTTTCAAGTAGCACTTCAGAGTTCATATTTTCAAGGATGATTCAGACAAATGTATCTTATCAAATTTTATAAATCATTACTTTCTTTATTTAACCTGGAGACGTATCTCCACATTTTCTTTGCAAAAGGTATTAGATCATTCTTTGGGCAAATACAGATGTTAATACAACTGGTTTACCATAACAGATTGCTTTGTAGTTTTTGAGAGTTGCTATGCAACAATAGAGAAGTACGGTGCAGCTCTAACTGATTTTTAAAGTACTGGGTAAAATACAGAGAATTTTCATAGCTAACCTAACACAGATCCCTTAATTTGACACAAAATGAGTTAACCAATAGGTGAGAAATTTACTTCCAAATTTGTAAGACTTACAGGGTCGACCCATCTTGCTGTTGTTAATGAACATGATGAACACAGCGATGAAGCTTTTTAAGCTCTACATTTGATCTATGGTATTTGTTTTATTGGCATGTACATTTCACAGGCATAAGAAATGTGGAAAAGCAGTTTATAATTAATTTTGCTTATTAAATAACAATTACAAATTGTTAAAACTTTAGAAAGAGATTAGGCTCCTTTCCTTTTGTTTCTCTTTTGGTTGCAGTTTAAAAGGTAAAGGATGTCTTGTAATTTCCAACAAGTTTACTGAAAGATTCTTATTGAGGTATATTGTTTAGCAGCATTTAAATACTGTTAGGAATTGGTATGACTGAAATCTAGTGTTATGCTTTTTAAATTAAAAAATCATTATTTTTTAGAGTGGCATTTTCAGTCTCACCAAAAGCTTCTCGGCATCTTAAAATGTAAATTGCAGAGAAGCAACACAAAGGATAAAGAGAAGATTTTGAAGGCAATCACAGTGATCACTTAATTCAGTCTCTGCATATCCACTTGGCATAAGGTAATTAGAGTGCCACATTGCTGTAAAGACAGAAAGCTTAGGGTACCATTCTGACTCACCCAGACGATAATACATGATTAGAAGTCAGTGACAGATCACAACTGCTGAATGACCCACCAAGGTCTTATCAAGGGCAAATCGCATAATTAGCATGCACTTCGCTGGCAGAGGAGTACAGTGCTATTGTTCTGGCACAATCAAATTAGCCCAGCCAATGAGGTCACTGTTCCGTGACCTTAAAGACATTTCATGTTTTATTTTTCTACCACATAATACACAAAAAAGAAAAAAAAAAAAAAAAAAAAAAAAAAAAGAAAGAGGGAAAAAAAAAAAAAAAAGGGCAAAAAGCCCACCCCGCTTCAGGCTGAGCTGAAGTTCTTGTGGACACTGAAAATATCTGTTACAAATGCATTTTTGGAACACACTCTGCCGACTCCTTAGTTCATCATGTATGGAATAAAGGAGTTGGCTAATGCAGTCTGACCCTGGGGGACACATATGTAATGGAGCCACTTTGACAGAAATTCAAGCGTCTAGCGAGGCCTGGAACTCATTTGACCTGAATGCATCCGCAGCACCATGCATGGAACGGGGGAGGGGGAGCCCTCATGCAAACACAAAATCTTTCCTTCATTATGATAATTAGCACAATTATCTTGATTTGCTCATTTTATCTGTATTTTCCCCAAGGTTTGGCCATTTTATTTGTTTCTCCACCTTCCCCACTCTTCCTGCATAGGGCTCTCGGCCGACAGCAAGAGTGGTTGGGGATGGTAGCCACCACCGACACTTCAGGTGTGTCAGCCGCGGACCGCCGTCCTTCTGTAGCACAGCGCTGCACTGTAATACCACTAAAACAAACGCACACAAAGAGCCTTTCCTTTCTTACCCTGGGAGACCTGCTCTGGCTTTCCAGACTATGGAGTGCTCACCAGGTGAGCGAAGAAGTAGAACCTCCCTGTTCACGGCAGAGTTTCTCCAAAGCAGAGAAATTAACTCTTGGTTTTTAGTTAAATTTGGAACTGTTGGCATAAACACGGGTGTTTTCCCTTTGTTTGCTACACAGGAATACATCTTTGAATTGATCTGCACACTTGTTAATATGCACGGTATATAGGAAAGCCATTGTAACTTTTAGGAAAAGTGAGAATGTAGCCTTTATTTGTATTCTCTTCCATTAGCCTGCACATATTTGGGCTGCATATCCCAACCTCTCCTGGATAATTGGATCAAAAAGGTCTGTAATGAATTGTCTCTGTCATATCTGGGCCTCTGTCAGTGCTTCTCTTTACTACTTTTTTTTTTTTTTTTTTTTTAAGGCTGGGTTAAGTTAACTCAAGATAGGAACTCTAAAATGTTTATATTTCATGAATTTAAAGATGAGCTTTCATGTTCAGTCAAAAGGGAAATGAAAGCACAACATTCAAATAGCTCCCTTTCTTTTCAAGGGTTTGGTTCTAGGTCTTTCTCAGATAGGAGAGGTGTTACATGTGGTGTTCGTGCATGACAGGCTCTTTTCAACCCTCCTCCTCGTTCATACTACATCACTACATACTTTAATACTGTTTGTGACATCACAACAATTCTCACAGCAAGCAGTAACAATATTAGAAAGGGAGATCTCTGACCTTGTAGTTTAGCGCACAGGGGAAGAGGTTGCAAAGATGGGATTCTACTATTTGCAAGGTGTTTTTATTTTTCTGTTATAATTAGTCATTATGGAGAGAAAAGCAGGCAATAAAGGCTAAACTGATGCCTGCTTAAATAATATATTTCCAGTGTCTTACTGGGCATGAAAGTTCACCTTTGAGCCAATTAAATCATTCCAGACATAACTTGGCTTCATCCGTACTACTTCTGCTTTAGGCTGCTGGAGCTGCAATGGTCATAGCCTTGTACCACAGCTTTGTGTTCCTTCGCTGTTCCCAAATACATTTTTATTGATAAACAGACAAAGGTTCTTTACCGGCTTATGGTTTGTAGATAAAATACAAGAATTTATTAGAGAAGGGAATTAAAATTAAAGAGCAGTGATTCAGGGTCTTCCCTAAGAATTAATTCCGACATTCCATTTATTGTAAATACCTAGGCTGAGTCTGCGAAGTGTGTGCCATTGAAACTTTTCCTTGTCTGGCAGAAAGCTTATTTCTAAAGGTCTCGTTGATTGTGCAAACACAGGAACATTTTCTTTCCTTGAGAATTAATATTGACTCTGTATAGAGCGACAGCAGTACTCCATCTATCCACAAAATCATATAAACATATATAATTACTCTGAAAATCTAATCTATTTCTAGATACTTAGTCCATGTGATAACTTTTGTTTCACTGCATAAAATGATAAATTATATACAAAGAAGCAATTATGGTTGTTCTTGAATCGGAAGGAGATAGAAATATGCACTTTGTAAATATAGACCTACTTTTCCTAAAAGGCAGTTATTTCTCCGATTTTAAAAATGTGTGTGTTTGTATATGGATGAATGTCAGTGTGTGGATGTTTACCTGTCTGTATAGAAATAAAATGAAAAGCTGTGTCTTTGTATATATTGCATGTGTAGTTGTATGTATAAGCATATAATAATTCATAGTCCCATAAGCTCTTGGTGGACATTCCTGCCTCAGTCATTCAGCCCCCACCATGAAAGTCCCCTAACAAACAGGATTAAAATTCACTCCTTTCAACCATCCTAGGCATTTATTCCTTCCTTTTCATTGAGCTACATTTGTCTGATTTAACAAGATAAGATTTGAGTGCTGATGCAGCCCGTTGTTAATGCAGCAGCCGCATCCACCATACCGTCGACACTATGCATCAGAGGGATGCATAAATCAGGTATTCAAAAAAAATTAGATATGCAGCACACCAGTTTTATAGTCCCAGCCTCAGAAATTGAAATGGCCCAGATTAATGTATTATATCTTACACACTGTCCGAGTGAATCAACTTTAATATATTGAACAGATTCGCAGAACAAGACTTTGTTATCTAAGGAGCACTCGGAAGAAGGAATTGACCTGAGGATTTGATTTGGTTCAGGTAGTTCATGTTGTACAGCAGCATTTGAATAGTTTCACATAAAAATAAAATTTGTATCAGAAATATTTCACATCATTCTGGGCTTGTTCATATTGAAGCTTTGCAGTGGGGCAATGTTACAGAAACAATGTCCAGCAAAAAGATGATTTTAACCTTTGCTTCAGACATGTCAAAACAATATAATGTAATTTTAATGCAAACTGCTGTTTCATAGCAGAGGCACTTCCACACACTGACTGTAACTAGTTTGGGTTTATACTGAAAATGAAAAACCCATTGAATTTCATATATGATGGAAACACCACAATTTACACCAGTCTGCTCCCAGAGTGTATGTGCTGTTTGAAGCCATGCAGGTAGACGGTTTTGCTGTATTCTCTATTGACAACCCATAAAACAACTTTACCTGCATAATCAAGGACAGATGAATGTTAACACATGAGTGAGGGGAGGATGGGGGTGTCCCTTCTTTTATTTTGAATTACCATTACTATTAGGGTAGAGTTTTGATGGCCATTTGCTCATTGAAAATAAGACAAAAACCTGATTGACTAAGATGAGGCATAACAAGGTGTCACAGGTATGTGTTGAAGGGTTGTGAAGCATGTTTGCAGAGAGGTTTATTCTGCTTATTCCTTTCTCTGAGTTATCTAGTTGCTGGGAATTTTGCTAGTAGTTAACAGCAGACGTATTGTTAAGTGAGTGGTTTTGTAGCTCGTCTTAGTTGTTCCCCTCTACACAAAAAGCAGAATGGGCTTTACTGGGCAGAGAGTCACCTTGTGCTAAAGTATAAGGAGGAAATGGGCTGGGTACGGTCACCCCCTTTCTACTGAGAGCTGTTCCTTGTGGGGGGGATATATGTAAAGGGAAATGATAGCTTAGTGCTTCTTCACACTTTCAATAACGAGGGATTAGAAAGTGCTTACACCTGTAATTGTGCTGTGCTAATTAGCACTGAGGAGAAATTCCATATTCTGAGTGTCTACTAGGTACCTAGAAGGGCACTGGGCAGATTTGCTTGGTATTTCTGTTCCTAGAGATGCAAAAGATGCCGAATAGGATTTTGAAATACATAGGCATCTAACTCTACCTGAAATCGGTAGGAGTTAAGTGCTTCTCAGATATCCTGTGCCTCTAAAATACAGTCAGGGAGGACTAGAGTCTTTTAAGTCTGCCCTTTTAGAGCATTTTATGTCAACCCATTTGTGCTGTTTACAAGAAAGATGTTTAAACAGATAAGGATAGACTGCAGCTGATCTGATGTCATTATATAATAGCATAGACCATAGAAACCTTTTTGTTAGATTGTAACAAGAGTCAAAGTCTGGGATAAGGAGGTGAAAAGGATGTTGACTTACCCCTAGGAAAGCAATTAAGGGTGCAGGGGGAAGCCAAGCCTTGGCTGGTCTTTCAGGCTGGCCAGTGGAACACGCCAATGCAACCGTTCAGTGGCCACAAAAGGAGCTGGTGGAGATGGATGGGGTGTTTTTTGAGTCCTTTGGGTTCCTTTGAGGCTATTCTAGGCACTAGACAACTTGCACATTTTTAGCTTTGTCCAAAAGGTACAATCCAGCCTGAATTAATTTCCCAGTCTTTATTTTATTTTCCATAACAAATGTTAGAATTTACAGTAATGTAATGGGGAAGAAATTCTATTAACTGCGTTGCCTTTTTAAACTTGAAGTCAGTATAATAACAAATTAGGGTAGGTTCATATTCTTAAACATGCCCCTTCCCTCCCCCCCGCCCCATTCCTGCCCCAGCCACCTTATATGAATATAAATATCTTTCTCTGTTAGGCCTGGTCAAGCTTTCTCTATCTATACTGATATGAGAGAGATTACTATCAAATTAGCGTTTATTGTGTGTTGCCAGAGAGGATGGTTTTTCATTAAAACCTCAGGGTCAAGCAGCCTTGAAGAGAAACCTTGGTTTATCAACAAATTCAGCATCCTCTTGTATATAAATAATCAGGTAATTAGTATTAAAGGTGCACAGGAATCCAAAGTTAAAAAGTTGTCATTTTAAGATACGTTTATGTTTATCCTTAATTCTGGAAGATCTTGCTCTTGCTCAGTGTTCCTCTTGAATGTTAAGACCCCCTGCAAACCATTTATTTTCATTAAATGGTCTGTATGTGTGCTTATATTCTTTAGTGAGCAGGGAGGATTTGACAGTGTACTTCAGTGTTTTGTTGACCTGATAGATGAATCATCCTGGCCTTTGTTATGCAAAGCTCTCAGTCCTACGAAGAGCAGCTCTCTAAAACTTTTCTTTTTTTGTTAATTCATAATTCTTTTTTTCCACTAAGATAATCAAAAGTCATCAATTTTACAAAATCATATTATAAACTTGTAAATCAGTATGAGTGGAAATATCCAATAGAATTCATGCCACTGTTAAGCCATTCAGACAATTAGGAAAACATTTTAAAACCAAGTCACAGTTATTCCAATGCATTAAGTATAACTCTTTAATGTTTCAGAGTCTGTGTCTTCCATCTGTTCCATCAATTAAATCGCACGTTGATCTATGAAGTTATTAGCATCAGCCAAAGTTCCAAATAGATGTTTTGCCACCAAAGGAAATCCTACTTTTATTAGGAACAGTAAAGTAATTTCTATTACAGACCCATGAAAAATATTTTTTCTTGTTTTTATAAACTTTTATTTTATTACAAAATTAGATTTGAGCATTGTGTACTCTAGCAAAGAGAATTAGAAAAGGATTGGGGTGGTTTTCTCCTCTGTGCTGTTGCAAGAGTACCTGGACTTTTGTGGATAAACAGTCACCAGAGAAAGAGTTGACAGAATTGGCATTCCTTTATTCTGGTTAAACTGGTGAGTGTCCTCAGCTGTTTCTAGCTGTCATCACCAAATACAAGAGTGAGCTATGGAGACTGTTCACAGCACAGGAAGTTTCCTTATCAACTTTAAATTGGCCCTATTGCTCATGGAAAGAGATGATGGTGGTAAAAATACTACTGTCTCTAAGCAAGTCTGAAGCTCCTTTGGAAGTAGAGATTTCTGCTGGTCAATGAGGAGCAAACCAAGTTTTTAGTGTAGCCATCCAGGGAAACCCGTGACTGTCATTTTTGTCAGTTCTTAGACCTTAGAGGTAGAGGCTGTTTGTTAGATGGCTGGCTTAATTCTGTGTAACTGAGAGGGTTCTTGTTCTGACACTTTAGGTTCAGTCTTGAGGTGCTGCTAGTTATGCACCAGACAGAGGCAGTCCCAGAGTTTTTTGAACCATAATCCCACTGGAACTTTGTTCATTCAGTTACGGAAGGGTAGAAAATGTAGTAAAGAGGTGAATTATATTCTTGCAGATGGGCTTTGCTCACCTGATGGGCAACCTTTCTCCATCAAGATGAAGCTTCTATCTGGTTTGTTTCTCATTTAATTACAGTTTGGGAATGCTATAGCTAATAAGACTTACAAGTAAGAAAAATGTGGATGAGAAGATTCAACAAAACGAAAATGCAGCGTGCCTTCTGATGAAGTTAGAGATGGCAGTAGCTTGCCATTGTCCATTTTGCTCACTAGGACTTTTGTCAGTGCAGATGCATCTGCTGAGTTTTGGAGACTGGGGATAGTTATGACAATAGACAGATCTCCAGCTGTAGGTAATGGAGCAGTTATTGGTGCTGGCACACTCTTAGAAATTTCCTTTTGACAATAGGCTTGATCTCTTTATAATAGATTGAACTTTAACTGAGTGACTTTCATCCAGGCACCTATTTCTTGCCAGGGCTAGGGAAGTGAAAGAATTGCTCTAAGCTTAGGGAAAGGCATGCTGATAATAATATGGTAACTGTCCCTTTCAGGGTTGTCAAACAAGATGGGTGACAAGGTTATCTTTGTTGGATCAGAAAGCAGAAATATCCTGACAAGAAAGAGCATCACTGTGCTTTGAGAACTCCACAACAGGAAGAAGCAGAAGCATTGCCAAATAGCCCTTTTCATGGTATAGTGAATAAGTTGTCCCTTTTTCTTATTAACACCTTTCCAAGTTGAGGCTCTCTAAGTCTTTCGGGATGAGTTTGTCCTTAGCCATGCTTTTATCTTGGCTAGGTGTTTGTGCTTGACACACACATAAAAATTCATAAAATGACTCCATGGGTCGATTTTTCAAGCCACATTGTCTGTGTCCTTACAGACTCCTTTATCAAAGTTTGAGCTTTTTGTACAAAGTTAGCTCTTGCCCCTGTTTCGATATTAGGTTCCTGGAATCTCATTCTCTCTACTTACTGTTGGAAAACTCCCTCTTTCTCTTTCTTGTTGAATTCTTCTCAAACACGATAGGTTTCCTAAGATTTTAGTCCCAAAGCAATCTAACTGGTCAAGAGGGGGTTCAGCTGCCTCTCCAATCATCCTTTTTCTATTGTAGAACTTGCAACAGTTACTAGAAAGTTTAGAGTACCCTCAGTTTCCAGTGTATTACAACTTGGGGAAATATGTCTTAATATCTGTTCTCAGTGCAAATAATAAACATGATGTCACTTTCTTGGCTTTCATTCTCTGGGGTGACGCAGGGAGTCAGTAGTTCTCATTAGTTGTGGATACCTTTGATTTGCAGATATGTGGCATATATTACCGAAGGTAAGCATCTTGTAAAGTAACATTCTGTATGTATGACTAACTTCCCTTAGAAAGAGAACAAAATAAAAGCCTCAGTCTGTCACACTACCTATCGCTTTTTCACATTCTGGATATGAATCCAACCAGCGTGACCTTCCCTTCTCTCTTACACGGGAGGCTGACAGATAGCAACTGAGACAAAAACGCTGAGTACTGGGGAAAGTTAGTGGCAGGTTGAAAAGTTCCGTATAGATACCCCGTTCCTGGTATGCTGCACAGCAGGACACTGGTATTAAAAGTTTGTAGGATAAGCAGTTTAAGAGAAGATACTGATACCTGCATTCCATGAGGTAAAGGAAAGAGAGTGCAGCGATACTGTTGTTGGAGGTGCTTATTTTGAAAAAAAGAAAACAACACTTAAGGAGTGATGACTTAAAATTAAGCAATCATTTTCAAAATTCCTTTTACGAAACATATGGCAATAAAAAGTATCTTTCTATTATATAATGAATACTTATCAATCCTTTGATATATCAAGTAAATTGCAGTTCACATGATTCTTGATTGTTCAATAAAGGTGCTTGTACACATAGGTACTCTTCATGAGAGCAAATGTACATCTGAACTGTTCCTTCAATTGCATATTTTTTGCTTTTTTAAAAAAGAGTCTCTGAACAAATGACGATATTTGAGAGACAACTGGATGTTGCTGAGATATGACCTTTACCAAGGTTTCCCTTTTCCTTGACAAAATAACCTTCCTTTGCAATGCTGCCCTATTTTCTTACTCCCTTTCATTCCCAGCAGTTTACATGTCTATGTCATCCAAAATACTGCACTTGCATTACGGTGCTATTTCTTTTTCTCCTTATATATATATATGTATTTATTCCCCCCCCCCCCGGGTCTAGAGCAGTATTTCTGGATTGTTGCCTGCCTTGGCTCCCAGACATTGATACTAGTTCCTTGTAACAATGGAATCCACAGATCTGGAATGTTATTGCAGTTTGCATAGTCAGATTTTATTTGGATGTAATGCACAGTTTGAAATGTTTTGTCAAAAAAAAAAAAAAAAAGAAAAAGTCCCTCTAACAATTTAATACCGATCACAAAATAGGGCAAAGCAGGGAGAAAAAAAATATACGTGCATATTCCATTTGAAATTTTAGACTTCCTCCCCTCCTTTGCAATTACATGTAAAATGAAAGTGTGGAATGATATTCTAAACCTAAAAGCTTGTGTAATTTATTCCATGCCCACTGTGGTGGTTTTTTATTCTGTACTTTTAATTTCTTGTGCAGAACTTTATCAATCTATCTATAAGAACACCTCTAGTAGAAAAATCCAAACCTCTTCCTTATCAAGCCTTATTTCTTAAGTTCTTTATGACATTTTAATAGAGGAGATAATTCAATTAATCCATTTTTTAAAAGTAAAGAGTGTGCCTGGGATGTATAGAATGTCAAAACATCTGGTTCTGAGATTTTGCAGTGATTTCTGCAGTGCTTTTGAAGGATATTATCTAATGATATGAATCAGCATTCTCAAAATATTCACTGCTCAAATAATTAGAAATCATCTCGAAATTTTTTGAGTGCAGGATTAAAACTCAAACAGAAACTCATGGACAGTAAAGTGTCAATCAGTGAGATTCAGCTGGCAAAACACAACCGTCTGCAGTGTGGCTCCTGTGCCGGAGACATTAGGCCCCTTGCAGTCAATTGTGAACCACTGCCTCATCACAGAGCAGATTATCTAAAATAGGCCGGGTGGAAAGTGGCCTGAAAAGTACTTGTGTCCATAAAGGGAGCACTATAAGGCATCTGGTTTAGGTGTAGGTATGCAGAGAATGGGTGCTGCCTTAAGGGAGATGAATCCTACACCCTTAGTTAGGATTCATACCGATGGAAAAAAAACAACATGCTGTGCTGATTATCATAGTTTCTGAATTCAGATGGTGGGTAGAAAATTAAATAACACACTGTGTGGGTAAAGCGTGGTTCAGAACAGTGCATTATTGTATTCTGTGGTTCAAGAAGTGGTAAAGGTAGAGGTGCCTACACACCTAGATCTGATGCAACTCACATCATCCTAATTTTTTTTTTTTTTGGAAGTTTTCACTGAATCTGATGGTGATGGTTCAGGGGAGTCAGTGAGATGAATTTTATACTGTTTTAAAAACTGAATGAATTGGAAAGGAAACAACGTAGGCAGAAGAGCTTTTTTTTTTGCTGGAGGACATAATTTTTCAGGTTTATGGAAAGATAGTTTGGTATTGTGACATTAATACTGCAGTACACAAGCAGGTTAGCATATAAGATTAGTGTTCCTGCACAGAATTCTCACCCAGCTGTCATTCACCCTTCAAGTGAGACAAGGACAGGACATTTTAAAGGTGCAAAGAAAGAGAAGGGAAATCCTGTTACAACTTCCAGCTATGCCTTTGGGGAAGCACTGTTCATTATTTCTTGATGCTTTTTAGGATTTTATATCATGTCATTCACTGTTTTGTGGATAAATATTTAAGTATATATCCACTATTAGTTGTGTCTTCAGAATACCAACTTTTCTTCTGGCAACTTTCTAAGCATATCTTTACATCTTCTTTAAGAAGGGATCTCCCCCTCCCAGCCCCAGGTGTTTATGAGAGCACCTGGCTTTAGAGAACCTCAACAACAGTGCTTTTAGAGCATGAGCTGCTTTGTTGTACCTATTTTAGAGCAAATTTTTTGCACCAGATAAAACCCCAGGCACAGTTCTCCAGGTTTTAGCCTGCCTGACACTGGCATGGGTAGGGACTATATAGTACATACGATACGTATGCTTTACTGCTGTGCTTGAGCCTCTAAGTTCTGAAGTAGTAAATTTGATTCTGATCAAAGATACAATATTATGACAAATGTAGTTCTGAAACTAGCTTTTCACTTGTTAAAACTGGAACTGGAACTAGAAAGATTCGTTTCCCTGCAGTTTTAAGGTAAACAAAAAATGTACTGTTACTTTTGATGTTGTTACTCTATTAGGAGCCTAAACTGTGCTATTTACTGTTGTTTTTTTAATTATTTACAATCTCATCAAAGGATAGTATATAATAAGTGGGGCAAAGATCAACCCTCCATGATTTAGGTAATTTACAGACCTATCCAGCATCACAGTATATCAGATTGCTTCTGGCTTTCTTAGAAATTAGCGAGTTTGTCAGATCAGGAAGTTTGCATCCAAGGGATGTTACACAAAAAGTATTAACCCTTAATGAAGTAGAGGGCGTGTGTAATGTTAATTTTCTTACAACATTTTTCAAGATGAGTAAAGCTGTGCTTCAGCATTTCGGCTATTTACACTTTATTGGGATTAGATGCATAATTTAAATTCTTACCAGTATGTTGATATGTGTGCTATTGTTCCTTATGCTATATTCCCTTTGTGACTGGAACTCAAAGTGATGGAACAAGAGATTGAAATTAGATACCTACCCTCGCCTTGTGGAGAAAAACGATGCTGTGATTGTTTTTCCTTCCTAAATCGCTTCCCATATGGCAGAGCCCCCACCTTCTCTTCTCACTTGTGATGGTCTGACGTTCATCTTCTGCTCCTTTGCCAAGACTGAGGCCTGTACTGTGCTCCTCTTCACCTGGTCAAAAGATATCTTCATTTAGAAGTTATGGCTACACGTAGTCGGGACACACTTGTGGCAGCTTGGATGACGACAGCAAGGTTGTCACAGCCACGTGGCATTTGGCACAGGCTAAATCCAAAAACATTTCTCCAGCTCATTAAAAATTTTCATACTATGTTGAATTTTGTACTGGTGTAGCCCCATTGTCTATATGGGTGACGGGTATCCTTTTGAATATAAACGTCCCTCAAAATGTTCACAGGTGTTTAATCATTAAAAACGTATTGAGAAACAAATTAGAACAAGTTGTATATACGATTGTTTTCACTATATGAAAAACACTGATTTCCTTTCCTCAAGACCTACAGCAATTTGAACGAATAATATCATATTCCAAAGCAGTGTATCATTTTCCTACTTTTCAGCTATGATGAGGTATCAGTTTAAGCAAAAAGAATGGGGAAAGAATGGTGATATGTCCAAGAAACTCATGACATTAATAACGTGGAATATGATCAAAATAATACAAATACCATCAAATATGTACACTAGTGATTGGATTGGTGTGAGTGAAGTGAATATTTCAAGTCTTCCTATTTGCATGTCCTGTCACTTTATGTTCAGAGATTTTGATAGTAAATAAAGCTGCAGTAGAATTTAATATGAATGTAAATCTGGATATGGTAGCCTTGCAGTGATTGTGAAAAGCAAAGTTTTTAATATAACGCTTTCCAAATGAACATTTCTAACCAAAGAGATTTTGTGCACAAATCGTAAAATTTCATGAAAAGACGGCCATATACTTGATACACTTGGTGTTGCAGAGGTCGGTAATAATCATATTTAAATCCATAAGTGGTAAAAATGTAAAGTTTATGGCTAGTATGTACTGGAAGAGAGTTTTCTGTCAAGTGTTAATGGTAAACCTGCTGCATGCAAAAACTACAAAAGGACAGTGCCTCTTTAACAGCAACTACTATTTGTGCTCCGTGGAGCTTTGCAGTATTAGTAAAGCAGCATGAAAGAGTTGATTTTCATTTTATGTTGTGCTTGTGAGGCATTAACATGATGTTCTAACACTTGTAAATGAATACAGCTCTTGCCTAATCTGTCATTTTAATGCCTTATAGATTTTATTTCACTCTGTGTTGTACCAGATTCTCAATAATAATAATCAACTGCTTTGTTGTTCTCTTGCAGAAATTAAATTTCTGTAGTGAGTGTGCAACTAATAAAAGATGTTGCTTGAGGAAACAAAAAATAAATATGATGAATCATAAAAGTTGTATGTAGGGGGTTGCTCATATATGAAAGACAATTACTGAACCAGTGGTAAATTCATCTGATTCTCATATTGTCAACAGCTTAATAATGCTCACAAAGGGTTTAACCATAGTAGCTTTGTCTGTATTGCTGTCTGTAATCATAAATGTGAACCCCATAGACACTGATGTATATAAGAGCTATATGTGTGTGTGCACATCTCTATGTATGTATATCTATTGTTAGTATTTGAAAAGGCTATTGACATTATCATGCTGCGTTCTTTTCTGAACCTGGGAAACTCTGCTACTGTACTAACTTTGCCACTTCTTTAAGTCTAGCCATTTTCTTGTCATAGTTACCCACGTGGTAAAGCAGCGCAGTGGGATATCCAGGAGCCAGATTAGTGGAGAAGGATCCAGTGCCCTGGTTAAACAGTGACCCTCACGTGGAGTGCACGAATGTATTGTTTTCAACAAGTGTCTAACAGACAGTCCTGGCTGGCTATTGTCTGTAGGCATTTCTAAACATTACTTCCAAGAATATAAAATACAGGTTAGCCTTTGGCTTCACCCCTGAAAAAGCACAGAGAAATAGAAGTAGGGGAAAAAAACATTTCATACAAATTCATGTCTCTGAGATGCTCTTCTTGGATTTTTCTGGGGTCTCCTTACTCTTTAGGAAACACAGTTCAGTACAAAACAGTCTGTTTGACTCTAAGTAGATATGTGGATCAGATCTTAGAATAAAACAGCTGTAATATCAGGCACATATCCACTGATAGCCACTGTTTTCTCCTTGAGGCATTACAAGCACAGGTGAAAGGTAACCATACTATCAGCTTCATTTTTAAACCTCTTCTTTCTTACCATAAGTGTCTGTGAACAGAACGAGGCAACAGGGAGCCAGGCTTTTAACCTGCATGGTATGTGTATAAAAGCATACACTTAGTTTTTGGCGTTATCTGCTTCTAGTGTAGCCTCATCTTTTGGCTCCTGCTTGATAATGTGGCTGCTAATTTTACTTTCAAGTAGTCAGAGTATTGTGATTTCTTCTATTTGCTGAAGTATATGCAAAAGGATACAAATAGTCTTTTCTAGGAGTGCAGAGGAGTTGATAAGGATGTTTAAGGCTCAATTCCTAAAACAATTTTGCATCCAACAGTTCCCATTAGACATCAGAATGAAATAACGAAAGTTCCCAAACAGCTCAGTTTCATTTTAGTAGGAACCACAGGATACCCACCACTTTTTAAAACTTTATTACTTTTTTTCCCCAAAAGGAACTTGAACTCCTCTAAATAACTAGTCAGTGTTGAGGAGATTTAGTACGTCTGGGGGTCTGGGCTATCAACTTTGATCTTACCTGTGATACTGCAGCAAGGGGGGTCATTAGGCAGATAATCATTCCAAGAACATTTATATTGCTATTGCTAGTTTCTTATTTGGACCTGAACCCAGTGCTGTTGATGAAGATGGGGCTGCACAGAGACAGAAATTCTTTCTGTCCTATTATATATATATATATAGAGAGAGAGTGTACAGACTTGTGTATCTAAGTGACAACGCCATGTAGCCTTAGCAGTACTAACAATAACCCTCAAGATTTCATTTTCAGTTTTTCCTGGTTCTTGATCAGACTTTGCTAGGAAACACAGCTGGAAGAAAATCTGGAGCTTGTCTTCTTTCTTGGAAAAGACCTATTTGGTGATGATTTTAAATTTGGATACAAACAGCGAAATAGTTTACAGAAATGATGCGATTTTTTAGTTCACTGCTAAGTGGCCTATGATGCCCTTACATTTCGTTCTTTATGTTGGTACAGACATGGTGCAGCATATAGGTATGGCTGCCAAAGGACAGGCGTAGGTCAAAGCACCTAAAGGAAAAAGCCAGATGGAAAAAATAAAGTTGACAGTATGAAGTGATGGAAAACTTGTAACCATCACAGAACCCATCTACTTCATAAAACAGGGTAATTTAAGCTGGGAGGGACCTCAGAGGTCTTCAATCCAATGTCCTGCCTAAAGCAAGATCATTTATTAGATCAGACTAGGTTGCTCAGTTTTGTCGTGTTGGGTCTTGAGAAGCTTCAAGGATGGAGCCTGCACAACCTCTTGGGGCAAGCTGTTCCACTGCTTGACTTTATCATGATTGAAATGTCGTGAGCGTGTTAGGGAAGCAGTGCATGCTGGGTAGTACAGGGGTTTCTTGAACAAGCGTGGATAGAAACAGTGACTCTCCAATCAGACACTAGTTCTTGTGAGGGGCCGCAAGGTCTGGCTGAGCGGACAGAGCATGGGCCTGTGTTTTCATTTGAGTTTTGCTTATAACTTGCTGAGTGCCTTCCAGCAAGTCACTTTTACCCCTCTGTCTCAATTTCTCCATTTATAAAACAGGGATAATAATACTTACCTACCCTACAGGGTGTTGTGAGGATTAATTAGTTGTTGGTACAGCGCTTAAAAGATGTAAATGGCCATATAAATGCTGGATATTATCATTATAATGAGAAGCACACAGCACTGTAAGAAAAGAAATGGTCTCAAAATAGGTTGCATGTGCTATTATGACCCCCCACAAGAGTAGCTTCTGGGGTTTATTTGAAATACCAGCAAGCATCAGACTTCCAAATCCATAGTTTGATGCTCCATTGTAGCAGTTAACATTTTTTTTTTCTCCTCCCAGTTATTTTTTATAGTCAGTGCAAGTTAGAAAAACAAGCCCAGGTAAACATATGTAGTGGTCCTGCTTGAATAAGCACTTACTTTTATGATGTTTATGTTAAATATATAAGGATCATTAGGAGGACAAGGTGACACAGTCAGTTATTTTGATAGCCTCGAGGCACTTCACCACTGACACCTGGTTTTGAATTCCAATTGGAAATGACCCTAATTATCGTAAAAGTATGAAGTTTGTGTACCTAAAACTCAAATTCCAGAAAGCATTCAGAAATAGAGATGACAATGATAGTAATCTGCACTTTGACAACACTTTATTAATTGTATTGTGTAATTTAGAAACCAAAAAAAAAAAAAAAAATCAAAACCCAAGAGGGTTTGTCAGGGTTGCTCTGACATACCAGAGTCACTGGTGCCAAGAACCAGAGCTCTAGTAAGTGATCTCAGCAAGTCTAGTAGTGAAGCTCTGTTGCTAGGAATGTTAAAATGCCCACCCAAGAGTAAAAATTCTGTCTTTATAACTCATTGTACAAAGTAGGACTCTTACCATTGTCATCGAAGTCACTGGGTCAGATCTGATTTCTTTTTTTCCCCCGTATGAAATGGAAAAAAAAATGCTGTTCATAGATTTCTGTTTAATAGTGTTTGCCAGACAAAGTAGAATTTTCACAGCACAAGTTCTATAGCTTGAGAGTCCTATTCACTCAGCATTTATTTTATAGGTCTTTTATCCACCCTTTCTGGCTTTAAAAAAAAAAAAAAAAAAGAGAAAAAACAGGGAATTTGCCCACTTAAAGTAAGCTTTGCATCAAAACTGTCTTCTGTTTTTTTTTTTGTTTTTTTTTTTGTTGTTGTTTTGTTAATGAAATCCCAAGAAGACGTTAATAATGATCTTCAGACACAGAACTTGTAAAATTAATATTAACAGCTGAAAAAGGAGAAGTATTTCCCACTCCAGCAGAAAATACATACTTCCCTTTCAATAAATATGGGTCCTGTCAGATAATATTTTATAGTGAAGTGTGATGTAGTGGTATGAACATAGGTTTGAGAGCTAAAACTATATGCGTTCTAATTCTGCATATAACACAGAATTGGTCTGTGGCTCTGGGCAAATCACTTGCCTCTCCATCTGAATTCTCTACGCATAGCATGGAGAGATTTTTGTGTACAGTACATCATGCAGTTGCTATAAGGTGCTGAGTTACTGATGTCTGTGAAGATTCTGGAGGAGGAGAAGTTGGATTCCTGGCGAACAGTGGATGAAGTTTTGTCTCAGAATGTTTAGTAAGACTTCAAAGACCGTTTGTGTAAGTGTACAATGCCCTAACCCTCCACAACCCCTACATCCCCATGACCAACCTGGAAAACTTAAGGATGTTGTTTTTTCATAGTTCTTATGTACTACTGTTTTTTTTTTTTTTTTTCTTTCCAATTGTAGATGAACAAGGAAATTCAGAATAGGTCCAGCTTTGAAATTCCCAGTGCAGACTAAGGACTGCCATTAAAATTAACTAGTTTTATCCAAGCTAGTGATAGGGTCAAGGCTTAAAATATTTTGATTTCATGTTCAACTATTTCGATAAATAGATTTTAATTTGTATATTCTCTTTAACAAGTATCACTACATTCTACAGAGTCACGAACCAAACCAGATGGTGTGCAATGTTCAGTTCACTTTGTCAGGACACATTTCATGCCATTTACCGACCATCCTATATACATGCACCAGCTCAGTCTGCCATGAAACATTTTGCTGGTAGGTGGGTATTAAATGGTTTAGTGAGAAAAACAGAGAGGCTTACCTCAGATCACCCAAAGTTGGGCTGGAAGCAGTTGTCATCCTCCACTTGTGTTTAATATGAAGTGTTCCAGGAAAAGAAAGGTTCCTGGGCCAAACACATAACTTCTAATAACCCTTCCATGGGATGTAAGAGCACATGCCGCTTAGTGTTGCTATTGCTGTTGGGAGGAGCAGTCCCCTTCACCGCCCTGATAAATCTGTGCCTGATAAAATGTGTTTTATTTTAGCATTATTTGTATATTTTGCTCTTATATAAGCTTGCTAGCCACGTAAATGTCTAATGTCTTTTATTTAGCTAAGCTGTTAGCAGGGATATCTTGTGGCAGGAAGTGCTGTAGTCTGTTTGTTCACTTTAAAAAAAATGTTATCTGTTTTGAATTTGCTACTGTCTGATTTAATTAATTAGATAATTAAGTTCTTGAACAAAACAGGCTGAAGAGTTTATTTTTCAGCATGTTTTTAGGTGCTTTGCCATGATTTACCAACACATGAGAACTAATACTCAAACAATGCTCAGCTTCATTATACAATTCAGCAGAACTAGATAGCACAGAGGATCATGTTATCCCTCTGCTACAATTTCTGCCTGCAAACAATTTTGGATTCCTATGAAAAATAAAGTTTAGTTTTGCAGTGTTCTGAGTTATATTCCCCTTGTATTTAAAAAGAAGAACCTTGCAAATGTAATTCTGGCTGGTTATTATTATCTATATATGTTGATAATTCTAGAATAATGATGTGTACAGGGAGTTCTGATGAAGGGTATGGAGGAAGATGATTGAAGGCAGTTACAGATGGAAGTCACAGATTCCTCTTGTATGGTGACAGTTTCCAAGCTCTGTACAGCAGATTTTTCTCTGGCCTAATATGTAGTTTATCATATTTCTCTACTTTTTATGACTGATTTATCTTTGCTTTGAGTTCTTTTTCTGAGAATGCTTACAGCACCCAGCAATGAATAAGTGTAAATGATTATTTATGGTTTGCGGAAAATGACTCAGTATTTTCTTTAATTCATTATAGTGATGAGAGTATTTCAGTAGTATACAAATATTTTTTCAAAACATTTTGTTTGGTGTATAAACTATTCTCTTGGCCACTGAGTCTCATATAAAAGAGCATGGGAATCTTTCTCAGTGGGACATATGGAACCTGTGAATTTCAGGGTGTATATTAAAACCAGGTGAATTCAGGGTCTTGAATGGTTTTCTGCTGGGTTTTGTTGTTTTTTTTTTCTTTTTGGGGGCACACGACCCAAAATTTAAAACAAAATTTGTGGGAGACATGCAAACCTACTGGCGTATGTATTGAAACTAGAAAGAAAAATGCTTCTTCAGACCCCTGTGAAGCAATATTGCTTAATTAACCCTACTTAAGCCCTACCTTGTGAAAAGGTTAATGAGATTTTTAATGACCTTGAGTGGTCAAGGCCTCAATTTTACATTTCTTCTGAAAGAAAATGGAAAATAGAACAAGAAAGCTGTTCAAACTTCTGTGAATCTGGAAAAAAAAAAAAATTGGTTTACAGCAACAGTTCAGGTCATTTCCTATTTTATTTGAAATGGTTTACCCGTTCCTTACCTTGGATGCACTGACATCCCTGCGGATGTTTGATGCAGCACTGAGTTGCCCCTTGCAGGATCTGGGTGCAGATTGCCTTTTCGCTCGCTTGCTCGTGGGGTGGAGAAGGGCCCGTTGCTTGGCAGCGACCTTGTGCACAAAGCTGCCCACAAAGAGCCATAGTGGAGATGCTGGTTTTGCAGCACGCTGTACCCTCACCCCAACCCCTTCCCCAGTAACCTCTCCGTGTTGCACAGACCATAACGTGTGCATTTCTACGCCCCTGGAGAGAAACGCTTTATCACTGCTCTTCCTCTTTCTGACTCTATGGGTATCAACTGCCTTTTCTTTGAAAAACAGCCAAACTGGTCCATATCCAATTAAACTCTGACCACGATTGTTCTCAACGGATTTTCATCTCTGATACCTGTTGCTTCTGTTTGAGACCCAAGGATCAGTCTGGACGCCCAGTTTCTCTACTTTCCCCGACTATGCTTGTTGCTCTTAGGAAAGTCTTGTGTTGACCGTGTCCCTGGGAGCTTGGGTCCAGTCACAGCCTGTTGAAATAGATCAGGGTCATTCACTCAGTCTGATTTTACACCAGCCTGAGCAAACTGCAGTTGTGTTTCCTTTGAAGTTTTGTGTGGCCTTTGCTGTTTTGGGTGGCTCTGACATTGTTCTGTCATACTCAATTCTTTAGGATAATCCTGTTCAAAAAGTTACAAAGTTGCTATTATTTTTACAAATAAGCGCCTTGTTGTTCAGATATAGTATAGGTATATCTATTTTTAAAACATTACTACTAATAATTGTCTTTCCATTTCCAATGTGTTCTCTGTCTGCAGGTTTCAAAATAGTTTTCAGCCCTTATTAATGAATGAAATCTGAATAATAACTTTGATGAAGTAGAGAAATAGCATTAATAAGTTTAGCATTTATTTCTTAAGCAATGTTTCTCTGACTGTTCTAATCTGAGCTGCACTGGAAACATATGGAGACAAAGATGCTCAAGAAAATAGAAATGAAATGGAGTCTTTAAACAGAAAATCTGACTGATCATTGCTTTTTCCACGATGCAAACCCCAAGTTCTTCCTATATGCTTGCAAGAATGCCTATAATTAATTTATATTTTGCTACTTGTTTGCAGTAAATCATGTCAGGTAATATTCATACATTTACTTGAAAAGGTACTTGAGCTACAGGTTGGTGGTGGGTACATATTTGGGGTATTTTGACTGTGAAAGGCCAGGGATTATGCAGCTATGTGGAGTATACCATGAATTAGGAGAGCTATAATAGTATTATGGGTGTTATTCTTTGTGAGCTGGCCTCCGGAAGGTAATACAGATGTTTTGCCTGGTAGAAAACATACACACCCATACACACATACTAATCATTGAATTATAAGAGTTAATTAATGAGAGAGATATTGTTTGTGAACAGTCAATATACCAATGCATTCATCCATAGGGTTACGAATGTGCATTCTATGAATTTATCTAATGTAGTATATAGCAAAGCACTTAGGGCACTGCAGATGAAGCTATTAATTGCATTAAAAAATGGTCCATAATTAGGTTTGGAATGTAACTGTAATCTCTGGGATCAGTGGTTCCTGACACCTGTCAAGTGGCAGGAGGGTAAAGCCTTTTATGACCCTGATGAGCACTTGTGTGTGTCACATCCTTATTACATAGAAGAGTGGACTTTAAAGGTTGGAGAGTAGAAATAAGATGCTGTAAAATATGAACTCGCTGAAATGGCATAGTGTTTTGTTCCTGTGGGCCAATTCCAGCAGTGGTGTAATTGTTAGGAATTCCTTTGAAACCAAAGAAGTTACTCCAGAGCTGGATTTTGCATTATACTTCTATGCTTGGCACTAGTAAGGGAGCAAAAGAATTAAGTTTCTTTTCAAAAGTACATGGCATAAATTTTGAATCCTGCTGCTTTGTGGTGTGAGCATCTCTCTGAAAGGGTGCATTCCCTGTAGCTAGTGATCATATATAAATGGAGGAGACTGTACAATTACTTTACATAATTCACACTCATGCAAATTAAAAATGGCCACAGTCCATTGTTCTGAAACCACTCATTACATCTTCAGGTTTGGAAAATGAATGTCTATTCAGAAAATCCTTTCTTCCTGCATAAAAGTAGCCGACGGAGAATCTCTCTCCGCTTCCTGAGGTATGAGATGGATATATATCGATCTCTGTGTGTGCATATCCACATGCGTCTTTTTCTGTACATGTTGTATGTATGTATGTATATATTCTCACACTTAAGCATAGCTGTCTAGACATACAAACGCTGTGTACAGAACGCAGCAGTATATGTGTGGTGCTTACTGAATGCAGATAAGTACATATACAATTTCTGTGATATATGTGTATGTTGTATCTATACAGAAAGATACTGTAACCTAAGACTTTATTAAATCAAAAAGAGCATTTAAAAATTGCCTAACTTAAATCGTGTGTCACTTCAACCTAATTTGTGGGAAGCTGTTAAATAAGTCTTCCTGTCTCCCCAAAAACACCCCAAGGATCAGTTCTCTAATGTACTGTTCTGCCATCAAATCTGTATAAACAAGTATAAATGTTTAAAAAGTAAAGAATACTAATCAAGAGACGGAAGACATGTGCTGCTTAATAAATCTTGCCTTCAATTTATTTGTCTAGTATTACAAAGGCAGAGGAGATATCAATTAATATAGGCAAAGAGGACCCATAATTTATAATTAACTGGCAAGTGGTTTGTAACAAACAGCAGCTCTGAATCTAATAGCCAGTAGAAAAATAACTAGTGTTGATTTGTCCCTCGGCAAATTAATAGAGTGCTTATCAATGACAGGGTTACATAAAACTGCTAAATAAATAATCATCAGTGAGTTAGAGTGAAGCAGATCTTTAACAAGCTTAATCTGAACCTCTTGACATCTGTAGACTATGAAGAGATTAAATGCTAAGAAAGAGAAGATACACTATCCACATTGTAAGCATGCTCAGTAGCTGTGCAAGATCATGTTCTTAGGTAATGAGAAATAAGGAAACATTTTTATTACAAAATTACATTGAAAAATGATTTTCATTATAATTAGATTGAAAATTATAAAAGGTATATCAAAGAAATGGTGAATTGGAATTAACCAGATGAGAATGGCACTACATCTCTAAGCAATGAAAACACATCAGTGGAGTCAGTTTTGATATATTTTTGGCTCAAGGTTTTTTTCTTGGTTTTATTACTCACCTTTGTCCACTTCCGGTTTCTGTGTCACTTTTTGCTGATATTCCCTGGTAGTTCACTTAAATCATTACAACAGCTAAGCAGTGCACCTGATTTTCAGAACGTGTCTTATTTATGAGCCTATATATATATATATATAAAAAATCAGATATAATTTCTAGAAGTGTTTTATAAAGGCTTTTTGTGCAATAAGTCCATGTACGAAGGTCTCTCCAGTTCTTGCTTAATGATAACATGAGTTAGTTTTGTCCTGGAAAGCTTAGGGTTCTGAGAAGGCCGAGCTAGAGCCATGCTGGGGAATCTTAAAAGGCTTTGTCTCCAAGTGAAGATGTGCAGAAACATTCTTCCCAAGCAAGGGGAGAGCAGAGGCTGTTTTTCATTATGCTTGATGCGCAGGGATTTGGGACATAATGCAGATCCCATATGGTCACCAGTAGCTCCTTGCATGACTGCTGGTAATCAGTTTATGGCTGTGTCTCCTTTGCAGATTTTTTGGCATTAAAGAGGAAAGGACTTTCCTCTCTAAAACATCTAGGAATTAAACTGTAGCATGAATTCCCAGGGAATTAATTACTTTTACTTTTTCCTTGAGTCCTCTATAGTTTTCCGGGATCTGAGAAGAAAGACATTTTATGCAAGTGAGACTGCCATCTTTTTGGGACAGTGAAGGAATGTGCAAGCAAAAACAGAGTTGAGTAATTTTGTCAGAAAGTTTTGTTGGAACTTCCTGGATTTTCATCTTGGAGCAGAATCTGACCTGCAGCGAAGAGCTGCAAGTCCTCCATCCTTGTTGTGTATGAAAGCAAAGCTGCCCTGACGTAGGTGGGCAACTTCTAGTCAAGAGCTTCCTTATGAAAGCTCATACCTTCTCATCCATCCCTGTTTTAATCCTCCTTGTCCTGAAGGAGCAAAAGGACTTCTATTCTATTACTACTCATTCAAGGAAGTTTTTCTTCTAATCTTTTCAAATGTGATAATGAGGCAGTCCAGATACCAGAGATAAGTAGCTTGATGAGTCTGAATTACCTTAGGTGATGTTATGAATAGGAACTAATTGTCTGTCTGCAGAGGAGATCTTCCTGGTGAGGAGACTAATTTCATCTTTTTCTAGCTTCATGGTTGGATGTTTTTTTTGGGTGGGGGTGTGTGTGTTTGTTTGGATTAGACTGTAGATTTTCTCAAACCTCTCTATCACAGGTAGCAAAGAACATTATTAGAAAGAGAAATGTAATCTTTATATCCAGGCTCTTTTCTGCCCCTTTTCTAGACTCTTCTACCTATAAAGGTTGGGAAAGATGGGATTTTTAGGACCCACATGGAACAAAGAGAAGTTTTTCCTAGTGCATGGCTGTGGAAACTGCAGTCATAAGAGAGAAACCTCATACTAATAATGCTTCGCTAATTTATTTTTATGAATATTACTTTCCTAATTTTTATTCAGAGACTGAGTCACCACTTAAAAATAACAGAGTGGAACCTCAGTTTTATTTCCCTCCCTCCCTCAGTCCCCCCCCCTTAAATTAAGCCTCTCTATGGTGGACCAATGCTATCTAGTACAATGCTGCAATGATGGATCAATATTTCTCAATAACACTGTTTAAAAGCAAGGAACTTCCTGTTGCTTTGGGTTTAGAAACAACTTAACCTAAGTGCAGAACAGGTCCACCCCTACTTACATCTGCAAGATGAGTAGTATCTTTAAGGCCATGTGTTGTGTATACTGCCTGCTTTATGTCTGTGTATCATTGATTTGTTAACCTTTTCTATTTTTTACAGATTGTTCCTAAATTTAGTAAAATCTTCCTCCCCCACTCAAACTGCAAAGAGTTGCCTGATTGCACACAACAATATAAATCATATTGGGTTAAATAAGGAGCTAACATATTCAGAAAAATGTGCATTTCTATGGTGTAATATCATGGCATTGTACTGTTATAGAGCTGAATGTGCCTTATCTGTTTATGGATCTCCATTCATCCTACATCAGGTGGACCCGGAGATTGATAAGTGTTTCCTCGCTAGCTGTTGTTTCACATCACATCTGTGATGTGCAGATGGCTTCCCGTATGGGCATGGACTGTTTTCACCATCCACCTCTACCATATACTCTGTAGAGACTGTTTCAGTCCATGGAACAGTTTTCTGTCCCCAAGAGTGCCTTTCATGGGAGGATAGCATGAACCAAAGTACAAGCTCCTGCAAGGTTGGGAGGAGTGTTGTGAGTATGAGACATTGCTGTTCTGCACTGCATCAAATCGAGCTGAGACAGTTAATGCACTTGAAAGGAGAGGTTATCTGTGTTCATAACAGGTAGATGGTGGTATGAAGCAGATTGTTGTGGCAAAGAGGATGTTAACTATGTGAAAAATACCACTTTGAGTGGGTGAGTGCCTGTGGAGATGTGAGCAAGGGGATGAGGTAGGTGGTGTACTGTTTTCCTCATGGCACACATGCAGTGACTCTCCCAAAATTGAAGGGTTGTGTTCTGGGGGTGGGTTTTTTCATTGGTTGTTTTTGGTAGGTTGGTTGGTTGGTTTTTTTTTTTTTTTTTTTGATTGATGTTGTTGGGTTGTTTGTTTGTTTGTTTGTTTTTTAAATAAAGGAAATGTGATAGCTTCACACATTGCTGTCAACACCATGGTAGGATTGCCATGTCTAAGGTGCTATCAGGGAGGCTACAGGATCTTCATGAGAATCAAGCTGATGCAAGCATGAATACTCCCAAGAATTAGACCTTTTATACTGAAAAAATGCTGAAGGCTGAAAAGGGGCTAATTTATTTAAATTATCTGTATACATGTCAAGCCCCCTAGTTTCCAGAGGAAGCTGACAATTCTAAGTTAAAGAAAGCTTTTCATAAATTTAACAACAAAAATCTAATAAAGTTATATCAGAAAGCCTGAGCAACTGAGACGATAATCATCTGTAGTGATGCAGATGTACAAAAATACAGTTTTCTGCTATTAAGCTTTTAAATGTCAGTAAATGGCAGTTTAGTAGATCATTTGCTAATAATGATTACATTTCTCATTAAAATGTTTCCTTCATTATTCTTCAGGTAGAAATGTGTAATTCAACGATTGTTACATCAATTATACTTAAAAAGCTCATTAAAATACTGAAATATTATCTCTCGTAGCCAGCGTACTTTAAGAGTACTGTACTAATTACAAACGGAATAAACTCTTGTAATATCACCATTTGAATTGATGCCTTATAAATTCTTAATGCAAAGCTAACATATAAAGTGTAAATCAAATATATAGATCCAATAAAACAAAACCTTTTTAATCTTGTTTTACCTTCAAAAGGATTCTGATTATTGTAATTAAATAATGCATGATATAATAAAGATCTAGAATGTGTGATTATTTCATTGGCAATTGAATATTGGTGCTTTTTATTTATGCAAGCAATTTATCACAGACAATATGCATCAAGCATTAAAATATTGATACAATTATACCTATCCTGCTGAACCAATAAAAAAACTGTGACATGACTCTCTGCTGATGATACAAGGATGGTTTGAAATCCTTGTTAAATTTTAATATTCTGATGTGCTGGGTTATGCTAATTCTGGTATGGAATAATATCTCCTATATCTACTGTTCTGCCTTTTATTTCTGTGAGATTACAAATCCGGCTTCACTTAGCATGGCTAACAAGTACTGCTTTGCTTGCCACTCTGTTGGTCACTCCTAGGAAGAAACATTAAAAGGCAGCTTTGAATTCCACTTTCTAGGGTTATTATTTTGCTATGAATACAACTGTTTAATTTTGCTGCTGCTGTATCCTGTTATTCTTTCTAACATTTTTGCAAAAGCTTCTGGCCCAAGTTAGAAATAACTTGCCTGTAGTCGGTGGATTTAGTAAGACTAGTTTCAAAGCAAATGCATTTTCATTATTGTCCCACTTTCTTAAAGCTAGCATCATGGTGTCAAGATAAAATACAATAGGAACAATCAGCTGCTTTCAGTTGGAACAGCAACTCTACCAGGTCACATGTAAATTGTGAAACTGGGCAAAATTTCCATATCTTTAATCTTATTAAACAGGTTTCTTTTAAAGGAACTAAAAAGCTATACTTAATAGGCTAGTAATTATTTTGCCACGTTTCTACAGGTAAGCTGAGGTGCAGAGAACTACTTAAGGCTATCTACTGAGCTAGTCTCCTGTCAATCACTTGAAAGGAAAAGTATCCTTAACAGCC
This sequence comes from Tyto alba, assembly GCF_018691265.1. Taxonomy (NCBI): domain Eukaryota; kingdom Metazoa; phylum Chordata; class Aves; order Strigiformes; family Tytonidae; genus Tyto; species Tyto alba. The sequence goes on along the minus strand of NW_024881278.1, from coordinate 6,074,990 downwards.
CACAAAGAGCACTGGGTGCCCATCTTCATCCCCTATTTCAGCCATGTAAAGAGCTGTATTTCCTTGAATAGAATAACACTGCAAAAGTTTGTCCAAGATTAACCTATCCCACCATTCATATACTCTAATTAATCTTGTGAGGGAACATCTCAAATACATGACACGTTTTTATAGCACAAAGAAAACAAAGTTGCCTAAAACAAATACTTGCATCTCTGCTGGCTTTCAGAAATGGCCTTTGGATATTACTGTTCTTTCAAGTGAGGAAAAAAATTGCAAGCTTTTGAATAAACAGCAGTAGAAAGATCAAAAAGCACCATCAAAACATAAGGATTGTATAGCCATGGGTGAAAGTAAGCCCTTTGCTGAGGGGTCATCCTTGAAAATGTTCGGGATTTTCAGGGCCTCTTTCACTTCATAAAGTTATAAAACTATATTTTATGCGTCTGATTCACCAAATTGATGAGCACAACCTACGAAGTGTCAAATACTCGATTCTGTTTATATTCAATGACGGAAGAGAGCATTTAGTATCTTGCAAGATGAGAAGTTCTGTTTTTCCGTATTTCACCATGAATTAATCACAGTTTTTTACTGTGTTTTGAGAGCATTTTTCTTGGTTTTTTTTTGGTAGATGTACTTGTCTTTTCTCAATAGATACTGCCTGATCATCAGAAAAGTCTCTGCTATGTTGTGTTTATGAGCTCCTCTTTAGCTTAAATTAAAATCAGGCTCTCAGAACAGATAGTCCAATGACCAAAGGCTGGTATTTCAAGGCATCTACTTAGTTCAGATAAATATAACCAAAATGGGTAAGGAGGAACGTTTTAATACCTGCATTTTATTTTAATCCAAAATTGAAAGCTTACATAGAGTAAATAATGGAAAAAATAGTTAGTTAATTAAGTAGTTTGCTTGCTAATTGATTTAAAAGAATGCAGTAATTTGTAGGCATATGCTAGTGTTTGCTGTTAATTCCTATTTCCCTCACTCCCAGCTTACAGCCAGGAACTATGAAGGGACCACATAATCACAGTGCTGTCACATGTCTGACAGAGTCTGAGGACCCAGCGCATCTACCCACTTGCAATTTGCTGGCACTTTAAAGCCATTACTACATGTGCGTATTATGCTTGTGTATGTACATATGTAGGAGCAAAAAAGTCCCAAGGAAAAAGCATACTAATATTTACCTGTTGGTAGATAAGAGTATTTTCATTCTTATGTTCGTATACGTGCCTTGTTTGAAACTCTTCTGCTCTGTGGTCTGGGTTGTCTCTTTACTGTAGTTAATTGGGTGATGGTTGAGAGAAAGGACTCGGTAACATGCAGCTTTGAATCATTTGTTTTAAAGAAACAAAAATTCTTGGGGCTTATTAGCACTGAAAAATATATTAATGGTTTACCTGTTAAAGTAGCAGCCTGTACTGAAAATGTGCACCTTACAATATAGATACTTTTTCTCTATAAAAGTAGCTGATTTAGTCAGAAAGGTGACAGTTAAGACTCGTTGCAGGAGAAATTTTTGCATCTTTGCAGAGTGACTTTTTTTTTATACTTTACCATAGTGGCTGTCCATCACAGTTGTTATGTATGCAGGCTGAGTGAGCCCGCGGGGGATCCTAGTTATTTACACTCTTTTTCAAGCTTCGAAGCTGTTATAATCATTCGCTGTCAACTTTGTGCTGACACTGAATTTTACTTTGTGTTTTTTATGCTCGGTTTGGGTCTAAAATACTGGCATCCATACCCTACACTGTATTTCTATGGGTGACTGAGTTGACCAGCAATATACAGTATTACTAACAGAGCTTTAGAAACCTGCTGCATATGGAGATTTCGGGATTTGTTGATTGTGGACAGTAAACAAAGTCCCCAGGCTTTATGCTTTTATCCTAGTGGTGGCCCTCAGGAATAAACTGTGTACCGCGTTTCATCTCATTGCATTTTCATCTTTAAAAAAATGTAAATATTATTTTCGTTTCCTACAAAGCTGCAAAGTTAGAGCAGGAAAACTTTTTCATTGCCTTTTTTATTTTCATACTTGCTTGTTTTCTCCAGGCCTGTGTTTTAAGAAATGCATATTTTTCTGGGATCACCACATGTTTAGCATGAAGCAGCAGATAGTAGTGGAGCTGGTAATGGGCTAATACTTCAGATTCAAACTGAAATAATGTGTTGTGTGAAATGTTGGGAATAAATTATCATGAAAGAGCATGCATTGACAAATATATAGGGATTTTACACCCTTTTAGGTTTAGAAAGGCAAATTTGCATGCCTGTGCTTAAATGTCTTTGGTCTGCAGTGCAGTGAATAAACAAACTTGTTTCACATGCGCACTAAACCTTTCCTTTCTGAACAGGCCCCTTAACCTTAAATGACAGCACACTGACTGATTTCTGCATGTTTAAAGTGTGAGATATTCGTGTCCAAGTTACTAGCTCCTGTATGAAATCTCAGGTACTCTGGGCCCCAAGGGGAGCGATCACATAAAATGATACGACCCTGTTCTTAACTGGACTTGAAATAAAAGTGGTCAAGGAGCTTGTGTGCTTGGTCAATGTAATAAAGTAGACAAATAATTACTGAGCAAATCAAACACACTTACACCTCAGATGATTTTGAAATATTATCTATAATCGGGCACTTCTGTGCTAGGAGGAAAGGTTAATAAAGTAATTTAAAAAAGATTGTGTGGAGTATTACAGAAACAGAAGAGGACTGGTGATCATAATTGTTAATCTCCTGAAACACCAGTCCTCTACTGCACAAGGCATGTATTTTAGTGCAACTCCTTATTGTGCATTCCACTTATTACTATATTATACTGCTTAATTACCTTTTGTAAGACATCTTTTTTTAGCTTTCTTTTTTTCCTTTAATAACAAATAATGCCGATGCAAATACTTCAGAATAAAAGTTAATTTAAAGTCCTACTGGCTAAGGACTGAGATTAAAAAAAATGTAAAAATTTGCAGTAGGTAGATATTTGGAGACTGAGTGACTACAGAAACTCAATTGTGAAACACCATCATAAAGTGGATAAATACATCCTCCACTACTCTGTTTCTAACCCTGTTGTGTGTGAATGGAGCCTAGCATTGAATACAACAAGAAAGACTGAGGTTTTGCTTTTCGGTAGTTGTGATTAGTTCCCCTGAACCACATTTCTAGTTCATAGCATTCCAGACAACGAAGATAAATTTTTTTTCAAAGCAAAGAAACAGAGGTATCAGCTTAAGCAAAAGAAGGCTCTGTGTGCAGAAATCCCTCATCTTAGTTTTAAACTGTGTCTTGTCTACCTCCTTTCTTCATTCCAACACTATTATGTTTCTTGCATAGGGCGTTACTGAATGCGATTGGAATTTCTGCAGCCATCATGAAGCACTTGTACTTGGGCTCACCATGATTGGTAGGCTATAGAGCAGTTGGGAAGTTAAAATTTTCTTACCCTCATCCAGTGTCCATGAGTGGGGCTGATGTGCCATTTTCTGAGGGAGCTGTCACAAACCACGATGGTAGCAATCGTGTAAGTCTCTCTTTTGGAAAGATGGCGAGTTTTGAAATGCACATTTGCAATTTTTGCAGGAAAATGTTGTCCTTCACATAGCATAATATATTCACTGCTGAGAAAAATAGCCAACTGTCAATACTGGTAATTCATGGCAAGGAGGAAAAAAAAAAAAAAAGGAAAAAAACTCTGGGTGTACTTGAATGATTTTTCCGTGAGTTTGGTGGTGGAGGTGGTTCATCTCACACTCCTTTAGATGTAGTTATTTTCTCCAAGATATCGAAATGCTTTCATCAAGATAAAACCAAAAGCCTTCCAGTGGGCCAGGTACATCTACTCCACCGATATCTCTGGATCCACTGGTCATCTTTAACCCAGAATGCCACACTTGCCTCATAAATGGAGTACAAGGAGTATAGCATTTTGAAATGTAGAGTCTGCCACAATTTCTACCGTGTCTCTGGTGTCATTTGCCTCTCTTGGAAGGCTGTTTCCAAAAATACAGTCACAGCTGCTTGCAGCTCCTGCAGAATACTTCCCCTGATTTATAGTAGCATGGCTGCTGGTTAGGGTAGCAGGAGAACTGAGAAGATGGATATTATGGTAAATATTTATAACGGTGAGTTTATTGTGCATATATTACTATGGTTTGAATTCAAAAAAATCTACTCCAAGCAGACATGACTTTGTGAGAGAAACACAGGCCTGCTTTCCATCTCCAGGGGATATAATCCTGAGGATGTCTCAACAAATTATTTTCTCTGATGTATAATTTTGGTTAGTAGTGACTAATGTTGAATAAGAATACGCTTGTTCCTTGCATCCTTTTAAAAAATTCACTTGAGTGATTCGGTTCTGGTCAAAGCAGATTCTTTTTTCTCATTTGTAACACAAACATCCAAGTATGTTGTTTGGCTTTGCCATCTGCACAATTCTATATTATGATTGGAGTTTTCCTGTAACCTTTTCTAGATATAAGATATACAGGTGGGGAAGGAAACTGGATAACATCTATACAGGCTTTACATAATTAAGGCCAGAGCACAGAACAATGTGACTTTTTTTTGCAAATGAGGATCCAGAATTTCACACTATGAATATCTGAGATACAATACACTGAACAGGTTAGAAAAGTAATATAGTCATAGTAATTACTTTCATCTGGCAAAATATTTCAGTCAGCAATGACTAGCAATAAAGTAAAATGATCACCTTTAGTATATCTATTACAAAAACAATTCTCTCAAATAAGAACAGCTTAAAATATCCACTGGAATATAAAGCATCAGTTCTGGAGTCATGCGTTGCTTTCCTATTTTCATGGGCTCTGGTACTCTCAAAACAATTGACTTGAAATGCAAGGCCTGGTTCCAGACAAAGGGGGGAAAATTACTTCAATTAAGTATGTATAAATAAAGAGAATACTATCCATCACATGGCTGTAAAAATAAAATCTAGTTTTTTTGGCTTTTAGATTTTATACAAATCACTTATATCCTCCTTAAAAGAGATCTTTTTTTTTTTTTTAATATAAATATAGTGAATGCGAAACACCATTAATCCAGTAGTAATATCATCTGATAGTAGTTAATCCCTTCTTAGGGATGGCTTTGCCTGGTCCTTTGGAATATAGAAATGTGCTTTTACTGTTAGGCATTTTGTTTAAGCATCAATCAGTTCTTAATGCTTAATTGTCTTCTTTTTTCCCCCCCTCTGTAAAAGACCACCAAGTAAAATGAATACTGTCTTCAAAAGTATTTCCTTAGGATTCTTATTACATTCTTTAGCCAGTTATTTTGTATTCTAAGGTTATGGATCAAGGGCAGGCCCATGCCTGTGGTTTGGACTTGGCTATCTGCTGTGACAGGATGATGCAGACATACCAGAAGATCCTAATCTGTCAGAGGAAGTCTATTAAGTTCAAGCCCCTAAGCTGTCTCAGCCAAATCAGTGATACCAAACTTACATTTGTTTTTGTGATGACCATTCATTTTGGTCAAATGAAGAAATTGCTAGTGTGGGCTTTGTGGCTTCAGGGGTGAAATCTATGAATGTCACGTATCTTTTAGCCTCTCTGCTCTCTCTGAAACATTATTGAGAATGCTCTTGTATGGAAAAAAAAAACCAACCATTTTTATTGCAGCTGTTTATAAGTCACCTTGATCATAAAAAGTTGGGGAAAAGAAGCATTAGCTTCTATAGGAATAATTCTTTTGTGAATAATAGATAAGGTTGGAAAAAAGCTAGACTGTCTGCAGACAACTGTGTAGCAGGAAGAAAAAGCAATTTTGAAATACATTTGGAAAGATTCATTGTGTTTTGGAATGGTAGCAAGCACTGTTAGACTGTGGACCTTGGACTTGTTCTGGAAGCTATGACCTTGGCTGGGTTTGAGGTCTACTCAGTGCAGAGATCAAACAGAAAAAAATTATTTAAGGTATTTTACCAGTCTAACAGATTTAAGTACAGATCTTCAGTTTCTGTTTAAATATCCACCATTATATATCAAGACATGTATCAGACAGTGAATGTTGAACTTTTTGTCCTGTTTTAGTCATAGAATAAAAAATATAGGGCAGATTTGAGCCATTTTTAGTGAGATAAGAACAAATTGCTTACTTTGTAGCCTTTTTAATCTCCAAGACATCGTCTGTCTCAATGATGTTTGATATTACAGCTTCTTTGTCTCTCTTTTGGCAAGTTATGAGGTAAAATTATGTCCTTATTGAAGTTGGATTTTGGCCATATACTTCAGGGGGATCAAGTTTGCATCCCGTATGTAGTCCCCTTTTGGCTGGATCTTGTCTGGCAAACTTTCACCAACAAAGATCTGAGCTCATGAATCCAGAGTGAATCTAAGTGATCTCTTGAATCAGAAGTCATTTATTTGGTCATGTTGGAGTTTTCGTAACTTAGTGGTCCATGCTCAGATAAAAACTTGCAGATCAGATCAAGCCATAAGTGGTAATGTTAGTTTACTCCCTTCAGTATGCGAAGAGAGATTGCACAGGCAGTTGCATAGGTAGCACATGTAGGCTGGAGAAGTGCTGCATCCCTTGGAAATGTCTGTGACGCTTGGCTCATTTTTTACTTTGTGCTGTTTTATTTCTGCATGGGACTATTTAGAAAACTTCAATTGAGAGCATTGTTTAAAGGGTGTGGAAATGGGAATCAAAATCTGGTCTTTAGAAAACGTGAGTTTGATTATGCCATGTTGTACCCTAGCTTCATTACCTCTGTTCTACTGTTTTGTTCAAGTTCTCTCCATATAAGACTCTTGTTTATAAGTTTATGTGACTTTCCACTCCTCTTCTCATTCCTTTTGACCTTGCTCCTGTTTTCTCCTCCTCCCTGTTTGCCAGCTACTATACTTAGGACAGCTAATTCTTCAGGAGGGCCTGTTTCCTCAGGAATGTGAAACGGCATGCGAAGTCCTGAGCTAATTCACCAAGTTCCACAACTGGCAGTAACAGCTGGATGCAAAATGTGTGAATGGAAGGCTCCTGCGAGAGGGATTAGTAAATAGATATAGAATGGAAAAACCCCAAAGTACTTAGTCTTTTGTCATCACGTTTTTAAAATGTAGGCCATGTTTAACCTAACAGGTTTTGTGTTTAGGAAGTTACACTCGAAAACTAATCTAGTGTATGCCTTTCTTTTATAATGGTAAGATAAACATGATTTTTAGGGGATTTTTTGATAGCCAAGTTATTTCAGAATGTGACACACACGTACAAAAAATTACTTTCTTTTCACTTGCCTTTATATAAAAGAGTATAAGGTATGTCACTTCTCCTAGGTCTCCTGAAATGGATCACTGACTGTAGCAGATAGTAAGTAGTATACGGTTTTTGTGCAAGAAAACAAAGTTTGCAAAGATATAGTTAGGTCCATTTGCTTTCAAAAACAGTAACATTGTAAGGAGAAAAAAAATTATTTGCTAATTACAGAAATTGCTGAGTTATTTTAAAAAAAAAAAAAAAAAGGATTTAATTTAAAAGCTAGCCTTATAAAACTTTACTTGTGTGACTTCCTTTGTTCTCATCAATAGCTTCACTGGAAGCACTGTTTTTAAGACTAATAGTAGGAAGTGCCAGAACCAAATCTGTGAAGTTCCCAAACACACTGGTCCTGGACTCTATGTTTGAAAACTAGCTTAAATTTATCCATGTGCTCAGGAGCCTGCAGGGCAGTCGCCTCGCAGTGTGGTTCCCTTTCTTTCATCCCAATTCGGATGGATATTAGCATGCATCAAGCCAAGGTGCGAATTTAGAGCACAGGAGCAACACCATACTAAGCCTCAGTGTGACACTTTTTAGCTTGCGCTGAGAGCACCTTTGTAAGATATGATTTAGCAGAAGTATTTCTGGGGTGCATCTACACTGCAGGTAAAGATGTGACTGAAATCTACGTGCCTGCCCTGGACTTGCTTTGAACTCGACCTTCTGCAGATGGCCCTGCAGACACCTCCTCACAGGGTGTCTCATCAGTATTTGTTCTGCTTCTGGGTGTTGTACTTTTGGAACCACGTGCAGCTCGGCACTGCCACAGTTAGACTGCTACCAGTTGAAAGCTAGTTAGCAGAAAGCCACCTGCTGCAGTGCAACCTTCCAGAAATACTTTTGAGATGGATGAGAGCACTGTGTTTCCCACCTGCACTCAAACATAACCTTCTCTGGTTCCAAAGCAGTTTGGACACCAGTCCCTAAGCAAGTGTAGGCTTGCAGTCGAGCTGCCAAGTACATCAAGAGGGAAAGGCAAGGCTTTCACCATCCCTTGGTGTGAGCCCAAGCACATCAGGGGATAGGTATAGCCTAGGCTGAGCTTGCCTGTCTGAGTAGCCCAGACTGCACGGAACCAGAGGTGGTGGGCGTTTCTGCCAAGTTCAGCAAAGCATCACTAGAGATGGCCTCTGTCCTAGCTTTGAGAAACTGGTGCTCTGTAAATTCACCTGTTGCTGCATTGGTTACAGAAGAAAAAAGAGATTATATGGTGCTCTATGGGCTGATATGGAGTCAGTAATGTCTCATCACTCTGCCCACAGTATGTGCAATAGTGAAACATCATGTATAATGAGGATACTGCTGTCACAGTGAGTATGGTGGAATGTGGCAGGAGGAATTAGAAAACACAGTGTTCAGCTAAGTGAAGAAATTGGAGATCAAACCCTGAAATCAAACCTGCAGCACATTTTTGTTGCTGTCTTTTGCTTTGGAAAAATGTAACTGTTCTCAAAAGGAAAATGGTAAAAACCAAAACTGTTGAGAAAGCTCTAAAATTACATATAAAGGTGTTCCAGCTAACTGCTTCTAGCCACCCAAAAGCACGAAACTGGCAAAAAAAATAAAATTTCAGATTCCAGCAGATTGGACTGATCCCTCATATTTTGTCTTTCCAGTCACTTAGATGTAATGTTTAATCATCCATATACGTTCTGAAATAGAAGTTGCTGATTTTCTGATTTGGACTCCTCTTAGAGCAATCTGAGGGATGCTGTAGCCCAAATTAGCTGGCTACCCTGGAGTGAGGTAGTATCTTGTTGTTGTAGAGATGTTGTGGGTACTTTGTGCACCCCTTAAAATCCTCAGGAAAGTCCTTGTACTCCGTTCGTCAATGAGCACACAAAATAAGTTCACAAGACTGTTTCCTGTTAGTCAGAGTACCCTGTAATATTGCTTCTTTCAGATTGCTCCTGCATACTGAAAAAAAATTGTTTGTTTTAAAAGACCCTATGTATGTGTACAAAACTGATTTGAATAATTTTAAACATGTAGCAGTATACAATATTGCCGCTTATGGCAGCTGAACAACTAATCTACTTGATGCAGTGATACTAAATATGCTTCAGAGAACATGTGTCAGTCACACGGTGTGTGTGTTAGAGCTCTTCAATAAGGTTTTAGTTATTTCAAGTCAGTATTTTCTGTTAGAATCCCCCCAGCTAAAAAATAAAATGAAAAGGCAAGCATCAACCTTGCATTTCAAATATGATCTGGAAACAAACCCAATTTACAATTCACTAGATGAAAATTGTTCTCTTCTGCCATAATTCAATTCACATTTGGTTTATTTCAGAATTCATGTATTATAACCCTTCTTGCTCACACTTATGAATATCTTGGTTTGTTGCATCCACTGAGTTTTATTTTTTTATTATTATTATTATTTTTTTATTATTATTATTATTTTTACTTTTTCTGGGTTGTAAGCAGAGGCCTCCCCCTCCCTATGAGACCTTCCACCTGAGGGCAGCACAGCCATCAGCTGTGACTAACTTACGCAGAGTCAATCTTTCTTGTCCCAGTCCGCCTTCATCACAGCTCCAGGTCAGGTTTTGTTTTAATCCTCCCCTCACATTGTTTGCAATAATGAGATATGATCACTCTAACTTTTCAGACCTTTCAACTTCATTTTACTGTGAGCTGCATCCCTTACTTTACATTATGATATAGATAATTTACCTCTGTTGTTCCCGATGCCATTAATAACGTACAGCATCTATCTTTGTTTTACCTTAATTTATTAATGTTAGAAGTAGCATATGCAGACTGTGGTGCTGGGAGGGGCTGGATATCAACATGAAAATGTATACTTTTAACTTCATGCTATCCCAAATGAAACTGAACCTTTTTTCCTACTATTCTGAGATTTCTTCTCTTAAACTGGATCTGACAGTGCAGGAGGTAACACCTTTCAGCAGGTAAAATATGTTGTTATGGAAGGGATGTATGGCAGGGATGCTGACAACAATTAGCACATGCTACTCATTAACAAACGGAGATTACAACTGAGCCGAAATGGCAGGCTGCCATCAGCGTGATAGTTACGGGGCAGTTTAATTTCTAACGAATGTGAGCACTGGATTAGTAACAATATTCAACAAAATGCTGCCTGCATTCTCTTATGGCTTTCATTACCAAATTGAAAATCTGTGTAGATTTCTGAAAATTACTTTTAAATGTAGCCAATCTCCTCGACTGCAAGGCTTGATTTGCTGGTGAGGGAGTCCTGCTGTGAGATTTTAATGAAAGATCATAGTGCCCCTCCAAGACCGTCAAAGAGCTATGGGCCCTAAAAGACCTGAAATAATCTGTTTTACTTTTAATGGCAGCCATTTTATATTCATTAAGATCAAAATGCAGTTTTGCAGGCAAATTGCAAAGCTGTTCCACTCACAGCTTGAGAACCTGGAGGCCCTACAGCTTTTTATCTTGTTCATAAGCAAATATGCAGTTAATATCTTTTAATATGCTTTGATGCTTGGTACCTTATGGGTACATTGTACTGGAGGTTAGAGAACTGCATGTTTCTTTGGCAGTGCTAGCAACGAACTAAAGCACTAGTCCTTTTATTTCCATAATGGCAGAAGAAATGAGTCTTTTTTTTTTTTTTTTTTTTTTTTTTTTTTTTAATATGAGCTCTGCTCAAATAAATTGTAAAGCACCGTGTAGTATATGTTCAGGGTCTCGTAGAAGGCACATTTTTTTCACTACATTCCATCTGTTGGTGGTTCTTATTATTTAAATTTATACGGCCACATTATTTAAATGTAAACAGCCAAATAAGATAGGATCAAATCATTGGCATCTGGGAACTGTGCTCTTATCCTCTTTGATTGTGAGGTTGTGTGCATTAATAATGGAGTTCTAAAGACTGTGATTCCACCTGATATACTGTATGACCTTAACAGTTGTGATTTTATCAGGGTTTCACTGTATGAGAAAATGAAGGTATTTTGCAGCTCATTTCTGGCAAGGCTACTTTGCATTATCTTGTGTCCAGAGTAGTTCTGATTTTTGTGTGTGCATATTTTATATAATTTTTGTTCTTGATTGCTGTATTTCTGGTCATGTTACAGATCACATTCCCTCAGATTGTTTTCAGTGAATGAACTTTACCTTCACACTATATGTGTTGGCTTAATTGCGTGCTCGAAGTGATATGTTGTCATCTCATCGTGCGTCGTGTAAAATTTATCACTAGTGGGCAGAATTCTGCTCTGCTCTGAAGCTATTGCTCAAGATCTGAGATTGCAGAGAGACTGGTGAAAGCCCCTTGTTGAGAATGGGGCAGTGGGAAAGGTACTTAAACATCCTCTCTGAAGGATGGAATTATGCAGAAGTTTGTAATAAGCATTTTCTACATCTTACATACATGGTAGAACTTAACTTTTCCTCTTCGTTTTCCTCACTCTTTTCCTCTTTTCTGTTGTTATCCAGTAGAAGGTGCAAGAGTGTTGTGCCCTGTTTTCCTCTTTCAGCCAGGAAGATGCACTGAAGATCATATAAAGAAAATTGTCAGGAGTGGTTGATTTAAGAAAGTGGTGTCAGCCTCTTTATGGAAGTTAATTCCAATTGTGTTGCCTAAAAAAAAAAAAAAAAAAAAAAAGTGTGTTAAGGCAGCTCCATCAAGAGGGTAGACACTCTGTCCCTGGGCCCTCCCAACTTTTGTGCGTATCTGTGCCCCACAGGCATATTATAATATTGTATGACATGTTTACAAGTTCTAACATCTTACTTTGTGCAACTGCATAGCTTCCTCGCAGGGCTAGAGAACTTCAAGCTTTGTATGTCTGGCAAAGATGAGGGAATTTGATAACCTTCTCTCTTCGGGTCTTAGGGCGAGTTGAATGCGTCTGGCCTGCCAAGGCACAATTTAATGGGCTTCTGAAAACACTCAAAAGGCAGACATAAATGTGTGGATGGGCAGCCAGCCAGGGTGACCTGGGGGATGGGGCCAGTCTGATTTTAAGCAGGGTAAGGTCGTGAAGGAATGTTTGAGGACAAAGCTGGCTGGGGGAGTGCACTGAAATCCTAATGTTTGACTGGAATGGATTTACAGAGCTTGAACCTGACTCTGTAACTTAAGAGCAAAAGCATTCCCACCTGTCCAGCTTTAAAAGGGAAATGGAAAATGTAAAGAATATATAATTAATTTCAATTACAAGCTTCACATATCTTTTGCTTGGATATACACTATCTTTATTTCCTGCAACGACTTTAAGATCCAGTGCAGGAACTGTATCAAAAATAAGATAGAAAACAGTTCACTCCTATAAATCTGCTTGTTTTTCTTCCCCCCCCCCCCCCCCCCCCCCAAAGTTTTGGAACACCTTTAATGTTTGAGATTTTGACTTTTGGTACTCTTTACAACATGTATTTTACTCACATAATCTACTTAAAATGGAGCCTCTTCAATCCGATTTCTTCCATTAAGGAAGATTTTTTTGAGACCCAGAGAGAGCTTGCTGTAATGGAGGCATTAAAAGATAATGGCTTACATGCTGATTGGTATAATTTGGGAACAGAGTAATAGGAAAATATTGGGGGGAGGGAGGGAGGGGAGTTGTCTTTGCTAAATTAGCGTAAAGGGGAGGAGTTCTCTTTCCATTTTTATCTAAATGAGAAATCATTGCTCTTGAAGTTGATCACTTTTATTTTGATTTACTCTGTGCTACTTATGGGTGAATTATAAATTTGAGGTAATTGAAATGTGCCTGCATAGCACAGTTAGCCAAGGAGGGGTCACTGTGGTGCGCAGGCTGGATTTGCATTTGAATTTGGCAAAAGGCAGATACAAGTGGGACTGTAAAACATTTTTGCGTACAGAAGCTACCTGCCATGGGACTATATCATGACATGTGAGAGCTCTGGATGGATTATTGAAGAGTAAAAAAGCCACCATCATTATATTGATGGCAAGAATGGAACCTGTTTCCAGGAAGCAATTTTCATTCAAGATATGCTGCCCTTTGGATTTGAATCATCTGTGTATTATAAATCTGAATATTTGGTTCTAAACGTAACAGAGTTCATTTGCTTCTAGAAAGTGATACCTTGAAGTATGGCAGGAAGAAGTGGTATCTTGCAAATTTGACCCTCCAAAAAAGTTATCAGAAGTGCCCTGAAGGGCTGTCCTAGTTCCCAGTCCTGTTCTGAGACATGAAATTATGTCAGGTGGGTCATTTGACAGAAGTACTCAAACTGAAACAAATTTGGAGTGCAGGAGAGAGGATGGTGACAGGAACAGCTGTCCTTGGGATCTTATTTAGAAAATGCAACAAGATTTTACTTTAACGGGGTCTTTCAGGCAGAAAAATATGGCAGTAACATGTGTAAAGGAAATTTCAATATGTTTTGACAATAGTGTAATCTAGAGAAAGTGTTATCCCCCTTGTGGAGGTCATCATTCTTAATATAGTGTGTGTCATCAATTCTCAGGACAACAGGGAAAATGATCTAGTCAATACATATGAAACAGAAATCATGCATAAACATGCTGCCTCACTATAAAGTGGGTGACACCAGTGAAAATTGGATAGCAGGCCTGGATGCAATTTTCCGTAACTTCTTATTATTCATAAGATCGTGTGATCTAATAAGCCACACCTCAAATTACTGTCCATTGAAGGTACTCTTGAATGATAGATTCTGACAAACCAGACAGAGAATATATTATGATTAAGATCTGATGCCAGTAGTGCTGGACTACCAGCTGCTGACTTGTTTCAGCTCCCTTCTATCAGTGCGGTGGTCCTCCTTTTTTAGTTTGTTTCTAAAATGAGGAAGCATGAATCCTTAGTTTATAAATGCTTAAAAGAAAGAAATTTCTAAATGATTGTTCTGTGTGTCTTGTTCTGAATGCAGCTCTGTTTAACTTTGATCACGGAAGAAAATAACAGGCAGTTAAAGAACAATAGGGAGGAAAAAGTAGAAATGTAAGTTTCAAAATTATTTTAAAAGTATGGCTGTGTTGCTTAAATATTTGCTTGTATGCCTGTTACTTTAAAAAGTGTGTTGCTTTGCTTTCAGAGTGCTTCGATGCAAAAATGAAAAAGGGAGGGAGCGCGGAAAGAAAGTCTTTGTTTATAGTAGTGAAGGGGCTCTAATTAAGAAGAGTGACTCTGCAGGAGGATTTTTTTTGTGTGTGCTTTTAAATAACTGCCCTGGTCTAGGTCTGTGAAAAGGACTCTGCCCCTTTAATTCATCAAATGCAGAAAAACTGGCGTATCCAGTATCTACAAGCCACATTCCAAAGGGAGATGTTTTCAATTCACTCATTATAGAAAGGTCAGTCAGGTTCAAGTTCAATGTCATGGAAAAGAAGTACTCTCTACAAGGAGTACCACCCACACATGAAAAAGTGGAGGGAGAATTAGATGAACTATGTAACCTAATTTTTTGGGCAAATACAAGAAAATTAGCCCTGTGTGCTATTTGAATTTAAAACCACATATTAACAATTCAGCTCTAGAAGGTGATGGGAACCACAACAAAGTAAACACGCTCTCCAAACCACTCGGCTGTAATGATGTTATTAGTATGCATGTTGCTGAGCCCAGATGTAGCCTTTAACAGTCCAAGCCCTTCCAGTGCTTTTTGTTATAATGGCTTCAGACTCCTTTCAATGTGGGACACTCGGAGACCAACATTGCAAAGGACGGGATCAGAAGATAATTCGCACTGGCAAATGGAACATGACTGTGATGTCCATCGCCACCGTGTCCCATTGTCTGCAGTGATAATAGAGACAGCGTTGGGAGACAACAAAGCACCCACAAAGAAGTGTGGGTTAAGTGTCAGAGAAGCTCTGAAGGGCTCAGCTACTGAGCAACCTTTTGGCTGGTGGCAAAACGCTTGCCTAAGAAGCAGGAGACTTGAATTTGAGTTCCTTCCAGCGACCTCACTTACATACACATTCCTGAGCATGTTCTTCTTTGTTATGGAGATATCTGATGGCCTTCAGTAACTTACACCGCTAAACACAATCCCACCCGACAGTACAGTGGATCATGGTTATGAAATGCTCTGCCCGATCTAGGTAAAAATTTACATTTTAATACAGTCTAGTAGAACTGCTGGGGAACTTTTGAAGGGCTTGTGCTGATCCTGCGCTCTGAATGTGAGTCTTAAAAAATGTGATTAAAAATAACGAAGTGGCTTTTGACTAATCTTTTAGTATTTTTTACAGCTTTAGTCTCTCATCCTGCACTGTTGTTTCAAAATTTATACATACAGCTATGTTGCTTTTGGTACAGATCTCTGGAAATATGAATTCGTACTGTTTTCCATTTTTTGAAGGAGTAAGTAAACACTGGTAAGGCTGGTGTTGCACGGTGTGATTTAGTGTAGGTTAACGTAGTGCAGAGGGTATTTTGCAATAAAATTTTAAATTAGGGAGAATATATTTACTGCCTGTCGTGAGCCTGGCTTATGAACTATAGGCTTGATATTTGGCAGAATGTGTAAGAACTGATAATTAGGTGTGTGCGTGTAGGTAGTGACATTTGTTTAAAACAAAGTACTGTAAAACTGAATTCATTTATGCCTCTTACTTTGTTCGGTTGCTCATAGACAAGTAATAAAATATACCAATAATATCTCTGTTTGCAATAAGCTTTAATTATACAGACACCTGATAAAATGCAGATGAGCTATCTGCTCTCTGTGTATGAGGAGTCTAATAAATAGAACTGGCAGCTCATCTATGTGCATGTATGTGTGTGAGTGAGAGAGTGGGAAAAAGAGAGGGGCTCATCTGTAATAACATTGATAGCTTTGAAGGTGGGACTTAGTCATTTTCACAGCTTTATTGGCTGAAATTATCAGATGAAGAGGTTTGGCACCGTTGTGCTTGTGTGTTTGTATATATGCTTTTCCCCCATGTATGTAGGTAAAGGGAATAATGGACAGGTATAAAATTCTCTGCATTAATGATCTACCTTATATTTTTATTTTAATGATTTGAAGATCTACTTTCTGCTCCCTTTACTAATGTCAGTAAAACGGAAAGATTTACCTACTTGAGAAGGAATTTCAAAATGCTCTGGGGAAATGTGGACACAGGATACTGGTTTATTTATTTTATTTTATTTTTTTTTTTAAACTTGTGGATCCTGACCTGTGGTGTTTACAAGTCTAGTTTCTTTTCCAGGCAGAGGCTAGCTCCTACATTAACTTTCTGCACCATGGTCAGTAAGAATCCATTTGATGCAGGCATCGCCTTCTCCTGTTATGGCTGGATGTTGTAATGTCATGAGTGTGCTTTGAAAGCTGCAGTGGGACTCTGCCTCTCCTGCGTTCTTTAATCATGGCACCTAGGTCATATATGAAAGCAAGTCTCAAAGGCGTGTAAGGTCAGTGAAAGTAGTGTTTAGTTTAATTTCTGCCTCCCTCATCTTTTCAGTCTTCACTGAATTATCCCAGATCTCATAAGAAAACATCAGTTAGTGATCATTAATCCTCTGCATACTTAGTGTTTGTTTACCTTTTTTAGAGGATGCTGGGGACTGCCTGAAATCAGGCCTGCAGTAGCATTCACTGTTTAGTGTCAGACATTTATTCTAGTAACTGTCCTGAAAGGAAAATATGTATTCTACAACTGGTGGAAGTTAAGGAATTTTTCCTTAGCTCCAGGACCCTGAAGTCCAGAGTTTTTGTTAAAGGAGAACACGATATATGACACTCCTGTTGTTTCTTACTTGCTCTTAACTCTGGGAGAAAGGAGAATTGCAAGTGTTGCTTCAACTGGTATTTACGTGAGTGTTTACTTTAGTCAGGTCACACAAGCTATCTCCCAGTAGCAGAGTGCATGGGGTACGCTCCTGAGGGCATCCTCCAGGTTAGCTTTCATAATACTCCTGATTCAAACTAAAATATTCATATAAGAACACCTTGGGAATCCCAGAGTTATTTAGTTGTTTGTGTAGTCCTTACAGTGTGATGCTGAGTTAAGACAAGCAGTTGGATCCAGCCTGGGATCATATTAGATAAGGCTTTTTCTCAAACAGTGTGTTAAGGGCAATATCATGTCTCTGCCAACATTTAGCTGGTCCTTCCATATCTACTAGTCTGTAGACCCCAGCTTTCTGTAGCTCAAGATGCCCAGAATAATGTATAGAAAGTTATAAAACCCACAGCATTTGGGAGTCTCTGCCACTGCTGAGGAAATTCCAGGTTCTCTATATTTCACATAGTGATTGACAATTCTTAGACAGAACTATTCTAAATGCCTGCTACTTTAAGGAATATATGTAATCCTGCTCATAATGAAGACAGATATTCTGCCAGAAGGTGATAGAAAACAATACGCTGGAAGCATCAGGCCTGAGGGAACAAGATTTGGTAGGAATAAAACTTAAACTGGCTGAGAAGTATTATGAAAAGTGTGGAAGGGTGGAGTCAGCCTTGTAGAGGAATTTTGACAGCATTCAAAATCCCCAGCAAATAAAGCACACAGGAGTCATCAGACCCGTGGGCTGGATCCACCATCAGGTGGATATTGTGTGAGAGGGTAAAGGGACGGTAGCCTCAGCATTTGGGAAGTTTGCTGTGGCATGTGTGAGACACGCTCTGTGAGGGGGAAGAATTCGTGCCCCTTCACCAGCACTGGCTTGCTTTGTTCACAGCTGTGCTCAGCCCTTAAACATTTGTGTTGACCTGATGGCAAGTGAAGATGTGTAGAGAAGGGAGTTCAAACTGTTGATCTGCCAACACAGGCTTTTGCAACTTGACTCCAGTTGTTTAAGATCTATGATCTGCAGTTGAGTCATTCTCTTCCCATTGAGGAGAAATGAAAGATATCTCATGTGTGTCACATTAACATGCAAGCAAGGTTATTGCAAGGTGGAAATGTAGAGATTCTAACATAGAAATATCTTGTTTTCAACTCATATTGGGATGAAGGTTTAAATACTGAAATTATATTATGAACTGTGGTTTGACAGTGCTAGGGAGTAGCTGAAGTGTGCTAATATGAAAGATCCTGAACAATGTAGGGAAGAATTACTGATTTTTGTGTGATTTGGTAGGAAAACTGTTTGGAATAAGAGCAAAAGGTCCTGCTGAACTTACATGAGCCAGAATACATGCAGGTATACAAGAAAGTGTCTGTTGTTGTGGCTAGCACTCACAAGAACTGGTGTACGGAAATATATAGTACCTGTATATTTTTATACTCCTTGGGGTGACATACAAATTTATGTACATATGTATTTTTCATCAGAAGTTTAGAGTTGACAGTATAATGTGCTAGTTGTCAAGGTGTTCAAGAGGGTTTTTTTGATGAGAATCTCAAAGAAACCTGAGATAGGTACCAAACTTGTGCACCAATTTCATATTTTCTCCTTTTTGTTTTTCTTCACCTTGCTGGGTACAAGCCTGGGCTGGCACAGCTCCACCAGCAGTCTCTGCCCCCCCACCACCTCTGCCACTGCCTGTCAGGTGAACCTGCCCCACCCTGATCTCAGCCCCAAGCCTGGAGCACCTCTTCTTCCTCCTCCTCCTCTCCCCTCCCAGCTCGCAGGGCTGTTTCTGACATTATTTTTTTTTTTAATTTGTTCCTCACACCTCGCTGCCGGGTGCCATTTTGTCTGTTCTGAAACCCGCTTCCCCTGAGGGGCTGGGTGGTGCCCCTGGGCTGGAACCAGCTGGAACCGGCTCTGCCTGGCAGGAGGCAGCCGCCGCCTCTCCTCACGGCGCAGCCGACGCCCGGGCACCCACACCTGGTACAAGTGACGATCTGGGAAGGAAAGTCAAAATAAAGACGATAGAAGACTAATAAAAAAGAAATGTGAGGAAAACAAGGGTGAGTAACACATAAACGAGTGATAATACTCAAGCCGTGGAGGCAGCAAAAGGCACTGAGTTGTTTGCGCAGCCGTAAACGGGTGGGAAAATGGTGAAGTGTGTGGGAGACCAGCCTGGGTGAGCTTTGTTCAGGGAGTCTGGACAGAAGCCTAAACGTGAGGAGAAGGTGGTTGATAAAGGAGGATGAAAGGAAGCTGGGGTTCTGGGGGAAGGAGAAGCCCCCGGGAAAGGAGGGGAGGTCTGCAGAAGGTAGAGGCAGCAGCGAGTCTCCTAAGAGGAGCCAGGGGTTGTCCAGTGTGCAGAGCCCACACTGAGGGATAATGTCACAACCTATGTCATCAACAAAGGGGGACAAACCGAAGGCACTCATTATATATGAATTATAAGGATTAGAGTATGTTTTTAGTAACTGTAGTGACAGGATATGTATTTGTGGTGTTACCAGCATGAGTAAGGTGGGGTTTTGGCCATTCTGCCTGTGAAGAAAATAAATGTGTGAATTGCTAAAGTATGGTAAGGAACTCTTAATTTCTCTAAGGATGAGAAAGCAGTGCTGTACAGGTATGTTTCTGCATATGGATAATTGCTTGTTGGAGCTCATAGAAACAGTGAGTTTGGACAGAAGCTGTAAACGCTAGTGTATTTCCTGTAAACATGGAAGAGGCTTCATTTACCTTTAGTTGTAAGGATTGCATAAAAAATACCCTCATGAACAACGGATTTATCTTTTAGGTCAACTCAGTTTGTACATATCATCATCCAGCAAGTAAGGTAAAATACTTACCTCGAATTATATAGTAGCCAGCCAGACTAAATTTCCTTCAGTGCTGGATACCATAAATTTTGCACACGTATGATAGATATTTGGCTCCATCTCTAATATCTTTAAAGAATAAAAACATTTTAATTACTCAAATTGTTAATTAATATGTGATTCATGCCACTATAACAAGATATATCAGCAACACTCTTAAAATCAATCACATGAAGGTTACTGTTTTATTTAGGAGAAAATTGAAGATTCTGTGTTTAATTAAAAACTTTGTGTTATATCTAAAATATCTACATTGGCTTTTATCACTCTATAGTTCTGTTTTTAAAATTCCAATTTATTTAATTATGCGAATTATTTTTAATCTAAAATGGTCATTGAAGTTAAGCAACTCTAGAGAATGAAAGTTTACAGCTGCTAGTGGCTTCAATTTTAGGAATGGGCAACAATCATGTAAGAGAATCAACTATTAAAATATATGATCCTTTCATTTAAAATCAGAATAGAAAGAATTGAGTTTTCAGAGTTACTTACATGGAAACATATGTAAATTTTGTAAAGTAGAACCAAGAGTACTGAAATAAAGCAAGAGAGGTAAAATATAATTTAGCATGAAACTCTTAAGTGGAAATCAGAATGCTAATACTTCTCATTTTGGCTTCTGAGTAATAGAATAAAGAAGTTACTTGTACAGATGCTCCTTAATGTCTGCTCCTTCTAAAATCTATAAAGGAGCTTCTCTTGTGTTCTTTTTCTCAGATATTAAAGGTAAGGGTAATACTCAGCCCTGCGTACATGTAGCTATGTATCTATACATGCACATTGTCTATGTGCCGGTAACTCAGACTTTACTTTTTGTACATCTGAGTGTAAGGTTGAAATTGGTTGGCAATATTAACCAGAAAATGTAGCTCTGTGTGGATAACTATCTGAATACTTTGAATCAAACTCTACTCTTGTACGTGTAGATATGACTTTCAGTGACTTTGTGTCTCCTTGCTGTATCTGTGTACATATCTAGAGACAATACAACCGCATTTTTTTCAACCATCTGAAGCACAGATGTGTGTCTCACATCTGTCACAAAATGGCATGTCACATATTATTCCACTGGCTGAGTTACGGCATCAATGTTCTGTTTCCTCTGGCAACTCTGGCAATTGCATAGACTCAAAGACTTTCTGGCTGGTCGGGTCTTATTCAGACCTAATTAAATGAAGTCTGTATATGAGAAGGCTTTGAGTGATTTTTTGGTGCATCTTTTTATTCCACTGTGGTACTACTGGTGTCATCAATCCAAACAGCAGAATTGGGGATGGACAGAGAATAGGAAAGACAGAGCAGATGGAAGAGGGAAGAGCTAAAGAAAATGAACACATGCAGGGAGACAAAGTATGTCTGGGGCAGAAGAAATTTACATGAAAATTTAGGGAGTGTGGCATATGTTTGTTTATTTTCCGTGGTTATTTTGGTAATACAAAAGCAGTTAAGGTGAATATTTGGACCTTTATTGTTGTATCTATCTTCTTTCCGCACCTTCTGCAGATTTCTTTCTTGTACCTTTGTTTTCTGTCCTATTTCCTGCTTGGAGATGAACATAATCTTTCAGGGTAACTTTTTCAGTTATTTTATTCTACATAAATTCTCTCTATGGCATGGTGAGAGATCCTGTCCACACATCTGCACAAACGTTAGTGTCTGAAAGCTGGTAATGCAGAGGGGTTAGGAGCAAATGTCCTGGTGGTTGACAGTGTGCGTGGGGGGAGACTGTAAAGTTGATCTTGTTTTAAGATAAAATCACCTTCCCCTCTATTAATGCCTTACCCTGAGCTTTGTTACATTGTTGCTATGATGTTGCAACATTGTTTCCTATAGAATTACCACACTGAAATACTTAATTCAGTAACTTAAATACCTAATTGGGTCATACAGTCCAGGAGTTCAGTGGTTAAACCTGGTATGTTGCGTCATACCACAACAAAAAGCTCTCTGTAGTGAAACTGTAGGAGTTCACGACCTGGTTTTTTTTTTTTTTTTTTTTTTTTTGTTTTGTTTTTTATTTGAGAGATGGCAGTCAGATATACTAAAGCACAATACACTAGGTGTTTAAACCTTTATATATCTTAGAAACTGCCCCTGCTACAGCCATTCTCCAGCATTTCATTCTTCATGTGAGTTTGGACAAGAAAGATTCCTCTATAGATCTTTGCTTGACGGCAGTGATTTCATCCTGTGTCCCACCTGACGAAGCTCTATGGCATACTAGATGTTCCTAGACTTCAGTTTAGTGTCTGATGCTCTAGCATAATGGATGTTAACAACATGTCTGTGGCTCCACTCTGTAGTATTTCGCTGTTTCTTTCCATCACTGAAACAGCAGCAGCTCATATAATGTTTTGCAAGTTTCTCCTTTTCAGGAGTACATTTGCAGATCATGGTCTTTCGAGTTGAAATCAGCCTATAAAATTTGTGGGGAATATTTTGTACAAAGATGTCTTTGAAGCAAAGGCCCAGATCTAAATGTCTTGTCCTAAAAATTTGAATTTAAATTGCATTGGTGGCCACTGTATTTGAATTAGTCATGGCTAGCAGCCAGTAATAGGGCTGCTGAAAGTTTTGGCCATTTTGGCTCATTGACTTAAATCGTTTCAAGGAAATGGAAAACCATTGAAGAAATCCTGACCAAACAGCAAGTAAATAGTTTTTTTTTGCAGTGAATACTTAGCTTTGTACTTGTTGTTAATATGTCATTAACAGTATATCTTTTAAAAACTGCAGTTTTTTTAATATATCCGACTTTTCCACTTTTCCAGGAATGGTTGTGTTTTGCCACTCAGCTTTGTGCAAGATAGAAAAGACCAATTCACCTTTTCCTTATACCTCTGAGGTGCCCAAAGCACATCCATAGTTCAATGTCATCTGAGAGAACCGGGGATGACTTCTCCGCAAGAGTCAATAGAATTTGTGCCATTGACTTTGCAGATCCAGCATTTCACCCATGCAGTCTGCCTAGTGATTTTTAGTATTGATGTTCTGTGACAAAACTTATACTTCCTTTTTATAGAAACATGCTTCTTCCAGTGATGGACATGACCCAGCAGTTTAAGTGGCTTGACTATATCAATTTATTCAAGGAAAAAAAAATTAAAAAGGTAGTCTATGTTTAAGTGCTTTAGCTGAAAACTCGTCACACTGTCTCCTTTTTTCATTCTGCAGTCTTTTTAAGTAATGTACTAGGGAGATGATCTGTAATAAATAAAGGACAAAGAATCCTGTGTTCGGAGACTGTATTTGTTTAGTGAGCCTGAGAATTTCCAAGATAAAAGTTACAAATATTTATTTGAAAAGTGACATGAGAAGGAAGGGTTTGATGAGGAGCAGTTTCAGTACAGCCGAACCATAATGCTATTAAACAGGTTACACCTACGGATATCTGTTGTCGAGTGAAAATAAGATCAGTTGAACTCAAAGAAGTGCCAGAAAACCTCTTCATGCTTCAACAGAGCATAATATGTTTGAAGTAATGGTGACTAGTTATATGCAATTATCTTTTTTTTTTTTTTTTTTTTGGAGAGGGGAGAGACACCAGAAAAAGAACACATCTAAACAATTTTTGCTATATTGTGTGATAACATCCCATTTATCTTTAGGGGTTTTTTTTCTTTGTTTGTTTTCTGCTGTTTTTTTTTAAAAACTTCCAAATGGCAAAATGAAAACCAATTATAAGATCAGTCAAAAGCTCTCTGAACTTGCAACTTTGGTAGGAAGTCACTTATTGAGTTAAAGAAGTCTTTAAAATGCAACCTTTTTAGTTGCTTAAAATTGAATTTGTGTGATCATTTGGAAATTACTCTGTATGTCTAGAGAAGGGAGTCTGAGATCAAGCAGGCACACTGTATTCCTAGTTGTGCCTGCAGTGTATCTCCAACCTCCTTTCTATGGATGCACTTCCTCTCCCCATGCTTCCCCAATCCTGAAATGTGAAGTTTTGTAAAATTCTGATGGTTTAGGCACAGTCTTATTTGTATTTATTTATTGATAATTATTGTTGATGTTTTATTATTAATAGAAGGGTTTTTTTAAGGCTTTTCATTAGATCAGAAGAGGTGCATGCAGGAAATTGATTAATGAGTTTTTCTTCTCTATATGACTTTGCGATGCCTTCTTACAAGATCATGGACTATTTTTAGGCTGTGAAATGTGAAAGGAGGGAATAGAAACACCCACATTGTCTTTTTTGTGATCTGGGCTCTGAGTAGATGTGTCTTCTTACTCCTTGCTCTGTGACTGCAAGTCAGGTAGTTGTGGGACACTCATCCTGAGCCAATAAACATCTGAGCTAGCAGAGCTGCAAGACTTCCAGTTGACGTGGGGGGCTTGGTGGCTGTCTGCTAAAGACTGTAGTTATACCCAATAGTTGAAATGCAGTCTTGAGGAACAGCCAGGGGATTTAAGGCAGCCAGCATTAACTGTTGTGTAATTTCATCACTGTGCAGTGATGAAATCTTAGCAAAAGGGAGGAGGTGACCAAAAGGATATGCTGTCAATTCTGTGTGGGAACAGAGAGGCTTGTGCAAAGGAACTTCTAAGACCATTCCCTCTGTGGTCAACTCAACATCTGCAGGATTTTCCTGCGGATTTTACCATTTCTGCAGGCTGCTTGCTCAGCAAAAACACTGTGTCCCCACTGACAAAGGGTGGGATTTTCTCCTCTAACTTCAGGTACCTCAGTAACGCCCGGGGTATGTACAATCAGGGTCAGCTCTTCCACAGTCAGTAGGAACTGGCAAAAGGCAGTTCAGGCTTTACACGGGAATAGTCATGCTCACAAGGACCCTGTTTCTGATGAATATATATGGCTCAGCATGATTTGATTCTATACTTGGGCACTGTGTGGGATAACACGGGCCTCTTGATCCCTCTGGTCACCAAAATTCATTTGAGTTTGAGTTAGATTATCCTCTCTCACAAAATGGAAATTTGGGAACAGCAAAAATGAGTCCAGATGCGGGGAGAGAAAGTATAATATAACCATGTAGCTATTGTGCTATGGAAAAGACATTGAGAGTGACTTACATGCCATTTACTTGTACAGTTAGATCTTATTTTCGAAGTCAGTAAAAGTTTCCAAAGCTCAGCATCTTAGAAATTGTGGTATAATATATAATTACATACAACATTCAACCTTAGTTAAATAGTCTGATGACTCAGATTGTATATGTAAGCTGTAAAAGGAGACTGTGTGTGGAAGCTGTCTCACACAGAAAGGGTTACATTTCAAGGAATTCTTAAAGACTATTGTTTATTTAATTGTTTATTAAATGTATGTATTTTAGTGAATTTGTGTAGAAGATATATGTATATATAATTATCCCTCGGACAAGTGATTGAAAACCTTAGGCAGCCCCAACATTACTAATGACAAATGAATATATTCAGAAGCCCAGAAGTGGAGTCCAAAAGACATTCAGATATTGTTTTTCTTGGATAGATGTTAAAAACCTTTAAGTTTAGAGATGATTCCTATGAGAAGGCACCTTTAAACTGAGAAAGGTCAATTTCTTTGACAGCCAAGACAGGAGGTTTCAGAGGGGTTACTGTGATCCAAAACCTGAATTATGTATGTCAGTCCTTAGGGTGTATCTTTTAAAATGGGAGTGACTAGAGCTGCAAACCTGGTGGGATGGTGGCTGTTCATTTCCAAATGCAAGGAGGATATTACGTTTAAAGCCCATGTTGGAAGAATGCTAAGGTTACAAAGTTAAGCGCTCTGAGGGCAAGCAACACCACAATTAAGGTTTCTGAAACCTCCGTGTTATTCACTGGATGTTTTCAAATGTCTGTATCAATAGAGATGAGGATCCCTGTGCCCACAGCCACATGTGCCACAGTTTACTTTTGATTCACACTCTCTTTCATAGTGAATGAGACAAGGATGCAGCTAGAAGGAATGCCATGGGTATTGGCCTACATTTCAGCCCAAGTTCTCACTTTAAGCAAGCTCTTCTGGGGAGTGTTCTGTGCAGTGGTGGCTGCACAGAGACCTTTCTGGCCAGCAAAATATGCTGGGGGTGTTGAGGGCCAGGAGCGGGGAACATGGAAAGCAGAGGCTCCTTGCTCTCAGTCCTTGAACCTGGACACCAAGGGAGAAGAGCCTGATGAGGCACTGCCATTTTGCATGGCCCTGGCAGCCCTAGACTTCAGGGAAAGCTTCAGGGAAATTTTTTTATGCCAAGTCTAAGGTTCCATTGAACAGAGGGAGCCTTTTTTTTTTTTTTTTTAGGCATAACAGAAGACAAAATTCTGATCTCACAATGACTTCCCTGCCAAAATTTAAGTCAGTGTTTCAAAGCATGAAGGCATATTTCTCAGTGAAAGGCAGGTAGGGTTTGGAGAAGTTTTTTGATTTTGTTTGTAATGCCACCATTTTCTCTTTAGCAGTATTTTGAGAAACAACCATACTGGTTTTGCTTAAACTTTACCAAACAATTCATTTTGGGGGATATTTTGGCCAAAATTATTAAAGTCTGGCAAAGTTATAAGTACCTGAAGTTGAGAGTCCTGCAACAGAAAGTGTTTGACAGGCTAAGCTGCAACTATTTCATTACTGTCAAACATGCGTCGTTTGTTCTACTGCAATGACAGAGTTTACATGTAGACGTTACAGAGCACGTTCCACTTTGAACTGTGTTTTTTGCCCCTTTTCATGCTGACTCTATCCTTCATTTATACTTTCACTCCGATTAAGGAATTACTCTCTGACTGCTGGAATGCCAGTGATTGAAGACCCTAGTTAATTTACACGCTCTCTAGCATCCTTGGTCTATTTTTATTTCAGTATTCAGATCACGTGAAACCATTTATAGGATGTAGTAGCTTTCGCAGAGTTGCAGCCAACTATTTTCCAAATGTTTTTAATGCTAGAAAGCAAGTCTCAACAAATTCATGAGCTCAATATTCTTCACTCGTCAGTCAATAAAGGGGAAAAATCACATCCCTGAACCAAATAACTTTCTAACTTCCTCATTGACTAATTCTTTTGAAAATTTCCAGTGAACAGGTCCATGAGCATTTTTATAAATTAATTTCTACTTTTTAATGTCTGCATAATTTAATTTGTGTGTTTTTATTGTGATAGTGTTTGCCATATGCAAGGCACTTCCAGAATTTACAGCGATATTGTCTGTCTGCTAAGGATTTGAGTAGGATGAATCCATTTTATTGGAGAAAATAGACAAAGAGCTTGATGAACATAACATAAAAGGTGTGCTTTTACTTGAAAATATATATTTGCTAAAATTAGGTATGATCTTGACTTGTTTTCAAAGAGCTGCGTATATATTGGGCAAGCATATCTATGGTAGGTTAGTGGGAAAGCTAAGGAACACATTTTATGCTTCAAAACAGAAAATGTAAAATGCTAGCTGTACTATTGCACTGGGTAATTTTCTTCTTGATTCAAAACAAACAAAACCCAGCCCAAAGCCTCCAAAAACCTAATGTAAGATTTCCTTGCATGGAGCACAGTAAAATCTTAATGGCTTACTTCATATGGTTTCCTTTCATAATGCAGGAGACAACTGAAATAAAACCTTGACAAGAAATTATACCTCTGACTCACCATGAACACATATTGTCTCTTGAAATGTTAAAATTCAGCTGATCTGTTAAATAATAGTTATTATCAGGTGAACTTCTGTTTGTGCCATTGGAGTTCTCTCATATCAGTATTCATTATAAAGCTTTGGAAAAGTATTTTATAGAAAACAGGAAAACTTCCCTGTTAATAATCATAAAACCCCCTCATACTCTCTTACTTTGGCTTAGAAATCCCTCCCCCACCCCCACCCCCCATGTGAAAAATCTTGGTTTCAACATAATGATTTTACTTCTTGTTCCTGTCACATTGAGACCAAAAGATGAGCTGATTGCGTGAACTGCTATTGGTAATCAAAGTGGATAACACTCCTATTTCCCATGATTTTTCTTAGGGTATTTAATCCTATACTGAGTGAGGGGGAGCACTGGAGGATGTTTTCTTTTAATATTTTTGCTCTCTCTAGGTATTCTGAGGTCAAAATATTCCAGTTACAGTCTCTATGGTCATAAAAGACTCATGAACTTTGAACAGAAAACTCTTGTGGAGGTTAGTGCAGAAATATAAATGGCAGAAGCTAGAAGGGTTGATTGTCTTTGGTAGAAATATATATACTTTTTGAACACTGGAGTGGAAGTAAAGACAAATGAACATCCTTATGGTGTAATCACCAGGTTGAAAAATCAGGTGACTTTAGTACTCAAACTCCCTGTTAGCACAGTGAGTTTTTATGTTCTTTATATCTTCGTTGGTGGATGAGTCAATGTTTAAATGCTCATTTATCATTTACTATATAAAAGAAAAGCTATTACCTGAAACTCATTTTTACAGTTGCAGGCAAACCGAAATAATCATTTTCAAGGACCTAAAGCTGTTTCTTGAAGAATGTCATCATTTTCTTCTTATTTTACTTACCACTTACACTAGTATATGAGGTACCTTCAAGAGCTGTACCTTACAAAACTTGGCTGCAGATATTGCCAGCCACCATACCTGCACAAACTAGGCTAAAGAAACTCAGTTTCAGCAAACTACATTCATCTTGCAGACAGGACAAAAGAACCACTTTAAAGGCACAGCTTACATTGAACACTTAAGCTGCTCGCTCAGTGGCAACCTGTAACATGCCTTGCCCCGAAGGCTAAGCAGTCCACTTGGCCCACAGAAAGTATCTCAGGAGTTCAGGGTAAAGTCCCTGCTCTGCTAGAGAATCACACTTGCTTGTGCCCATCAAGAGGGGAGTTGCTGCGAGATTGCAATTCTCTGCTTTCCTTTTAGTGCTAATAATCTCTCTGAGTAAATGAACTGTCTATCTGAAGTGGTAGAGGAGTAGTCTTCACTTTGCAATGTAATTTGATGACTATCCTAATAGATCGTGTTTAATATTAATTTTTGTGTGTGTCTTCTCTGTTCTCATAGTCTGCATGTTTGTAGCTTATGTGCATATCTGCATGCAGGAGTTTGTACCCACTGATGTTTCTTAGGACTCATGTTCTGACATATGCCAGTACTAAGAGTTTTGTGTTACCACTGGGGAAAAGCACAGCTCTGAGCATCTGACTGCACTGGGATATTCTGTTAGAACCATTGCATTGCACTGGAGCTGTACCTCTTCATATACTGGGCCTACACAGGCAAAAAAAAAGAGGTGTAGACAATACCATACATTTACCTTTGTTAGTTTAACCTCACATATCTTCATTTAATTTTCATTTCCCCAGTGCCACCATACTTTGCCACCCCTTTGTGCCTCATTCTTTATCTCACCAAATGGCTGAAGCAGGCAAATGAGGTGATTAGCTGAGGCAACCAAGTGATGAGACCAACAGCAGTGTCTCTACAGGAAATTATACCACTCGTACAATTGTGGATCACTAGGGGTTTTGCTGTTCACTTGTATTCACAAGCATGCTGCCTCTGACATAAACTCAAATTTTGCTGCCTCTGTGTATTCTCTGTCTCCTTCTTGCTTGTTGGTGAAGAGACTTAGTCCGTCTCTTTTATTTGCTGGCAGAATGGTGAGGTCCTCTATGCAGAAAGCCTGCTCTCCCTTAATCCCACTGCAAATCCAGGTTGGAAACAGAACTATTATAGGTGCTCATTTACAACAGCATCTAATTGTTAAAATTATCTTGTTAGGATGACACATGACACGATAAAAATAAGTTACATATGATCTTTTAAACTCACCCATATCTGCTGCACATCTTGCAATTTGTGAAGTACCAGAAGACTGTAATTTACTTAAGTGCTTGTACCTTCATTTTATAAAAATCCATAGGTACTCTTTAAAATCAAATATACTTTTTATAGTGTAATATTTTGAGGCTAGTATGGTGAGAATTGAACTATTTTATCTTTAATGTAATAGAAAGGCATGATCTCTTTTCTTGGGGAAAACTGGAGGTTTATGAGTTCTAGTAGGAGAACGTTTGCTTATTAGTTCAGGAAGTCAATGTTGAGACAAAGCACATATTAGAAAAAAGATAATTATCTGATACTGAGAAGCATCCATTTATTTATTTTCACTTTCCCAGCAGTTCATCTTCCTTTTTTTGTTGGAGGTTGTGGGTTTTTTTGGTGTTAGTTTCCCAAGCAACTGAGGAGTCATCAATGTTTTCACTGCAAGGGAATATTGTAAGTAAAATGGCTACAGGTTTTACTTATGTTACTTTGCTGAGTGATTGGTTTACTACAGCTATTTTGTGTCTTTGATAGTTACAGCAGAAAGTCTCGACAGTTTAACATGATAAAAGATGCGGTGTTGGTGATAAATGTGTTCATTACATACTAATTAAAAGGTGCACTAGCAATGATGGAATGTCACCCAGATCGTCCATGTTCTATCTCTATCTATTTAAAAATTGTATATTAGGAACATACTTTTGTATACATTGTTGAGCAGGCGAAAGATTTTAGTGGTAATGCATTCCTAACCTGTTGTGTCATTTTAACAAATTGCTTTCTCAGTCATGTGATCATACTTAAGTCCTATGGTTTATTAGCTGATTCAAGGGAAAAAAAAAAAAAAAGGTCTTCTCAGATGGGCATTTGTTCCTGTATTATTTAGTACTACCTACGGTAAGGGAATCAAAGACAGTGAACAGCTGCAGGCTCTCAGACTTTCCGAACAGGCATGTTTGCTCAGTCCATGAAGATTATACCCAAAAGGCATTGATTTTACTTTATCATTCTCTCTTTTTTTTGTCCTTCTTGCCTCCTCTCCTTCTTCTGATTCTGGGGCTGACGTTGACAGGTTGGGAAAGGCAACACTGAACTTAAAAGTAACTTGAGATGGTTAGTACCACTCAAGAGGTATTTAGAACTTGGCAGGATTGGTTCTGTACACCTCTGCCCTTGCAAGGAATTATAAGGTATACTAATTTTGTCTTGGAAAGCTTTTTCTGGATGACTTTTCTAGTTGGCTTCAATGTTAGGAGTGCCCATTTCCACCTGCTTCTCAGAAAACAAATTTTGCATTTGCATGAGTCATCTTCTGCTTGCATAGAAACATGTCTTAGTACTGTGCTTTGAATCTAAGTGTGTCGTTGTTTGAGTTCACAATTAACCTCTGCCAGAGCTCTTTGTATGTAGGGACTTTATGTTTTTAGCATCAGAGAATTATATTGCTCAGAGATAAGGGGACAATATCATAAACTCCTTTTGAAATGGAGGGGGGAGGGAGGGAAGGAAGAAGATTTGTTTCCTACTTGAGAAGAAATCAGAACTGTTCCGTATAGAGAAAGTTCTGTAAATAGATATACGAACTGCCTGATAGCGTCTCAGAATCCATATGTCTACACACAAACAGCAGTCAAAGGTATTTCTACAACTTCTCTATTCTCTAAAGGTCTTGCAGTATAAATACTGTTCTCACCACTGAAGAAAACAATTGACTAGAATGAATACTGGCTTTTATATGCACACTTTCATATGGGCCCACTGGATAATAATTAAATTAAGGTTTCTGGCTCTTCCTAAGGTTGAGCTTGTGAATATCTAAAGATCTGATTGATCAGAGAAGTTCAGGTTAACTGTAAAATTGATCAAAAAGCAAGCAAAGAATAATGGCTCAGCTGAGCAGTACTGCTAAGTGATAAACCAACTGCTAGAGAATGTGACTGGAATGATGCTGTAAAAGCCTGTTTTCATTTCAATGTATTTAGCATGGTACTGTCATTTAATTGTGTTGTAATTGTTTCCATTTGACAAAGAGAGTTAAAGACTGACATGTCACATGCATTTGTATCTGTTGCATTTCTCTTCACATAGTGAGAGAAGGATATAAAATGTGATCAAAAAGCAACTGAGTCTTTGTTACTAATTGGACACATTGCTCACTGGTTTTGTTCTGTAGGGTGTTCTGGGCTTTCAAGTTAAGTGGCTGATTATGTGACTTTTTGTGGTGGTAAGCGGTTCTCGCTCACACAAATAGTGTCACTCAAGGAACCTTTCCTCCATGGGCCTTTTCTGTCAGGTATTGAGCACAAGCAATTTCCCTCAAAATCAGCTGTTGGAATAAACACATACCGATTTCTTTGATGGGACAAGGATTTTAACCTCTTGATACCCTAACCCCTGCCACGTGGCTGTGGCTGGGAATAAACAGCCACATCAGCCCCTTAGTTAATAATGTGATTCACCCTTCTTAAATGTGCAAGGAAGGAATGATGTCTCCAACCCGTAATTTTGAGACTACCCATCTGTCATTGGAGAAAGCAAGCAGTCATGTCTGTCTGTGTTAATTCCAGATGCAGGATCTGTGGCTTTCATGATGTTATGTTAAAGAAAGAGGTTTGACTGACTCAGTATCCCATGTCCTAAACTAAGCACTAAGCTTTGCACTGATTTAATCGATTTTGCTATTAGTTTAGCTATGTTCAGGGCGGGAAAAGGGCAGTAGGCAAAATTTAGGTTTCATCCTTTAAGGCTCGAAGCCCTCTGACCTTCATCCAGCAAAGCACTTAAGCAAATGAGCAACTACATATGCTTAATATGAAGCACATCATCAAATATTTTGCTGGATCATTGCAAAGTACAAGCTTTCCTTGAATAAAAAGTAAAAGACAAGATTATATGCTAGGTGGAATGAGTTTTTTTCATATTTGGTATCATTTTTACAGACACTAAATATTGGTTAACTGTAAATTAGTCAAAAATCATTGTTCAGAGTCTTCATTTCAAGGACAGAATTATTTATGGACAAGAACAGGGCAGCCTAGGAGTCAGTGGTGATTAAAGGGATTAGCTTCATGGACATTTGTTTTGATATTGTGTTTACAGTACTGATGCTGGAGATCTGATTATTTTTATGTACAGTTGTGTATAGATCTGAGGGAAATAACAGGACATTTGAGGTTTTAGGTGGAGGTTTATTGTTTAGAACTGTATTTCTGAATTATAGCGAGCTTTTCTTATTTTTTCTAGCAGAAAAGACTTGCATCAGGTCTTAAAAACTACCCAAGCTTTGGGAGACATAGGAAGGGTTGAACAAAGGGTACATGTTCCCTATCTATAAATCCAGAAAAAAATCAGGTAGAATAATATTAAGAAATATTTTTATGCTATTTGTTGTCTAGGTGGAGTAAGAAGTACCTATCATTTGAGCATAAACTAGAAAAGGAGCCTGAAATCCTTGAGATTTTTTTTTTTTGCGTCCCTCCTCTTCCAACTTAATTTTCTGCCTTTTTCGTGATTCCTTTTTTCTGTGACACCTGTGCATTGCAGAGTCACACCTGACACTCCCACACCCCCAAGTTGTGGGTGTTCTCTAATCTGTAGTTTTGTTTTGATGCAACAAAAAATCAGGAAAATGATTCTTCTGATATTAGATTTATATAACAGTGTGATTCACTGCACTACAGGAATAAACTCCATGAATGCAGTTTATGGAACTGCTGCCAAACAGTGTTCAGCCATTTGTTTTGGGGTAATCCCAGGACTGCAAAACTGAATGGATGTGTAGAATTTTCCCTATGGCTCTGCCTTCTTGTCTAAAATAGTGAAGAGCACACAACTGTCTTCCAAAAATTTGTAAAGGGAAAATTTTTCTTGGGTAAGGAGGCTTCTAACCCCAGGGGTAACACCAGATATCAGACTGCATTTCTTTATGTGACTATGGTCCTAGGCTCATAGATTTTCATAATTTCATTGGACTTTTGTGTTCATCTGCCGGGACAAAAAGTGCTAAACTTCATTTTGAAAGTTCATGCAAGCAAATACCCCCTACTTTGTAATTTCTGTGTAAATTGCAAATTAGCTGGACTGATCAGATTAGGTCCAAGATCTTGTTCAAAATAGGACCTGAATGAATATTTAGACAATCCTTATTTGCTGATTTGAGCTCTTAAGTAAATCTTAAAATGAAGATTTTATATTGCTGGTTATATAAATTCTTCACGCTGTACTGCAAACTAATTCAGAAACCACTGTACTGACTGTTGAATCCAATCATATCACACCCTGAAGGACAACACCATCACATTGTGTTGAAGATTCCCTCCCTTTATTCTGTGGATTATAAGGCTGAATTCTAACCTTTATTGTCTCAGAATAATGGGAATAACTATATTTGTATATACTCTCTTTACTGGATCTACATATGTACGAAACTAACTTCAGGATCTGTTCCTGATTCTCACAAAAAAATAAACTGCTGTAACATGCATTTTTCCTGATGACTATAGACAAAACATTGAGATAGTGAAGCATTTGTCAGAACTGGTCCTTTGTGTTGCCTCACAGAACTGTGTTGCCTCAAAGAACCATGTTGTCTTAAAAGGATATTTATACAGTATAGTACAAGGCTGCTGTATAATACCTGGTATATATTCTCTGTGCAATGCCAAAAACGTGAAGTGCTATGCTTTTTAGTTTTAAAAATGTCAAAAATGGAAATTCAGGCTATTTGACACTGCAATAATTTGCTGAGAGATGTCTGAATATGTAGCCCTTTCTGTAATTTTGCACAACAGTCTGGGCTGTAATATTGCAATAATTACCCAGTGAAGTCATAATTGAAGGGTAAAAATTGAATTTAGGGTCTACATAATTTAAACAGGACCAGATTTTACCAAGTATGACACATTTATGGTGTCTGCTATGTGCCTTATAAAACATACTAAATTTTAAGCCGATAACTCAAATGGTTCCTGAGGTATAAACTTGTGAAAAGTCACAATTTTGCATTGTGCTGAAAAGCCACCTTACAATACAGTGACTACCATAGCTCTTTAATATCCAGCAGAGTCCTCCTGCTGTGCTTTGTCAGTCGGTAGCAACATCCAAGTCTTCTTGTAAAAGTAATTCACACTTTTTTCACAACACTGTTGCTTTAATTACCACTGAACTCTGCTGTTGCTCAGACAGGCCTAGCAGGACCAAGAGAGGGTCAGCGCTGCAGTCACTGCAAAAGAAGCAAATGGCTTTTTTTTTCTTACTTTATTATTAACAAACCATCTTTGATTGAAATGCTCCTAGCTTCTGAGACCCTGTCTTGTCTCTGTGCTCTCTTGGGGTATTCATTATCAAAGTAGACCATGGATGTCAATCTGGAAAAACATCAGAAATAATACCTAAAATCCTAATCAGAAAACTTCAAGTAAAGACAAGACTTACATATATTTTACATGCAAACAGCTGATCAGATTTATCATATATGCGCAGTGAATTTCTGATAGAAACAGACTAACTCATCAACATACTGTACATTTTGTATGTGTAAAAATGATTGTTATCCATTTGTTTGTAATTCTTTCTTTTTATCTTCATGTTCATTTGATTTG
Organism: Tyto alba; assembly: GCF_018691265.1. Classification (NCBI taxonomy): domain Eukaryota; kingdom Metazoa; phylum Chordata; class Aves; order Strigiformes; family Tytonidae; genus Tyto; species Tyto alba. The sequence goes on along the minus strand of NW_024881278.1, from coordinate 6,039,738 downwards.
TTATAGCTCATTAGAGCCAAAGGCATTCATAGGAAGAACTGAAAGATGCTGAAAGACAAAAAAGGTTGTATTTAAAATTATAAAATACTGCTTCTGTAGCTTTGTCTCATGAAATGTTCCATATTTATATATCATCTTTCACACTAAAGAACTGTAAAATAACCTTTTAGTAGCACAGACTTTATTTTCAAACTTAGGTTCGCGTGTTCATCTCACTGCTTACCTTAGAAGGTCAGGTTTGAAAATGGTCCTGTCCCTTATGCCCCTGTATGTGGGAATCAACTCACTGGGAGAGAAATGCAGTGCTTTCAGCATGGCAGTATTCTTCACAAAGTGCAACATTACGACATTTGAAGAGCAGGATGCGAGCATGACTTCTGTGTTCAAGGGAAATTCCAAAGGAGATTTTAGAGTTGAAACTGAGTTAGTCAACATTAAATCCAGTACAGCCTGCCAGCCTTAACAGTTATTAAAATATACCTATGATCTATGAATACAATTATAGATCAGACCTCTGTTTCATATCTCACCTAAAAGATGATACTGCAAACTGATACCACACCACTTTAACACCACAGTAATGCACTGATTCCTTTCTGGTTTGGAAAAAAGTAGCACCTGTTGGATGAATATTCAGTTAATTAATTAGATAGCAGTACTATCTACTGAAATACGTGGGGTTTTGCTTGGATTTTTCCCAATCTAAGGGTAAGCCATCATCTGTGAAATGCTCAATAATACCATGTCCTAACCAGGAATAGTATTTTTAATTGTTTGTAAGCCCTGTAACTCCTTGACTTTAACTACAGGATTGACAGAAAACACCTATAGAAATAATTTTGAAAATATTTCTCCCAAGTTACTCTAAATATTTTCTCATTCCACAGTGTCTGGAATCAGGAGGGATAGAAAGTAGAGACCTTGAAGGAGAAAAAAACCAAACAAACAAACAAAACAAAACCAAAAAAAAAACCCAAACAAAACCAACCCCACAATTAGGGGAAAAGAAATGTGGTTTCAACATGGTTTTTGGCAAGGAGGAGAAAGATTTGGAGCAGCAAAGTAACACAGGGTGTTACAAGGATCTTTGTGAAAACACTATGCTGGTTGCGCTGTCATGCATGAGAGGCTTCTGATTGTTAGGTGCAGTCACTTGATAGTGTTGGGAAAGTGATCTCTGAGAGTTTGTACACAGGGGGGGTAGAATTGCTCTTTTCTTAAAAATCTTATGTACTTCTGGGGTAGGAGTCAGAGAGGACCTGTGTAATCAGGACTCGACACATGCAGCTGGCCCGGAGTGAGCGCTGTGGTCACAGCAAGCTGCTGGATTATGTCTAAAGGCGTGTGCCCCTTTCCCTCTCACTAGGAGCAGTGTGCCAGTGTCCCCAGTCACACCAGCTTGCTATGCAGGGTACTCTGTGCTAGCTGTTTGGATGCTAGTGACGTTCCAGGTATACCAGATCATCCTCCACGAGCGTTAGTGCACAAGCATCTACTTTAGCAAGGACAGTTCCCAGTGCGGTGTTTCAAAGTGGTCCTTTCTTGCAGACCTTTAAACAGGTGTTCTGCCTGGCTGTTCAGGCAGATTGAGAAACCTGTGATGGGCAAGATTTACTTCCCTCTGCAGCTGTTTAGTTGATGGTAGGTTCTTTAAAGTCCTCGTTCCCAATATTGGGAAATGCATGCTAGGAGGGCTTTGGCTTCTTCCTACTGAAAACTGCACAATGTGGCACAGTAAATAAAGCAACTGAAATGTGTACGCTGAAATGATTGACATACATGCTTGCAGTGACCTGGATACATGTGGTTGTGTATATCGAGGATAAAGACGAAAGGAGGGAGAAAGTTTTCTTTCTTCATAACCTGCTCCTGGCAGATTCAGTCAAAAGTATCAGTCTCACTTCTCTTTCTCCTTTTCTGTAACGGAGTAGCAGATTGTTTGCTCTGCAAAGACAGTTGCAGGAGGTATCACTTCCTACAAATTCTTTATTTTGCATTGACTAAATAAAAGTCCTCAGTCTTTTAGCGATTTATGCAGTACTAAAACCAGCACTGATCATATGCAACAGTCTGTGTGGTTCTCTCAAGACATAACGTTCCTGCCCCAGCATGGATGAATGGTTACTAGAACCTGAATATAGCAATGCCAATATTTGCTACTCTCTGGCCTGAAAGTATCTGTAAATTCACAGGCAAGAGATGCAGGTAAAGCTGTAGCTGCTTCTACCATGAATCCAGTAAAATTTCATGGTTTTTCTTCCCCAGATGCTTAGATGCTGCTTATCTTTCCTCCCCTCAAAATGTTTGGATGCTACATTGTGTTGAAAAAAGGCCTTGCAGATGCCAGTAGATCCAAAGGGAAGTTACTGAAGTGGGAGGGGGAGGGGCAGGAACAAAAAATTAAGATCTAATATTTGAAAAATTAGGAAAGAATGAAAAAGAAGAGCATGTAATCTTTCACTATTTAGAATCCAGCAGTGATTTGGTATGCCCTGGAATCCAACAGTCGATTCCTTTGTCAACATCAGAATACTACAGAAAAATAAATAAAAATCTAAGGTAACAAAGATGAAATAGAAAACCAAATGACTGCACACTGAGACAGGCCAGTGAGCCCAGTTTGGGGGTGGTCACTAACAGAGGTGCTGCATGAACTCCAAGGCAGCCAAATGGAGAGAGGCAGCATCTCTTTTTTGGGCATATGTTTTTGCTGTGGTGCAATACAAATAACAGATTACAGTAAGGATGTGTAGATGCTGCAGTTGCAAGGCACCTGTTTGCATTAGGGAAAGAACTCCAGGTCTGAACAGCAGCGTACCGCTAAGAGCTTCTGGGATTCCTGTGTGCTCAGCATCTAAGGAAATACCTAGTGTGCTACTGAAAAGCTCCCACCTGCTGTTCCTCTAGAAGGAACTAACCTGCATCTGTTTGAAGAGTTGCAGCCAGAAGAAGGCAGAGTGTTGTTCTGTGGATTGTACGTTGGCCTGTTACGTTCTCTTACATTCTAGGACTTATATTACAGTCCGGTTGTGCTGGGAAAAAAAAAAAAAAAAAAAACGAAACTGTTTTAATTGACAGCACTTAGAGTTGAGGAGAATTTAGACCAGCGATAATGTATTAGTCAGAAACATCACTCAGTTTGTGCCAGGTGGCTTGATGAGTATAGAACAAATCTGAGTTTACAGGCTCTTTTTCTTTGAGATTAATCAAATCTGAAGCAGCATGAAACTATTGGATCAGAGAAAATAGGTTGGATTGTAAGAACTGATATTGCTGGGTTTTACGGTAAAATTTAATGTGAAGTAGATGCATACAGAAATAGTATATACTTATTTCTTAAAGACTAAATGTATCCCTTTGGAATTAAAGACAAATACTTGTTGGCAAACTTTATTTTAAACTAATGTTCTGAAAACAAGGTGGAAAAATGAAAGGAGCTAAAAGAAGATGATAACAACATCTTTCTGAACACGGCAACAATTTTAACACCCTTCTGAGAATGAGAACTGGAAGTCCAGGGTTTAGCAACCAGTTGTAGAACAGGCAGTGAATACAATTGCATCCCTAAAAGATCTCTGTAGGCTTCACCCTGACCATCTGACCTTATTGTGTGACAACTCCACTTGCCAGCCATACCAGATAAACAGAAATACCTTACCCTTTTCAGATTTAAGATAACATTACAGCTTGTGAATAAGATTTCCACTATGTGGACATGACAACTATGAAAAACTATAATTTAGGACATAGAGTATTCTCTTTATGCTTTTATGTGGAATTTCACTTTAATGCGATGTAAATGACAGTAAGAAATACATTCACAGAATGTTAAAGCCTTCCTATTAAAAATTCTGGATGCATCTTATATTCTAATTCATGTACAGTCAAAAACCCTGATAAAATCATAGTACTGATTTGACTGCTGCACTTATCGTATTAATGAGGATACTTTATGCCTTTTGAAAATTGGGATATAGTCCATTATGTGATTGTGAATGATGTGATTGTATCACATCAATTTGTTATTCAATCCCACCCCTCCCTTCAGTCAACTTGGTATATAGGAAAAGCCATTGGTGAGCGTGCATGGAAGCAGGAAAAACTACATTTAAAAATAGTCTTTTATTTTATCTCTTCACTTATTAAAAAGATATTTTTTTTTTTCTTTTTTTTTTTTTTTTTTTTGCAAATCCTGAAATTTACTCAAACTCCAGAGGGGAATTCATGGAGGTATTCAAAGTCTGTAGAGAAGAACCAGCTAAGGCTGGCTGAAGGTAAGACTCAGCTAGGTCAACTCTCCAGATTTCTGGGTGAGTGTGTAAGGTGAGATTCACCTCCCTTAATGTTGGGCACGTACCATATTTTAGACAAATTCTCTTGGCTCTGTGTATTCACTCCTACTGCATGATTCACTTTGTTCTGTGGCTGTCCCCCTCCACAGACTGTATAGGGAGTTGGGTTTCTAATTTGTAACTTTTAGACAGGGAAAGTTACATAAGAAAAAATTAGCTTGTTATGACTGCATCTTAAAGATCCTTAATAACCCCTCCAAAACAGCAAGAGGCTAGGGACTGAAAAAAAAAAAAACATTCCTATTGCTGACAACATGTTTATATGTTGGAACTGTATGGATAATTTTAAATATTTTAATGTCTTCTCTTTGGTAGCCTTTATGTGCTTTGCCTTTAGGAACACCATTATCCTTGTGGCTTTCTCTCTGGTTCGTTCTGGTTTTAAGTCTGTGGCAAATATTTCACCTTGATGGAAATAAAATCCCCAGTTTTCCCCATGTGTGGCTAATGTGAGTGTTTCCAGACTGAGTACAACTCCCTATCTTGTATGATGAAGAGGTATAAATTCTCTAAAATGCAATAGCTGAGGTATAGAAGTCCTGCCTCAAAGACGCATTGAAAGCATCATTGTAACCAGAAAATTAAATCTGCATTCTGGTGTTTTTGCCTTAGCATCTATCTATTAAATATTTAATTCTGCCTGTAATGATGGTCTATATCATTAACTTGTCAATGAATGTTACGTAATGCTGCCATCTCCACTCAGTGTCCTGTTGCTGCCTGTAGTATTCTGAGTTTCAATATCTTCAGTTTTACTGCCCAGACCATTTTTATATTTCATCTCTTTATAAAAATTTCTTTCCAGTGATTTGAACTTATCTGAGGTGGTGGTTCTGCCACTTGCAACAATGCATGTTCCAGTGGAGTCTTTGTGAGAGCTTTGAAACAAAAATTGCCAAATCCCTACTATGCAATCTTGTACTTCTAATTTTTGGACTTGTTAATGCAGGAACATGACTTGAAGGGTTTATCAAAGTGTATGTTCTCCTAAATTTGACTGCCAGTGTCAAAGCAGTTTGTTTGTAATGGCTTACTTGATATCTTACTATAGTGCAAAGGACTATAATAGACTGTGGACACATGTGCATGTGCACACACACACATGCACAAGCGGTATAAAATAGAGGAATGTAAACACTTTACTTAAAGTTGTCCTTATTTTGGGGTGGAGGGAAGATATATTTAAAGGTCAAAGGGAAACATTAATAGTGTTAGATAAATTTTACCCTATTTAAATTCAAACCCAATAAGGTCTTCCTACAATCTTTTGGACAAAGCCTGCAACATTCTAATCTCTGCAAATCCACTCTGTACTGTTCACTGCTCTTCTTATTAATCAGTTCTACAGAGCTGTACTCTTCTCAATACTGTTACACACACTGCATTTTTATTCTTCAGCTTCAGCTTGGCCTTTTCTATATTTTTGCTTCGCCTTACATTCAATTACCCACAGCCTAGTTTTCAGAATAGGGTACTATTGGTGGCTGCATTTAAGCAACAGCCCATTATGTCATCTTGCTTCATATATTTTACTCTGATCCTTTTTAGGATGAAGCTCATTTGAGAAATCTCTTTCCTCTGCCTTTGGGGAGAAATTATGTGCCTTCTTCCACAGGGTCTGAAATTTGCCTTCTCAATGCCTTTGTTATTAAAAGAACGAGCAAACACCCAACTTATTTACATCTTGGATCCTGTTACTTTGCTAAACTGCAAATGCATTGTTGCAGTTTCAGGAATACCAAGGTATTCTAATTATTGTTGCTCCATTTGTTGCTTTCATAATAGTATTTAGTGTTCCAAATTCAGTGTCTACTTTCTTTGGAAGCCTTTTGTATTATCTGTAATATATGCTTTTGTATTTGAGAAGTCCATCTCCTTTCCATCTATGTGAGTTTATGACAAGCATTTGTGAAACTGGAAGCTGTTTGCCCAGTGAGAATTCTCTTTGAAAAAAATCCACAGCACCGAGCTTAAGACATTTGATGAAAGTCTTGGTCACTCTTTGGGGATGGTACCTGGGATGGGAATTTTAGATTGACTCAGAACTGCCATGCTTCTTATGTCATTTTCACAATTTAATTTGAATTATTTTTTCTGGCCAAGATATACGGGATTTTTTTCTATTTTTTTTTTTCTTTTTAACATGAGCCTTCATAAGCAAGGGTATGGTGTTAAAACAAGAATATATCTTTAGTCTTTTATATGTATTCATAAATATATGTGTACTAAAAATACATGTGTATGCACACACACTAATTGTTTATATTTATCTGTAGGTAGTAAAACCACTCAATTGTCTTCTACATAATTTTGTTGCATTGATAAGAGTTATTGTTCACCAACCAAATTTTTTCGCAGACCTTTTTGTCCACAAACTCCATCTATGGAAAATTCTTCTGGAAAATTGATGGGACTATTTCCTTTTTAGTATCAAATGAAATTTTTTCCTACTATCTCCTGATCCCAAATTTTTTTGAGCCATATCTACTGTGATTTTTCTCCCATAACTCTTACTTCATCTTCTGCTTGGAGAATTGGAAGTAGATGCCATGTTTTGATTTGGTGATGCAGGCATATGTTGTTGTTGGTCATTTAATATAACTGCCATGTACAAATATTTGATGCCTAGGATTCCAGTTAAGGAGAAATTGAAACCAGCATAGTCCATGTGATTGGCCAGCTTCTGTATTGAGGGTACGGTTGTACAGTTTATATTAGCCTCAGTGTGGTTGCTGTAATGTACTTATACTGAACTATATACAGATTTACAGATTTTGGAATTAAGAATTGCATTAGGTACCAAAAAAGAAAGTAAAAATCCCAACCACAATACTGTAGAAACCTCATGCTGGAAATAGAGGAGGATTTCACAGATATGATAGCTAAACAAATCTCTAGCTTTTAACAGTGTAAAACATAGTAAAAGCTGAAAGTTCATGCCAGTCCTTCAAAATAATTGTCTTTAATTAATATTATTATTGATCATGTAGTAGGAGACACAGCCTGAGTGATACAAAGATTTCAAGGGAATGCTTTACAGCTTAATTATGTTTCCCTGGGAGATTTAACGTAATTCAATTTATTTTCCCCTGTGTTTCATCAATCATTATATGAATAGAAAGGATATCTGAGTTTCATTTCTAAGTTAATTCCTGTAGATTCAAGAACTTTTGACAATATACAGATTAGAGAGAGAAATGGAGCACACCTTCTGTGGAGGAATGAACCTTCAAAACCTTGAAGATGATGGTAACACTGTTCTCTATCGGTAAATTTTCTGAGGACAAACGGTTGAGGCATATGGCCTCTGTAAACCCAGTTCTGCTACAAGAAACACACTGAAATAGGGCCAATTAATTCTTTTTAGCCAGATATTTCTGAAAATATTTTCCTGTGCATGGAAGTTGCACATGTATGTTCTGTTTGTATTTCAAAAATTACTGACAAATTTAGCTCGTTTTCTGTACAATAGTCTATTACTGCCATAATCCATGTCACAGAGTAAGTTATAGACGGTGTTGAATCTTGCCATTTCTTGGTATCCAGCAGGCTCTTCATCTCCATTTTGGAAGCTGCCAAGTTATTCAGGATATTCATCACCTTTTATGGCAGGCTTCCAAAGCACCCACCGAAATGAAATAGATATTATTTTTAGGACAAAATGATCATCACCTGAGATTTTCTTTATATGTAGTGTACTGATATTCATAGAAATGTTTTATGTCCTGCGTCAAGAAAGTCCATGTGCTTTGCTAATACTGTTTCGGTGCAGATCATTGCAGCTGCGTCTCTGACCTATCGTGGTATGCTCTTAGTGGCGGATGAGCTTTCTGTGTGCAAAGGGGCTGCGAGCAGGCTGGAGGGGCGAAAGCTGTGCTGAACCCAGCCGAGGGTGCGTGGGGCTGCGTGGCCACGGCACTGTCACAGGGCGGTGCAGAAGTTTCCTTTGCCGCCTCCGTGCACCTACTGCGCAGCCTGGTTAGTGATGGCAGGAGGAATTGGAGATCGTCTATTGCTAGGGGGTTAGATGAAGGAGCTTTTTAAAAAATATCAAATAAGTCCAGATCTGAGTCAGTGACTTTTAAAATGAAAGGTCTGCTCTGTTACCGTTAATGGGCAGGCTTTCATAATTCTTTGCTATTAGAGTACTAACTCCCTCTTTTCAAAGCCTTCCTGAACCTCTCATTGTCCAGCATTTGTATCCCTCACTTTAATGAGTGCTAAATAAGAATTATATAAGTATTTCAATAATTCTCACTGGACAGTTAATTAAGCAGCACTGACTCTAAGGAGCAGTCAGCTATTACCTCCTTTTACAGACAAGTGCTTCCACAGACACAAAGGGAAGAGGTCAATTTAAAAAAAAATGATGTGTGGATTAGTAATCTTTCTCCGTAATAAATGACCTAGCTAACAAGCTGAAACAGTGAAATAAAAACTCACCCTTTTTTTTTTTTTTTTTTGGTCCCCTCATTTTTCTGATCCAATTTCTTGTGTTCCTTCAACCTTCTTTTACACAGGAAATTAATTCCCTTTAACTTTTGGGGGCCTGAATATTTTGAACTAAAGCTCTCCAAATTTGCTTCCCTCAGAAAATTGTGTGGGGCATGGTCCTGCCCAATTCTTCATTACACATTCTTTTTTAACAGCTTCTGTTTTTTCTCATATTTGATAGATCCTACCACAAACTTCAACTAGAGTGCAGAGGACCATAATACCAGTCTTACACATGGGGTATTTTATTAAGTCCAGCAGTTAAAAATGTACAAAGTTCCTTGTAATAATCCATTCATTCTGTTCTCGCCTGATTCTTGGAGTAAGTCTGCACAATTATTCAAATCCCAGCTTTTAGCTACAGCATACACCTCGCCATGGGGCTATGCCTCTGTAATCTTGCTTTGGTCTTGCATGTCAAATGGAATTAACTCCCATAAGAAATGTACGCAAAGACAACCCAAAGTGTCTAATCCTACTGCTGTCTTAAATTTCTGAAACTCAGACCTGTCATCTTTTTCTATAGCTTTGTTGAAGTTCTCACTTATGCTTCAGTCCATCCAAAGATGAAGTTTAGGGAAATTTGCATTTTTATATATTTTTCAGTTGTGCACTCCTGTGGCCTTTTCACGTGTTCGCTTTGTAGAATTATTTTTTTTTCGATCCCAAGTCCTATTTTATACTCAGTGGAATGCCTGATGGAGGTGGATTCCATTGCTTTTAGCTGGCAGTATACAAGTTTAAACATACAGAGCATTACACTACTTGACGATGCTCGTGCCACATGGGTGTGTGGAAATAATGATATCATTATGACTATACCTTAACAGCTCAGCCTAGCTAATCACAAAACCTAATTCTGACTCGATTAAATCTCAAATCACATTGCTTTCTTCATGAATAAAGTGCTTGCTGAAATTAGCTTTGCTTAGTGTATCTACACTGTTTGTGTGTTGTACGGGAAGTAGATTAGCTTTCAAAGCAGCCTTTCCAATGTGTCTGTCTTCTGCTGTTCTCTAGGGGGCATGCTTTCAAATTTCAACAAAAAAATGTCTACATTATAAATAATGAAAGGGAGGAAAAAGCAAAGCATTATCAGAGAGAAACTTAATTTTCCACTTATTCAATCAAATATCAACCAGATCTGATTAGAGGTGGCCAATTTTGGATGAACCAGGCAAAATACATTTACATAGGGGGTCCAGTTTCAACATAATTTCAGTAAAAAGCAATTACAAAATTATAGTCAGATAGAAAGCTGGTTCTTCTAGGTGTCTTGGCTAAGTGAGGTTGGAAGGGTAAAACTGTAACTTATTGTAGTGGATATTTAATAAGTGGTAAGCCACAGCACTCTCCACTTGAAAGTTAATTAAGGCCGTAGAATGACCATACTTGTACAGCAAATATGTTAATGGGTTAGCCATGGTAAGTGTCACAACAAAGCCCAGCAAAAAATAATGGCCTTATGCATTGTTTTTGCTGATCATTACATCTTTTCAAAAATGCTGTTGTATTTTGGTTTGCTCTATTTTGTTTTCACTATTTTGGGAAATAGTGTAGTAGCATTTAATTTAGGAACTGCTTAATGTCATTATTAGAAACTGAGACTGAAATACTGAGATGCAGAAAAAGGTTAAAATATTTGCTTATGAACTGGCACTATATAAATGTCAATAAATAGTGCATGTCAGCGAGACTTTCTCTCTATTTAGTATTTTCAAGCAGACTATGTGGCTTTTGGAGAGTACAATTCTGCTCAAAAAGCTTGAGCTAATCCTTTATATACAGTATTTCATTTATGAGTGTGATTGTTGCATTATTTTTGTTGCTGTTGAATAAGTGAACTCAGTGGCAAACTGGCTATCAATTATCTGTTCTACTTTAAGTGGATTAAATCTTAATTTTCTTCCAAGAAATCTCCTCATTCAGAGTATGGTCAATTCTGGCCTTCAGGGTTGATTTTGCATGGTCAGTTCCTGGGAATTTTGAACTACTTTGGTAGTCCACGTGAGGATGAGGCAGGGAAGAATTTTGTGTTTGGATTTCCCCCCGCCCCACCCCTGGTTGTGTAGCCCTTACTTCAAAAAGCTTGAAAGGCTTCATGTTGAAAATTACTAAAATATTTTCTGTGAGGTGTTCACTAAAATACTTGGTATCTCTCTTTCTTGTCATTAAATTGATCTGATCAGGACAGTGTTCAGAATTTTTAAATCGATACAGATCTACTGAAGTCAGATAGTGAGGGTTTTTCTTCCTTGTATCTTCTAGTCTAAAAATTTAGGATGAAATTAATATATGGACTACTGCTGTAGCAACATTGTGTAGTCAGTAAAGGAAATTTTGAAAGGTATTTTTCAGTGTCTCTCTCTTGTTATTCTTCCTTAATATATTCCTTGATTACTTACACCATTATGGTGAGAAATCTGTTGAATTTTGCAGCACATTCTATTACTGTAAGGAATTTATACATATTTACCCATAGAAATTAATTCTGTGCTGAAACTTAGCATACATTTCTCTTGATACTGCTTTCACTGTTAATCAGCTGCTGCTTTGCTCATATTCCAAGGAAGAATAAACACTTTGCTTTTTTCCAACTAAGGAACATCTTTTCCTCAGGAAAGAGTCATATAGCTGTCCCTGGCTTTGGTCAGGAAAAGAACGTGGAAACTTATCAGTAGAACTGGCTGTATGTTTTTTATGATGAAATGTTTTTCATCAGAAAGTTCTGTTTTATTGAAATTGAAACTCTCCATAGAAACAGGTTGGATTTTAACAATATTTTTAATAAAAGCCAGCAATAACATAAAAATAAAAGGATTTTGAGAATGTCAATCTGTTCATTTTCTCTACTTTTGGCAGGCCTGGCTGTTTTTCCCAGCTTTAGATACTCTCCCTGCAGCCATTACAGGCCCAACCGAGCAAGCATCAAGGTTTGTCCCAAGCTGGGGATCTCTGGCAAGGCTTGGGAAGAGTCTGTCAATGTCTAGTCTTCTGTCGATCTCCTCACTGCTGTGGTGTTCTCAAACACCTTGCCACAAAGTTAGAAGTGATGGGAGATGTTAGTTTAAAACTTTGCTGCCATGAACTGTGGTAAAGGCACTGAGAAGCATTGCAGTCTGGGGACAGCCTAAGAAAAATGATACCTTGTGAAGAGTTAAGAGAAAATGAAAACTACCCTTCAAACAACAGTACGTGGATAAATGTGATCAGGTTGGCAAATGATGGTACCTATAAGTGGATGGTCTATTAGGGGTAACTAAGAAACCTGGCTAATAAGAAAGGATTTTAAGGGAGTCTGTGATTATGAAGCATTAATTAAGTGGGAGAAGAATAAAAGTATGTTTGGAGAGTAGAAATGATAGCAAGTGTTGTGGTTTAGGCCTGATTGGCAGCCAACCACAAGGCAGCAGCTCTCTCTCCCTTCCCCTCCGGCAATGAGAAGGGACAGAGAGCCAGGCTTGGGGTTCAAGATAGGACTGGGATGGGGAAAAATCCCCCTTTTATGATCACAAGCAAAAGGCAGACTCATTAGGGGAAGAAAAAAAAGAACATACATTTATTACAGACACTAACAACACATAACAGAGTAGGACAGTGAGAAGCATTGCCACATTTTGAGAACACCTTCCCCCCACCCCTCCCTTCTTTATATAGTGACCATGACGTTCCATGATATGGAATATTTCACTGGCCAGTTTGGGTCAGGTGCTCTGGCCGTGCTCCCTCCCTGTTCCCTGTGCCCTTGCACACGGGCAGGACATGGAGAGTCGGAGAGTCCTTGAAGTCTCGGCAGCAGCTGAAAACACCAGTGTGCTATCAGCATTTTTCCCATACCAAACCCAAAGCTAAATCCAAAACACAGCACTCATCTAGTCCCTGAAAAGGAATATTAACTCTGTTTCAGCCCAAACTAAGACAGCAAGGCAGAAGGGGCAAAATCAGTGCATGTTTCAAGCAGTTGAAGAAAAAACAGAAAAAGAGTGGTAAGGAAAGGTGGGAATATTTCCAGGTCTTCATGTCAGCGCAAGTGAGGAAAATGAGGCCTAGTTGTTATATTTTGTTATATTCTCATAAATGAGGCTGGTGTCAGCTTTGCTCAGTTAATGAGTGATACTGCATGAAATCAGAAGTTGGACTTGAGTCACAGCATACACACACAACTGTGCAGTGTATGGGATGAATGGCAATTATACATGATGAATTCCTGGCCAACAAAGAGCAGCAGTAAAAATGTGGAAGTCTTATTTGAAATGGGAGAGTGATGCCTCTTTGCAAAAGTAATTGTGATTTAGGAGTCCCCGATTGACAAATGGGAACTGTTGCATTATAGGGTAGCCCTTGCTGTTTGTCCAACCCCTGGGGTTGCTGGGGTGGTCAACTCAGCATTGTGGGTACCCCAAAACAATGCTGCTTTCTCTGAATAAACAGCAGGTTCATTCCTGAAACTCAGTTAGCTGAATCAGCTGCAGCAAGGCTGAAAGGAGTGAGGCAGAGAGCTGGGTACAGGTTGTGTCCCATTGTCCTGATCCTATCCAGTCTCGGGTAAATTTTCTGTCTTCAAGCACTCCCTGGCTTACACAACTTTGCCAGATAGCAAACAGATTGATCACAACCCAATGTGACATGGTGCTGTGGGAGACAGGAGCCTTGCTAGCCAAACCTAGGTGCCTGCAAAGACTCACAACTTTGTTTCTCCTCAGCAATGGCTCAGAAATGCTGCAAAAATTTCTTATTCTTTCCTTTCTTCCAAATTCCTCTTCTAATACAGGCATCCCAGGCCTGTTACTGATCTTATTCAACAGTTAGCCAAACTACGGGCACAGGACCCAAAACGTTATGGCCTGTAATTTCATTACTGTGTCAGTACTGCCCATCCCCTTGGATCACCTTCTGCTCTGATACTGTGTCTTGGTGAAGCTGAGGCATAAATGAAAAACAGCTGACTTGAGATTAATGTGGTCAAAGCAACTTTGATGCAGGTTCATGGGCAGTAGTGTTTGATAAACTTGGAGGCACCATCTCAGCTACGGACCTCTGTCCAGTGATCAGCAGGTTGCGGTGTTATTTTTTGCAGTTAGAATATCTGCTTCTCAGTTCAGCTTGCAAAAGCATTATGCTGTTTCCTATCAAAAATATCCTACAATACATAACTAAGCTAAGTGACTACATTTGCAAAACTGGGGACATAATGAGATTCTTTGCAGACCTTAGTTTATATTGGGCATAAAAGTAGATGGATGAATAAAATTAAAAGTTGTTGCAATCTTTGAAATTCTTCCTTCATCACCTTTAAAAGTTTGTTGTGTACTTTATAAAGGCTTAGTGTTTGGACAAATTGGTCCCTCTGTACAATATTCATAAGGATACCACATAGTTCCTCCCATGTGTGTGTCTCTTGTCTAACTGAAAGACTTGTCCAACTTTAGCCTGAGAACCAGTGAGATGCCAGTGACATACAAGTAACAATTGCAGCCATGCATGAATGATTCAGTGCTGATTTTTGTAAAAAAAAAAAAAAAAAAAAGTGTTTCATTTTATTATCTTATTCAAGAGCAAGAAAGCAAAAATAGGCCATTTTAAGGAAATTATGCATCATCATGGACTTTAAACACCTTAGCACTGAGCCCATCGCTGAAGGAGGTTTGAATATGCTCAGTACTTTCTCAAGAGATATCCAAGGGACACTGCAGGGACAGGAGAGAAAGATACCTTGACTGAAGTTGTGTTTTGGTCTCGGATGACATGGGAATTCTTCAGGACGTTTAGTGTTGTAGAAATGTGTAATGGGACTGTTTTGTTAACCCCAATACTTCTATGGATAGCTATTAATTCGGTGATTCCACTTTATTTTAAGCTGGAAGATGTAAAGCCAGTGTGCCACACTGGAAAACTTTAAAATATATCCAGTCTTGCTGAAGAATCATTTTAAAATAAATCCATTATCTTGTTTTCAAAGAATTTGCACTGCAGGACTAGCTTCAGGTTGTTCTGAAGGACAGAATGCATCCTGAGTAACAGCTTGAATGAGAACTACAGAACAATTTCCCTAGGGCTAATAATTTAGACAATTGAATTTTATTCTCCGTAAATACATCCAATGTCCTAGACAAGTTGTAATGCCTCCCTTTTGGTCCTTGCAGAAAGACCTCTGAAGAATGTAGCTGAGGAATGGAAAGATGCAGAGAACTTGGGCAAGAATATTTTTGTAACACTATCAACCAATAGAGAAAACCAGCTGTCTTTGCAACTACCATGCTCTCGTGCATTCTGTGCCTTCACCTGTGGCTGATAATTTTTAGATCAGTTTTTGTGTTGTTTTTCTGTGTGTTGAAACTTTTTCAGCAGTGGTAAGTCACCTTATTTTTCATACTTTTGCCACAGCCTCCCGCCATCCCCCTCCTTCCTGTGTCAGCTCCAGAGCTGCAGATTTATTCTGCCCATAATCAGTTTCTGCATCAGTTGGGGTGACCTTGATTCCGGCTGCAATTTTGTGACTTCTGTGTCACTACTTCACTTTTCTTTGTGTTTCTCTTCTCACCCTTTCTCTGCCTTGCCTGTTCAAGACTAGAAGTCTCTACCTTTCTGTAGAATTTTTCCATTCAGGATATAGCCTGGGGTTTTACTGTTTAATATTCTAATAAATGTGTGTGTAAGTGTGAAAGTGTGTGTGTGTCTACAGTACCAGAAATATCCCAAACCCTTTCCAGGCATGTGAAAAGTCAGTTGTTTGCTTGAAGCTGCTTACGTTTAGGAAGTCTGCTCCTGCAATCCAGTATGTTGTGCTGAGTCCTGGTCTTGACTGGAGAGCTCTAACCACACACATTGGTGTACCTGTGCCATCCGTTTGCAAAAGCAGTTGTTGGATGTGCAGTAGTGCAGAAAAATAACAGAAAGCAGCAAATGTGTTGTTTTAATTTTGGAGTAGTAAACCACCAAAAAGCAACAAAACCAAACCAAAAAAAACACCTTTATCCATATGCATTTTTTATTCTTTCAATGTTCTCTACTTGTTTTCTTTTTATTTAGTTTGTTTGTTTAAGAATGTCCTCATTCTTAAACTTTTGCTTTGATTCCAAGTTGGCTCATTTAGCATGACTCCCTAAAACTTGCCTTTTTATCATATATTGCTTCCTTGATTGTTTAACCTTACTGCTCCAGTATCTGAATGTATGAACATGGTCTTAAGATGATGGTCTCACTTTCAAATGGGAGTATCAAAAACACTTAGCAATGTACTTGCAAAGTGATTTTAAATCCTCTGATAGAAGCTATCTATTATAATCGCTCCGAGTACTATTATTAACGTCTTCAGCCTCTCCATTCTGTTTTCGCTCAAGCCATGCCCAAGAACAATTAGCTGTTTGTTTGACCCACATTATAACATCAGCTCTCCATTATGATAACAGTGGACCGACTAAGAACAACACATAATCTTCAGATTTAATGGGGCAGAAGACTGCAAAGGGCCAAACCCATCTTGATAAAATGCCCTCAAGTCAGCAACTTTATGCAGAGGTGGATCTGGCACAATGTGATTTCTATAGCTGTAGCTGATTGTTACCTGAAAATATAGGGCTAATAACAATGGCATTGCAGCAGATTAGTCATAAACCGCTGTTGAAGATAGCAAATACTGTGGGGGAACTCAGCATCACAATCTCTGTTTTCTTTAGGGGAGCCAAAATTATTTCATCCTGTCCTTTGGTATGCATGCAAATGATAAACAAAGAATTTGAGAGAGAGGCAATGTATTTGCACATGCATTTCTCACCTGCTATACTGTCCATCACTAAAATTATCTATGCAGGGACTGTTGCTTTTATAAGGTAGCTGACCAATATAGTGGCACATCAGTGGATGGACACAATACCAAGGACATCATAGTGCATGCTATATACTAATGTTCTGAATAGAACTGTTGGTATGACACGCTTTAGATGGAATTGCCTCTTGTCTTATATCAACCGTGTTTGTAGAACATAACCTGCAAATACATTGCATTCTGAGATCCTGTGGCTTAAAATGTGTATATTGGCCTGATAAACGGCATCACATTATCTATTTTATGCTTCTATTGAATGCAGAACACGTGCTGCTAAGAAACAAAAGGACATGCATTTATTTTTCAGGCATAGGACTTTGCAACCACTTGGGAAGAATATTCTTGATTGAGAACCAAAACATTCCATGATGCTTAACAAACCTGCAAATTGAAAAATCAACATCTGCCCTGTGTAGCAACATAGCAGGAGAAAGACCTATAGCCTGAAAAATTCAAAATATTCCTTAAATTATATTTCTGTGCATTTACAAAATTACTACTCTCTGAATCAAAAGTCTCAAGCTGTTTTTATATGAGAGCATACGTTGTGTCGATAGACAATTTCTCAGCCTGTAGTTGTACATGAAAAGCCCTGCTGCATAACATAATGGACAGTCCTTTGAACATGGAGCTGCATCTCGGTGAATGTTCCTGTAACAATATTTTAAATAAATGATACGCATCATTAAATCACTGAGGACGACTAACTCAACTGTAGAAAACCCACAACTCCTGCAATCACGGTTACAGTTCTTATTTGAATATTTTCGTTTTCACCTGAGCAGCCAATAGAAGCGAGCGAAGCACAGTCCGCATTCAAACAGATGAAGGCACTACTCTAAAGGAAACGGAGAGAAACCTGTGATTATGTAGTTACCGTAATGCTGGCTGCTTGCTTAATGTCTGCATGGGATTTTTTTGCCGTTTCCCTTATTTACATATCACAGACATGTCTTTATAAAGTTACTTTAAATAATTTATTAGATTGATCTTTTCAAAATTCTGCTCAGGCTAGGTGTCATTAGGAAAAGTTATTTAAACTTATTTAAAGGTTTGTGCCTGAGTAGGGCATTTACCTGCCTCACTGCTGATATTCTAAAAATACCTCCATGTCCATACTATTATCCATTCTTCACGTCCAATTGCTCTGTTATGGTAATAGTCAGAAGCACACCATGTAGTAATTACTTACAGCTGACTTAAGAAAAGAATATTCAACTCCCCCACTGTTCCACTAGAAGGTCTTTATGCACTATTAACTCATTCCTGTTTATTAATACTCTACTGGTAATTCTGGCTGCTGCTTTTTAGGTTTATAATAGGAGGACTATTAAACAGCAATTATTGACCATATGGGTTAGTGAATATTTGTGGTGGTGGTTGTTCTGTTGTTGTTGTTGTTCTTTTTGTTGTTTTTTTTTTCTTTTTTTATCCTTTTAAGTTGTTTTTAAGGAGCCACATCACAATGTAGTGGTGCAACTTTACATCTGCCTGGGATTAAAAGTTTTGGCAGCGTTCCCCACCTAGAAAATGCAAATTCCATATTTCAGAAATATCAGCTGAAGCTGTGAAAATACAGAACAATTTAAAAAACATGAAAACACTGTGCCAGACAAAGTGAAAATCTTTGGGGTTTTTTTTTGTTTGTTTTTTTTTTTTTTCTTTTCCCCCAGCACTATCTGGTTTGATCTTTTTTCTTGCCTATCCATCTTTCTGTTTCTCTTTCTTTGACCTTTTTTTCAGTTTTCAGGTCTTGTCCTAGAATTTCTAAATGGTCAGCTGTAAATTTTGAACTAATAAAACATTCTAGAAAAGTGTGGATTACTGCACTTTTAGGAACTAGAAATCTGCCTTCCTCGGTAAACTTGCCTAGTGAGAAGATTGAGGGGAGATGAAATTACAGCAATTATCTCTCAAATAGCTGGGCTGAAAAAATTGTGTTTTCCCCCCTTTCCTCTCCTGCCCTTTTTTTCTTTTTTTCATCTTCTTTAGCTGCAGTTCCTTCCTTTGCCAGCAGCAAACCTGTGCACGTTTGTAGCGATGATGAATCCTTTTCCCACTGCTCTGCACTGGGAAGGCCAAACCAGCTCGTGGTTTTGGCATCCACTTTCATTATGGTGAGAAAATAAGCCAACTGAAAGATGGGGAGAAAAAGGGTTGCTATAAAGAGGATGAGGTGGCAGGAGGATGCAAAGACTTTAGTAGGGAAAGAAGATGGAGCAGCAACGAGAGAGTGTAAACGGAAGTGTGGGATGTGGTATAAGAGAAAAAGCGTGAATACTAGAAAAAAAGCTAGCTCATCCTGGCTGCAGAGGGCAGAACATGAGGCCATTCCAGGCCCCATCATTTATTTCTTCATGTGCTTTATGGGACAATTCCACTAGCACGAAAGAACATGGCTTTGGGAGTGTTGGTGACTGCAGGTGAATTCTGTGTGACATAAAAAACTCTATTCCAAACAAAAATGATTTGAGTTGATTTTCAGTACAAAAGCACTGTGCTACGAGCAAATATTTTGCAAAATATGTTCTCATTTCTAAATTCTCTCTGGGATTATCTCTAACACTATTGAAGAAAAGTCAAACTTTCAAAACCAATTACTTGTATTTGCCACTGACTCTGCTTTTTTTTTTCTAGAATTTTCTTAATCCTTTAATACTATTCTTACACTTTCTTAGTTCTCCTACTTGTGTGTGTTTGACTTGGATTATGAGTTTTAGCTGTGTCAGTGTGGTCTCCTGGTCTGATGACCAGTAACGACTCCATTTAGACATAATTGTGGGCACAGTTGTTTCTGATGATCATTGCGTCATTCAAAAATCTCTGCAATACTAAATAATTAATGTCAAAAATAATTAATTTGGAATTTGAAATCTGATACTTTATTGCTAACAAAACACTCCCTCTATTACTGTTTCTTTTTCTTTTTTTTTTTTCCTTTTTACTTGGTTCTTTTTCCCCTTTTCCCCTCTTTTCCCCTTTTCCTTTCTTTTATATTTTCTTTCTTCTTCTTTTTTTTTTTTTTTTCTCTGTTGAAATGCTTTCTTGGTCTAAGAAAACAAAATAGAAAAGATAGTTAGGTATGATGTCATCACAGAAGTAGTTTCTAACTTAGTTCTAATATTAACAAATTACATTCTCATCATTTACTGCTTGACCTGTCAAGATCCAGGGGTCTTTAATGCAATCACATATACACCAGGCTTACACAGGCATGAACATGTGCTAACACCACAGTAGAAATAATTACATAACAACAAGAACAGAAAAAACTGTCCAGCTTCTGGGCTGTTAAAACCAAAATTGAGGTTCTATTCTGCTTACACCTATCACACCAGTATGCCAAACTGTCATTCATTCTAGAAATAAACACCATGTCATGCAGTCTTTTGTTCTATATTGCTGCCTGAGTTTTCATTATAAAATTCGTGTGTGGTGTATTACACCAAAGCATTTCCTCGTTCAACAGTTATTGCTTGGAAGGTGTATATTTTTCCATGAAAGCCAGTGCACTGTAGCGTGATGCTTTCACGTCCTGAATGTTGTGGAGACCTTTTTTCCTCAGATGGCAAAGCTAAGAGAGGAAGAACTGAAGGGATGTGCCCTTGGTAGAGGAGCATGGGACTGGTGCAAGATGGGAGGTCCTTGCTCATGGACTTTATCTCTGTCTTGCCCAAAACAGCTGCACAACACTGGTAGGAATCTGTTGAGTGATGTTAGACAAGGGGACTGAAGGTATAAAAAGGTGACATTGATTTTATAGCTTAGAAATATGGGCTAGTTAATTTTCTTTATGTGCCTGGCATCTTTGCCATCCTGCTGGATTTTTTTTCTTATATAGATTGTTATTTAAAATCATTGTTCAGGTGGACAGGTGTCATTTCAAGTTTGAAATAAATTAACAACTGGAAATCTTGAGCGAGGTGGTCCTTGATGCACTGCAGGGCTGCAGTGAGTCTCTGAGTATGGGCCACATACAAAATTTACATGAGATTGATGTCGGAGCCATCAGGAGGCTGCCACAGCTGCTGGGCTTGACAACTTAGCACTGAGCATCAGAGATTTGTGAGGGAGGGCCTTACCTCTGAACCCCCAAAAGAGAGCTGAGTTTGCATCAGTTAAATAGCTTGATTCTCTCATCCCTGATTTAAACCCACCCCGAAACAGTCAATTATATTCCAGTAAGAGAATGTGCAGAAGTTTTATTTTTATGACATAAAATTACAGGTTAAAATTGACTATGCTGCTGGTATGTAGCTTAATCAATCTGGTAAATTAGTAGAGCATGATGTTCTTTGAGAAACTGGAGTGTAGGAGCAATCCCTGAACATGCTTAAAGAAAAATGTTGTGTGAGTGATTCAGCTCTTCTCGCTGTTGCAGGGAAGAGATTAGAGGTGCACCACTTTGTCAGTTCATCTCCTTAACTCATAATATATTATTTATTACAAGGATTTGGTTTCTTAAGCCTGTCTTCTTTTTTTCTTTTAAGATACCACTGACTATTTGATCTTGAGGGCTTATTTTTTATGATGATTATTATTATTATGTACAGGTATGTAGGGAGGAAAGGATTTGGGGCTATAGCAAAACCCAAGCTTTTTAACATATGGAGCATCAGTGTTTTCATCTTGTTTTGGCACTTCTTACACCTCATGCTGATGGTGTGATTGTGGTTGGTTAAAGTACATCTGGGGTCCCCATAGCCTTACTTTTCAGGGGCTTTCGGACTCTGTTACAATTTGTTTCTCCCTTTTCTGTTATAACCAAGCACGAACTCTCAGTGTGAGATGTAAACTGATATGCCATCTGTATGTTAATTGATTATGTATCACCTTAAAAACCCAGTGTTAGCCAGGCTTGTTGTGCTGCACATCCCCCTCCCATGGCTGCCGTGGTGCCCCTGGCTGTGTCTCTCACACGTAGGTGTACATATACACACAGATTTGTGTGTGCACACCTCTGGGGTGCTGCTTTTTTCTTGAGGGCACCATTCAGCCCCAGTGAAGGTTGCAGAGCACTCTGGGTTTGTGTTTGCACTCGTGGATGTGGATGCCATGTCTCAGAGCACAAGTGGCTCCTCCTTTTGTGCCTGAAGTAAGCTGTGTTAATGTGGAGCAGGAGGTGTAAATGGACCCAACAGCTACAGTCTACTCTCAACCCTTTTTTGGAAACCTGCAGAAAGCAGCTATATGTATTCCACCAGAAAATGGTTTTAATGTCAGTTACAGTAGGTGAAAAAGAAAAAAAAATCATGGTGTGTTTCATGTTCTGATTGAGCGTGTCTGAGGGAGGAAGAGCAACAGAGCAAGTTTCGTGCAGAAGTACCTGCGAGAGGAAACCCCAGTGGCCAGGACAGGATGGGAGAATTTGGTAGAACTGCTGCTTCAGAGCAGCAGACTTTGTGTAGCTGAAGGTATGACTGCAGGTGTTACATCAGCTACTTAAATTGCAGATGCACAATGACTTTTCATGCAGTAGCATACTTACAGGGATGAGGATAATATCAGACCTATTGGATAAATCAAGAATTTAATTTTCTATGGCTAAACCTGTTGGGAAATGAAGAGGCCTGTTAAGATACTGATTTTCCCATCCCACCTCTAATATCCAAATGACATTTTACAGGAAAATGGTTACTCCTACTGACATTCAGCAGAAGATAGCCACTGTTGAATCAGTTGGTCTTCTCCAGCAGTTCTTTTGGGGAGGCAGAGGTGTTTTGCTCTCTTGCTGTCTGACACAGAGCTTTTTCTCATTCCTCGCACAGTCAGCGAGGATGGGAGTGAGCAGTGCAGGGTCTGCTGAAGGAAAAGCAGAGGAGACAGTCACTTCAGACTGGGACATATGGTGGTTCTACTGTAATGCTGGTGGAGCCTGTTAGCTAAACTGCTCTAGACACCTTGAATTCATTTGACAGGATTTGAATGATAACACATGTTTTGTTAAAGGAAAAAAAAAAAAAAAAAAACCAAACTTATCACAAATCAGCCCTTTTTTTATTAAAAAAATAAAAAAAATTGTGATAAGACCTGGTTTTCTTTTTAGTAAACAACAACCAACCCAACCACTAAAACTTACTAACCAGTAAACTAATGAAAATATTAACATTCAACCTTATTCAAGTTATCCAAAGTACCTTAATAGAGGGCAGGTGCATTCTTGACATATCTGGTGTTATAGGATAGATTCTTTCATTTGTCGAATATTTAGAAGAAGCCTTTCATTTAAAAGGAAATGAAGTCTTCTAGAAAAAGTGACTTGTAAGGGGTAAAACAAACAAACAAAAAAAAAGGAATGAGGCAAGAATAAACTTTCTGTGTGGTTGGCAATCTGAGAGCAAAACTGTCATGAATTTTTTCAGTTCCCAAAAGGGTAATCTGAGTATGTTTGATTAAAAGAATTGAACTGTCTCATCACCTGAGCTAGACATAAAAAGTTATAAAGAATATTAAATGAAGATGTAGCAATATGACATATCCCCATGTTTTTTTCTCTTTGCCCCTCTCTCACCAGACTGTTGATGGGAACAGAAGAAGGAACAGATGGTGGCACCATCCTGTCTCGGCACCAAATACTGCCCTGGAGTTCTACATGGTGCAGAAAGCATCCCCGTGTGGAGAAGCAGATAGTGCTTCTGCAAAGTGTAAGTGTCTGCTGTGTTATATTCCTTTACAAAAAAAAAAAAAAAAAAACCCAAAAAAAACAAATCCTATGTCTTTCTTAACTGGAATTTTCACGAAATTCCTTCCTAAATGTTATTTAGAGATCAGAGAAAAATATCTGCTTTATAACTTGCTATGGCCATTCACGATCTATACTTTCTTCCCTGTCTGCCATTCTACCCTTTTGTCCTTCCTTGCACCGACTGAAACATTTTGGCTTCATTTTTTATAAGTTCTGATAAACCTTTCATAATAGATTTTGGGTTTTGCAGCTTAACGATATCGAATCCTTCCTAAGATTTATTGTCAGTTTCACTTGACCTGGGGGTCAGAATTTAAAACGTTTGATGGAATTTGTTGCAGAATCAGGGAATGTTGTGAAAGTTGCTATTTTTGGTTTCCGTTTCACTGTATCTAGAAACTATAGATTTTAAAAAATGAAATGATAAGTAATGTTTTCTTGGGTGTTTAAAATATGATGAGTGTCTGTTTTTCATGAACTTTGGTTTCTGGACAACCTGGTTTGTACTATTCCTGATAAAAAGATGCAAATACAGCCAAGATTTTTGGCTTTTAGAATTCCTTAAAAAAACCTCACCTCCCAGTGAAGGTGTAGACTGCCACAGTGGGAGTTTAAGCTCTTGGTAATCGGTTTGCTTTTCACAGACCCTGTTGAAGGGTTCAGAGACCCTTCCAGCTGTCCTGGAAACACTGCTCTGTACAACCACATGTGGTTGCAGATAGGGCAACCACTGTATTGGAGCTGGTGTGGACCCAATGTTTGTAGGACTCAGGACTCATGTTGGCCCTGGTCCTGTGTAAAATACACAGCCTGGGTTGTTGGCTTTCTTCTGCAATCTCCTGTTGCACACATCAGAGTCCTTCGGCTGTCCTACCACTCTAGCTAACCAGAAGAGGCAGCCCTATAGCAGTGAGTGGAAGAGGTGCAGTCTAGCAAATGGTATTTCATCCAAATAGGGCCAAAAAGAAATTAAGTTTAGCAAAGAAAACAAGTTTCATCAGTTAAGGCAATAAAGCACAGTCCCGGAGCAAGTCAATAATGCTCAATTGACAGCCAGTCAATATTTGTACTGGATTAACTTTTCAAGGAATGTGGAGATTTCGGGGGTTTTTATGTAAACACTGTAAATAGGTTGGGACACTAAAGCACGTTTACAAATACCGCGTGTCAGATTAGATTAGAATCACTTCCAGGAAGCAGGATTTTTCCTACCACGAAAGAGACGTTTACATCTTGTGAAATGAACACAGATATAAATTTTTTGTTCGTCAAATATATTCAAAAGCATATCTGGGCAGATCTCATGTCAACGCTGCACAGAACACTTTAAAGGACAACTTCTGTCTGAGGCCAGATTCACTCATCTTCTACATGCACTGCTCCAAAACTCTGCTGGGTAGAGCTATAATTCAGATGGCATTATGGCTGCAACTTGATTAACATGAATGCTGTATGAATTGATTTAAATTTTCAGATTAATGTAATGGGAAAAGCTATTAAGAAGTATGCTCAGTGTTTGTGGTACTTGCTCCTTGCTGAAGGATCAGGCAATATGAATAGAGAGGACTGAAACGAGACCAAAATGTGCTGGTTTCTAACACCTGTAGCAGTGTAACACTAGGCTCTGTCCGTTTGTTTACAAGTCTTGCAGCTTTTCAGTGGCATGTTTAGCACCTGCTTCTAACCAATAAAAAAATGATTCACCATTTCCAAAACTGCAACCTAAGTGGACAAACATTTCATGAAGAAAGTACAGTTATTTACAGTGGCTTTTTTTTCAAGACATTGTCTCCAGTTTTCCTGAGTTGCTTCCTTATTATAAAGGGCTTGAATAATTTCAAGGTTGCCAGTTTTCTAGAAGTAATGGAGGGTGGTTCGGCCTGTCCTGCCTATCCCCAGGCATGGAAATGCGGGCAGGCAGAAGCTGGCACTGCCCAGATTGGCAAAACAGCACAAGCACATCTGATTTGTGTATGTGAAATGCATGCACAGCACTAGTGAAATCCACACAGGTAACATACCTCCAAGAACCCCCCTTGCTGGAAGGTAGATAATGGGATTTTATTGTTATTCCTTTTATTTCTCCTGCCCTTGTTTTTTTTTCCTTACAGAAGGTAATTAGGCCATAAACAGAGGTCTGACAACTAATTTTATCTGCAGTAAAATTAATATCGTAAGCCACAGATAATTTTAGTAAGCAAAATTAAAAAATATATATTTTAATGACATTTTAAAAACACAAAATCTAATTTTTTTCCTTCTGAACTTTTCATACCTCGCTATTTTGATACGTGTGGAGATGCTCACTCATTTAGTGAACAAATGTTCTACTTCTGTATACTTCCTGTCTCAACAGCAGGCCTTGCTGGTGTCGGCCTGCGGTACGAAGTTGCTTTTCATTTCCTTTCTCTTGTTCTCTGGTTCCTTTCAAAGAAGAAATGATCTGAGGGAAAAGACATTGCTTTTCTTACCTCTAAATTTTCATTGACATTAATAGGAGACAGGTGGCCAAATCCCTGCACACAGCTTTGAAAAGTTAAGTTGCTGCTTTTTTTTTTTTTTTTCTGGGCAGATTCTTACTTTGCTGGAGCTGTGAATCCTCTGAAAAAATATTAAATACGCAACCATACCATGTCAGCAGTGCCTAGAGAGTTTATCTACAAAATTATCATCTACCTTCCAAATCTATAACCCTAAAATATTGATTGGTTAAAAGGCAGTGGATAAAGATTAAGGCACCACAGCAGCAGATTACCCTAATCAAATAAAAAGACTATTAACAGAGCTGCTCACAGTTCTGAAGATGTTGGTTTGAAATACAGATGTCTTAACCAAAGTGCTATGTCTCATTTTTTGAATGCATTTTTGAATGTATTTAAATAAATTACCAAATAGAAAGAAAGCAGAGAAAAACTCCACACATTTCAGGCAGTAAATTTCAATTTATAATAAAATTATTTTATGCATTTCAGTAAATAGTTGAAACTTTTAAAGGTCTATTTCATTGGATAGTGAGAAGTCAAGCACTAGATTCTCAGCTTAGAGAGCTCCATAGGCACATGTGTGATTTTAAACCTGTGATTGCGTGTGTGTACATCGACGTAAGTATGTGTGTAGTAAAAGATGGGAATGGGGTAACTGCTTGAGGGCAAAGCATAGTACCAAAGCCAGTACTTCTGCTTAAAGAGAGCTCATTTTCACTCTATATTTTATTGTTTGGGACTAGTGTTTCTAGACAATGGATTTTTGCTGGCAAGATTTGATGCAATATTTACTACAAGCCAGGTCTTGCTGGTTGGCTGGGGCCAAAGCAGTCGGGTGAGAGGGTGCAGGGGTCTGCACAGGTACCGAGTGGCTCGCAGGCGGCGTATGTGGTCTGCTCGAACCCAGCATCATGAATCACATCCCCAGATTCTTAGTTTGATTTGGAGCCCTAGGATCCATTAGAAAATTGTGCTTGCTTAAAACAAGCACAGAAGCATAGGTTCAACTGGTTTTGAATTTGTCACAAACATTTTCTTTAGCATTGAAAGCCATATGCTTATTAATGTTCTCTAAGTGTAAGCTACTGGGAATACTACTTGGAAAAGAGCAACATTTGTCACAAATGCTTTTAATATATAGTGGGAATTTTTATCCAGCCAAAGGCTGAGTTGTGGTTTATCCTCTTGAAAGAATTTCCCATTGAGTGACAGATAAGCAGAGATTGAGCTAATAACCCATGCCCTTGGTTACTGAAGTCATGGAGACAGGAAGAGAAGACAGGGTGGGTAATGTATTAATTTTCATCAGTTATGGACAATACTATTAAATTACTGACTCTTGTTGAAATAATGTGTCACCGATTAATAATGTCATTTCAACTTCCTAAACTTTCCTACCTAAAAATTTTGATTTAAAAATGAAAGATTTAAGAATGCGTTAAAAAGGTTTTGGCGGTATAACTTATTGGTATGGAAGTCTTTTGTTTTTGTTTTTGTTTTAAGTTGCACCTAATTTCAAGTCACAGTGTAAATGAGGTTTTAAAAGTTTTTAACAGCGATGTAGATAAATTTGGAATTAAAATTGAGATCTGAAATGTTGTGTTGCTCCACTTTTAAAAATAAGTTCCCTTCTCATTTGCAATTAAAATGTCTAGAATTTGCATAAAATGTGTGAAATTAGAGATAATTGAAATACAGTAGCTATAAATATGTCTACTCCATTTGAAAAATAAATAAAATGTCCACTAAAAGGGTGCGAAAGCCATACTCCCTTCTCTTGTTTCTCACATTTGGATCTCTGGCATTTTTCACACTTTTATAGCTAATTTTTATTGCAAAACAATATGTTACATTCATAGCAGTTGTGGGAATGCAGAATAGCCCCTGGCAGCTCTGTAAAAAATGGAATGTTAGGAGCACATTTAGAAGAATACAGCTTTCAATTTCATCCACAGCATCGATGTTGTGGAATCATATTAAGTGTGATCTAACAAAAAAAAAAAAAAAAAAAAAAAGCAAATGTTATGGAAAATACTCTAAATAAGCTATTATTTAAAGTATATTCATTCTATCCTGTTTCTTATGTTTTCATAACATAACAAGTTGTCATGATATAGTGTGTTTTCAGGGAGCACAGTGCGAATCAAAACCCAGGTTAGCGCCGTTCCTTGGTACGTGTCTCGAGTGGCACCGCTGCGGCTCGGTCTGCAGCTACGCCTTTCTGCAACAGCATGAATAAACACGGCCCGGTTGGACCGTGCTGCAGCATGGCAGTGTGGGGGCCTGGGAGGGGACCCTTGGAAGAGCATTTCCCCTTCCTGCACTGGAGAAGGACAGCCAGGCCTGCGTGTCTGCCCAGGGAAGGTTTCACTTGCTTTTCCACCCTGAAAGCCAGCGCTATTTCATGCTTTTGCTGATGCCCGTTTCCGAATAGCTGGTACGAGTTACTGTCTGCCAGCCAGCAGGCAGTGCTAGAGGTGATGCCTTCCTCCCCGTGCAGTGCCATCCCCTTCACGTACTCTGATCTCTGCTGGCCCAGTCTGTTAGCATTCAGCTCTAATCGCCAGATCCTTGGTTTTTTGGCTGCAGAGCAAAATGCTACTGCTGTGCGACCAACTTGGCACAAGGAACTGTATCTTTCACAGATAATAGAACTGGAAAGACAGACCTCTACCGTATTGTCAAATTATACCTTATTAGTGTGTGCTCTCGTGAATGTCTGCCACTAGAGTCGAGGAGTATCTCACATACAAATTGTAAAGACATTTCTCTAACTCCAATCTTGGAACTCAGAAAAATATTATTCATATAATACCCCATGCATCTTTTTTAGTGAAATTGCACTGTGATGTCCTGTCATTTTCAATGCTGTGCAGTGTTTCTGTTACTGGGGAACACCAATCAACTTCAAAAGAGCTGCTTTGGTGTAGAAATGGGCAGCTATTCAACTACTCTGCATCCAACACAAATACCCACCGCAATTTGATGTAATTCACACAAAACTGAATTGGAAGGCCTAGGTGAAGGTTACTGCACTGATTCGTCAGTGCTCCCTGTCCTGTAATATTATTTCTGGAAACCCTGTTTTCTGGAGGCATTCCTTGCAGAGGGAATTATGCCAAAACAAAAGAGTTTCCGTGCAGGTACTATCCTGAGGCTAACAGAAATTCAGCAGGTTTTAGTGTCAGTGGCTCCTTCAGTACTTCCTCCCCATCCTCTGTAGCAGTGGGTATCATGAGAAATTTTGTTGTGCCCTGGCTTGGGAATTTAATTGTTTCTCTACCCTACTTTTCCCTCCAGGCCAAGTATATTTATTGGTAAATAGCCATACTATATTTTTTGGCAGAGGTGTGGAGGTATACAGGACTCGGGTGCCTCACTTCAATTCTTACGTGATTCCTGATTTGGGGATAAGAATTATGAGGAGGAGACAGTTTTCCAGGATGTATTTGAGGAGTGCTGAAATGTTAATGCATTAAGACTGAAACTGTGGGATTTAAATCACTACACCGAGTAGCATATAGTACAGAGAGATTGATCCCAGAAAAGTACCAGAGAGGTTGTGTCTCATACAGGCCTAACCACTATGGAGTCATTCTTCAGAGACAGACCAAGCGACAGAAGAACCACAGCCTTACCTGCAAGGTGCCTTTTCATACGCGCTTTTTTCTCTCCTTTTAAGTTGTCCTCAAGGAAAAATAAGAGCAAAAAGTCCCTGTGCTTCTCAGTGCACATCTACAGCACTTCATAAATAATAGTAGCTGTTTTAAAAGCAGGGGACAGGCAGAGGGTTACAATGGATGAAAGCTAGTTAGTGAGTTAGCTAGATAAATGCTTAAAAGAACAGCAGCAAAGATAATCCTGCATTTATTTCTGGGGGATTCACCAGATGACCCTTTTCTGTCTTTCCCAATCTGTGTTTCTTGAGTCAAAGTAAGGGCTGTGCAGAAACCTGAAAAACAAACCTGTAAATTTGGGGTGTTCCTGTGATTTGTGAGTGTCCCTCCTTTGGCTCATCACTTTAATTTCTGAGAATCTGCCAAATTTTATGTCCAGTGAGGAGTGGAATTGTGAGTGATCCATTGCAGAGTGTCTCCCTGGCACAGGCAGAGACTAGTTTGCTCTAAACTTACTGAGTGACATGTGCAAAATTGATCATTTCAAGAGCCTTTTGTATAACACAAAACTTCAAGCAGAGAACCCAAGGCATTTCCTTTCATCAACCTGGTTCTAATTTGATCAAAGCACTAAAAAATTCAACCCGCCTTATTTCCTGTCCAGTTCTTTTACACTTTACAGCACATTATATATCAATCTCATATCCCTGAATTTTAAGAAGCAACCAGTTATATAATTGGATCAACAGTTGCCAATCACTCCAGCACAGCACTGCATTATTACTAAGCTGACTATAATTTTGAAGCTCTTTTTTATTATGCGTATGACTATATTATCACTGTATACATATTAGGACAGCTGAATGAGCCCCTTAAGGAAAATAAGGGTTCAAATAACATTGACAGGGTAGATAGACTAACAGAATTGAGGATTCACCCCTGTTACAACTGTATTGCCTCATGGCACCTTTTCAGGAGAAAGGAAAAGCACAGTAGCTGTGTGCTTTCTATTAATCCTACCCACACATCAGAATATTGCAGCACTGGTGAAGTTGACCATCTTGTCTGCTTAAGCAAATTAACAATCAGATGTGTTTTCTGGTCTCAAAAGTAACAGGTCACATAAGAATTTTGCGTTATATGGGTCTTTAAATCCCATTCCTTCAGTCTCTAAACTCCCTCCCCATAGACGCACGCACACACAAAAGTTCAAAACAAAGCCATTCTGGCTACTGCGTGTGCAAGGTACCTTCCTGGCTCATT
Organism: Tyto alba; assembly: GCF_018691265.1. Lineage (NCBI taxonomy): Eukaryota > Metazoa > Chordata > Aves > Strigiformes > Tytonidae > Tyto > Tyto alba. The sequence continues at coordinate 6,009,019 of NW_024881278.1, read as the reverse complement.
GTGCAGTTGTCATTTGCATGTGACAAAAGCAAGCACTATTTAATTTCAGTAATTTACACAATTATATAAGATTGTTAAAAATGTTACGTAAATAATATTTTTCTTCCCTTAAGCCTGAGATGTTAGAGTTCTTTGAAAGACCTTGAATCTTGTCTCAGTAGTACCTCCATAAATAAAACTGAGTGACAGCCTTTTAGAAAACTCCATGTTTTTCACCATTAATTTACAGATAAGCATTGTTAGTCAAATAAGCATTTAATGCCCAATAGCCTGAATATTTCAATACCTTCTAGCAAACAAATAAATAGAATGTACACAATGGCAAACAAATTATGGAATATATTCCATACAGTTGACATATGAACTCATAACCTCTTAGGTAAAGGTGAATGACTATTAATGTAATTTCACTATTATAAGGAACTCCCTCCTTATTTTTGTTCATATGCAATTCATTTGTATGCATTAGCTTGAAAGAATTAAACCTGTAAATCATAGCTTAGGCAGTAATAATAATACGAAGAAAACGGTATGATTTCTTCTGGCTTTGACACTCCAAACTCAGGTACTTACCAGTGCATACCTGTTTCTGGTTTGGCTTTTTGTCCCTCTCTTTTTCTCTCTATGTATACACACAAAGACATTAATATTTGTAGATGCTTTTAGGTATATATATGCTGTATATGAACATATAAATGTGTATATTTACAGTATAGACATTTAAAAGTGCACTCACTTCAGATATTTTACGTATGTGTAGGCACAGACACAGACAAAAGCATACATGCGTAAAAATGTAATGTCTCTCCTCAGCAGTCTGATTCTATGCCCTACAGAACTTCACCAGGAAAAACTCCGGAGCAAAATGCAGCTTTAAGCATCTCACTGTAATTAAAATAGCCCAGGAATTTTCAGACAAAGTGATAAAATTCAGGTGAGGAGATGCCTGGATTTGGAAGTCTGTGGAGTTTTCAGAAAAAGAGTCTGATTTTACTTGTGTGGGTGTTTTTTTTTTTAGGGGGGGGTGGAGGGGCAGAGGGAGAGGATGGGAGATGGTGGTGGTACCAGTGTTCCCTTCATGTTGTGTTTATTTAAATCTCAAATCAGAATAGGTGCCTGGCCCTTCATACCACTGTGTGTTGTACACAGGCTGATAAAATGAAGTAAGTGGGCTTAGCACTTTTGAAGCCTGTTTTACAGTACTGTATTTTTCCTTTAGCAATTCATGCTGTGTTTTTAAGTAATGCAATAAAACCACTTCACCATCTTCCTGTATAAAATTGATAGTTGCATGAGGAGCATGGTCATCTTCATCTGCTGCTGCACTCTTTCTTAAAAAACCCCAATAATGCACACACACAAGACAAGCCCACATGCAGTTGAATAGCATGTGTATATGCAAGCAAGCAAACAGAACTAAATATATATCCTATGCTGCAGGGACTGAAACTGTATAATCCAAGAAACAATCCTTGTGCCCTCTTACTGCCCCCCCCTCCAACCCTAGGATAATAGGAGAACAGAAATTCCCATTTTCAGACTCACTACAGATTAATATGGTTCAGCATAGATACTTATTTCCCTGATAGTTTCTCATGCATCTTCACAGTGAAGTTGATAGAAATTACTACAGCAGAATGCGTAAAGCAGATGTTATCCCATTAATTAGCTCTGGACCTGAGCAGGCTCAAGACTTTCCCATTTTCAGGCCGATAGGAATTGGTCCCAGTGAGCGTGCTCCATATCCACATTTAGTATCATCTCATAAACAGCACTGAAAACACAGCAGGCCCTTGATGAAGATACATTAGCTTATTTCTAATTTAAAGTTATGTTGCTTAACCTTAATGTAATTGGTCACTGGTGACCAACTGTTTGTATAGTGAGTTGATGACCAAAGAGATGTAATAAATTATAAAACTTACTGCTTAAATAGAGGGAACGACTGTTCTGTTAAAAGCCTTGCATGTAATAATGGTAAAATAATTACACCTCAAACAGAAGAGCCTTGGATCAGATAAAGCTAACAAAGTCTTTCAGATGAAGGTGTTTTCAGCTTGCTTTAAAGGACATGTATAAAATTATTTTTTTTTCCCTCAGTGCAGTGTCTTATGTTGGCTGAATAGTCAACTTTCAAAGCTCAGCCTAATATTGATTAAAAATAAATTGGTAAATCAAGATACTTTCTTTTTGAGGGGTTGCGGGGATTAAAGTAATTAGCCAATTTCTGTGGTTAACAAGAAACAAAAGAAATTTGCACAAATAATTATATTCTGTGCATCAATTCAAAGTCACTGCTAGACATGTGTTAAAAAAGACTTGATTAGCTGGTAGAATAACCAGGATAATAATCAACTATGGAAGTAAGTAATTGACACAACTTTAATGTTTAATAATGAATAGCATGCCAGGGGCAAAATAAAGGGAAATCTGCTTTCTGAGAACCAGTTCAGACCTAAAATTTCTTAGGCCAAATGCAGCAATTACTTGAGACTCCAGAACTGCTTCTGTGGTATTGTAGCAAAAGTAACAGGTGTAGTTAAATTAAAAGCACACAAGTGGTTGTATTAAATCTTGTGGTTTCTATATGCTGCAATTTGACTTCAAGTCTTTTCCCTGCAAAAGACTTGAAGGTTGATTTTAAAAATGCAGGAATGTAATGAACACCTACTCTTCTATGTATGTTTTTCGTTTTTCAAATGGCATTATATTAACAAACTGTTCATTAAATCAATAAGAGTCAGGAATAAGTGTATGATTTCCTTGTCTCAGAAGCGATAATTTCTCTCTCTAAATATTTGCATTTAAAATTTGGGCTACCTCCAAATGCCCTAACTTCACAATAAAGAAATAGAGTTTATTTTTTTTAATTCTCATATTTCATTTCTTACAAGGACCTTCCAATAATTTAAACTATTTACAGTGCCTCAAAGATCATTATTTCCCCATGACTCCTCGGAGAAATATTGGAGCCACTCTATTTACTGCTGACATTAGATTTACCTTTGAAGACTGGTTTACAAAATGGAGACATTAGGATGTGAAAGTCATTATTTTTTTTACACTGCTTGGAATGCTAAGTTTTTGTGTTTGCTGTATTAGAGTAAACATTGCTATAGCTACTCAGTTTGTTATGGAAACTTGAAAAGCAGATGCATTAAGGTATTTTGTTTTTAAAAACACAGGGTTCTTCATAAGGAAAAATATAAGTACTGTTTGGGGGCTTGTCACCAATGTATATTTAAAAACAACACCCCCCAAACCAATGAATAAAAATTCTTTTTGGCGTTCTAAATGGAGGTAGAGAATTGCTCAACCAATAGAAAAGCAGGTGTGGTAACACATCCTGATTCTTATAATTGAGGCTGTAAAGAAAGATGAGAGATATGTGCACTGTTTGTGTCACAGCAGTTGTGATCTGTGAAAATAACTTCAGAGCAGCCTTTCTTAATATTAAAATGACTCTGTTGCTGTTCAACTAAAAATCAATACGGCTCACAATTTTAATAAGGAACATGAATCTGAAAATGTGTTTAGTATCAGGTTATATAAACACACCCTAATGAGATACTATAAAATCCATCACATTAAAGGCTGGTTCCTACAAGGTATATTAGCTAAAAATGTTCAATATATTAGGTCAGTGTACAACACTACACATAATAAAGCAGGTCTGTCAAGGCAAGATACATGTTTTGCCCCTTAAAACTGTTATGTTTTGCACATTTTATAAGGTTCTTTGAATACATGAATAAGATAAGTTATTCCCATCTCTTTCTTAAGCAATCTCAGAAATGGCTGTGACCTGAAATTGGAAATCTTGTAAACACCCATCCGAAGAAAATGTGTGCAGTTCTGTCTTAAAGAGATGGTACATGTTTAATTATCCCAACTTCTTCTAGGAGAATACTATTAACATGCACATTAGCATCGTCCCATTGGTTCCTCCTGCTGCTCCACCTTAGGGGCAGCAATAGGAGCTAATCTTATTGCTCCCATGCGCATAATAATGAAATTTTGTCTTGTCTCTAAGGCAGTGTTCTTTGGTCTAAAGTACAGCAGGAAACATTTCTTTTTTTAGAAAATTCCTGACCAACTCGTTTAAAAAGATTTTAAAAATTAAAATTCTTCCTGTGTGAATACCAGAGCCTGCAGAACACATTGCTTTGACTTGCGAATCAAAATTAAGCAATTGTGCAAATAAATTGCTCTGTATTCACATATGGAATACAGTATACTGTAGCTGTGGGTGTATTCAGCTCTTTGAAAAACTGGAAGCCGTGGATTTTATGTTATTTTTTCCTGCAGTGTCCATATAAGCTGTTCTCTAAAAATAACATAAGAACAAACAAACCGATATGGTTTTAATATAAAATACCTTTGCCTTTTTCTTGCAGTGTTCTACAGATTATAATGGGGAGAGGAAAAAAAAAAACACAGGCAAAAAAATACATGTGAATTCAAGGCTACTGAATTAAGGGAGGTTGTACCAACATTTCCCCCACTGTACATTATTTGTATTCAAGGTTTTTGAAATGACATTGTAATCTGATGATGCACCAGCCTATTATATTGTCTAGCAGGACAAATATCCTTGCGTTTTCTCTGTAGAACTAACACAATTTTTCCATGTCAGAGGTGCATAATATCCTGGCGGTCATAAGGAATGATGCTATTAATCCTCTTGGGCAATCTCCAGGTCTGATTATTAGGGAAATAAATTTGCATGCTGCATATGAGCTAGGTGAATCACCGAGAGCACAAATTATATTTCCTGACAGCAAGTTAGAGAATGGAGCCACATCGCTTTTTTATCTTTTTTTTTTTTTTTTTTCTCTGAAAGCTATAGAATTTCAATTCATTACATGAGATTGGTTAGAATTCAAGTCTCTTTTTAAGTTGATATTAAGTTGAGTCTGTTATCTCTGTGAAGGCTAGTAGGTTCCCCTGAGTATCCACCTAATCACTACTTAAAAAAATCGAAACGTATAGTTAGTGTCATGATTTAGGTACCAGAGCTACTTTATTTATCAGTGCAGAGTGAGATAATTTCAATTTGAGGCTCTGTAGCCCTCATGAATTTAACCGTCTTGAAAGCTTTTTTTCCTCTCTCTCTTTCTTTCTCTGCCCCTTTCTCTCTCCCTTTTAGCATGCATATTGTAATACTGGTTATTCTGGGCACCTGTTTCACTGTTCTCCATGCATTTTTCAGGCTGCTTTATTTATCATATCATATATTTTATTGTATGTTTTGAAGATTTTGGGGTGAAATGCTATTTGGATTTCAGTTAAGAAATTTGGCTGTATTTTCCGTGCCAGCAGTGCTGCCAGGCATTTCTGCTTTTCGTATCAATGATGAATGTATTTTTATTATTTTTACTGTTTGGCATCTGAGCAACCTTTTTGCATTATTAAATCTGAACAGGGAGAATGATAGCAAATGAGAAGAGAATAAATGGCTTTATGTCCTGATGTATTAATTAAGCAGACATTTATTATAATCAGGGTTTTATAGATGTTGTAAAAAGGTATTTTTTCTTCCATGATATACATCCACGTATGTTAACTTTTGTGAGCTGTTTTGGAAATTTCCCAGTTTAATATATTTCTTTTCAAAATCCCGATCACTGGTGCTGTTCTGTACATGCAGACAGCAAGCACAACCGAGCCCTGGGGTAGTGAGTATAGATGGATCCAGCTTGGAATTGAGTGAGGAATGTCTTGATTGAAGGTAGTGGTCTATAAATCCATATGGATCAGGTACAGCATTGAGTTTGGGGAACTCTGAAATGTCTCCTGCTGCTACTCAGTGGAGCTGAGCAAAGCTTGAAGACATAGAGAACATCTACACTGGTCAGAGCTGTAGACATGATTGAAACAAGAGACAGGTAATATGTCTGATAATGCCAAATGTGAAGTGTTCTTAATCATTTAGTTATTCGTGAACTACAAGCAACAGTACCGAAAGGAAAGGGATATATCTCTGACTCACGTTTTCACGTGTTTGCCAAATATACAGCAAAGGAAACACTTTTAATCATCTTACATGAAATCTATTTAGGAATTTTCTATTCTCTCATCCATTGGGTTTCTTTATGCTTCCTGAGCATAGCTGGTGCCATTTCTTTCCAGAACAAAGGTCCTTTTGTTTGTTTTCTTTTTGTTTGTTTTATTAATTTTCTTCTCAGCATATGGGTTGTGCTTATTCACAGACAGGAAGTATTTCCCACATTTAGGAAAAGGAAATAGCCTTTGGAGAAAATTCAAAGAAAGTCCATTGGGGAGTGACTTGCCTGTTCAGAGTGTTATTTCCTATTCCTGAATAGAAACATCAGACTTATTTTTGGCATCAAATAGCAGTGCTGCTATAAACACTAGCCTCTTTAATTCCCAACGTGCAGTGGACATTTTTACTAACAAAGGGTGTTTGTTGCTCTCCTGAAATGGGAATGGGTGATAAAAGAAAGGAAAGTTTTAACAAAACTGCAAAATTGCCTCTCTCCTGTTGTCTGTGACCTAGCCAAGATCTCACTGATACTCCTGAACCCAGCAATGAAAATGAGGGTCCTATTCAAACGTGAATTGTCTGTGATTTTTGGAAGTCATCAGCTTGGTATCTGCCAGCAGAGCCATGACCAGTTCTCATCACAGGGCTGCCTTTTCTCAGTCTGCTGCAGAGGAGGCCAGCACGAAAATGATGGGTATTTTAATGGGTACTCCTTTTGGGGTAAGGCCAGAGCATAAGGCCATTTATGTCTTTATAAATTGTAATAAATACATAAGATCAGCTGGTGATATTGCAGAGAGAATGGAATCTAAAGATGCCTCGTCTGGCTGCTTCTCTGCAGCAGTAAATCCCAAACAGTGTGCAGGTAATGACTGGCAGAAAGGGCAGGATAGGAAGAGTCACGAATGAACCAAAGGATGTAGTAAAAAACTAGTAAAGCTTTTATTCCAAACTTTATCTATTACTGCCCCTCATCATCACACAGTGAAAATACTGTCCTGAAAATAGAAAAAATGAGTTTTGAACTTGAATAGACAGAAAGAAAAAAGAAATAAAAAAAAAAAAAAAAAAAAAAAAAAAGATTAAAACCAGTAGTTTCTCTGGGGAAAAAAAAAAAAAAGAAATAGAGTGGGTCTCATCAGTTATTCTTTTGGATTTCTCCTTGTCTATTAATGTCCACAGTCCATCTATATCTTAAACTTTGTATCTAGCAGATCTCTGCAAGCACACAAGGGAAACCTGCTTGAATCAATTGTGCCTGTGTGTTCTGCGTTGTCACACGGCTGTGTGTGCCAGTGCATCAGGATTTAGCAGGGCAGCTTCATCTGCTGCAATTTCTAAACCACAAAATCAGAGTGTTTTGCCAACTGGAGCTTTCACCTTCATTATGGAGAGCTTTTCCTGAAGGTTCACAAGCTTAATGCAAATGTGTATAACACAAAGCATGTGCAGTGTTGATCCCAGGGGGGCTGTTTCTCAGCTCTTATGAACATGAGCAACCTTTATAACTCATGGAACTCTACCTGGAAATTAGCTGCTTTGGTTGAGGAAAACAACTACACTAGCTGAACTCTTGTATCTTCCATTAAACTTTTAATTGTCAGTCTGTAGTTGCTAATATTTTGGGTTTAATAGGACAAAAAACCAGAAAATACTCTAAACCCCAGAAATAATGAGACATAGTTCCTCTTCTGGCTTTCTTACGGTGAATTTGAATAGATAAGGGGATGCGAGGTCTAGAAGGGGCCAGGTCTCCTGGCTCCTGCTTCTGGGATGTGAACTGCTGGGAAGCGAACACACAGCTCAGCACTGCATCTACATTGCTTGTGGATGCATCCCAAGAAGACAAGTGAAAGGCGGTGGGAAAGTCCCAAACCAATCCCAAGTAAACAACAAAAGCTCTCAACCCAGAACATAACCCCCGGGTCAGATGTGTCCGAGGGAAAAAGCTTGCTGTGTCTGTGCCACTACCTGCAGTCATGTGTAGCTGAAGGCTTTGGCTTGCATTCTGGGTGACTACTGTGTGCCATCATCTTCTGTTCAGTGACCTGTCATAGCGAAGAAGGAATTTCACATGGCCTGAAAAACTGACAGAACAGTTCACCTTTTGGGGAAATGTAATATTTTCTGATAAGGAGCTTATGTTAGTTTTCTTAGCAAATAGCCTGAAAGCATTTCTGTCTGTGGCATTTCTAGATGTGATAAGTTGAAGGAAACATCCTTGACCATGACTTAACAAAACAGGCCATTTGTTTCATGGGGTAGCTGTTTCCAGAAATGTAAATAAATGGCAACTTAAGGATGATATAAAATAAACGATCACAGAGACAGCCCAGAGCTGCATTGTTTCAAAAAACACAAGGCACTATTTATGGAGCTGTAAACAGAGGAGTGTGTTTATTATTGCACTTGGAATTAAATCAGAAACCCAGAAAGCTGAAGTTTTGGGAAAGATTAGTCCAAATTTTAGAAGTTCTTTGGGTCAGGTTACTGCTAGTGCTGTATGTTTGTTTTGAGATTAATCAGACTTTTTTGCGAGGGCACTGTGCCTATCTTGCAGGGCCTAATTCTACTGTTTATTTTGCCACCTCCTTGACATGAAGGAAGCTATAGGGGAGATGGTGGGCACAGCTGGGGTCATCGAATGTCCGGTTTCCATTTTAGGTACAAGTCTTAAATATTTTGAAAGTGTAAATTTGGAGCCAAGTGTGCCTTTGTAGAAACAGGTCCCAGCCAGAGCCCTTCAGCCAAACCTTCGTGACCTTCTCTGCAGCTCTTCCCGGCTTGTGGCCGATGTCTGCGTATGCAGAGCTGAACCTCTGACGTAGTCCTGCAGGGTGAACAGATTCCAAGCCTGGTGCCCAGCAGTGCTGGTGGAGCTTGGTTTTGTGGCTGTGGTTATTCTGGGGTGGATTTAGATGCTTTTGTTCTAGGCAGTACCTAGCTCTTTAAGAAAGATCACCCAATTAAATAGCACTATTGGTAATAATGTGCCACTTGCTTTAAAACCACCATACTCTTATTAACAATCTTGGTAATTATTAGAACTATATTTTTGCAAGTCTCACCTGTACCATATGTGCTGCTTTCAAGGAAACATGCTTGGCTCATCTAATACAGTGTTATAAACTGTGTTACACACCCTTTAAATTGAAAATGCCTTTCCCCCCACTGTTTTACTGGTATTCCTAAACTATTACACTGCATTTAAAAATGAATTGTGTGCAATGACATTAGAGAAGGGGGTTAGGCTTTCTGAGCTGCTACCAGTGACATATGACTGTAGTGACAGACAGTCAGCAGTATTCAAACTGAATTAATCTGAAAAAGCAGCAGACTTCAATGTGGAGTTTAGGAGGAGGCTGAGCAGCTACATATTTACAAAAGGGATGTCACTGAACTGTCTTTCTACCCAGGGATAGCCTATGGCTACTTAATACTTTTAAACCAGTAGTCGAAGGATTAAATACACCTGAAGTCAGGTCTTTGAGGCCATTTCCCTCTTGTGCTTTCTTTTCCTTACTTGAGTTGCACCTCAGCAGCTATTTTTTTGAAGGGCTGTGAGAAAGGGTGGGTATTCTGATACCTTTTATTAGAATTGCACAGAAGTAGGAGAATCCTCACAGAGACGCAGGCTCCTTTTTCTGTTGCCTTTGAAAAGTTAACACATGTGAGGCTACACAAGAAACAGACACTGCAGTGGAGGAGGAGGGTTATGGTAATAAAGGTGATAGCGATACCTTAATTTAACAAATATGCAGTGCTAATTATGTAAACATGTGAGAACTCTAAAATCTTCTCATCATGTGTGTCACACAATTGAAATATTTTACAGCCTAATTCGAGATTATACAGTAATAATGTTATTTTATATTGGCTAGTTGACAAGCATAGGCCAGGGCTGTCTATCAAACAAAACTGTTGTGCCAGATTGTATCTTGGCGATAAGCACAAAAGAAGAGCCAGTCAAATTCTGTTTACATATTAATCATTGAATCAGATTTAGTTCTGTACTATAGACATTTCCTTAACTGGTAGCTGTAAAGGGGAAAAAAAACCCTGTTTGTACTTGGGTGGGCCATATTTTAACCAAAGTGATTTTTACAGAAGGCTTCTATGAAGCTCCAGATCAGGTTTTGCAAATGTACCCAAGAGATCAGGTTCCCATTCAGAGGGATTTAGTCAGCAATAGCTTTTCTCTTTTATCATTATTAAACTTCTTTCCCCTTTTTTTGCTCACAGAGGTTGGGATAAATGCACTGAAAACTGGCAGGATTCTGACACTTTAGCTGATTATAGAGCTTTATTTGTACTTTTGTGTTAATATGATGCTATCATCTACTAAACAAAATGAGCATGATAAGAAAATTAAAAAACCTGGACAGGTTTGGTGGCATAAAGTAGAAAACACTGTTTTCCCCACTCTGAAATGTACACCCAACAGTTGGTATTCATTTACTTTAAGTCACTCAGTTCTCAGTCTTGTATCCCAAATTCTCCTCCCCTTGCCCCCACAGTAAACAGCACCATTTCTAAAATCAGTCTGAAATCCTGGCCTCAGTGAAGGCAGTGGAGATGATGACTTCAGGTCAGCACAAAGGGATGTTGCTTTAGACGTGCCTGGTGAGACTGGGCTGTCAGTCTGTCCAGCCCCAAATCTAGCTTTTGGGAATACTCGGTAGCAAATAGTTCAAGGGAAGACAAAGACGTTCTTTATTGCCCAAAGAGGATGTTTCTGTCCAACCTCCGTCAGCCCATGGTTCATTTCTGTCACAAAGCATTAGGGTTTTCAGCCTTTCTAAGATATTTATCTTAATCCTAGCTAGGATGTCCTCATTATTCACATAAGCGTCTAAATTAAACTATTTTATATCATATCAAGTCCTTAGCCAGAAGGATATCTTGTGGCAATCAGTTCCATAGGTTAATTATGAACTGTGTAAAATAATATTTTCCTTATTGGTTTTTAAATATGTTGTTTTTCAGTGTTGTTGCATTAAGAAGAGAGGAAACTAGGAACAGACAACTGATCTTCTCTGTAACTTTCATTAACTCTCTCATGTCCCCTTTTTATTTCTTTTCAATAAACTAAGCAGCCCCAATCTTCACAGTCTTTTCTTCTGCCACTAATCATTTTTGTTGCCCCTTTCTATTTCAGCTTTATGCTTTTTTTTTTAGATGAGTTGAATGTAGCTTGGTACAGCATCTCAGATAGGGTATACCATCCAGTTATTCAGTGATGTAGTATTTTAGTATTAATTTCCATCTTGTTCTTTACACAGTCCAACAACACATTTAATTTTTTGACTGCTGCTTCCAGTTCTTTTGCTTTTTCATTGAGTTGTCCAAAGTGGCACATGTTTTCTCCTCCCTCTCTTTTCCCAGAGTGGTTAGTTAATTTACAACCTAGCCTTGTGCATGAGTTTTGAAAATTATTCATTCAAATATGCATTACCTTGCATTTATGAACAGTGAATTTCATCTGTCTTCATGCTGCGCATCTGTCTAGTTTTTCTAATCTTTTGTAATCATGAGTAACCTAAATATTTTTGCGCCCTGTGCAAATTTTGTCACCTTCCCCTCTCTTTTCCAGAACGCTAATGAATATATTAAACACCACCAGTCCTAATACTGTCTGCTGAGGCACTTCATGGTGAGCCTTTTAGCAAGCTAGCAATCAACAATTTATTTCTACCCTTTTGTTTCTGTCTCTGGCTGTCTTTGTTTAACATACAGATTTATTTTCCAAGCGTTGCTATCTCCAAGTGTTCTGTTGAGAGCCCTCCCACAGGGTGTGGGGACAAATGCGTAACTGACCTCAGATGTCCAGTGATATCCGGCACTGATGCTCTAATACAGCACTCACAGGTCTGTTAAAGCTACAGACAGGTCAGCTCTGGTGCAGAGAAATAGACGGGATTAGTCCCTGGAAACAGAGATGCAGGTACTGGCAGATTTGACTCAGCCTTATCCATATCCCACCCCCCCCCCCCAGAAAAAAAGAGAGGAAAGAGAGATTGATTTATGTAGTTCACTGAAAAGAGACTTGACTTTCCTTTTTTTTTTTTTTTTTTTTTCTTTCCTCCCCCCACCCCCTCCCGTTTAAACCATAGCTTTAAAAACAAAACTGCTGCCCAGCCAGGGTAAGCGGATACATACCATGAGGCCCCTTGCAGTAAGACTGATGGTTTACACTGAGGTTCCAGGAGCTAAAAAAAAAAAAAATAACCCTGCTCCCAGAACTGTTATTTGAGTTTGCATTAAGCCAGTTGGTTGCCACCTTTCATAAGAGACAGTTGACATACCTATGGTGCTGCCTGCAGCTAATTGCAAAGTATCTGGTGCTGAAATGTGCATCATACAGTGATTATTATTAACATCATCACCTCTGTTTCATATTTGAATGTTGCTGGAATGTGGCAAACAATGGTCAGCCCCTGCTTTGTTCTTCTCGTGTGGTTTTAATGGCCTGGGTTCAGTTTTGTCAATATACAGCACTTATTGTAACTTTAGTGGGCTATAGTTTCTTCCAGTTATTGCAATTAATTATCTTATAGCTCTTTTGTCAAATAGAGACATGTTCAGTTTGTGAAGGGGAAACTGAGGCACGGTGAGATTTTTTTGATTGCTCACAGGCAGAGCAGCGGATTGAAACCCCATCCTCCCCCCCCCCCCCCCCCCCCCCCCCCCCAGGTCGTAGAGAGGACCTGCTCTTTAGTTTTGGGCTGTTTGTCTCCCTCCCAGGCTGAGCTATGCAACATGACTCTCTATCTGAATGCCATGTAAGTGCAGTTCAGCAGGAACTACAGCGGGGCTTCGGAGATTAGCGTGCCAGATCCGATGGGAGGAAGCAGAATGGGGCAAGGACATGGCAGCTTGCATCGCTCCCCTGTTGTTCGCAAGTCAAGTCCCCGGCCATCAACCCCTCTCTGTGCTCAGTTCCCCACACGGGCTCTGTTTCCTGCCCTCGCTCCATTGTGTGCTTGAGTGGTGGTTCATACCTTAAAGCTGTTATTTTCAAGTTTTAATAATGTTTTGTAACTCATTTCCTATTTTTTAGCTGCCAGCCTTTCCAAAAGTAATCTTTGGCAGGTACTAATTTGGGTGATGACCACTTGATCTACATTTTTGGGGGGTAATTACTGAGTCAGAAGCGAGCAAATTTGATATCCCCTGATAGTCAGTAAGGCAAGCATTTTTACTACCTGCTCATTAGAGATTCACTGGTAGTGAAATGCCCTGAATTTTGTTACTTCTCTCAGACATCAGAAAAATCTGTCTGTTAAGCACCAGAAGTTACTACTTATGCTTATTTTGTCACACGTACATAGTCCAAAATACATCGGCAGTTTGAATAATAACTTTTTTCTAAGGCTGGGTGCTTTGGTATAGTGAAACTACCATGAGATCAAAATTATTATGGCTTCTGAAGCTGGATACAGTCCTGTGTCCTATGACAAATCTCTTCCACAGACATGTTGTTTTACAGTGATAAGTGAATCTCAGAAGATTTGGAGGTTTGATTTGGAAAAATGCTGATAAGTTCTCAAACTGATGCTGAGTTCCTACGAACTACTGGAGCCAGATTCATTGGTATGCTCTGGCAGCTTTGCTTCACTCTGGTGATACAAAGCAGCTGCAAATCCGGTGGTGCTGGCCAGTTAAGCAGGGTTTATGGCTGCCTTATGCTGCCAGAATAGCCAGAGCACACCAGTGAGTCTTGCCCTCTGAATTGCTTGTGTACATGAAATTGGGCTGGATATCTCATGAGAAAAGGGGGCCATTCCGAGATTATCAGCACAGCTTGTTTCCTTGCATTACTTTGGCATCAGTCTCTGCTTCCCGTAAGACCTTGTGCAAAAGCGAGCAAAAAGAAAACATAATGTGGGAAGAAATAGCCAGCCTTCTTTTCAAATGTCAGAGAGATTCAGATTTATTTTGAGTTTTAGAAGAAATGTGGGGAAGGGATATTTGCCAGATTCTTGGCCTCCCCATCTGGCTTCTATGAACTACCTTTTTATTCCCTCTTTCCCAATAAGTTTCCCCAAATCATTGAGATCAAGTCCCCACAGCAACTCCTTTGAGAACTACCCTAAGTAGGTTGAGAATCTAAATAAAACCTGATCTTTGTTTTTGAACCAAGAAGCAGCTGGTATAGTGCCTAGTTTTTCCAGTTTTCTTCCAAAATATCTAAAGATATCCAAGTTATTTTGAATGTGAGAGTGTCCCTGAACCAATACTTTTCCTGAAGCCCTCAAAAAAGCCCTTCTCTGCCTCCATCATTTACATCTTATTCTTCAATGTGAGTCCCTCCATGTTTGCAGGTCATCATTCACTTTGACTTTTTCCTGACCACTTGCGCGCTTTCAGCTGTCCATCCATCCTTTTTGGTTGTTTCTTGGCACGTGTAGTCAGTTTGTCTCAGCTGTGCCTGTAGTATCATTCCTTTGGTGACAGCATTGAGGATAGTATCTCTGATGTTTAGTATGTGGCTCTTCGGGTTTCTTTTGAGCAATATTGATTAAATACGTTTAGTCTCTTAATGTGGTTTAAATACGTAGGGTGTGTTGTGCAGTTCCTCCACAGAGAGAACAGAAAACCAGTCCCCAAGAATTTCATCAGAATTCATTAGGGTTTTGATGAATTGCAACTGCTAAGAAATTGTCTCCCAGGACTTGGAAATTAGTCAGTACCGAACAGTACAGATGTCAAATCACCTGAAGAGAATAAAACTGAAAAATACTGGCTGAGAGAATTGTCTGTTACAGAAGTCTGGAGAAATGGTTTAAAAAGAAAAAGAAAGAAAAAGAAAATCCCTTCAAGAAGAGATTGGACATCCCAGTGATACAGCTTTACTGTCTTGTAAAGTGTATTCCGAGGGGGTGTGTGCATATAAAATTAGTGGGGGAGAATATTGATTTTAGTCTCTAGATTTGATTTCAAGGTTTGGATAGATTCAGTCTAAATACATTGAATTTGAAAGATATCCAAGCATTTATTTCTAACTGGCATTTAAAAAAAATATTGCCCTATATTAATCTAGTGAATAGTATTGTAAGTGCCACAGTTTATGCTTATTACACTTATTGAACAGGTTCCAATATCTCATATAGAATAAGTGGTGGAAATAGAAAAAATTCTTTTGATTCTTCAAAACTGTATCAATCACTTCCTGCATTGAACATCATGTCAATATGTGTGCTGTATTGAAGGAAAACTATGCACAAATCTATATAATTGGCAATGTAATTATCTTTTTAATTGTGAAAACTATGTATGTATCCTTTGTTTTCTGATGGAAACAGATATCTAAATATCATCATGTGTGAAGAAGGGCAGAGATGTCATTTGGAAAGCCCAGTTCTAGTGATCTTTATAACAAGTGGTGCTTATAGACGCTTGAGGTTGTGGGATTGGGCATGGATAACTGCTTTGCAAAACCAGTCAGTACTGACTTTAGAGTGGAGTTTATTGGATCGTTGTGGACCTACTTCAGGAATGGGAATACTCTCTGGCACAGCTGCCCCGACCATGACTCAAGTATACACTGATCCTTGCTGATAGTTCTGTGTGTTGCATCAATAAAATGAAAGTGTTTTCCAAGTTACGTTACATATGCAAAGGAATAACTTAAAGATAATTAGACAACCTATATACAAAAGGGACAATAAAAGTTTAGTATTGTATTTTCTAAAACTACTATGGCTCATACTACTGCAGCTTCCCAGATTTAAAATCCAGATCCAGGTTTCTGCCATCAAAGAGTTTAGCAGCACTCTGGTCTATTTTTAGGTTTTGAATGTTATTCTGGAGCTTTGAGGGTGTTTGGATGTGAGATTTTGCTTTGATTATTTTTCCTGAGGACAGGAACCACTGCCTATTTGTATTTGGGATTTTGCTTTTGAACCTAAAATTGGACTTTGAACCCAAAATTCAAGATTAGAGTTAAAACACTGATGTTGCCAATCACAGAAATAATTGCCAAATGTAGAACTGATCCAGAATTAATTTTGGATTCTGGCCACTGTAGAATTCTGCAAGTTCTTGTATCTGCTTCGGATAGATCAGGAAACTTCTGTCGATGCTACAGGTTTATTTTTATG
The DNA here is from genome assembly GCF_018691265.1 of Tyto alba. Taxonomy (NCBI): domain Eukaryota; kingdom Metazoa; phylum Chordata; class Aves; order Strigiformes; family Tytonidae; genus Tyto; species Tyto alba. The sequence goes on along the minus strand of NW_024881278.1, from coordinate 5,992,909 downwards.
TTCTTTCATAGAAAAAAGAGCTATGAGAAATAAAAATATATAAAATGAAGAACAATGTGAAAACAAAGTGGGGAAAAGCAACAAAAAAAAAATAAATCTGAGTGTACTTTGTGGACTAGAAGACTTGTTCCCCCATTGATACTTGGGAGAGTCTGGATGTAGTGAAAATTGTCTATCAGCAAAACTTCTGCTGAACACATCCTTTTTGCAGTTTGAAAGTTAGTGCTTTCTCACTGTATTTTTACATGCTTCAGCACCTCCTGGTTTAGATAAGGGAGAGGAATACTCAAGTAATACGATATTTCTGACCCTGCCAGAATAAGAAAGTCCTGAAGACCTCACTCCTGAAAGGTTATCTGAAATGAACAAAACCTGGTTTGGGGTTCATTCAACTTGCATCATCATTTAAATCTGACCAGCGCTAACAGTAGCGAGTATAAGAACCTAATCTCTTTTTGCCATGTTTATACAATGCAAAGGGAGAATGAATTCTGAAAATCCAAGGAAATATCAAGCATAACTCTTCTGCCTTTATTTGGTATGATACTATTTCAATTAGTTTACTAAACCGAAGAGATGAGAAGGTTTCTGAAACAATGCTTTCATATAACCTAGTCTCTAAGGTCGTACTGTGAAAATCTAATTTTGTGCTTTTAACCTCCCTACATTTATCTGTGCTAGAATAACTCTAAAGCAACTTCCACTGTTTTACCCTAAAAACTGTAATTTCTTTATGTTATTTTGTTATCTTTTTTCTTCCTCCTCCCCCCCTTTGTTCCCTTACACAGTTATCCAGTATTCAGGAAAGCATTTAAACACTCACTTGATTCCAGGAAAGTCAATGAGACTCAAACATGTGCTTAAGTGCCTGCTGAATTAGGGCCCTGATTTGCATCATAAATACATCACCATTGCTCTGGAGCAGTTGAAGACTCATCAGTGGCAGCTTTTACCGCTGCTGTACCTCTTACAAACTTTGTCACTCTCATCCTCTGCTGCCGGCACAGGGCTGAAGGGGCAATCAGGCCATAGGAGGTGCCTTCTCGTCCCTCCTGGAGCACACCCACTGCCGAGCCCTGGCCGCACACAGCCGCGGCACCGATGGCACTGATGTACCCGGGAAAGGTTCCTCCCTTCTGCGGGCCCACCCTTGCAGGAGGGCAGAAGCCATGCTGTTCTGTGGAAGCTTCTTCCATGTTTAAACAAGTTACAAGAAGATTATTTGAATGTAACAGCCAGGTTATGTAACCCATAAAAATATGAAAGATTTACAAATATTTAACAAGAAAAAAACTAATTATGCTGCTCCTGTCACAGTGAGGGCAGGGTTAGAAATGGTATAATCAATATGGGAATGTTAGCTGTAATGCAGTCTGTCAGCTTTTTAACCAACCAAAAAACTTCAGCAAGTCTATAAACAGAATTGACCCCCCCTCTGCTGAATCCTGCTTGTGGCAGCAATATTTTTCTCTCATCATGTTCCATATTAGCAGTTGTCTCTCATGAGGTCTTGTAAAAACTCTATTAAAGAAACATCTATTCTGCAACTGAGAGAATTTATCACCAAATACAGGAGCTACAAAGTACCTACTGAAAACACTAAGAATTTTAGCCGATTCCCAGAAAACTAAATTCTGTTTTAGACCACAAGTGAGTCTTAGGAGGTTCCTGAGAACATGTCTTTTACTCCTAAGGCTAATGAAAAAACACACACAGTTAAGGTGAAGAGCACGTTTAATGTTTTGCTAGACAAGGCTTATGTTTCACCTTTGCACTCTTGCTAGCTGCTAGTTAATATTATTGCAGATATACATTTATATCTATATCTCTATATATTTATGTACAGTATATATTCGATTTAGAGCTAATCGTCTTTAAAGAGGAGCTGATTTCCTCAAAAAGAGTCTATCTGCAGCAGCTTGGTGGTGTTTGATATCATGGCTCCTGGATGCACAGAAGATGGAAGTTTGAGCCCTTTCTGCCCAACGGAAACTACTGAAATCTGACTACACCACATAGTGCAGGAAATTGTTTTCTTATGAGCTGCATATGTTTTAAAAGAAGCAACATTGCCATGTATTTTACATGGGTTATTAAATAACTGTATAAATTTAATGATTCAGATGTTTTGCATTATAACCTGGCATCTCAGGAGGCATGAAAATAGCACAGTAGGAAAATGTCATTGCATACTTCATAGGCAGAGCTGTTAACAAATGGAAATCCTTTTATAACTATATAAGAGATCCATCTTTAGTCTTCTGCCTGTCTCAACCTTCCACTGGTCTTCTGAGGTGAATAAGCTGTGACTAACGTGTAATAGTAACAAGGCTGTTGGATCTGCCAGAAATCTTTACTTAAAAAAAAAAAAACCAACCAACAACAACAACAACAACAAAAAAAAAAAAACAAAAAAAAAAAAAAAAAAAACAAACACCCAAACCAAAACCCAACTCCTCTATCTTGCAATTATTAGCAGTGCATGAAAATGGTAAGAACCTTGTTTTGGCATTCCCCTCAGAGAGCAGAGGGAACAGATCACCATCATTTGATCTCTTGAAAAATGGAAACTTTCTAACCTGGGAATTTTAAGCACAGATCATCAATATTTCTGTACATAAAGTGCTGGGTGGGTATTGCTCCCTTGATTTGTTGTTTGTTAGACAAGTTTTGGTTGGTTACAGCATTATACATTGTAGTAACTTTATTTTATTGCCACTGTCACAACAAAGCAAAGCTGCTATTATGTTATAACAAACTAAAGCTACATTTCTAAAACATCACATCTACCCAAACTACAGTGCCGTAACACCTAATTTACAGTTTATTCCAATCGCATGGACACAGGAAACATAAAATAATAAAAAAAAAAAGGATTTCATTGGCTCATCCCAGAAGAAGTCCTTTCTGGTTTGGCTGTTCATCATGCAGCAAGGCAAGCAAAATATATTGTCCATAGGGTTTTTATATGGTAAGTGCACAAATATGCAATCTACATATTACTGCAGTACTGCCAGGCCAGTTCATCAAATACCCTGTGAGTCCCTGGCCAGAAGACTGCATGCCCATAGGTCTACTAAATGCTTTTGTTAATGTGAGCTAATAGATATACAGAGCACTAAAGTACTAGAGATAAAAATGACTCCGTGTGCCACAAAGTATAGGACCAAGCTGTTGAGGCACTAAGATGAAAACGGACGACAGACCTGAACTCAGATGAGTTATTTGCTGAACCTAATCAAAGCAGCAGTTGAAGAAGTTTGTAGCAAAGTTTTCCTCATTTTCTTACTGCAGATCTCAGTGCAGCAGAGCAAAGCATAGAGTCTCGGATTCAGCTCACTACTTAGAAACCCGTGTAAGCTTGAGTGGCGTCAGAAGGCTCATTAATGTTGACCGTGGTTAGAACCACTTTGAGTTGGAGCCTGAGAAGTCAACTGCAGGGACAGGCCCTATGGAAAGTCCTGGGGTGGGATGAAAGGAGTGCTGTGAGGACATCTAGGAGGTACCCTCAATACTGGTCTTTTTCTCTAGCTATAAAGCATAGATATTACAAAAGGAATTTGGTGGGAGCAGGAGGTGTCGAGTAGGTTGTTTATCTGGGATGTTAATGGTGAATCTTGGTCATAGGTAGAGCCACAGCTGTACCATTTTACCATAGTCTTTTTCCATGCTTCTGCAGCTATGGTTGATCTTGCAGTCTTTGCAGCACTTTCATTCAGAGACATTTGAAAGGCAGCTCATGGACAGTTTGTTGGACATTTTAGTGTGGTAAAATGTTGGTCTACGTCTGGAAAAGTTGGCAACAGGAGCTTGACAAATAATTTGCAGTTAATAACTTATTTGATTTTTTTTTTTTTACTTTTTTCCCCTTTTTGGCAGATAGTTCTGCAGACTCATAAATTTGCTGTAAATAACTCCTAAGAGCAGGAAGCACTGCAGCATTTCTTGAAAAACTCAGAGCAGTAAAAGAATGTGACAAATTCAGTAGCTGAGCCATCAGGATACAGAGAGCAGGTATCAAGCTGTGCCATATGTACAGTCACGGTTGGCTTGGAAAGTCTCCTCTCGTAAAACCAAATTGTTCCACTAGGAAGTGAAGCCAGGAGCCTTTTGCCTACAAAATTAAATTGTTCTTTTTTTCCAAACCAATTGCATTTTTTGTTTTGTTTAATGAAACACCAGGCAGAATCTCATTTTTCTCCTCCAGCTCTACCTGTCTTTTTCCTCTTATTTCACCCCTCCCCTGCCCTCCTTCCACCTCAGGGTGAATAGAAAATCTCATCTTCTTTTTAGGCTATTTATCTTTTCCTCTCTGAAACAGTGTCCTCTGACCCTCACTGTCTTCCACCAATATGAAGTGGGACAAGTAAAGAGAAATGGAAAGGAGACCTAGAGGGAAAGTTGAGGACTTGAACTGCCTAACGATAACCAGGTTGCTCACTGACTGAGTTGAGTCTGGCTGAACCTAGCTCTGGAAGAAATAGGTCAAACAGGCCAAAGATGAGATTCTTCATTTCCCTGAGAGTATGCATTTAGATGGATGACCAAGCTATGAGCATCTAAGGAGGTAGGCCTGCTTATTGTAAAATAGCAAAAATTAATGAGTCATCCATATATAGATCTCCCTTTCTCCTTATAAATCTGAATCTTTCTCTCCGCTCCTACAATGCCTGAGGATGGGTCATATTTTAACACCGTCTCCTTCAACATCGTTCTTCTGGGCATTACAGTCTCCAAGTATGTGGAAGGTAGCATTGAGAGGAGTTGTTTGCTTTGCTTGGTCTTAATGCACTGTTAGGACTGATCAAAAATGGTGAGGATCCTATCACCTGTGCTATTGTAGGATAAGAACTATTTTGCCATTGGCACCCGGTCATCTTAGGCTCCTGCTGTGCAATGCCTATCAGGTGTCCTTCAGAAGGAGTTGTGTCCAGCTGCTGAAGCTACCAGCTTTGGGGATAACATGGCAACATTTTTCTGTGGTTTTCTGCACAATTATGGAGTAAAGTTAGATAGAATAGTATCTTATAGTCATGGGCTTTGCTGTCTCACTCATGTAATGCCCCTTAGGATGAGAATATTTTTTCCAGCATACACTTTACTTTGGAGGCTGTATGTGAAGTGATTTTGGTTTATGTGTGTTCCTCTTATGTTGCTGCACAGTAACGTACACTTCAGCTAAACGGCTTAATTCCAGAGGCTTTTGGCAACCAAGTATTCAAACCAGCCTTGAGAGATTTGGCCTTACAATCAGAGATGACATCAGTGCAGAATAAGGATCTGTGAAAAGTCAACACTACTGTTATTTCCTATTCTCAATATAAGGGAAAACCAGCAACATCTCAAATGAGAATGTGTGCCACTTGTCCTCAAATGCCAGGGACTGACCACTGCAGCATACTCCCTGTACTCCTGGTGATACTGCAGCTACAGGTGTTTGACAAAATAACTAAATCCTACTCTTACTGCTGAAGATCAGAGGGAAGAAGAAATTTCTGTTGTTGATGTTGTTTTCTTCTCTCAGGTGTCTGCAGACCCTCCATGTTCGGTCTGTTGTTAGACTGGGTGCACTGGAGAACGTACTCAAGGGGGCAGCCCTTCACCACATAAATGTGTCATTTGGGGACTGTCCTTTAACAGGCAGCAGGTTTGTGAAGGGGAAACTATCAGAGGTCCAAGTGGAAGATTATTTTCTCAATGGAAGTTGCTTAACATGAAGTAAGGAAGAAGAATAATCAGGGCCAAACACACACACAAAAAATGGTCTAGGCAAGTAAAAACCAAGGTGCGTGGATAGTTTGGTGAAACTTGGGGTCGATCTGATCTCACTGTGTGAGGATACAGGCTGGCATACATAGACTAGAATGCATTGTTCCATTCTCTAACATATTTCATGGTGCTGGTAACCAAAGGTGAGTCACATGCAAAACCCAGTAAGAAGTGTTTTTACTTTAAGCAGCCTATGGTGAGGGAGTTCTGAAATACTGATCTCTGCAATTAACCAAATTCCCTGCCTGTGAATGCACTGTCTTCCTGTAAATGAACAGTATGTCTGGTGCTCAGGCTTACTCCAGCCCTTCACATGTGGTCACTCGAATCAATTATTAGCAACCTCGTAGTATGCTGCATTGCGATTTCTCTATCTCCATACTTTGTAGAATATTCATGATGTCTTATAGCAGGCATAGAAAAAAGTAGAAATATTCATAATTGCTAAAAGCCGTCAAGCAAAATTTGAATGTTACTGATAGAATTGAAGCATGACCTTCAATTATTTTTAATGTATAAACTGATAGTCACAAACCCCCAAATTACTGTGGTCTTTCAAAGTGATACAATACTTGCTTCTGTGTGTGATGCAAGGAAAGAAAACAAGGCAATGGTATAGACTAGTTTGTGCAGTAGGGTCTGTGCTCTGCCCCCAAAGGGACCTGGCAGGCAGGAGAATAGCGTGCTGCTGTCCATCTTTCCAGCTTGGCAGTTCCCTTTGTTACTGTCATGATAATACTGCTCTTCATATAGTGTTGGCTCATTTGTGTTTTCAACACGCAAATCAAAGTAAAGCCATTTTCCTCTGCCTTACTCAGAAAACTCTTTAACCTCTCATATTTAATAATGAGCATAAACGTATGAAGATAAAATGTATGAGATGCTCATGGTACATCACTGCCACTTAACAAGTGTCATGTATTTGTGAGAGTGCGTGTGTGTAAGGCAGAAAGAAAGCATATGTATTTCTTGATTCTGCTTTGGCTTTGCTGGTTTTGTGTCACCTCTTACATAAAGTAATAACAAAGTGAACACAACACAGATTACGTTCATCTGTATCCCTGAAAGAATTGAAAAGAATTATTTTTTTTTTTCTATGTGTATGTAGACACAACAAAATAACAACGCATAGGGAATACTGAGTGTCTCACAAAAAAAAAAAAAAAAAAAAAAAGTAATATATCTCCCAGTAAAAATGTAAAACGATGGGGAAAAAATAAAAAAGATTGTAGGCAGGAAATAGACATCAATTTCTCTGACTACCACAATAGAAGCTAACACCCAGGATGCTATCTTTTGTTAAGAAGCATCAAATTGTTATGTAATTTAACAGCCTGATTGGCAAGGCAAATTTGAGCTAAAGTAAGGTGTGTGTATGGTTTGTCAGATTCCAGGGATAATAATTTGAAGCTAATCTTTTCACTTCTCACACAGTCGTCTTTACAGATGTCTTTCCCTTCATGTTTGCATTATCTCAAATTGTTGGGCGACTATATGTATATTTTTTGCATGTATGTGATAAATTTAATTTATAATTAACCATCCGGATTAAGGCATCTAGGCAGGCAGAGGAATCTTCAGATGTTGTTAATTGTTTTCTGTAGGATGTGTTTCTTTTAAAGTTTTAATAATCACCAATTGAAGCTGAAGAGCTTTCTTCATAGGATTCTTTTTGCAAGCCTACAAATCCAATGAAATAGCTGAGCTTTTCCAATATTTTGATGGTGAAAGACATGGTCATCCCAGTATACTACTTTCCAGGAGACTGTGTTAAAAGGTGATTAGAATATATAGTGGTGTGTATGCTTGCTGTTATTTCAGATGTACGGGACAGGTTTATTAGCAGAGATCATCTCTGAGCACTGCTGAAACACTAGCTCTTTTTTTAGGTGCTAAAATAGGAGCTGAGCTCTTTTTAAAATCTAGAGAATACTGAACACTTGAAAATGTGTCTGTGAGCTCATGTGAAAGTTTGGTCCATAATGAGAAAGCAATGCAAGTAGCAATAACGGGGCACTTAATTAAAAACCTTTTGAATATAAAGTGTTATGAATTTTGATTCTTACAAAATTGCAGAAAATGTGCTTTTTATTATGGGACAGCATGTGACATCCACACATCAGCAGACCTCTTGGAAAAAATCTGACTGCTTCCAGAGTAAAACACTGCTTAGCATAACTAAAGTCCGCACCAGCCAATCCAGCAATACTACACCAAATTATTAAATATTATTTCATTTGGAAATGTGAAACAGTTGTCTCAACATAGCATTTCTGTTCCCAAGGAGCCAATGAATGTTGTTTGGGTTTTTTTTACTCCTTAGATTAGAGGATCTGCTGTCCGTCTAGCTCTTCTTTCCTGAGCTCTTGCATATTGCATCTAGGCTGAAGCAAGTGTTGAAGACTGAGAACACAGTGATTTGTCAAATGTAATGTATTTTCCACTAGTAACAGGGCACATGCAACTTCCTTGAAGAAATGGTGAGGTTTTTAATACATTTCTTCTGTGAAATTGCTACTGTTGTTAAAATGTTTTGTGTAGAAGAATGGTGGGAAGTAAAAAAAATTTACTTCTTAATTAGCAGCAATGTCAATGCTTTAGGTTTCACTCAGTTATGAGATAGCCATATATCCAGTGCTGTGTAGCTCGAGCAGTTGACTATTGCGCCGGAGAGCTCTCTCCCCACTGTGCTTTGGGTGAATGTGCCATCTGCATTGCAAGTGAAATCTGTATCAGTGTTTCAGTGTGCTTTTTGCTCTGCAGTAAAAGCCTTTGAAGGGAAAACATGTGTTATTAAGTAATCTCAAGATTATTAATATTGTCTGTTTGAACCACATTAGCATCTGCTCAGTAATCTCTAAATGCTGTTACTTTTCAACAGTGTCCTGTAACAAATTAAAGTGAAACTTAAATTTATACTTGATAGGATCCCAATTCAGGAGGGGGGTTTCAGTCCTATTTTCATTATACCTCAGTGTATACGTTGCTGAAAAGTGTTATTCATCCCCATTAGACAAATGTAGTTGGAATTGTTGCAGTTATATGCCACACATCAACACCTGCTTGTTTCCTTTCTTATTAAAAATGTGATATGCATGGAAATCTGGTTGCATCTGAAAAGGTGAAAATAGGTATCAAAGCAAATCAAAGATTTTGTAACAGAGCACTGGAGCATACCTTCCAAAGTATCACTTCATAAAGCGGATCTATAGAAGCTAGACCCTGGTATGTATTTTCAAATGAAGCCTCTTAGCATGTTGAGGCTGCTTTTTGTGACCTAATGGTGATTTTAAATGGATAGATTTAACTAGAGAGGTTTTCTTGCACATGACCTTTAAAAGGGAAAAAGAACAATGTTAGCATTCAACCCAAACCCTGTAGTCTGTCACTTTGTATACCATATCATTACTAGCAAAATTTAAAGGAAAACTGCACCCATTTCGCTCAGCCCAGCAATATGAAAGTTCACAGGCTAAGAAGCACTTGTCACCATTTTTTAAATTACAATTGGCATTCCTGAGGAGGCGGCCATTTTACTGAAATATGATCTATCTATCTATCTGGCTGTCCAGCTGGTATGTTTGAGAATGTCTATCACACACCCTAGTGTGGAACAGCTACCTGAATTACAAAAGCATATAACTGTCCAGAGATTATGTTCTTGCTTTGTGGAGTGCAGCACAGGATGAGGATGAAAACATGTGTTTCCTCTCTTTCGGAAGAAACCAAGCTGTTACAGGGTGGATTTGGACTGTCTCATGAGCAGTTTGGTATGCTGGGGCTTTTTTCGTGCACTGTGCTTTCATGTTTCTGAATGCCCACTTTGGATCAAATCTATTAATTCCCTAGCCTGTGGGTTTAAGAAAGCAGGTTTTCATTTGGAAAGAAATCATAAAACAACACAGTGGTATTTGTGTGAGTATGAATGTGGCCTGAAACAACAACCTTGTAAGCAGTTGGGTACTCCCACTTCATCTTGATGGCCTGCTAACTTGGAGGAATCTTGCTGGCCAAAAAGTTTTGAAGACAAACTTTTTGCTTCCCATCTCCTACTTTTTTCACTTGTGTTGTAGTATGTATGGACTCTAAACAAATTAGGGTGGCACGTTGTTAAATATCACAAACACAAAATGAAAGTATGACCCTTCCATGCAGAATTCACAGTCTAAGTGAACAAGTCACAGAAAAAGTTCATAAGCAAAGAGTACAGCATATGTGTTATTAAATGAGCATTGGCTGGAAAAGCTCATTGTTTTAAAAGCAGTGAAATGAATGACATGCTGCTGCAAGAGTTCCCTAGCTTTGCTGTGCTATTCATGCTGTTTGTAGTGTAGAAGACCAGAATGCTGCATGTTGACCCTATGGAGTTTATTGTAGTTCATCTTTAGTTCTGGGTTCAGCAAATGGCTAAAAAGGGGGCAAGTGCATAGCTCACCATGACTAGGGCCATACTCGCTGGAAAGAGCTGTGTCCTCTTGGACAGCTGACATGGAAGAAAGAATATCAGGCTGCGGATACCACTTGGAAACCCAAGAACAGCACCAACCTGACATAAATCCAGATAAGCCAGAGATGGGCTTTAGGCAGTTCTGCTATAAAGTGTGCTCATAAAAATGAAGGCTGGTGTCCACAGTCGTGTATTGGTTCAAACTTCTTCAAGTGCTTTTAGGATTTCCACTTTTAGAAATTGGATGAATCATGAAAATCAAAGTGATGTATTATCAAGCTGGCATTGAGGCACTAATTGTTGGGTTTGACATCATTTTCAATACTGGTATTGAGGAGGCTTAGTGTGGGAGATGGGGTATATGAGAGCATCACTTGATGTTTAAAACAATATTGAACTATACAAATTATGTGTAATTAGCTAGTACTTCATCTGTGCTGCGTTGCACTAACACCATTAAAGACAGTGAATGTTGCCTGATTCTTGTTGCTGAGGTTCTTGTCCTAGTATGTTTCCTTTCAAGGGCTGCATTTTCTCAAAGCTAGGTGGGCACCAGTTCCTGTCTTTGATCTAATGCAGATATTTTCAGATGTGCACTGCTGTCAGTAGACTTAAGATATCTTCATTATAATTAGAAATCTTGAAAAGTAGATTGAACTAAGATTTTCAGGCAGCTTCCCATACAAACTTCTAGATTGGTGAGCTGAGCAAAACTGGTATAATTTTTCTTTAAAGAAAATATTTTGCTCCTGAAAACATGAATTCTTTGGAATAATAGGTAAACTGTCCTTGTTGTTCATAAACATCTTATTTATGCATCTTCACTGTTGTGATAAATTAACTGGGTTTGTTTTATATTTCCCTACAGTTTACTTTAAATAATCCTTCACAGTCTTTCACCACAAGACCACATAAGATTCCTTTTTTAATACCCAGAATGCTGAAATAGCATTTTGAGCACAGACTGTAATGCATAACAAGTGTATAATTTCTTATTGGGAATGCTGTGCAAAAACTTGTTTTCCTATCAGCCAGTCTAAATTTTTTGCTTAATTCACTAGAACCCCTGTGTATCTACAGGGGTAATTTATAATTAGAGCTGCAGCAAGCAGTATGCTGGAGAGGCATACGTTCATGGACAAGCCTGTTAGGCTTTGCTCCAGATCTGAGCCCCTACACGCCTCCATTTGGCCAACAGCCTTCAAGCTGGGCTTACAGTTTAAGGAGGAACTTTTCTTGACTAATTTGAAAAAAAAAAGTAGCAAGCTCCCTAAGCTCTGGACCCCTTTGCAAATGAGCTAGGAGAGGGGTGTGCATGCCTCTGTGTGTGTGTGCATGTGTGTTTGAAATTATCCGTCTCTATTAACCAGGGTTCTGCGCAGTTTGGTGCAGGAGGTGGTGTCTTTTATTCTGCTAAGCATCGTGCACATTTATGGCACTATATAAATAATAGTAATACAGCAATAATCTAAGTCATTCCATCAAGGTCTCACACTCCAAAGATTACCCCCATGATTCTGATTTTTAGGAGCGTCACATTGAAGAGCAGAGGAGGGAAAGGAGGAAATTAGAAGCCAGATTCTGCATTTGTGGCTGATTCAGCAGTTGAGGGTGAGTGTGGCTTTGCATATTACCAAAACTTCTGCATGCTCCCAAAAGAGCCTCTTGATGTTGCTTATTATTTTTCTTGTATATGTTTCTACCACAAAACCACAGAAAAGGAAGAGTGGTAGGAGTGCAAGGGAGGAGAGAGAAATTAAAGAGATGAGGCACATGAATTACGTCATTTTGTTACTGCTGAACAAATAAGAGATTTTTATATTTACATTTTAAGTACCACAGTCTGCTGAAATTGATGAGGAGCTTTTCAGTGATTTTGGATCAGGCCAGCAGTTCTTCAGTCATCAGACAATACTACTATCACAATGCTTCCCACTCGTTACTTCCAAGGCAGAAGTTGCCACTGCTGTTGCTATTTCTTTAAAACTAAGACCCATCCTAGAGATGTGATATTTTTAGTAATCCTTTTTTTGCCTTCCAGTTAATTTTCCTGCCCTCCTCCAAGCCTCCACCCTACAAATGTGTGCACAAGATTTCTACATTAACTTCCATTCAACTTTGGCTCACTTTCACAAGCAGAAGGAAATCTTTGCTGTTGGAATAGCTGTTTCCCTAACTCACCTTCTCTTCCCTGTGTCCTTAATTTCTCCAGGATTTTCAAATACCCTTTATGTCCTTTCCTGATAGGTAAGGAATGATGTCTATTCTGTATAGCATTTGTCTACTTCTTCAAAACATTGAATTGCTGGCAGGCTAATCTATCAAATGAAAACTAAATATGCTTATGTAAATGTCTTACAGAATTGCAGCATCTTGAATATAAGAATTGTTGTCTTCTCTGTAATGGGTAGTTTATGTTCGACGCAATACATAGGCTTAGATTAAAAGACTGTGTATGTGTTGAAGAGGAAAGCCTTGGAGCCTTCAGGATTCTTAATATGGTCCAATTTTGATTCAGGAGACTCAAACTGTATCCTCCCAGTGCTCTTTATTCACCATCAAAAGTAATTCTTATATTTGCAAGTGCCCACAAGAAAAAAGTTAGATTCAAAATAATTGGGTGAGGTGCTTTTCAGGAGAATTAATGTAACAAGAGCTGCTAAACTTATTGCACTTAAAAACACAAATAAGAGTGTTGGACAGAAGTTATCAGTAGGTGGTCTCTTAATATCTCACCAGTTTTGAAGTTATGAAAAGGAGCAAGACTTTTTGAAATCTAGAAAAGAAAGAAAGAAAAGCTAGAAACCGAGTGAAAGAGCAGAGTCGCAGCACCGGTGACCCGAGAAACCTCATTGCTCCACTTATACTGGCACAATGTCATGTTCTCAGCCACTCCATCACCAGCAAGGGGAAAAAAAAAGCTTTTCCTTTCCTTTTAGTCAAAGGCAGTGGGTAAGCAGAGCATGCGGTTCAGAGGGTCATTAAAAAGCATCAAAGGAGGCAGCCTCATGATGGTAATAAGACGGCTGCAAGGAAATAAAGTGGGCATTGATCTGCACTATCGAGTGTGACATTTTAACCGAAGCTAAAAGCCAAGAGCAGATCTAGCCCTCTTATTCATCTGCCTGCCTGTTTTAGTAAATTGTCTTTTTTTTTCCTCCAACCAGTGGCCTCAGAGGTCATTTCATATTAGCTGGCTTGTTAATACTGAGGCAATCAATACTTAATCAACAAGTAATGGGATTTTGCAGTCATCCTGTATGATCTTTCAATAAAGCCCCGAATCTATCTCAGCCCATTCAGAGCCTGACTAAAGGTGCACGATTGCTGCAGAGCAGGGATTTGATGGTCTGATGCTCTTAGGCTGATCTGCATCTGATTAAGACACCATGCAGCCACTGTCCTTCACCCTTTTGTTCCTTTATCCCCGTATAATGTAGCATGGCACAGAAATTCGTCATCTTAGCTTTTAGATGCAACAGCAAAGGAATTAATATTTCCTTAGTGCCTGATGATCCAGCCTCTTGGTCATGATATGCAACCAAAAAAACAGCAAACGGGGAGGGAAATTACAGGAGAGACAGTGACAGGTTTCATGTATTGCCTTAGAAAACACCCTCATAACGAATGGGTCCAAAACAGCCTCTTAATCTCTACCCTCTCTATCCTCCTTACTTAGAAAGAAGATGTGCTAATGTAACAGGCATACTCACTGGACATGGCTACATGAGAACAGGGATTACAGATGATTCACTGAGTCAGGAAAAAGGAACAGAAGACAAAATTACAGGCTTCTCAAAACACCCATCTCTTTTCAGTCCTTCAAGTACATTATATTGTTGATAAGGCTTGAGGATTGCACTGTTTTAGACTAATTGTTTTACCCACCCTGATGCAACTTCCCTTTTTCTGCCATTGTTCCCAGAAATTCTGTTTGTGCTAATGCTATCCAACAAGGAGACCTAAACAGATTCAGACAGAAAAGAGCCCACAATTTCTGCTCTCCAACACTAGCAAGAAAGGCTGGGAAAAAAAACAAGAGTACACATAAATGTTAGGGACCTGTGGCAAACTTCACCAGCTATTTCCTGCTTCTTGGACTAAGAAGCAGGAAACATCTATTGAGGAAGGATTTGTCTTTGTAAAGCTGCCATAAAGATCCTGTGATGCAGTGCTTGCTGCGATTATCATGATAAACAGAACATACTTTTTTAGTCTTCTATATGTGGCCCATGCACAAGTGTACATGCCTATAGCATCTCTGGACTTAGGAGATCTGTGCCACATTGAATGATTTCATATACATGACAAAAAGTATCACTGGGTCTGTTCGAAGAAAAGCTGTGTTCTTCTCAATTGACTTCTGGGTCTATAGAAAGAGGGAGATACAGCACACCTTTGAAATCTTGCAGCTCTCCACATCACCCACCTTTTTTCTGATTAAGACCATGCTTGGCCACATTGTGTAAACACCTAGTTACACGGGGAACATGTAAGGGGAGGTTAAGAGTTAGTGGGAGAAAGAAAAGCAAAATATAATTATGTGAACAAAGAAGAGAACAAGTGAGTAAAATAGCAATAAAGGAGTATGAAAAAAAGATGATTGCTGACGTGAAACATGGAGATCAAACTAATGCAGCTTCAAGGGGGCACCTGCTTCTTCAGTGGCAGGAGTGATGCGTGGCTGCTGATGGCAAGGGCTGTGCCAGGGAGGATTGCCACTCTGAGAGTGGAATATGAACCTGGTATTTGTGCCTTTTTGTTCACTCCCATTATTGGCAGAAGGGTAATACACAGTATGCGTGTGTAGGAAAACATACTCTTCTGAGTCAGTTTGTGTTTTATTTTTGTGGATATGAATTTCTGGAAACCAAGCCCGTGTTTCCCATTTTCCACTATCCTCAGGGGCTGGGGAGTTCATACAGCTTCAAGCAATTGTCTTTCTTTCAATTCTGAGTTGCCATTTTCTCTCATCCTGTTGAATTTGTTTCACCTACACTACCTGCCCACTCAGCGTGCCTGCACGTGCAGCACTGATGGTGCGGGCATCACTGATGGTGCAGGCAGCAGGAGAAGGATGGGGATGTGTCCTGCCTGTCCCATTGAACAAGGCATAGGAGGGAGGTGCATCAGGTGTGAGATGTCCCGGGCACCTTTGTGGCAGCCTGCAAAGCCCTGGGGCTTGGGAAGTGCGTGCTGGTTCATATCCCAGGTGGCCACTGCAGAGAGGAGAGAAATACAGCAGTTCAGACACAGCCTTGTTCCTGTTAGATATATTGAGAAGATAATTTTAAATTACTTCCTGAGTATTTTGGTTGGCAGTGCTAGTGAAAGTAGTTCACAGGTGTGCACCCTTTCTTCTAATATGGAGGGCAGAAAAGGGCTCTCTTACGTTGGTGTGGAGGCCCACAAGGGTATGGATGACAGCTTTGTTTTCTGTGAGCTCCCCTTGGGCGTTGCGAATGGCTGGGGCCTGTGTGGAGGCAGGCAGGGTGGAAAGAGCCCTTTGCTCCAGCAGCTTCAGCTGCGGGGATTACTGGGGGTGGGTAGTGGGTGTGCTACCCATGCAGAAGGTGCAGGGAGTGCTTCACGCAGTGGGTTTGCTCTCCCGCAGACACCAAGTGTGTTTGCTGTGGCCACAGTCCCCTTTGGATAGACCATTTTTGCTATGGATACATGCCAGAAATGATCCATCAATGCCTGACGGCCGAGTGCTGTGGTCACTCCTATTTGAGTACACACTGAAAACCGGAGACCATGTTTATGCCTACACAAAAGCCAGGATCAACTTGGGCCAGTGTGTGAACAGTGATTGAGTGGTGTTGGGCAAAAATCAGGATTGGCTCACACATCAGTCCAATCCTTTAATCAGAATGAATTGAACTCTAATCTACTTCTTGGCAATGAACAAATAGTCAGTCTTGGATATGGATGCTATTCTGTTTCATGGATATATGTGTTTGTGCAGAGTATGGGGGCGCAGGTTAAAATTAGAGCTGTGCAAGCCCTGTAGGGTTCCATTCATGATGAGGTTTGCAAAATGATCTGTGTTGCTTGATGTACAGGGATTGGAAACAAACCAAACCTCATAGATTTGTTTGAAGGGTTTTGTGTGATATGGGGATAGGAGCTCCATCTGTACTTGCTCACTTGCATTTTCCCTGAGCTAACCTTCCCTAGATAAGGCGGGAAGATCTTAGGGTTTTGTGGTGAATAGGTACATAGAAGGGAGCCAAAGCTTTTGGCTTCACTGGTTGTCCCAACAAATACAGAGTTTCATGAGTTATATTTCCTCTTAAAAAAGACAGTCTCCAGGTAATGATTTACTTGTTCTTCTCCAGCGCTAGCATTGCTTCTCTTCCACAGCAGTTTCCTGGCTGGACCTTAGGTCACATACTCGTTCTCATCTCCTTAAAACATCACTAGGGAGACCCTAAGAAACTGTTAAGTCTCTTATTCTCTGATCCCTGTAGAAGAACTGGGAAGACAACTGGTGTATTGCTTCTCTTGATGCTTCTGTTTCATAGTATTTGTGTTAATTGGAGCTAATCACTTTGAAAAGGACATGGGGACATGTCTCACCTTCTGATGGCAGAACAGGGAACTATTTTGGAATGGCTTATACTGCGATGAAAGAGTTAGTCAAGGAAGAACCAACTGAATGAATAAATATAGCAAATATCAGCTACCAGCAATTCATGCTGATTTGTAACATATACTGAGAACTGCAAAAATCCTGGCTCTAACACTTATTTTGGCCTGCTTTATATATAGCTCCTGAAATCACTCTTTACCTTGCATGGGAAGATAAACCTGATAGCTCTTAAATGGCTATGATAAAGCCAAGAATGTCTTTGTTTGGCTAAACTTCAAACCTTCAAGTCCCATGCAGTGCTATGTTGTCATTAATCACTGTGGGCCAGGTTTTCAGAGAGAGGCAGGTACATTTCTTCAAAAATTAGACACTTTTTCGTAGAGCATCTGCTCAGGATTTGAAGCAATAGCTGAGCAGTCTTGAGTGCAGTGTCTTCAGGGGCTAAAGTATCCCTTTCTAGAAGATGGCAATCAGCTAACCCTTGCACATCTCTCTCTTCTGTGCTGTAGCTATCTGCTGCCAGAATCAATAGCAGCTGTAATGACCAAGCACATGGATGACACACCTAGCAGTGAGACTTACATGTCAGTGAGCTGGGGCAGGGTGGGGGAAGCTGGCAGGTTACACCTTGGGCGTGAGGAAGGCTGGAAATTAAACAAAGGAGAAGGACAAATAAAGTGTGCTGCCTCAATAGATGCCTCCTGAGGACAGGTCTGCTTCAAGTTCCATGTTGCCATGGCCAGTGCATCACTGTCCTGCAATTCTTATTTCCTCTTCTGCAGGGGTACAGAAGTTACCCCAGATATTCCCCAGCTGAGGGACCCCACGCCTTTGCTTCACCAGCTGAACCTGTGCTGCTGAAGTATTGCTGTGGGCACCCTTAGGCTGAGGGGGGTAGCTGTTTGCCCCCACGGCCAGTGTTCTGTCCCCTGTGATAGGTCTGTGGGAGGAAGCTGAAGATATTGCTAATACTGTGCAGTGGTGGGGCCTTAAGCAAAAAAAGGGAAAAAAAAAAAGTTGCTGTTTTTCAGAGTTGTCACTGCTCACCAGTTCTGCATCGTCAGTGAGTTTTGGGCTGAATCTCTCATTTCTGTTGGGCAGGAGCTTATCTGAAGTTTAATTGGCCATACTTGAGTGTTGCAGGTTTAACTCAGAGGATTAGGAATTGCTCTGGACAGTGTTGCTGTTAGCAGGGGGGTTTGAACTCTGAATGGGAAAGATCAACAAAGTGTCTCATACACATTTTGTACGCGATGACAGACTACAGCAAGTTACCAGGAGGCTATATTAGGTAGAAATCTTACATGTAGCTTGGAATGGGATAAGGGGAAAAGTGGAGATAGGGAAGAATATGTGACTATTTTTGTCCATCAGCCAGATACCTATTGGTCAGTTTGTTACAGAGGTTGCCTGGAAAGGTCAGCAGATCCGTGAGCTGTGCTGCAAAACATGCCTGGGCTAAACCGAAACGTTCATTCCTGCATAAACCAGGCAATCTCACAACTACCAACTGTGAGCTGCAGCATGGACAACAACTATCCTATTCTTGTGTTACAGACATGTTGGTACTAGTCCGTTTTGACACCTTTTATCAATTCCAGAAAATGGCCCTGTTTTCTGCAGTGTATGTTTTCTTTTCTGCTGGGTTTTGATATGGTTTGCTTTGGTTCAGACTGTGCCTTGCACATAAAGCAAGCCACTGGAGTCTGCTTGCAGGCTGACCCCTTTGCACTGAGACAGGACAATGGCAGTGCGACCTGCATTACTCAAATTCCAGCCTTCACAGAGCTGTCATCGGCATGCCTGGAAAATTAATGTCATTATGCTGTCGCTCGAGGCTTGGCATGGCTGCTTCTTGCCTGCCTGGGAGAGGAAGCCACGGTGGAAAGTGAGTATTGTGGCTTACTGCTGCAAGGGAGGGAGAAGCACTGCCGAGAGCTGATGAGATATTTGTCTTCACAAGTTTTGCAAATGGAAGTCTATCCTCTCTGTTTAGTAGGATAAGCTTTTGTGTATTTGCAGACTATCTTTCAGTGGCTACTGGAATCTGTGCTAACTAGGGACTGATTTGATTGCTGTTATTCAGTGTGGTGTTGTGACACGTTCCAATTTCCACTGGGCATTATCTTCAACAAGAAGGGCAAGGGTGCAACACTTTTTCTCCCCTCTTGATTTAAATGCATTTCTTCCACTGTCCTCCCCTGCAACATTTTTTTGTAGGGCTTCTTGACATGAAACAAACTCATACTGTTAAAGCCAGTGAATGGAGTTGTGAATATATTTCTTGTCCTTGACAGCAGTGGCACTCAGCAAACTGAATAATTGTTTAACTATGCAAGGGTACTGAGTGTCCTCACATCGTCCTTTTAAATAACTTTAGGACAGTGGTTTTATTTGCAGGTAGGTGGAAAAGCCGTAAGAGAATCAAGGAGCAGGAGAAGGGAAGGGGACATTGCTGCCTCTTCCTGCTCCATTGCACCAAGACAGCCTGCTGCTTCCTTTCCTACCCAAAAAATACTGTGAGGAGCCACAGAGGAACCTGCTTCCTCTGAAATAAGAACCAAATAATAAGAGACCTTTGTGGAGCAGCATGCTCTCTCTTAGATCAGACCCACAGTGTGATCCCTGCCCAGTGCTGGAAGTTGGCTCTCTGAACATCTCTTGTACCCACCCATTCCCAGATGCCAAGCAAGTGGTGTCTTAACTTAAATCTCAATATTTCTCTCCAGAGCAGCTGTGACATTTTAAATGATGCAACTTATTTTGAGTTTTCTCCCTCTTTTATCCTCTTTGGTTTAAGCTCATGGTGGGAGCACAGAAGTGCTGAGAGAACAGTGTGTGGCTTTCACAGCAAGCCTCGCCCTACAAAATCAGCAAGTAACAGAAATCTTGCCTGACACAGGGATCTTTCAGGCCAAGGATAAGCATCCAGTAATGATGAGAACTTCAAATGGCAAGATCTCCTAGCCAGGCACCTACTGTGTGATGAAGAAGCTCAGAAGTCTACACAAAAGCTGTAAGGCATTGATTAGTATCACTACACAATAACTGTGTACATGACATTAAGCAACAAACATCGTCTCTGAGTGTTATTTGTGACATTATTTGTTCATTTGCATTATGAATATCCAGATCAATAAGACAGGCTCCTAACTCTTTATCTTCCTTTTAAGTATCAATAGATAAAGTCCTGTTCCATATAAATGTGAGTTAAATAATGTGGACGAAATAAAGAAAAGACTGAGATACACTGAAAAATACATGAGAAGACAGGCATTGCTCTTGTACCTAGCAAACCTTCACTGTAAATGCACACTGCTCAGCAAGTTGTTTCTTTGGCTTCAGCATTGTTGTAACTGCACACAGAAGTAACAAAACAACTGACGTGGTGCACTGACCCCTGTTAAACATTTGTTTATTTGACTGTTTCTGCTAATATCCCAATAAGTCACAATACAGAGTGCTCGCTCTCTCTCCTTTTTTTTCCCTTTTTTTTTTTTTTTTTTTTTTTTAATGGCTAGCTATCCAGGACTCACTGAAGGCAAAACCAAATCACTTCTTGAATAAACAACACAATGGATGAATGTTAGAGGGGAAGGCTCTGCAGGGGGAGCGGATGGGATGCTGTTTGGAGCAAATCAGGTGTGTTCTCTGAAGGACCCAGGGACCTCCCAGCAGAATAGGAAAAGACAGCATTTCAGTGCCAGGAGCTGAGCTGGCCTGTCAGTGCTGCAGAGCTGTCCAGCTCTGGAAGCTCAGGTGTCTCCAGGCATGCACATGGCAGCTCTTGTTATCTCACAGCAGTGACATCCTGTGCCTTTCACACTTGATTTTCGCTCTCAGAAAAAAAAAAAAAAAAAAAAAAAAAAAACAACCAAAACCACTTCAATATTTGAGGTGATGAAACCATGCTCATTTGTAAGTGGGTCTTTGAAAAAAATCATTCTTTGTTTTATATGCTGTTCCCCCTTATTTCTTTGGTGACTGAGGAAATAGTGTAGCATCTCTTTAACTTATATACCTACAAGTCCTTTCTTAGGGTCCTGTTTTATTTTAGATAACTTCTACTTGAGCATCTCTGTTGTAACACCTGTAGAACCACTTAATGTTTGCATTGGAAGTCCTTTACTCAAAGGGAACTTTTGATCAATGACATATCAGGAGCTACTGTTCTTGGCCTGGGATAGCTGAGAAA
Source organism: Tyto alba (assembly GCF_018691265.1). Taxonomy (NCBI): domain Eukaryota; kingdom Metazoa; phylum Chordata; class Aves; order Strigiformes; family Tytonidae; genus Tyto; species Tyto alba. Next base: position 5,971,903 of record NW_024881278.1, on the reverse strand, counting down.
TGTGGAAGGGGCTGAACAGAGTGTCTGTTTATGTTCCAGGGAAGAGGCCCATCTGGACTTGCTCTGCCTTGTGCCTTGCTCTTCAGAGGTCCATTTGCAAAATGACAACTTTCTTTCCCAATGACAATTACTTCTGAAGCAAGCAGTCATGCTTAGCAGTCGCTGCCTGATTGCCAGTATTTACCTTGCTTTATTACATTACTGTAAACTTTGCTTGGCTATCAGAGCCAGTTGATGACTCTGACAATTTGGAATCTGAAGGGCTCTTATGAAATTAAACACCGCCTTTGCGTGCCATCCGAGCCTCTAGATGGGCAAGTGAAAATAAATGTTCGAAAGGTTGTACTTTATATAGCCACAGACTTGACCTCTAAGTGCCTTAAAAGGGCTCACATACTTAAAGGTGCATTACCAGGCCTTACACTAATTCACTGTGATAGCTAAAGTGCTTTGTGTATACCACAAGAGACCAGAAGCCCTTGAGGATCCTTTAGAGCAGAGCATGTGGGCAGTTAACATTATTCAGCTTGAATTTTGTATTTGCAGCCAGTCATGAGTGAAAGTAGGGGTAGACTATTTGCATATTGTTTTGGTATAAAGCTAGAAAAATGCTTCCATATGTGTAAGTCATGGAACTTCATCCTGTGTATTTCTTAGATGCCTAGAAAACCCTAAATAAGACTGGACTCTTTCTTTTCTTATTTTTTCTTCTCTTCCCCACTGAGAATTTCTTGGGAGCATTCATCCCTCCCTCTCTTTAAGTTTGCTGGTCTAAGCAGGAATACTTGAGACTGATTTTAATTCTTAACTAGATGGACATGATTTATTAATTCACATTTGAAATAACAATTGCAGTCGGAAGGAATCAGCTGAAAGCCTTAATTACATTGGAAAATATGCTTCAGTGTAGCATGGCCCCATCCAGCTTTCAGAATGCATAATTATCATCATTTTTTAATTTTTGTATTTGAAAAATTGTGATGGAGACCAGACTCTGCTGGCTATTCGCACTGCTTCAAAGCAATGCCTAAATCAGAAGTGAGTCTTTAAATAGATCATTTTCTTACTTGCTTGTTAGTGCCCAACCACATATGTAGACTTATTGTGCAGGGTTTGGCCTCAGTGTTTTGAGTATTATTTTTACATCTGAGCCAACTGGCAGTTTCTGTGCCCAATTCCAAGGAAAAAAAGATGTTAAACTTTGAATGCGCACTGGCATATGAGCTGAGATTAGGTAATTTGGGATCACTCCATAGAAATCACATATGGGCTTTGGAGACTGGGAATTCATTCCTGTTCAAACAGTGACCAAGTTGGGGAATGGGGAAAGCAAGATCAAGGTAATTAAAAAAACAAGCCACTGAACTTCCAAAAGGAAAAAATGCACCGCAGAACAAGGAAAAAAAAAAAAAGCCTTTCTTGCCTTAATCTTGAAAAAATATGACAGTTGAGAGAGGTATTGGCCCACCTGACCAAATGAGGTAACACATGAGCACTTCTAGCTATGACTCTAATTCCTATCACCATTCTGTCTCTGAAGACCTCTGACTATTTTCCTTCATTCTGTGTCTGTCTTTCTTCTCTCCATATTTGTTGTTTTCTGACTATCTTTCACCTTCCCCATGACGCTCTTGCCCACATTCTGTTATCTAGGTTAGCTATTCATTAAGTTCACTATAGAACTTGTACTAGTCAAGAAAAACTGCTGTGAAGTCAGTCTATTGTGAGATGATCATTTTTTTTTTTATTTGGGGGCTTGAGAAACCTAGAAAATCTGTTCAAGATTTGTGTTAAAAAGGAGATTCAAACTTGTTCCAAATCCTTGCTCAGAACTGTGACTTGGCAAAACACTGATCATGGTCCTTATCTGGCTTTGGAGATAAAACCGAGGCTGAGAGGTGCCTGGAATAGGTTTGCTCATTTTTAATTATGAGTATGGATGCAGTAGGACTGAAGTAAGGTCCACAGGAGCCTAACTGCCAGGGTAGAAAGCTAGGAGAAGGTCCTGGTGGTTAGAAAAGCTGGGACCTTGCTTCATGACTTATGCCAAGGCCTCCTGCAACCTTCTCTTGCTAGTGATTTCCATTTTCAGGTACTTTCACATCCTGGAGGAAAACCTCCTCCTGAGGGCTACAGAGCTACAGAGTAGACTACAGAGTCTATTTATCCAGTGTAAAATACTAGATAAGGTGTGGTTTGGCTTATGGGAGAACAGTAAGACTGGCAACATGAAAACCCAATCCCTCCATATCCTGCACTCGCTGAAAAGAACTACATGGTGTAGTTTCATGTTAAGACCTGGAGATGGTGGAGCTGTAGAACAAGGTACTGTCTGATTCTTCGTTAGCTTTGTCTGACCACCTGTGAGCAGCAGGAACCCTTCCCCTCTTAGCATCTCCCCAGTGTCAGCCCCTCAGACACAGCAGAGAGGCATGATGCAAAATGTAATAGGTGGTCATATGGGATGATGTAGAAGATGGGTGGAGAAGGCTGAAGTGGAAGAGGAACGACTGAAGGAGCTCATAGTTCAGCTTGAACATCATCATCTGGATAGGGACAAGAACCTAATCCAAAACCTCATTTTAGTTAGACAGAAGGGAAGGATTGTGATGTTCATCTCTTTAAAGCCAGAGGAGAAGCTATGGATTGGTATGTGATAGACATGACAAGAGCCACTGGGTTATTTTCTTGTTCTAAACACAGTTTAAAGCAGCACTCTCAGGTATTGGAAAATGCTAAAACTTTTCACTGGCAAGACAATGCTGTATGAGGTGTCCTAAGGGAAGTGAAACTTTCTGAAGAGAATGCTACCTATAACAGATCAGAGATGGGCACCACAGACCACGTAGGCTCTGATTGTCAGTGTAGGAGCAGAAATAACTTTTTTTCAGCCTATCACCCAGGCTCTGGATAAGGAGCGCAATTTTCTTACCAAGCTATTAAGAAAATAGATTAACAAATGCTGAAAATATTTATTTCTTCCTCAGCAAAGAGCTCTTCCCAGAGTTTTCCTGAAACAGAGTAGCCTGAAATCATACATAGGAGTGCAGGTGTAATTGGTTAAAACAGGGTGAAAGAAATATCCCTTTAACTATTCTGTGTCCTCGACTAATGTTAAAAGCTTTTGCCTTTTCTCTCCAAACTTGATGAAACTTCTTACACCTGTATGCATCCAGAAATGTACTTCTGAAGTAAAACATGGCAAATGCTCTTCAGAAGTCATTGTTAAAATACAGAGGAGGATCCTACTTTTATTCTGAGTCCTTCCTTCAGATGTGCACAAGTCTTCAAATGTTTTTACAGGGAATTGGGATGGTGGAAAGCTCTTTGTGGTTATGACTTGCATGATGAAATGGTTCCACTTATTCTTGCCCCTAAAAGATGGAAATGGTACAGTTTATCTATGCTCTTTCTTAGCAGCTTTTGCCCAGCGTAGCATTCACAGTATTGAACCCCAAACCTACGCGACACACCTATGGGGTATCTTATTAGCTCTTCAGAGCTTCCACAAAACTTTGCTCTCCTCCCTGGGCCCACCAAGGACCACCACCCGTTGGCTGGCTGGTGAGCCCACATCGTGCACAATGTGGCCTTCCTTTGTGCATGGGCCTTACCCAGACCCAAAGTAGTGTCTTGCCAGAGCTGGAAGATGCCGCAGAACTTCGTCAACAGGCTCCTTACCTTTCCTTGACTTGGAAATGGCCACTTTTTAAAAAAAGGTTTGTGAATGTTTATAGGAAAAGGTAACAAGAGAGCTAACAGGATAGCTGTATCTGGTAAATTCACCTCTTCTGTCCCTTCAACTGACTAGTGATAAATAAGACAAATGCAAGACTGTACTTGAAAATATAAGAGCAAAAGAACAATCTTTTCTCCTCTTGGCATGGCTTCCAACAATGTTTGCTGTCTGCCAACGTTGCTGTGAGTTACAGTACACTGGGTCATCATTACGTACATGGAGCCAATGAGGGCAAGAATAACCCTAGAAACAGTCTATTTTCTGTCACCAAACAAGTGTTGTTCTCTACCCCTCTGATAAATCCAACTACTTGATGTTTAAAAATGACTGGAGTTACGTTCAAGCTCTTTGTCCATCCTTTCTCAGCATTAACACTGGTTAAACATGTACATGCATATATGTATATATTATATATGTGCATATATAAAAATAAATACATACACACCCACAAACTTATATGTGTAATGCTTTTGCATGTTCCAAGCTCGTCAGCTGTCTGCTTGGGAAAAGCAGGACAAAGCTCTGGGCAAACTGAAGGTGAAGGGAGGGAATCAAGACTGATCTTGAAAGGGAGAGACAGTTTCAGCGAGCAATGCAGCTCAGTCATTTTGGAAATGGAGGATTTCTGAGAGCAGAGAGCATTGTTGCTGTAGGATCTGATTTTATTCTGAATGTCTGATTACTTAACAGAGGGTAACACCACAACAACAGCAAAGTAAGAACTGTACGTGCAAAAATCATATGCTTATCTGACTCCCAGCAGTGAAGTTTCTGAGCATTGAGCACCTCTGCATTTATCATCCTTGCTCCTTGGCCATGAAAGAAGTTTATTATTATTTCCATTTTAATGATAGGAAACTGAGAATCGGTAAGATGATAATTTGGACTTTCAAAGTCCTTTTTAAATACCTAGATATAGAAAGAGGGCAGCACGCCAGGAAAAGAAGGTCTTCTGAAAACATTTCTGCAAACATCAAGAGGGAGCCAAATGCTTTCTGCTATGCTGGCCCTCATGGGAAGGACATTTTCTGCAAACCTGGCCTTAATTGGTGCTGAGCACTGGAAAAATTCTGGTCTTCTACCCAGCATTACAGCATTATGGGTCAGCTTGGTCTATCTGTTGCATTAGACCATCCACCCTCTGATTCAATCTTTGCCCTGGCTGTACATGCCCAATTTTATTTTGTTTTATTTGTGAAGAGCAGATTGAGGAGGAAAAAAATTATACTCTTTTTATTTTCTCTTTTTTTTTTGTCCTTCTCATCTCGCAGCCTGGGATTTACAGTAGCATGGCCCATCCTACCCCTTCCAAAATGCACTGAAAAGGAGCCATCTGTGAGTTCCCTCTGTTGATATATTTCCAAAAGACCTTGCAAAGTGATACTAATTGTTTTGACTGCATGCACCTATTCATTATTACACATTGCTGCCTGACTCTCTTGCTTTTTTTTTTTTTTCTTTCTTCAAGTAATAATCTTACACTATACTCAAATATTTGTGTACAATCATCTCAGAGGGAGTCAGCTGAGAAGCCTTCCTGCCATCAGGGCCCTAAAAGCAGAGATGTTGTGAAGTCATTTCAGTGTAGGGAACACATTTCATACTTATCAGGCAATTTCTTGTGTACAGATGGGACCCACCCATACCACATTATTGAAATTAACTTCTCTCCAGATTCCTTCCACAGTAGCCTGGGTTGTCTGTAGAAGATTTGAGCACATCACCTTCAGCGTTATCTTTGCTGATGTATGAGTTGTTGACTGCACGAGCTAGGAGCTGACATTCAATGCTGCACATTTCTTTCTCCAGCAAAGCCATGAAAATCTGATGGACTTCCTGGGCAATATTAAATCCCAAGCAAAAGCTTTATAAAAGCTACTTCAGAACACTATCAAATTATTAGTATTCTTTTTCATAATACAGATGGGGTCTCATTTTATTGAAAGAAAAAGAGAAAGCGAGAGTGTTTTTCCCAGCCCTCTTGGGAATTATTTTATTGGAAATATCAAAACTGGAAAGATTTCTCCAGTGCCAGGGGTCAGAATCTTTGACTAGTTTGTTGTAATGTGAACATATAAAAATTCACTCAGTGCTCATTCTCTGCCTTTTATTTAATGTACAATCCAGGTAGTTTCACTTTGATTCTTTACATTACTGTCCCTAGCACTGAACATTTGCCTTGAGTGTTTTAAATTTCTTTCATGAATTCTGAAGAAGGGAAAACTTCAGGAAAATTGCCATTGCCCTAATATGTATTGATGTACTATTACTAATAACACAAATTTTTGTTATTTCAACTGACACTGAATAAACAAGTATTTTCTATTTCTTCTCAGAAGCTCTAACTCAAAGTATTCTTCACTGTAATATCTCCACTTAAAAATAGCATTTTCTTACTAGTTCTCTGTGAATCATCTGCATACCTTAATGAGTAAGTGTTTAATATTTTAATTTCTATTAATACAGAATAGTAAATCCTGCTGGAAGTCAGCTGAAGTAAGAACTATGACAAGGAGCTAAGTTACATTTCTCCTTGTGCATCATTGTCATCGTCACTGAGTACTATCAATATAAGGACCAGCCAACTTATAATTTCAAAGGAATTGGGTTTTTCAATGATTGCTAAGGGCAGAGTTGTCAAGCAGACCCTTTATTGTGACAATGATTCATAAGAAGAAAAGAAATCAGCTCGATTCTCTCACCACCAGTGACATTTTCTTTGGACTGGCAGTTAATTTTTTTTTTTTTTTTTGCTTATAAATAGATTACTGGTAATCTCTAAAGTCAGGTGAAGGTGACAAATATGGAACCCCTGTGGATATATATATTAGTCATCTTTGAGCATAAACCTGGGGTGTAAAGTGAGATCACCAACCACAACCTCGTTACCTCAACTTTTTTACCCTTTTCTTATAAAAGAAGGCAAGTTCACCTGAGTTGTATATTTAAACCCTGTGAAGGTTTGTGTCCAGGTCTGACTTAGGCAGTGTCTCTAACGGGCAAGTGAAAATCCTGACTTGGAATGACTCTACTGTATAAAAGCTTGGCTCTTCTGCAGGTTGGCATTGCTTGTTTTAGTCTATGTTGGCCAGTATTAAAATGTGTTTAAACTGCCCCAAAATGACAGCTAAGGAAAGTATTGTGTTGGTGATTTGAGGCAGATATTAAGAGAAGGACTGCTTTTGTCTGAGATCATACATAGCATTATGTGCAAGTGCTTCTTGTGTTCTTTGTCAAGGGGTTATGAAGGCTCGATCCTTGCAGCTGGGAATGCAGAAATATTGCTGATGCAAAGAGGAATGTGTTTCACAGGGCCGCAGTTTGCACCTCCATGATCTAAGATGAGAAAAACATGCCATCGGGATGTCTTTGATTGCTTTAACCTTTCTGTCCTCCACACTGAGGCAGCCCCTGGAGCTGCTCTCCTGCTTCCAGCCAAGATTCCAGCCTCTTTCCAAATATCCCATTTTAAGTAAGCAGGTGGCTGAAGTCTTCCTGAGTCCAGGGACATCTTACCTCAGGCATGGTCTAAACCACAACAAAACAAAGGGAAAAAAAACAACAGAAAACCAGTGTGAACTCAGGCCAGTGCTTGTCTCTGCTTCCTACTATGCAATCCGTATTCTGTGAATAAATTCATTTCTGCATGTTTAATCTGACACCTTTTGCAAGCAATACACTCACTCAAAACACCAGCAATGAATAAACACTACCAGCCTCTTGTAGATATTTGATTGGGTAGCTAATTCACAAATGATTGACTACCCAAGTAGTGAGAGCATATGGAGGCTCTGTGAGCGACTGTCAACACGAGGAAAGTAGTCAGGGAAGCCAATTGTTAAGAACTGAAAACAATAGCGAACAAGAAAGTCCTTGAAGGAATGTGGCACTGGGTCTGCTCGAAGCATGAATTTATGAAAACGCGTGGCCAAAACAAAAGAAGATGGCAGCATCATTTCCTATATATGCTCCTTGTTGTTGGTTATTATTATTCCAATTTTTGACACTTGAATGAAATGTGGTATAATTGGGCTTCATAGCTGCTGCTTCAGGCGACATCAATTGCCTTTTTTAAAAATGATGATGGCGTTGAGGGAGACTCTTTTTTTCCTTTTATGTTTTGAAGCTGCCGTACTCTCAGTGCCACTCGTACAATACACGAAAGGGGCATTGTACTCCTGGGAGGGTCTGCAGGGCTGGGGACTGATCCCATGAAGAAATATGAGATGGAGAAGAAAAGAAAAGTAAACATACCGTAGGATGTTACGCTACAGCTAATCCCAAGATATCCCGTCCTCTTTTTCCTCTCTGGGTTTTCCTTACTGATAGCTCAAGCATTTCACTTCCTTCCCCATAGCATGCGGAATGTGTAACACTGCAGGTGTATGCAAGAAAATTCCATTCTCTGCCTTCGTTTGCTTTGATTCAGTAATCAATTCTGTCAAGTTTGAAGGACCTTAAGCTGTCATGAAAGGAAAATCATTCCTTAAACTGTGTTTATTTCTGCTACAAAAAACCACCTCTGCATCTTTTGTTTGTATTGATAGGTATACTGCAGGATTTGGTTGGCTTATTTTGACTTGGGGAGGAAATAAGATGAGAAGCATTGTTTTTCAAAGTTGGATTCAGTAGGGATAGGGAAGATGTATTCATCATTCTGCTTTTGCATTGAGAAGCAATTTTTTAGGAGGTAGAACAAATCTTTAAAAAACAATGCTGAAAATACTCTAATGACTAAGAAGACTAAATGGGCCTATTGTGGCTGAATCCTTTGCAGAGGATAGATCCTACTGAGTATGTTTTAAATATCATATCATGCCCCTCATTTCTGCTCTCCTCAAATCCACCGGTACAGGGCTGGTTAAGCCCCAGCATAGAGCATAATTCCATTTCAGTGTCCCGAAGGGAACTTCAGCCCCCTGAGGCTGGTGGGGTGCCCTGCCCTTACAGCCTGTCCCCTTGGCTGTGTCCCCAGCATTAGGGTTTGGGTGGTGATGTAGACCTGAAAGAAGTAGAGAGTTTTTTGGCTACAGTAGGGGAAGCCTGTGTATTGCCTGAATGACAGGTGGAACTGGTGCTGGAGGAGAGAAGGGAAATTAGTTGAGCCATGTCCGTATAGCTTTAAAAACAAAATATTTGCATATCTTGAAGGCAGTTTCCCTTCAGATAGACCCAAATGATGGGTCTGGATCCAAAGAGCCCCAAATGAAGGACCATCTGTACTGTAGCTCTGTTGTAGTCGCTTCACAGAAAAACTGCCAAAGGATGCCCAGGATGTAGCCCTTCTGCCAGGTGCTGTCAGAAGCAATGGATGCTGGCTTCAGATGTCAGGAGTAACCTCCTAAAATTAACAAACACATATACTTGTGCAGATCCTCAGGTGTGCAAAATGGCTCCCCCTTGGTGTTGTTGGGCAGCAAACTTTCCTCTTTTGCTAAGGCCTAAGTTTGTGCATAAAGCAAAGAAAATGCTGCTGAGAAAAAATGAGCATAAATAGGGAAACAAAACCACGATAACATAAATGTCAGTTTATATTATTACAGCTTGTAAACAAGATGTATGTAAACTCCCCTTCCATGTACACACATGTACATGTGCAATGTATTTTGGGCAGCAATTATTCTCCACGTCTTCCCCTCTGGCAGGAGTGTTCAGTGCATATTGTCCCTTTAATGTTTCTTTTTCTTCTCACCAGCCCTTTCCCCCAGACACGCCTCCAGGAGTTGTTGATGTTGACCAGTGGAGATGCTGTCCCTCTACCACACAGTTAGACTTATATCTTCCTGCTCTTACTCGGTCACACAGATGCCAGGGATAGGAGTGCTGATAGACGTGTGTTTTCTACCTCTCCCAGCATCTCCTGATTTTTCATTCTCACCAAAATGCCAGACTTTGATTACTTTAAGTCTCTGCCAATCCGTAAAACCCGCTTCTTCTTCCTCTTCTTATTAGTGAGATCCCAAGCAGAGGATCCCCCATGACAGCCAGCACTACTGCCAGGACCTGACAGAGCTGGGGGCTGCCTGCGGGTGCTGAGCTGTAAGCAGTGAGCAGAGTCTGGGGTGCTCATATTGGCAGGTAACTCTTGGAACTTCATTGCCTGAAGACATAAATTTGAGTGCAATTCTTAGGTGCAGGCATTTAACTACTAAAGATTTAGGATCTTAAACAATTCTAAAATATTCTTTTTAATGAAATCTTTGCAGTTAACCTTTAACTGCTTCCAGTTCACAGAATCCTTTACAAGAAAGGGCAGGAAATCAATAGCTCTAAAAAGCAAAAGCAACAGCCCTAACATCAGCATGTGCCATATCATACTGGTGTGCCGGTGTGAGCAATTGCCTAGAGCAAGCAGGAGTTGACACAGAAGAGCCATCCCTCTGCCTGGGTTATTTTTGCATTATAATCTGGCTCATAAGGAAAAGGGAGGATGAAGGTTGGTTTCATCACCAAGCCATTATCAGGGGAACCTGGGGCAAGTGATGTTTGTCCGCACAGGAATCCCTAAATCCATTGATTTCTGAGAGCTCATTAGTGTGAGTATGACAAGCAAGATTTTGACCTGCTTTTGGTGTTGTGCTGGTCCCAAAAATTGTTGCTACTTTTGTGAGTCTACTGCAAGCACTATAAAACAGGAAGAGGCTTAAAATTAAGCTAGCTGCTTATCAACCTCAATTTCTATCTCTATGCAAGCAAACAAAAACCACTCACCCCCATACACGCCCTGTTCAGTGAGCTTTCCTGCTTTCCCTTTGTTCAGCTTTTCCATGCTTTTGTCTTAGATGTTAGAAGGTTGGACACAAGGTCATTCACTAACCATTTCATGTGGATACAGCAAGTCAGTTCAGGTCTTCTCCCCCTCCCCTCAATTCATCTGAAATCTCTGCTGTGCAGTAATGGGGCTGAAAACACAGTCCTCATGGTAAAAAATGAAAAAATGCTGCTGTTCCACAGGAGTGCTGGGAAAGGATGTCCCAGATGGGTGTCTGTGCAACTCAAAATGGGTTGTTTGGATGTCACATATTTCTTAGGCAGTAGATTAGTATGAGTTTGAACCCTTTTAAACAGAAGCTGGGAAGGGGTTAGAAATACCAGTCATCAATAATTACAGGAACTTCTGTTCAGCCTTTGCTACTTCTTAAGGCCTAGGACATACTCCTTCTGGACCAGAGAGAAGGGCAGTTCAGGGAGGATATTACTCACAGGTGTCAGAAACCCCCAGCATGTGTCACTTGCCATCGATAGCAATTATTGTGGTGGCAGGGCTCTGCCCAAATATTGCCATGGATATGGACTGTGATCTCCTGAGAGTTGTTCTGCCCAGTTTCTGGAACTAACTCCTCTGTGTCTTAAACAATTATTGAAATCTATATGCTCATTTTCCCTGTCTGTAAAAATGGGCTGACTCCCTTCACTAGCATATTTGGAGAATGAATTAATAATGTCAGGCACTCAAGAGGAAAAGTTTTTCAATGTATATTTGCTCTGCAAAACTGCTCAATATTGTTATTATTTATTATTCTATGGACTCATCACTCTCAGCTCCCTTCTGCCAGAAGCTGCTTTGAAAGATGGATAAGTGCACAAAAATTATTTTCCTTAAGTTTTTTTGTGAGAAGGTTTTAGATGTGAAATGGGGAGGGGTGTTTTTGTGAGGGAGGGCAAAGGAAGACAAGCTGCTGTGATGAAGTGGGTTTGAAAAGGTGTAACCAGGGAAAAATAACTTCTAACCTAAAATTCAGACTGGTGTGTTACCAAATCTTTACTCAGATAAAAGGCACAAATACATAAGAGTATAAACAATCCTTTTACTACCTGCAGATATATTTATAACACTTTGGTTTTCTCTCTGTGCTGTCTCTCCCTCCACACTGATACAGCAGTCGTGAAAGGCAGGGAAAGATGTGAATAGCCCTGATTAGTGTTTGTGAATTCTGCATTTGAGGTAGCTGATAGATACCAACGTTGCTCCTGTCTCACTCTCTACTTCCAGTGACTTTCCATCTGGTGTAACTCGTGCTGTACGCTCCCTCAGGTTTATGTGAAAACTCCTGTGAAAGCAGAGTCATTGATTTTTGTAGGTTTAGTGCCAGAGCAATTTTAGATGGCACAAGGCTGATTTCCTTGACTTTCGCTTTCCTGCTCTTGATACTTCTGTGTCAAACTCAACACCTTTCCCAACACTATCCTCCTCCTCATAATAACAAAGTACTCAGCACCTCCTCCTCCTCACTAGCGCTGTCAGCAGGAGCGGTGGAAGGGTGCTACAGGCGACTGTGTTTGTTTTGACAGTGCCAACTTTCAAAAGAATCTGCTGAGTTAGTGGGAGGTCTCCGTGTTTGTGTTTCTAAACATAATTGTTTAATCCCATTTTGGGGATATTTCACCACTACACATCTCTTGTGCAATGGGAGTGGTAAAGTTACAGCCTGGACTTCAGATCCCTCCTGCGTTACGATAGCCATCGTGGTGAAGAGTTTGATCTGCTGCAGCTCTCTCATCTTGTAGACAGCTAATGACGTGGAGGGGCTTTTCTAGGTCTTCCAATTAGTCTGTGATAATGGAGTAAGTAGCGGGGAGATTATTTTCCCATGCTATTGTAAAAAGTCTGCTGAAGGCTCCATTTTGATTTTACGTATGTGACCATTTATCACACTAAAACATCTAAGTTAATATGCCTGACCAAATCAGTGTGATCAGGATCAGACCCTGAAGCAGGACCATTTGGGCTGCCAGCAATGGTGTATGCAAACACACTGAAAGGCCAAAGTGATTTTGCCTAAGTTAAAGGATATTGTTATAGACAGATTCTCACATTTTGTCTTTCAAGTGTCAGTGACACAAGGTGCCATGATTTATGATGTGGTACTAGAATCCCTGATTAATTGTCTTGCACTGCTGATGTGCAGAAGATGATGTGCCAAGTGTTTTTCCCAAGCATTTTATAAAAAGTAGTAGGCAGGGAATGGGCTATCAGAGACTAAAGTTCAGACGTTGGGACCGCCTGCTCACAGAAAGCATGTTAAATCACTGCATTAGTCCTCCAACCTGCCTCTCATCCCACTTACAGGGCTTATCCCTCTTCTCTGACTACAGAGGGAGATCAGAGTCCTAACCCTGTTCCTCTGAATGGTGTCAGAGTAACACGCATAGAGAAAACGCCTTCAGCAAAATCTCTGTGGCGACAGAGACCATTTACATACAGTGAGTAAGGCTATAGGTAGGTGCCAACCTGAAAGCTCCTTATTTCTGAGCTCTCTGAGGACTCAGACCTTGTGAGATACCAAATATAAGTGGATAAATGGCTTTTGAATGTATAAGACCAGTGGCCCCTTCATACAGGTGATAGAAGCAGTTAGGAAAATTGGAGACTCTGCCCAAACTCTTTTGAAATAAAATCCTGTGTTTTAATCAGCGAATTTCCTGCACTGATCTGCATGCTATTGTTTCTCTTTATTTTGCAGCATGCCTGCTCAATTCATGAGACATTTTTGTTTCACTTCCAAAATGTGGGATAGGCAGTGAACTTAGCTTTAGAGCTATAAGTCTTTTTCTTCTCTACCTAAAAAAAATCCCACCTGCTCTCTCTTTATATATTACCACCCTGCCTACGGCTGAGATAGGGATGTAGGGAGACAGAAAGCGTATCTGTGAGTGCGTTGCTCATGCTTATATTCCAAATGAACATGACATTATCTTTGAACTTAAAACCACTTCTTTGAATATCTACATTTTTTACACGGCACAACAGTGCACCACATCTTGCAACAAAAATACATCTGCAGAGGGAATTTTAGTTTAGCCTGTGGGGACCGAATCTACCTGTTTATCAGCTGATAAATGCAGGGATGAACCCTGTAGTGGTCCTTCCCAAAAATAAAACTAAGGCATTTGCTGCTCAGGGAATTGTGGGCAGCTCTGCATGCAAGGAGCCTAGGGAGAGGAAGGATTTCCAAAGGGAAAGACTTGAGCTTAAAACTCAGTATTACTGGGGCACAGCCCTGAACCTAGGCAGTGCAAAGCGCGTGTGATGTGAGGGGTTCACCGGTTCTTCCTTCCTGAAGTTTGATGGCAACTGAGTCTGTTCTAGTTTTGAGCCGGGACTATTCTCCCTCATGACATCCCCACTCCTGTGAATTTGACAGTTTGTGGTCTGATCATCTGTATGAACTCCTTGGAGACAACCATACACATTGAGCCAGAGGATATATATCTTTTGCTCTCTCCTTTTGTGCACTGAAAGGGTATTATTTTGAAAGTCACACTATACATAGCCATTTCCGAGGGTGACTCTCAGCTCCTCTGCAAACAGAATAGAGCTTTGCATGCAATTTAATATAAAACAAGGTTATGTCTTTAATTAAATTATTTAGTCCCATTTTTTGAGAGAAAAGTCTTCTTTATACATTTAGAAACAAGGAGGCAAAAATTCTGGTGTTTTGTTTTTTCAGACTTTAATTTCTTCAGTCTCCTTGTATTGCTCATTTAACTGCTATGTGTTTATACTCCTGTGGAAAGAGGATAGCGCTTATTTGTCTCCATAAAGTTTTGGGTATGTGATCTAGTCTTATTTATAAAATATTCTGTGCACTGCCAGTTGTAAGAATGAACTGTAAGCCCCAAATATCTCTGTATTATTAATTTTGGCATTAGCAAGACATCTAATTTTTACAGTTGAAGATGGCTTCTCCTTTTTAATATTAGTCCTTCCCACTTCACAAGGTGAGCTGTGTTTCTGCCCTCCGAGGGAGATGGCCTGGAATTTACAAACTAGATTTGAATGGCAAAAAAAAAGGACAGAGAAATTAGGAAGAATGGCCAAATAAGCCAGGCATATGCACTGCGTTTTTCTTTCACATTTCAGTCATGAGTCACACTGTGGTCCTCCTTTCCAGACGAGGTGACCGAGGCAGAAAGAAGAAAAGTAACTCTGATCACATAATAAGCCAGAACTGGAACAGGAATCCAATTAGCTCTTTTGTTTTAACGTTAAACTACATTGCCTTGACCTCAGCCCACAGGTAGCGTTAACGTCCATGGCTATTGTCAGGCAGTTGTATGAATGTGTTACAAAATTAAATAATGTGGCATTGTGCTGTATGACTAGCACTTATGCACTAAATTATCACAGCTCTCCCTGACCTTGGCAGCATCATAGGGTTCATATTTTCAGAAAGATGAATTGTTCTCAGAACAATTTCTTCAGTGTTTTAAACACACGCACTTTTCTTTAACCTTATGGACACACAGTTTTTACCTCCTTGTACTGTTACAATTTTAAAAACACCAGTCCCAATACAACGCCAACTGAAGTCAATAAAAGGGCTCTTACTGACTTCAGTGCTCCAGTACTTTATACTCAAATGAAACTATAGGATTTTGGCCTAAAGTGGGAGAAAAAAATTAAGTGTACAGTTTTATGGACTTAAAAGAAAATCTCCTAGCCATGTTTCTTTGTCACTCTTTTCTTAGGTCTAAGAGCAGTGACACAGTGATTCTCTTTCAAGGCTCAGCATCCACTGGCTAACTTGTAGTATTTGTGTAATCTTCTCAAAATTTTCTCATAGTTGTAGTTCAGAGCAGGAACAAAGGATGAGTTTGCATATTTTTTAACATGAATGTTAAGACCATATTCCGGGAGTTACAAAGTCCTTAGAGAGAGGCAGAGCCTCCTTGTCTATACCACCTGCTACTGACAGCTGCTGATGGCTTTGCTCAGGCAATACAGTAACTCAAACTTAGCGCTGGGCAATGTGAACCAGCCATTGTTCTCTTTAATTTAGACAGCAGGGTAGAAGATGACCTCTGCTTTTCAGACCACATCAGGTTCCTATAGAGTGCTCAGAGTGTTCTTCCTTGTGAGGGGTTTGTTACAGGCAGCAGGCACTGAGGCCATACAGGCATCGTGTCACTGTTTGCAGAGTAAAACTTCCTATCAGTTATTACCATGACTCAAGCAGTCTCCATGGACTGTTTTGCAGCTAAAGGCTCTGGTTTACATTGCACATTTGTGGCAAATATGGCTTGACTCTGTTGCAGAATGTACAAAATACTAACTTTAATCTGTTCTGATGACTTATATTGTCCACATTCAAAAATGCCTTGTACTGGACCTCTACTGTGTTGGCAAGCCATATTCTAAGAGAAAATCCTTTGCAGACCAGCTGCACCTTTGGTCTCTGGCTTCATGTAGGTTCTCACTTATCCAAGGGACTGGTCATGGAATAGGGAGTTTTTCAGTGCAGTGCCCCCGGTTCATGCATAAACCCAGAGGAAATGTCCATGCATAGGGCACACAGGTGCTAAGGAATCAGAAGTATTGTAGTATTTTTAATCAGGATTACAATAAAAATGCCATGCTATGCACAGTTCTGGTCTCTGCATCTCAAGGAGGACATAGTGCAGTTAGAAAAGTGTCCAGAGAAAGGGTAAATAATGCAGTTAAAGCATTTGCATTTATGATGAGAAACTAGAGAAGCTGTGATTCCTCGTTTGGAAAAGGCTGAGAAGGGAAAAGGACTGTTTTACAAAGCTAGTGGATGATGAGGTGAAAGCAGAAAGACAATCCATCAAATCCTGCAGTATGAGAGCTAGGAGGCACTCTATATTTGGTAAGAGATTGTCTGAAAATAGATAAAAGGAGGGTACTTATTTACAAAGCCATTAGTGGACTAGGCTGCAATGGCAGTTGTGGGAGCACACAGTATCAACAAAAGGGAATTAGGCAAATTCACAGACAGTCGCTACATAACCTGACACCGAGGGACATGGGCACAGATACCATGCTCTGTAATATACCTCATCCAATAACCACACATGCTGTGGGGATGTGAGGGGTGTGGACAGCAGGCAGTGGGTAGGCTTGTATGCTCTCCCCTTATTCTAACAACATTGCTTTTTAAACCAGGTAATTTGTAGTTTGCGGGGCTTTTTTTGTTCATTTGTTTTTCACAGACTGCTTATTTAAATTATAGAACTTACTGCCACAAGATATATTTGACTCTAAGGGATGAACAGGTTTAAAAATTACATGAAATCAAAAATTCAGAATGAATGTAGATACTGATAAAGGTCTATATGCATATATATTTGTTTAAATTTTAATTTTTTTTTTTTTAATGAAGGGATGTAAACTCACAGTGGGTGCATGTGCAAGCAGTAAGATGTGTGTGTTAAGAACCTCAGGTCCCTGCAGGAAGTTATGCTGTTACTGTTCATTACAGTGTTTCCTACACATGGCTTTGAAGCATCTCCTGTTGGCCACTGTCAAAACCAGAATGGATCATTGGTCTGACCTAATGCAGTAATCCCTAGGTTTATATCTCTGTTAATTAAAAACTGCTTTTGACTGGCTGTCTTGTAACTAAAGAGATAAAAAAGAAGAATCAAATAATTTAAACAAGGTATTAATTTAACATTAAAAACAAAGGAATGGAGTGGAAAATACATACTTGTAGCCTTTTCTTGGAGATAGTTTTCCAGTGCAGTGTAACATAAACAGATTAACTGCAGTGTTTATTCAGTGTGAAAAAGCAGTTCCAAGAGCCCCAGGTGCTTGCCAAGTCCATAATTGTACCTCCTTAAATACTTTCATTACTTGGAAGTACAATAAGAGAAGCAGAGACACATGCTTCCTATTTTCTTGTCAACAAAACACCTCCAAGAAATTAAACTCTATTTTCTCTAGAAATTTTCAGCAAGATTTTTTCTCCCCCTATCTTGAAGAGGAGGGGAAGAATGCCTCAGAGATGGTGGCAGAAGAACACCCCCTTGGAGGGATTTCTATATGCAGAAAGAGGGACTGAACTGAAATAGTAACAGTCACATTTATTAAAGTTTCATTAAATTGTGGAGACCATTAGAGGCTGCAGCATTTAAACACAGGTCTAGATTCTGTATCCTGTCAACATAATAGCAAATAAAAGAGATGTTTTCTGTAGAGTTTGGCTGTACTGTTCTCCACACAGCAGAGCTAGACTGAACCAGAGAGTGTCCAGAGAGCATTTATTCCCTCACTACACCAAAGCCATCAGTCCTCACAACTCAGAAAATGGCTCCTGTGCTAGTGTCCATGTAATGCTTTAGCTGTCACTGCAGCTTTGTCTTCACTTTTACTACCTTCTCTGCCCACTGGCTGACCCGTGTTAACCAGAGTCAAATAACTTCTGTCTTTTGTCCTCTCCCCTGTCTTCTATGCCAGAGAGAATCACAGAATCATAGAACAGCCCCAGGTTGGAAGGGACCTCAAAAGATCATCTGGTCCAGCCTCTCATGGGAAAGGGAGCCTGAGATTATCTAGCACCCTGTCCTTCCTATCTAGAAAACCTCCAGACATGGGGACTCTACTGTGTCCCTGGTGAGGTTGTTCCAGTGAATGAAAGTTCTCACTGTAAAAAATTGTTATTGTATCGAGATGAAACTTCTCCCGGAGCAACTTGTATGCGTTGCCCTTTGTCTTCTCCATGTGCCTTCCTTGTGAAGAGAGAACTTCGGTCCTCCTTGTAGCCACCCTTTCAGTACTGGAATATTGTCGTGAGGGAGAAGAGGGGGAACTTATCACAGTATTTTCTCCAAGGAGACCTAACTCCTTCAGTCTTTCCTCACAGGGCAGGTTCTCCAGCCTTTTGACCATCATTGTGGCCTCCTTTAGACCCTCTCCAGTCTGTCCACATCTTGTTTGAATTGTGGGGACTGGACACAATACTCCAGGTACAGCCGGACAAGCACTGAGCAGGGGGAGATGATCCCATCTCTCTCTCCGTCAGGTAATACTGCGCTCAGCCAGTCGTCCCCTGGACACCCGGGGCCCTCTCAGCAAAGCTGCCCCCCAGCCTGTACTGGGCCCTTTGGTTCTGCTGCCCCGGCCCCAGGACCTTGCACTTGTCTTTGTTAAACTTGGAACGCTGCTGGTCAGCCCGCTCTTCCCGCCTGCCCAGGTCAAAAATAAATGAGGGGGACCGGGGGCCCATGTGGGCGCCCCGGCCTCGCCACTGCGGGCCGCGGGGCCGGCCCAGCGTCGGGGGGAGCCGGGGGGGCTGCGGCGGAGCCGGGGGGCCCTCGCCCGGGGGGGGGGGGGTCCCGCCGCGCCCGGGAGCCCGTCTGACAGCGGCCCCTTCGGGGGCTCTGCCGGGCTGCTGCCGCCCGAGGAGCCCCCGCGACCCCCCGCAGCCCCCAGCTCCGCCTCCTCCCCGGCCGCGGGGCCGAGCGCTTGGGGCGGCCGCGCAGGTTTGCCCGGAGGGCCGGGAGCCGTCGGAGATGGTGCCCGGGGAGGTCGCTGCCCTGCCGTCCTCCTCCTCCCGGCCCGGCCCGCCGCTCCCCACGGGCTGCCGGCCCCTCACGATGGTCTGTCCGGACAGGGGCCTGCCGGGTCCTCCTGCCACAGTGCCCGGGCTTCTGCTCCTGCATGGGGATGGCCTGCTGCGCTCTGGCTGTAAGTTGTAACATTTCTGACAGTTGCTGCACTATTGAACCCAGAAACTCGTACTTGTCAGGAGCATGGTACCTTTTGGAGACACGTAGATTTTATCTTGACATCTGTAATAGTTTGCTCCCATGGCTCATGCCCTTACAGCATTTTAAAATACAGATTCTACGGGCAATCCAGCTGTTTAGCCTGTAAGTGGTATGCTGCTTCTCTTTTGGCTTTGCCTTCTGTTTCATTAGTTGAGAAAAAAGGCGTGAACTTTTCCAGAGGCAAGGGGGAGTGCATTTCATCAGCCTTGTCCAAATGTCCTGGTGTGGCTGTTCTGCCCTCCCCCTCAGCTAAGGAGAGAAAAACTAACTTGGAGTGCGGTTGAAGTGTTCCTTCTAAATGCATAATGGTAAAATTGGACATCATAAAATGCCCACAGGTTATCTGTGGATAAGCCTTGGTGTAATCTGATCCTTAGCCCTATCCAGGCCTTATTGTTCAAAGAATAGGGGCAGAAGTTTTGCTGTGAGGGTTTTATGTTTTAAGGAATGCTTTAGTCAAACAAAACTGCGTGTTTCTGAGCTTCTCCCTCCCGAATGCCAACCATATGCAGTCTAACCCAGCTCTTTGGGGAAAGGCGTGTGAGATTTCTTCTTCATACCAGTCAAAAAAAAAAAAAAAGTTCTGTTTCAGAAATTGCATCTGAACACAAGTGTAATAAGAATTGCTCATCTCACAGTGAGAACAAGCCTGTACAGTTACACGAAATTTGGTCTTGAGAAAAGCAGTCTGAATATTTTATTTATTCTTCTCATATCCCTTTATGTCTCAAGCCTTGATTACATATCTAAAAAGAATTTCCCTCATCTTTTTTAAGAGAGGTTGTGATGTGCCATGTTGTCTCTCTCCAACTAGTTTCATATTGCACTAACCCGTGGTAATGAAAAGCGATGCTTTCTCAGTGCTCAGTGGTCGGTGAAAGAATGATATCTATCCGATGATCCTAGTAAGAATTCAGTTGCATTATTGTAGTTTGCTTGGGGAGATACTGAACAATACACACCTGAAATCTTAAAATTCCTCCTTTGTCACTGGAGGGTGGAGGTCCTTCTCTCAGAGAAACTTAGTTCAGAGGTAGCCCCCACAGGATAGCTGAGACAGCCAGGTGCCCGGAGCATGTTTGTAAGGAGGCATCTCCCTTCCCGGTACCCATGGAGCCTGGCACATTGTGATACACTCCACTCACAGACTTGGGAATACAGTGTGTGAGAAGACACTTGCCAGTTTTATTTCCCTGAATCCAACAGCCCTTTTTAATAGCAGAAGAATGTCTGCATTTCCATATCAGTTTAATAGTTTGCCTGTAGATCACATCCCTTCCTATCACAAAGAAATCATTTTATCCTGCTGTGTAATTAATACACGTGTACAGTGTGGCAAACATTCTCCTGTAGACTGCTTATTTTGCCTGTAAATTACAGGAAATCCTATACAATACACCTGGGAGCCCTGCAGCTTGAAATTAGAATACAAACCATCCCCACCTCCTCTTGCTTGGCCAGCTTACCAGTCAAATTTCAAAACTCTTTTTTGTTTGGCTGTGTAATAAATTCTGATAGTGGTGAACTCTCTCACTTCTGCTTAAAATTAACACAGGTTTTAATTCCAGAATTAAACCAGTTTATGGCTCACAGAATTACTACAAAGGGATGAAACTGTGTGGAGGTTTTCCATTTGTGGATTTTCTTCTGACACACATGCAACATACAAATTTGTAACAAAATCTCTGCAGTTTAAGGTATATTGGCAGTAAAATCAATGGCCAAGCTTTAGTTCTGTGTGATGTCACACCTATATGAGCCCTGAGATAGTACTAAAATAGCAACAGCTGTTGCTTGTTGTAGACACATAGACTTTTTAAAGGCAGGGTCCATATTTTCCCTTTCTCACTGGTATTCTCTGAATCTCAGTGACAAAAGAGCCCCATCAGGAAAATGGTAGTGCCAACTGCCAGAGCCTAGTGACCACCAGTCGTTAGTAGTTTGGTGCAGACTAATTACATTGCATTACTTTCATTTCATGTATTATTGGTGTGTGTGTACAGAGGGTTTTCCACCAACATGGGTTGCAGGAAGTATCTCCAGGCTCTCAGGGGTTTATGGCCTCCATGCTGCAAAACATGCAACTTTCTCTCTTGCTGTTGAATAAGCACTCCAGTTCAGGAAGGGTACAGGAGTTTGGGGAAAAGAGAGCTTGTAGCTCTCCAGTACTCTGGGCTGCTGACGGCTGTGGTGAAAGCTGCTTCCCCAGAGCGCTCTGCCAGACATAATCACATCCCTACAGGTGAGAGAGGTAATTCAGTCTCTTTGAAGCTCTATCCCAGCTCTGGCTCCTTCTCTCTTAACTGAGAATGGCAATTGCATCTGTTTATTAGCAAGCATCAGAACCAGCAAGCTTCCATCACTGAGAAGATCTGTTAAAAACAGAAGCAGGACAAATCCCGCTCTCTGTTTCAGCAGCGTAAATCTAGTTGAAACCAAGGCTCACACTGTATAACTGTTGAGCTGCCTTTAAGTTTGATGATGCAGTTCAAAAAACATGTTCTCCCGAAAGCATAGTAAGAGTGGGCTCGTATGCAGCTTTCCTGGGGAGCTGTGCTTGGAGAAGCAGTCCCAGCAGGTATTCCGCCTGGGCGTGGCTGGTCGATTTGGGTGAGGAAGCAGGGAGTAGTGGAAAAATAGTCTTACTGGTTGAACCCAACAGTGTATTTTTTACTGTTGTATTTCTGACTTCATCCATCAAAGGTACTCTCCTGGCCCTGAGCACTTTAGCAAGATGTTATTCGCGAGATTTGAATAGGAGTTTCTAAACACACAGGAACTTGGCTGAGCAGGAAGATCTGCTCAGGTCTGGGCTTCATCAGTGTCTCAGAAAATCAGAAACATCAAATGCTGTTGCTTTGTAAGACTTCTGATGCATTGGTGTCATTGGAAGCTGTTACTTTAAAGCAATGATGTCACTGTGGAGAAATATGATGTCAGGGCTGTAAAAGAAGGAAATAAAACTTGCTAAAATTTCTTTTCACATTTGGAGGTTTCTGTTTTCCATTGAACAGAAAATACTCTGTTCTCTTCCCTATGACCTTCACCTTCTTTGTAAGTACCCCTGCCAAGAGTGCTAAGGGTACACAGGAACCACCATTCCCCTTCTCCCTGTGGGAATATAGCTCCCTTTTATTACTAGAACTAGTTCTTTCTTTAATGGTTTTGCAGTAAAAGTTAAAAAAAAGAGTGTGAGAGAGAGGAAGAAAGTGGCCTTTTTAACTACTACAAGAGGTATTAAATAGTTAGCCAACCTCTGGAATCACTTCTCGTTTTCCATGAAGCTGAGTAAGGAGTGTTATGGAGGTTTTTGGGTAAAGTTTATTGGAACTTCACAGTAGGACTACAAAAATGTGGATACTCTGATTGTTTTTGTTTAATAAGACTCAAGGCTTCTGGCTCTACCTCATTTTAAAGTCTTACTGCCCCTTAAATTTTCTCCAGGATTTGAGTCTGTGGTTTAAAAAAAATCATTCACATGAATATCATTTTGTCTTATCCTGCAGGGCACTGTGTACCTTTCGTATTTACTCAGCTCTGTGAAACTGTGTGGCTTCTTGCAGGGTCTTCTGGTGATGTCATGAGTGACTCATATGTCCTTTTCATAGATCACTTGTCCCAAAACCTGGAAAATCAAAAGATAGTTTGAATCAACACCAAAATTTGTAGATCCAGACTGTGACTATATATCAGCAAGTTTGATTTGGGTGGGTAGTTGCAAAAAGGTAAATCGTGGTTTGGCTTTCAACTGCTTCCTCCTCTTCTGGTAATGATGTAGTCACTAGCTTTGAATTTTTGGACTGTTTCCATCCTTTGACATGACAATGGCTCTCAGCTCTCACCAGGAGTGAGCAAAGCAATTAGGAACAGATGAAATGACTCAGGCTCCCATCAGGCTTAAATTGAGCCTGTTCTTAGGAGTTTAAGTTTGTTGAACTTCAGTCTTTTCCATTATTTCCTGTCCATCTTTTTTCTTTCTGGCTATCTCCTACAAGGTTCTGCCACTGGAAGCAGGGATATTTAAAACAGTTAGAAACAGGTAGTGAAATAAGAACTGCAGACAAAGCCACATTTTGTATGTCCAAGAATCCCAAATAAATATTGATATTTCCTGAGCTCATCTGAACCAAATTCAAAACCTTTTGGTCTCGTCCTTTGCTAATTCTTATGTACCCTTAGTAACGCTGAAAATGGACTAATATTTAATCATTGTTTACTCTGTCTTTACTTGCTCTGTCTCAAGACTTATTTCAGACATTGGCTTGACACAACTCTGTTGAGAAGCTGGTTAAGTTAAAAGTATGTCTGTGGCCAGCACCACAATATCCCCTGTTTTGGTGTGTTGGGAGTTCAACTCACAGGTCTGGAGCCCAGCCCAGCTGTATGTAGATCTTTTCCTCTTAGTGAAAACAGTTTACAGCTGTTTACTCAAGGACTAACAAGATGCAATTCCTTATGAGGGGTGTCCTCCCGAAGGTGGAACCAAGTTTTACATGGTGTGTTTGAGAACAGTTTGTTTGGCCAGTCTTTCAAGCCCTCTCCTAAGCCTCTCAGATTTTGTCATTGATGAAGACTGACTTTTGCCCATATGTTGGTTTTCTTCCCGACTGGGTACTTCTCCTTAGTCCCGCATATCATACCTGTCTCACATCGCTGATGAGGCCACATACTTAATCTGTTACCCTACCCAAAAATTTCACTGTGTTTTGAATACAGTCCTGATTTAGAGCTGCCATTGGAAAGGCATAACAGTCTGGGTTGTGTTCATCCAAGGAAGAGAAATTCACAATTATTGACAGAAGAACCTGAGACAAAGCATGCATTTGTTTAAGAGTGGTTTAAGTGTTTGGTAAACCTTGTTCTCATACAAGTTTTTTGGGCAGTATTTTAGAGCTTCTTTGATAATGCTGTGGATGTCAGATTAAAAGGACAAGTAAAACAAATATTTTTTCTATGTGTTACTGGTTACATTATCTTGTTTAAAATGATACTTTTATCATCTAGCTATTTTTCTAACCAGCCTGAAAATGCCAGAGGCTCAGCAAGCTTGGTAGTTCTGGTAGGTGAAAGAATCATGATAGGAGTGGATATTCCCAACCTCACACAACTCTAATTAAGAGTAATTCTCAATAATGGACTTTGGCTGCAGGCTAAATAAATACCACTCCTGAATATTTTTCTTAAATCATGCAGGACTGTGTTAATTGAAACGCTCACATCTTCTTCTAGATTGAATCCAACTCCGTGTTCTCCAATTTCTGTCATCTTGCATTTGTTACTGAGGTGCATCTAGCAGCAGTGTAATTAAAGGCATGGCTGTGTTACCTTTCAAATCTGTTGTTACAAGGGTCACATATTGCCTGGCCCCCAAAAAACTGTCTTTGAGCTGAAACATGGCATGCAAAGATGCTCCAGAAAAAACGATCTTTGTTTTACCAGTTGAAAAATATCTATTTCTAGTCCTTTCTGAGGTATCGGCTGCAACTGTAACTGCTGCAGAATTTCAGGCAGACGACAGGAATTAAATGTATTTAATATTAACATCACTGTGAAACTTTCAGAAGACTGAATTTGTAGGCCCTCAGATTTTCCTTAGGTAAGCTGCTTTTTAGGGTTTATTTCTCAAGAAGCAGGGGGAGGTAGAATGACAGAAACCAGGTTTTGATTAAAAGACTTCAAATGAATGGCAAGCTGAGAGGAGAGGGACACTTGAGATCAGCTCCTCAGCTCCTGCAACATTGCAGAGCACTGTTGGCATCAGTAAAGCTGGTGTTTCTCTTTCCTTCCTTTCTTGGATGAATTTTAACTTCACTGTATTGCTGCTGAGCATCCATAAAGGACCCTTAGTGAATTCACAACTTGCAATATGTTCCCAGCCAAGTAAAGGGAAACAAGGAAGCATAGTGATGGTAGGTGGAGAAGGCCATGAAGGAAAGGCAGCAATGTCAGCTTTTGCTTTGCAAAGTGCAGTAAGTGTGCACCTACAGAAGGCTGGTGATTTTGGGGAACAAAATGGAAGGGAAGAATGACTAGTCTTGCCAAGCAGGAGAGGACAAATCCACCAGGAAATTAGCAACATTCTCAGGTTTCTGGTGGTTGTTTCCAGTCGAGGAGGTAAAAAAAATGCAGAAGAAAGAAAGGAACTTAAGTGTACTTAACACAGGATTCGTATGAAAAAAAGAGATTAAGATCAGGTTTTCAAAGCATAAGCAATGGGTTCCCCACCTCAGTTTTGCAGACACACATGTTGCTCAACAGCCATTGCCATATGCACATGCAGACTGGCTTTTGTGCTTACAGGACCAATGCCAGGCAATAGCAGGCTGCACGTGGATGGTTTACCACCCTAGGATAGCACTCGCATTTGATTGCCTGCCATCTTGGTGTCTGCAAAACTTCTAGAGGCAGATTTTGCTCCCCGAAGCCTCCCCTTTTTGTGCTCTTTCAGAAGAGCAAATCCAAGGAGCAGGTTGGTCTCTGAGGAGGTTCTAGCAGCACAGGAGAATTGACTCATGACACACGAATTCCTCTCACCATGCAGTGCAATGCGCTCAGCAGTCCTAAGTCACCTGGGAGAAGCAGGCCGTTCCTTGCCCACAGACTGCCAGGGGCTGCACACGGGCCAAATCGGGCTTCACCTGCCTCCAGGATTGAGAGTGTGAGTGTGGGAGGGAAGAGCCTAGCTCTTCCTTATGCATGTAACACAGCTGCAGCAAAAGGTTCAGCCCTAGCTCCTTAGCATTATGGCTGAAAATGTTCCATCTATATGACTCAACAACCAGAGCAAGAAGCTACAGAATAACAGGGGCTCCAGGCATGGCAAGAAGAAGTTAAGGATACTGCTTAAACCATAACTGAAAACTTCCTTGCTTCAGTTGAGTTCAAGTCAAACATTGACTGGCATTTGATCAGAAGGTGGGCTGATTTTTTATTATTATTATTTTTTAATATGGTTTAATTATATTGAAATTATATTGGGGGTTCGGTAACCAGTGGCTTGAAAATTAACTGAATTATGAAAGCTGAAATGTTGCTAGCAGCATCAGTTAATGACAAGGTCGCCACCACTGTCATATTCAAAAGAAATGTCACACTTGAATGAGGCTGAGATGGCTGCACTGTCCCATGGTTCCAGGTAGAGAAAATGAAGCAAGGGCTCCTTGAGTACTGTTTTATCCCATGTTTGAATCTAATGCATTCTTTTTTCAGCTCATTTTGGTTCTGCTGTGTTCCCTCAACATATGGAGTCCCTAGATATTAAGCCGTAACATGGAAACTTTGGGGGCTGGGAATTACAGATCATGAATAGATTGAAAAGTCCCACTAAATGCTCCCTTGGGTTGTTTGTGTAAAGATTAATTTTTGTTGTTTCTGCCTTTTACAAAAATCAAGTAAGTCTAGAATTATTTTTGTCTTACAGGCTGTAATAGGGATCAGACTTTTAGCATGCAGTGTACACCAGCACACAGATGCATAGAGATGCGTCTCAGGAACTGGCTCAAAAAAGGTGTTGTTAATTGAAAAGGGGAAGTGTAAGAGATCTTGTTGGAGATATAGGGAAAATTAACTGTTAAGTTCTTGATGTTTGCACACTATTTAATTAAAGCCCTGGTTTTATAATTTAGTCTAAATCAGACCGGAAGATAATGACAGTGCGCTTGACCGTGTGCTACCAAAGTCAGTGAGAGCGAGATTAGTCCTGGCATTGTTCAGTTGGTGACAGAGTAACTGGGGAGTAGGTTACTCCGAGCCTACTCTTTTTTCAAGTTTGCTGTTTGAGCTACACTATAAGGCTGAAATTAAGGAGTACTGTATTTGTCAAGTGTGGTTTTGATCAAATGAGTTAGTGGCAAATTTAGGAAAATAAGAGTTTGTCAGAACTGAAGATATACTTTGACCCAAAAACTAACCTCAGCCATAATTAGGGCACGCGCCTTGTTGGGAACAAACTGGAACAGTAACCCAGCTGGGTGAATCTGATAGCTCCTTCAGCTGCTTCAGCACAAAAGCCAAGAAGCTGCTTTCACTGGCCATTTAAGTTACCAGCAGATAGGTGGTAACAATCAACTGGAGGGCCTTAAAATCTTAACCTGCGCCAGCTATTTGCAGAGTGAATGTATCTCTGTGTCATTAGACTGAAAGAGGTCAACGCACTTTGCTTTTCTTCCCCCGCCTCCCATCACGAAGTCTTATTTGTTTGAAGCCCTCTGTGAAGCTGCAATACACCTGGCAATCTGTATTAAACCTCCCAGCTCATCTCCCTTTCTCAACCATTTTGGGACAACAGCACACAGACAGATGTTACCAGACCACTCCAGATGAGTGTTAGATAGCAAGAGCCATCCAAAGGGAATGCTGTGGCAGAGTGTCACCACAAATTTGGAAAGGTCTAAGAAGCTTAGTATAGACCCTGAAGAAGGAGCTGAGAAAATGGTCAGTGAGGATGCAAAGTATAGACAAGGCTAGGGAAAGAGATGAGCAGCA
The DNA here is from genome assembly GCF_018691265.1 of Tyto alba. NCBI lineage: Eukaryota > Metazoa > Chordata > Aves > Strigiformes > Tytonidae > Tyto > Tyto alba. The sequence continues at coordinate 5,944,167 of NW_024881278.1, read as the reverse complement.
ACTTCAGATGGGAGGAGAGGCTGTGGAAAAGAAATGACCGAATAATAAAACACTGTTTAGGTAAAAAAGACAGAGGAAGAGCGTATTTTGAATAGGAAAAAAGTCTAAGTCTTGGAGGTGAAATGATTGAACTTTAGAGATTTTCCTGTTTGTTTTTGATAACTCCGATGGTGAATGTTCAGTGCAACTGTAGTTGAATGCTTTGTTGGACCTCTGCAGTGTCCTGCTAAAACCATTGAGATTTCTACCCTGAAGACACTGCTTAGTTACTTATTTATGTAACTTCTTTCCCTGTCACTGTGCCAGGGTTAGAGCAAAGAGTGGATGTTTTCAGTCTTCTCCATGTTGTGAAGTACTTCTCCAAACTGAGAACACCTCAGAAACTCATTTATCAGTATGCCAAGGTTGACATGGTTGTGTGTTCACTGCCACCCATTTCTATGTTTCCAGTATTTGCAGTGGGAGAGAGGAAGGTTAGGATGATCAGAAGATCTTGTGCTGTAGAAAAGGAGCCAGACAATATAGTAAAAGAGAATTTTACCCTGGTAATAGTAATAATATTAGTAACAACCAGTTATTTAGCTGAAAAAACCCTGTTAATGCTGAATAGAACAATAGCATCTACTCTTTATGTAAGTTACTTGGGTTACTGTTGTCTGTTCATTAGTGCATCTTAGAGGTCTGAACATTTCAGTCTATAATGTTAAAGACACACGTTTGGTTTTTTCTAATCATAACTAAACTGCAGAGCAGGGGTGGGAATATCCCCTATGAATTTGAGAGCCCCCAGCATTTCAAGAATGCAGCCATTTCTTTTAACAGACAAATGCATTTAAAACTGTGGCTCTCTCTTCTGTTGCTACCCACTTCCTTACCAATTTTTGTAAAGAGTTGTAGTTCCAGCTTTATCTAGATTTTCTCTGAGCTTTTGCAAGCAGGAGCTATTGCTATAAGCTGAGAAGTGTTAGAAGCTGCCCCTTGTAGGATAACAAAGTGCGTCTTCAAGTAAAGAATTTGGAAGATTTGGGCTCATAAATTGTTTTTATCTGAACTCTCCAGTCCACACAAACCAATATTTTTTCATGTTCAGTTACTCTCCAGACAGGTATATGGTTGCAGTTCTCAGGCTTATAAAGGAAACACAGTACCCAGTGTACCGAGAAGGGATATAGCAGAGGCAAACAAATCCAAACCACGTGTGTAGGCATATGTGTGTGTGTGTGTGTGCGCGCGCGTGTGTGTTAGCCTGTATATCTGTTGAGATATTTATTTGCTTCTGAACCTGTGTTTTTTTTCACGAGGCGTTCAAATTTGGTCAGATCACAATGTGAAATGTGGAAGGTGAGCTTGACTTCAGCTGTAAGTGGGATCTACGTGTCTGGCAATTGCCAAATACATCAGAGAGCTTTCTCTGCTTGAAATCAGCTCTCTTCTTCCTCATAGACAGGGAGCTAGAAATCATGGTAAGAACCCCTTCCACTCCTGAGTTTTTATGGGTAGTCTCTCCATAGTTAATAAATGAGTTGGGCTTGATGGAAGCGTGTCACAGTGTTTTGGTTTCCAGTCCACTTGGGGCCCGGCTGCATTCTTCTTGCTCCCTAGACTCCCCTTGAACTAAATGGGAGGTGTGGGTGAACAAGATCAGACCCCTCGTCTGCAGACACTGAAGCCACATGCAGCCTCCAGTGACCTCCCTCGCTTTCCGCAAACACTAAATTCATTGCTAGTTTAAAAAAAAGTGAGGCACTTCAGCTTCTTTTCAAAATAGAGAGAAACAATAGGGCACACTGTAGTGAGTTCCAAGTCTTTTATCTTTCTACAGATTCAACCACAGTATTGATTCTTTATTGACCTAAACTGTCCTAAGCGTGGCTGTGGTTTTTTCTCGTATAGTCTATGGGAGAGTTAAGGCAGCTACTACTTTAATATTGATTTTTGTGAAAAAGGTGCAGGAAAGGGGGCAATTTGTGTCTGCAGTTGCTCTTCACTATAAAAGATACCATTGTTAGGAGCTTATAGCATTATATCAAGGGTCTTAATCTGTAGCAATCTTTTTTTACAACTTAGAAATAGGCTTGGGCAAATGTGTTATTGGTGTTAATGATATTTTGAAGTGAAGAAAATTTGTCAGCCTTTCCAAGTAAAATGCTCAACTTAACCATTTGAGAACTTGACAGGTTTGTTACATCTGTTTCTAGGAATTATGTCTTTTGTTCTCCTGGGGAAAAAAAAAAAAAAAAAAAAGATAAAAGAATGTCCGTTTGAACAAACAGTGATAATAATGTTATCTGAATAAATCTTTAATAAATTGAAATTATTACTGCAGGCTTAAATAAGCTGTAAGTTTTGACAAGAAGGGCATTATCATCTAATTATACTTACTTTATGAAAGAGAGGGGCAAGGGCCAACCTGTGAGCCGTCTAAACCACAGTAATAGAGTGATCCCCTCTGCAGACTAAAGAAGGAGCCATCAGACAACAATAAAACACAGCCAGTGCGCTGAAAATTGCAACTGAACCCCTGATTCACACAGATACACCATCTTAATTGTTATGAAAACTAGCAGAGCAGTATAAGTGCATGGCAGAACAGCCTTTGCTAAGCGGATGAGAGAATCCTGTGCCAGATATTTTATGGTATTCCTAAAGGTTTCTTTAATTATCAATTAGTCACTACTGTACATTAGCTTCCTATTGGCTAAGTGCTCAGTATAAGGGTCTGTATCAGCATTTGCAAACAGGTGTAAAGATATAACTGATATGTAAATTGCCTTCTTCTTGTGGGCACCTGGTTTGCTAAGAACACTTAAGAAATTCCAGGACGACACCTGCTAGCTGCTTTATTGGTGTATATCTCATATATTCTGCTGTTAGTCTGATCCACCGTGTTGAATTATGAAGAGCTGTGCTTCCTGAAACACGTTTTTTTCATACAAGCTATGGGAAAAGCTAGGTACACTAAGTGGAGTAAAACATAGTGTTTACATGCCCTCCCAATGTATTATGTTTGAGCTGGTACATGTCCTATTCCTCTAATACCTACTATTTAATTTTTCCCTTACAGAGAATCAATAAACAGAAAAATCATTGTCCGCTAATGTCCATAATCTTTTGAACGTTTGATTTGTTTGGCAAATAAGGTTGACTTGTTTAAAACCTCCACTGGCTGCATTTATTTCACAGAAGGCAAAAAATTTTGATCATCATAATCTGCCAGAATTAAGAAAATAGCATAACTCTTGCTTGTGTTAGGTAACTTGGATTTGGAAGTACACTCTCCACAAATCAAGTCTGTTGTGTATATACATATAGTTTTGTTTTGCGTATATATATAAAATATTATATTTTAAAACTGTTAATCTAGGCCTTCTCCTGCATGTAGTTATGATATATGTTTATTCATATGCACCTGACTACATATGATTTTTTTCTCCCATTAGAATCTTGTCTCTTTTAACATTCAGGATATTTTAAGGATGAAACAACACTGTGTGGTAGAGATGGGCATTGTCCTTAGTCCTCTGAAAAATCAGTCAGTCGTTTTTGGCGCCTGGATCGTTTTCGGTCACCTTGTGGAGATGGGCACAAAAACCTAGGAGGCTTGTAGGCAGGAGGAGAAGCACCCAGCCCTGTCAGAGGGCTGCGAGGGTGCAGGGAAGGATCCCGTGCTCTGCAGGAATGGCACCTGCACAGACTGGTAACATGAAGGAAGGCAAATCTTCAGGAGGTGGTTCCAGAGTTATTCACAGCAAAGATAAGGATGTGGACCAAGTAATGACTTTTCCTCTTCTTTGTCTTTGGAAAACAGCTCAACAGCTCTCCTGGAATTATCACAAACCCAGTTCAGCTTGTGGCACATGTTGGGCAGGTTTCATTCTGAGCCCAAACTCTTAAACCTATTGGTGTTATAAGGGACTGAAATGGCCTACAATGCCTGTGGCACAGAACCTTAGTAATAGGGAGAGCTACAGCCTCACCTACTCCCCATCGTTGTTTCCTATAAGTGTGTCACAACTCACTTTGTCTCACAGGACTCTCGGAAAGCTAAAAATGGAGACAACACATACGGATGTGTGCTGGGGCTGGTTTTAGTTTCCATTCCTTTCTCTGTCACAAGGGCTAAGCAGCCTTTTGCCTTTACACATGGGCTGGGGCCAGCCATTCTTAGCATAAATGAGGAAGGTTTGGTAAAAACCATGAACAGAAAGGTCCTTAAAAAAGAGATGTTCACACATTTTTGGCTGAAGTAATTGAAGATACCCTGCAGTTATTGTACACAGAAGGTGTAAATTTGCCTAGGTGTTGCTGCTCTAATGCAGCCTTTCATACTCATTTTATCATTTTGTATATAATTCCCTATAATGTGCCAACACTGTAACTGATACAACTTCATGTCTTTTCTCACTTGTGTCAGCAAGCTGAACAAGTGGGATGAGGTTACAGTAAACAAGAAGGAGATTACTAGAGATAGAGATTTTAAGAGTCCACAAAAACTAAGAGCAACAGAGGATCTGAGACATGAGAAGCTCTCCATGAGAAGAATGCTCAGAGCACAAAGTTATATCCCCCCTTGGCATAAATACATACAGACAAAAATGACTCACTGTGAGTCAGAGAGAGGAGGTTTTATTTACACCACAGAACTTGGAAATAACATTTCCACTGATTCTATTCTGTTCAGCAATTGTGGGTATAAGCAAAAGGCTGTTAACACTTCTGTATGAATCAAATTTTTAAAAATCACTCCGCCCTTCAATCAGAACTGTTTTCTCACTTATGTGAATTAACCTACAGAACTGGCACATGAAATAATTTGTTTCAGTATCTATTACTGAATATGTTTTGGCCTGGATCCATAAAAGCATTTAGGAGCCTGAGTTGCACTGAAATCACTGAAGAGAGAGAAAAAAAAAAGTGTGTTATTCCTGGTTACTACAAGGAACTATAGCACATTGCTCTTTTTTTCTGGGCAAATTTCAGACTACAATTCCACGGCCAGGCTTTGGAACTGCGCTGGGGCTCTTCCTGGCTGGTTAAGGGAGGCATCTGCCCAGGAATTAGTGAAATCTATTTCTTGGAGGTCCTTCTATGCTGGGCATTGCATGATGTGTACTCTGTCAGGGGAGCAAAGCTGGTAGAAGAGAATTGGCACATAATGTGACTGTGAGATATCATGGGACTAAATTACCCCCATATAAAACACACCCATTTACTTTGAGAGGGGAATGGAACTGAAATGTATTTGTATATAGATGAATTTCTGATAGAAGGAAACCCTTTTTGGTGAACTTTCTCTAGTAAAAAGTCTGAGCTGCTGAAAAATATTTTGATAGACATTTTGTTGCCATCCCTATCAGCCTTTCATATCCTACAACTCCCCATGCCACCATCTTGCAATAGTGATTTCTTGTGATGGCCAGTCCAGTTGTGTTTGAATGGGTGATCTACGGGTGGCGAAGTCTCCCTCTCATTTCCCAGCTCCTCTAATCCTCTGTAAGAGAGCATCATGATGAATTTGTTGTTTGAATTGGTGACACGCAGAAATTTGCACGTTCATTGATGGAACAGGAAGTCTTTTTTTCTGTTCTTGTACATAAAGACTCTTGACAATATTTTTTCTAAACAAAATATGATGTTTAGGGCAAACATTTAGGATATGTTAAGATGCCAGTTGTAAAAAATGGGTGAAAAGGTGTGATGTCTACAAGCAGAGCCAGTCTACCAAATGATTAGTCATGAAAATGGCCAAGGTAAATAAGACACTGCTGAAACTGTCTTAGCCCCCCACAGTCCTCATGTGTGGGTTTATATATGCCAGCAGAGCCAAGTTAACCTTAATTGTGTGTTGTTTAACTTGGCTGTAAATGGCTAAGCCTTTTTGTAACTTGGCTCTGATTGTAGGTATCACACCTTTTGATTACTGACCTTTCTTGTCTAAATTGTTTTTTTAATACATATTAAATATTTTTGATCTAGTTTAATTTCCTAGGGCTTTTTACGGTAGAAAATATTACAGAAAATATTTCTGCTGATAGAAAGACATATTTAAATAGAAAATGTCTTACATTCTCAATGACTAGACAGGTCAGTGGTTTTTAGAACCTGAAACTTTTTGAAGGAAGTAGTGCCAGAAAAACTCACTAAAATTTGATGTGCTGTTCCTTCTGCACATTCATTGGCTAAGGGAACAGGAATGCAACTTTGCTGCAATTCTTAAATAAGAAAAATATTTAAACTGTAATAACCAATCAATAATTCTTCTTGTTTTCCTTTTGGCATCATATTTCTTAATAGTGCCTTTAATATGTCAACAGTTTGTTACCATGATCCTCTGAAATTCTGAGAAGATAAAGTTTCTCTGTTTAAAGGTGGCATATTAAAACTGTGTCCCATTTAATTGCCTTCTCTAATGTTTTTATCTGCACATCATGTGTAATGGAAGTGTGATAATTGCTGGTTTACAGAAGGTTTTTATCAGTTTTGTAGATTCAGTAACTCAAAGGTATATTGCTGTCCACAGCAGCAGTGGCACACACAATCTTGGGACTTGGCCCAGTTCTTACAAAATTCAATTGAAGGGCTTCTGTTGACATTGGTGGATCAGGTCTTTCGTGATGAGAGTGAGGAGTAATTATTTTCTGCATGTGGGGTGTCTCATCAGGAATTACGTAGTTGTGAGTCAGTTTGTTCTGGTGGTTAAGTTTGCACCTGAGTGTCCATTATAACTCCAATTTTATCGCATACCTTAAAATCCTCAGAAATGTCACATTGGACTAAGGGGAGAGAGATTTGTTTGTTTGTTGTTGTGGTTTTTTTTTTGTTTTGTTTTTTGTTTTTTTTTTTTTTTTTTTAATCCAGTGAGATACAGGTTAGGTGGTCTTGGAACAGTTCCCACTAAAGCAGGGGACAGTATTACAAAATCTACTACCATTTGTACTAATTAGCAAGTTTGCTGACAGCCTCTGGTGAGTAACTCATTACTGTCTATTTGTGTGCTTGGCTTATAAATCCCTTAACAGCCAGGCTGTGTGCACTGTTGTACTACAATATTGTTGTGGTAGAAGACCTTTTTCTTGAGCATTAGCATGTCTCCTCCTTTCTGCACACATAGTGCTTGAAGTGTAAGTAGGTCAGTGGCATGGAGACACAGCCCCTAAGTAAGAAGGCCTTCCAGTATTTCTTTTTTTACCCTCTTTTGGTCCTGAAGTAGAGATGAATAAAATCTGTTCATTTCTGGCACCGCTCTTGCTGATGCTGCTTGTTTCTCAGTGCATTTTAAATTTTCTCTGATTCGACCTTCACCCTTGCTTGTGGGCATGATATCACATATTTTAGCATGCTTTTTTTTGTTCCCTCCATATCTATGTTAGTCAGGCCTGTTGGAATTTTGAAGTACTTTTGCCACGATTCAACAAGAATGTTCTTTTTCAATTTCTGTAGGTAGATTCTGCTATTCAGTGATTTTCCCTCATCCTTTATCACAGGCTATGTCTTTTCCATATGGTAATGAATCATTCCCCTAGGAGGAGTATCATTTTCTCAATTCAATGGACTTCTCACAATGCAGATACATGCGTTTCTTTCACCTATCATTTTGATTTTAGTTTTCCTTCAGTTTATTGGCTTCAATCTATATTTTCTTTGTGATCTGTTGCTGAAGCTTCCTTTCCAGCTCTGGTAGGTATCTCCAGCTATACTGAAGTCCGTGCTGTCCTGATGAACACACCTACAATTTCCACCTTTCTCTGAAGGTGTTATCTACATATTCAATTTAGTCATTTCCATCATAGCCTCTCATCATTCATTTAGTATCTGTCCTGAACCTCTAATCTGGTTTGTCTTAGTTTTCTCCAACTTGTCTATTTAGAATTAAAAGTGCTGACAATACTCTGTCCTGTGAAATTACTGTTGTATGGCTAATGAAGTAAAGAGAACAAGGGTGAACAAACATATCTTAAGCATAGGCTTGGATGACACTGCACAAACAGAAAGGAGTCTCAGTTTTACATGGCAGATTCTGCTTTTTATTTATATAGTGATTTGATAATAGAAATGTGCCAGAATGAACGTATGGTGTGTTTTTTCCCCCGTATTATTTGTCTTGTTTAAATAAGCTTTTGCACAAGAATGGAGATGAGCTGAGGGTTAAATGAGCTGATTACAATCCAGAAGTCCCTCATTCATTCCTTTATTTCTGACTCATTGCAAGCCTTTGAACCAGACACTTCAGTATCCCTTAGCTGTGGTTTCACTTGTTTCCAAAACAAAATGTGTGTTCTTATCTGTTTCATTGTCTGTTTGGTGAGATGGATCCTGCATCGTTGCAGTGAGGAGTCCTCACCACTGGCCTCCATATGAGTAGATTTTGGAGCATTGTGAATCTCGTTTGTCAAAAATGACTGTAAAGTACTTAAGAGCTCTTTGGATGAAAGAGAAATTATTATTAAAAACCAGTTTTGGTGCCCTAAAAATAATTCAAGACTGGCACCAGATTCTTGAAAATAACAAACAGCAGTGGTTTTACTTAAGGATCTTCCCATGGGTTTGACTAGATGGGTTTCTAATGAGAAGGTCTTTTATTTTTGGGATATTCTGTATCTCCCTGCCACAATTATTCATGTGCAAGTCCTAGAGCCACATTCTGCCCTTAGATGCATGTTTGCTTCTCCCATTTGCTTTCTTGAAAGCTGCAGGCGTTTTTCCTAAACCATCATTTGGCCTCCAGTTGTACCGTGGTCATATTTGTCTGTCCAAAATGACTGTGGCTCTCCATTTATAATCTTGTAATTTGTAATCTTTATTGAGATACTGCTGTGGTTTTTCTTTCATTACTGGCATCTTATTGTAATATTGATTTTTTGTTAAATGGAACTGCATTGGTAATTTTGGCTGTCAGCTTCTTGTTTTTGCTTTCTTTTGTATACTTTTTGAGGGTGGGAGAGTATTCCCTGCACTATATTGAAGCTGATTTCTTCGATCTGACTCTTGCGTTTTGTCTGTCTAAACAACTTTAATTTTTGCCTAATCTGTCTATGCAGTTCCCAGTCACTGTGGTATCTAGGCACTAAATTATAGCCCTCTTCTGAGTGTTTTCTTCTTCTAACGATGCTAACTTCCTTTTTGAGTGAGTGACCTAGTCATTGTCATGCTTTTGTAAACAGTTTCTTCTCTACCTATTGATTTTGGTCTAACATTAGTGACCACCCACTGTTTCAGATTGGGAGAGAGAATAATTGTTATAGAGGCATCCACATGCATACAGACACAAACTCATACACCTGCTCTCAGAGTGGACATCTTCTGCAGTTTAATTCTCATGGAGAGTTGTACAGCAGGTCTCATCCGGACTGGGACAAGGCTGAGCCTGGAGGGTGGGCTGCCTGGAGCCTGCAAGGCATGGTGAGAAAGTCATGCTTGTGTTTTGGGAAACTATAACATTCACCAGTGCAAGGAGCTGTATATGGAGCTGTGCTGTTGGGAGGTGACGCTGGCCTGCAAAATAGCTACAGAGTGAATTACAGGTGTTCCTGGCCCTGCCCCATCCCCACTACCCAGCATCTGTACCCACCACGATGGCTGTGAGGGGATGGGACAGGAGCACTGCCAGAGCATTTGGCTTGCAGAGTGTAGTGCTTCCTACCCTTACAAACTGCTTTGATGCCACCTCCTTCTTGCCGTGCATTTCCCAGACTTAGCAGTGCTCCCTTCCCTGACAGTCCTGGCACAACCGCTGCCACAGCCCGGCACCGACCTCCTGAGTTCTGCTGCTGCGTCCCCACCACCTCCTGTCTCCTGCAGCCTCCTCCTCTTCCTCCTGTTTTCAGCCACATCCTTGAGAAACCGTTTCAGGCTTTTCCCCTCTGGTTCCCCACCCTGCACGCTGCCTTTGGCGCATCCCAAAGTAACTTCAGCATGCTGCCTGCCCCTAGTGGCATGGGAGGCTCCTCCATGGAGGCAGAAGCCCTGAAACACATTTGAGTGAAGTGAGGCTTCCATTGAGCACAGCAGCTCATCTGTATTTAACATACCTGTTACCCATTGCTTAACTGCAAGCAGCTCTCTGAAAGACCTTGGAGCACTTAAGTGCAGCAATCTCACCCATCGCATGGGGCAGTGCCAGGCTGAGGCCGAGTCCTCAGGGGAACACCAAGGACTCTGTACTTTTGCAAAACAAAGCAGTTGTTTAGTCATCTAGAAAAGATTGAGACGCCTACATTTTGGCATTAAAAAGTGCCATATATGTATATGGAGAATGCAAATCTGAGCAAAATATTTTGCATACAACTGGCAAGTACCTGGTGCTAATAGCTGTAGTCATCTCTGTGTTGTTGGGTGCACACTTGCTGTGACAAACAGGAGATAATGAATGTGCTGCTGTTTGAAAGGGGCAATTCCAGCCCCTATTTCTGAAGAACCATCACCCATAGGTTTTGGTCAGGAAAAGAGGACAAAGCCCTCTCAAATCTGGTAGTGCCCCTGTCTACCCAGTGCCCAGGAGCACAAGCGTCCATCCCCCGAGTTGCTTGCGCCTCTCTTTGGAAGATGAAAGCTGTGCATCCCTGTGTGCCAGATGGTTTTCTGGAAAGCATCAAGCCAGCCACCGCTGTTGGTGTTTGGTTAACAGACCTGTACAAGAAAGTGATTCACAGACTACAGATTTATTGTCAATTTTGTTATGCTTAAGGCAGGCAGTAATTTCAGTTTTCACTGCCATTAGCTAATAATAGTAATTAATTAGTAAATTGTGCCGTTGGGATCTCAGGGTGAACTAACAGGGAAAATGTAAATTAAAAAAAAAAAAAAAAAAACCACTAATGTTTCTGAGTTTCCTAGCACAAGTGAGGGTTTGTGTATATCCCATTCCTCCAAACTGAATTTCTGAAGAACAACTTACATCGCCCACAGCACTGTCTGGTAAGTATTTGAAACAAAATGAGAAGGTACACGGAAAAGCATCAGAAAGGTGCTAGGAAATGAAGAGAAAAGCAACAGAGAGTTGTGTTAGTGTGCTAGCAGCTGGGGGAACAGGGCTGAAATCTACCCTGGGTGAAGTTTCAGCCTTTCCTTTGCCGATGGTGGAAGTCTCCTTTTCTCAAGTGAAGAGTGTGACATGAGAGTCCCTGCTGGCAGCAGCTGCCCCACACTCCCTCCCATCCTCTGCCACATGCCTTCCACTGCACCTGAGCTCCCTGTTTGCCATCGGTGAGATTAATGTCTGAGCTCTCTCTTATAAGGAAGTACTGAGTGAATCAACTCTATATTCACATTATTTCTCCTGTTTCAGAATCTGAAAGCCTCATGTTAAACTAGGAGGGGAGTGGAGGTATTTTGTTTTGGGGGTTCTTCCCTGATTTTAGTGACTTCCCAGTAGGCAAGTTTTGGATGTAACACTAAGAAAGAAAAAAACACTAAGATAAATCCAGGGCTTTCAATTCAAGGTCATTTTGAACCCTTTATCTGGCTGCAAAGGAAAGTGGGGGAGAAAAAAATTAAAAAATGTGAATTAGGCTGAGTCATTTTCACTATGAATTGTTTGCAGCTGTCAGAATCAGATCTACATACTTCACTATAGCTCAATTTCCTTTCCGAGTTAATAACACATTGAACAAACATACTATACTAGACTCCTTTTTTTCTTTCAAATAACCTCACAGTGGATCTGCATTCCTAGTATAAAAATGTCTCTATTAGCTTAGGCTATTTATAGAACATCAGAGGCCTGAAAGATAGTTAAAAATTAATCGATTACCATCAAATAACAGACACTAAAACTCAGTGTATGAAATGCCTTCCTCCACTGAATAAATTAATAGCAAAAGGAGAAATGTACAATTCTGATTTACAGGCTGGCCAGAGTCAATTTAACACTCTCCAGTGCAGCTCATCAGCATTCAGAGCTGTACAGTTCAGGTGGTACTTTCAGTAGTTGACCCTGGATGTGATGTGATGGGTGCGGGGAAGGCAGTGTGCTCTGCAGGGAGAACATAAAGGGTTGAGGTGCCCAGCTTCAGCTGAAAGACCTTTGGAAGGACCAGCTCCTGGGGGTCTAATACCTACTGCTGAATGATTTCTCTTGACCTGTCCAAAGGTGGCATTGGGGGATCCACAGGTGGAAATTACTCTTTCTGCAATCTCCATGTCATGATTTTTTATTTCTATCAAAATAGTTAAAAGAAATGGTGGGGAAGTGGCACCACCTGTACATAGAAGGCAAAAAACTTGGGTTTAAAAAATATTAAGATGCTTCTCTAATAATCTTACTTGGAATAGTAAAATGCTGCTCTGGCCTTTATACTCTGTGGCTACAATCATGCCATGGTCTGTGAAAATAAATAAAATTTTATAAAACCAATGAAAATAATCATGGAGGGGAAAAAAAAGTTTTCAGGAACATAAGTCGTTCTTCAAGTTTGAAAGGAAGTAAAAGAACTTAGTTCCAAGATTGCTGCTTCTGTATCATATCTGAAGCAGGGCTTGTGTGCCCCAAAGCTTCTGTCTTTCTTCTACGAGTGCCAGTTGGTCTCATAAAAGATACTATTTCCCTGTGGAATTTGCCTTTTTACTAAGGCATTATTTTGAGCAACAGGTTTGGCAGTGGGCAAAGCTACCTGGTGGGGGTTTATCACTTGCAGGTGGTGCAGGACTTCTGCAGCAAGACAGGCAAAGCCCAGGATGCCTTTGACGACACACTGATGTGTCTGCATGGCTTGGGTTGATGATAGTTTAGGGGTGGAATTATTTTTGTGACTTTTGGGTACACTTTTGGGTACAAATCTAGGGTAGTTTATCATACCTTTTGGGAAAGTGGCTAATAAATATGATGGACCTCCCGTTTTAGCCATACCCTACGGGGAAGAAAGGAATTTGATTAAATAAAGAACAGCTTCTAAGACAGGATGGTGAGTTTAACATCTGCCCCTGTTGATTGCTGACAGACTGTAACATACAGCTTACAATGTAGGGTAAGTCTTTATTTCCTCTTTTATTGCCAAATATGCACATTTCCATGAAAAGGTGACATTTTTGTATGTCAAAACAAAGGTAGAACTGCATAGCCTTTGAAACATCAAACTTGGATGGAAAATGAGGATTTGGCATGGCTTAATTTGGGCTTTATTAATGCCTTTGGGGGGAGAGGGATGGAAGAAAGATTAGGCAGATCAGAGCTTTAAAGTCATAGATCATGCATTTAATAGCTCTAATTCTTAAATACTTGAAGGGTTTCATAAAGCCATTCTCTTCAAGTGCAAACTCTTTTCCACTTTTGACTGTTGCATCTAGACCTCCCAAGTTCTTAAAAAGAACTTGCAGCTGAAAATCTTCAGACTCTTGCATACAGCACTGATCTTGCACCAACAATATGTATGCAGCCAGCATCCTTAAAAGGATCCCACAAGGAGTATACATGCACACATAGACTCATACTTTCATTCAAGGTGCATATTGTATTATTTTAGGTACTTACCAAATGGGATTTAAAGCTGAAAAAAAGAGACTTTTTTTCACTCAGTTACGTTTTCTGAAGTGCTACAGATTTAGAAAGACTGGATTTAAATGAAGTTACTACTAGATTTTTTTTAAAAATCAATTCTGGTGTTATAAGAAATTGATGGCTAGATTTCAAGGTGAATTTTATCTAAAACTGAAATATTGACTGAGGCAATATTAATATTTTTTTCTGTTTTCTTTCTTGAAAAGTGGTATTTTTCACTGCACTGGATTTCATCCTTTCCACAATCTTAAAATAATTTGCCACACATTTATTTTAAATATTATAGTGCTATTTTTAAACTAGCAGTGCAAAGCAGCATTTTTTATAGTAGCTATTACACAGTATAAAGAGTTTTCCATAGTAAAATCAATATCATAGGATAAATATTCTGAGCTAGAATAATAAGCTACTGATAATTTTTCCCATAGTAATCGTTTTTAGCATGGCTGTGCTTTCCACAGTGTGATTTTTCTGATTGTATTTAACATGAATTAAGGTAAATTCCAGAAGGTAACATAGCCTGGGTCACTGTGACCAACATGGATGAAATAGCTGAGAGCAGTATGACAGTGCAGTGTAGGGGAAGGATATCAGTAAGATACAGAATTCTGAAGAGAAATAATTAGTCATTAAGGAAATGTGAAAGTGGAGGGTAATTTATGACGTTATGGAAATAATAACATTAAATGTCTCCCCCCAAACATTTTCTTTCAGGTTATTTAAAATCAAAGGTGCTAAATAAGATAATTTTAGCTGCCTATATACCTGTTCCACAGTGTTTTCTAAGACCAGGCTATGCAATGCTTCCTTATCAGACTAGATCAGGCTGTGCAATGCTTATTGCTAAGACTGCACCCTTGCAGTTACACAAGCTCTAAATGAGGCTTTTTTACCCAGCCATTTATTTGCACCATCCCACCACAGACCACTGCTGTCAGGTGTGCTGATACAGATGGCTCCTGGACCACCTGGTACCTGAAGTGGTCTGCTTGATAAAACAGGGAGTTGTTTCAGCTTTTTTTTTTTTTTTAGATATATATACCTCTGGAGAGTTCAAAATTAATTTCTGCAGTTAAAGGTTAGAAACAAAGGGACTTTCAGAAAGTGATAAACTCAACCAGAAGTTTTCTTCAGGTTACCAAAAGATGAGTGCTGCACCATTTCTTGGGGTTTGTGCCAAGGGTACTGGGCCGGATTCTGCCAGAAGAAATATGGCCCAGCAGGCACGGTACTTGGATTTGCTCTTCAGAGACAGACGAACTGCTTCAACGTCTGAATGAAGCGTGAGCAACTGGGATGACCAGCTGTCAGCATCTGCAAAGCCCAGCAGTGCTCAGTGTCCACAGGGAAGACGTGTTGGATTTGGACACTCTGCCTCACTATTTGGGCAACAGGGAGTACTGGGGCCAAGAGCCTCCTCGTTTGGCTCCCAAACGATGCTTGGCTGTCGTGCGGGTGGCGGTGGCAGTGGGGCAGTGTGCCCCTTGGCTCAGGGTGTGGGTTCAGGAGACATGAGCGGTCAGAGAGAGCAGCTGCTGACCGTCTGGCCTGTAATGTATTGAAAAGGCAATTCCAATAACTCATTTTACAACCAAGTGATCATTTATCCTACTAGCAAAATCTGTTCAACTGTGGTTGTATAGGTTATACAGTAATAAAAGTTCAAGTATCCATAAAATTGCCATTGAACTGTAAATTAATGTGAGGTAAAGTTGTTGCCCAGGGGAATAACCAAGCTTCAGAAAGTTGTGTCCTAAATTAATTAATGCTGAGTTC
This sequence comes from Tyto alba, assembly GCF_018691265.1. Lineage (NCBI taxonomy): Eukaryota > Metazoa > Chordata > Aves > Strigiformes > Tytonidae > Tyto > Tyto alba. The sequence goes on along the minus strand of NW_024881278.1, from coordinate 5,928,899 downwards.
ATCTCTGCCTGGGAAAATAATGGATTTATGCTGGTCTTTGGTTGTTGAGCTAAGAGGTTTGTTTTTAAGCAGAAATTGCCATTGTCATCTCTGCTCATTTCAACAGAACTTTGTGAAATCAGAGAAAACCCCAGGAAAATTTATGAATGAGATGGCCTATTTTTTTCTGTCTGTCTTTTGTTTTTGTGCTTTGTTTTTTAATTTATTGCTGCATCTGTTTGAATGAGTAGAGCCAATCCATGCCTGCACCACTTCAGGCACCTTGTAACAGTCAAGAGTTTCCTTTTTGCTTAAGCAAAGGTGTACATTTGCATTTCGTGGTTGCTGATCTCCGCGACCATCATGTCTTTGCTGTCCTCTCTCTAACCCCTCCCTTAAAACCTTTGCTTTGTTTTGGTTTGGTTTTACTTCGTTGAAAAGAAGAAACCAGTGGTACTTAAAAAGAGGTCAGTTTTAATTATTATGAATGAGGAATTTAAAAAAAGAAAAAAAAAGTACTTGGTCCCATTGCCTTGAGAATCAACTGCTTTTTGGAAAAGTTGGGTAAAAAAGCAGTGTGTTATTCAGAGCTATGTGCTGCTGTGTGGTCTGCAAAACATCGCTGCTGGACTTGTGCCGTTTCCACAACTGAGAAATCAGAGAACATAGAGGAGCCGTATAATGAGGTCTACATAAATTGTTTGTGTTCAACAAGTCCTCCACAATGCTTAAACTATCAGGGTCTGTTGCAGCACTTGGGAGCGGTTGTTTGTACAGGACTTCAGAGCTGCCATATAAACCACTGCTCTGTATTACCAGAAAACTGAAAAAGCTATCTCCTAGATCTCTTGCTAACAAGCCTCAGAGATTTGTATTGAGTAGCTGACTCTTCTCTGCTCACAGCAAGAACCTTTCCGCAGAGTTTCTATCACCAGCACTGATGCCGGCCTGCCTGCTGGTGCTGTGCTGAACTGACACAATGGCAAACAGCACCTCCCATCAATTACTAACAAAAAAGAGTCACTGTTATTCCCTATCGCTGATCAAGCACTGCTAGTCTGCTTGACACAGGATAAGGGCTGAGGCAGCTGGAGCAGGACCTCCGCCACACCGTTGGTGGCAGCAAATTTGAAAATAGTTAAAATGTTTTCTGAGTCCTCTTCTGCTTTTTACGTGCTTTATTTTTTTCATACACCAGTTGTTTTCAGTACTTTTCCTGACTTCTCTTTTTTCCTTACCATCTCTTCCTCTTTCCATTTCACCTTTGCTTTTTAGTTTTTCCCTTCGTTCTTCTATTTTTCTTTCTTTTCAGTCTCTATTTATTTCTTCTGCTCCACAGATTGTCTCTCTGCTTGGTTTTCTTTTTCCCGGCACTTACTATATTCCTTGTGTTTTTGCAGCTCTAATGCTAGCTTGTCTGCCAAAGAATAAACTCCTATTTATGGAAAATATATGCATCTATATGCACTGCTAAAACATCTTCAGACTGTTTGCTCACAGTCATCCTGCAGAGACAGCATGACACTGTTAACACAAGAACTGAACAGCTACCACTACATTTACCAAAATTAGAGCCAAATGGCACATAAGCACACACCTGTACAGTCATACAGCTTCTGCAGTGTGCACATAGAGGTTCAGGTTCATCCACCAGGATCTATCTTAAATGAACCAACCTTTTTGCTCCTCTGCCAGTGAAACAATGCAGTTTGGTTTTATATGAGAGAATCCCATGGCTTAGACCTTTGGATATAATTACCCTACTCTTCCAGAACCATTTGCTTTGCCCAGGAAGGGATAACAGTTAGTTATGCCCTCCAGTGTAAGCCAATGGAAATTCCTGAACTTACCCATTCTCAGGTCAAGTTATACTTTTAGAGCACCCTAAATTTGAAGCTCTGAGTAAAAGGCATTATAAGCTGCTTTCTTGGGACATCTATGAAATAAAAAACATCAGTATATTGAGGTGATTTCATCTTGTGGATCTAGATCAGTATCCTAAAGCAGCAACACTCCCGATCCCATAGCTTTTAAAACATTCTTATGTTTTCCACATTGTTTCTTACTGAAAGAGGGTAAATAAAGGGGGAGAATTTCAAAGGCAGAAAGGGTAGTTCTTCCGTTGAAAGTCATTGGAAGTTGTGTGTCTAATTCCCATTTGTGCCTTTGAAAACACACATGTCCCTGCTTTGCTCATGGCTTTAAATCTCATGTGCACACAAACACAAGCCCCACGTTCTGCTTCAACCTTCCACACACAATTTAATTTCCTTTCAGTGTCACAAACTTTCTACGGTAGCTGAAATATGTCAGGGATGTTTTTGTCAAATTGCTGAGACCAGGTTCCTCAGCTCCCACTATGCACTTCTGGGGTGATCAGATCATGATGTTAGAGTCGCATAAGAGCTTATTAGCAGCTGTTGCAGACACTTTCCCTGTGCTCTAAAAACAACATCGAGAACAACAACTCAGCTGGGAAGAGCATATGCAATAGCCTTTTAATCATTGCTTCAACTCACCATGTCATGATGCGTAAGCTTTCTCATCAATGAGGCTAGGAATACAAAACCAGAGAACTTCTTAAATATTTCAAACACCTGCATCTTGTGAAACAAATCTATGCTACCAGATTAAAAAAAGAAAAAAAAAAAAAAAACAAAACAGGAAAGGAAGAAAGAAAGAAAAAAAAATCTCTTGGATCAAAAGTGTCTCCTTATCAGGAAACGAAGGACAGGAACAAAAATACCCTCCTCCTCCATCTCCTCCTCTTCTTTTCCCACCTCAAACTTGATGATAAAACTCTGTAATCTGACAACCCCCTGCAAAATTATAGCTGAGTATTTACAAATGGGGCTTTTCGATGCAGGTCTGCAATTAAAAATCTCCCCAACACCAGCCACTTGAAAGCTAGTTGGGCTGGGCTGCCTTCTTTTTGTCTCTATCTGTGCCGCCCAGCTTTGCTGTCCTCTGTCTGCCGCAGTTGCGAAGCCAGTGCGAGTGGCCGCGCAGAGGGGCCCATAGGCAGCTGTGGGATGCAAATGCCAAGCTTCAGAGTGTGTTTATTCAGCAGTGGCAGGGAAGTCTGTCGCTGGTCAGTAGGCTGGAGATGTGCCTACGGGCTTGGTGTGGGATGCTGTTCAGCTGTCCTGCTTCTCCGCAGCCCGCTTCAGTGCAGTCACAGTGATGAATTTGTTTCCTTTCGTAATAAGTCAGACAATAAGGATGTTGCTAAATCTTTTATGAAGCCCAAAGGCAGGGCTGTTGGTTGATGGTTGTTTGCTGTGGAGTTATGATTTGTATGACCACCAAGCTGCCCCTTGACTCGGAAAGTCCAATGTCGCAAACTTGTGTGCTCTGCAGTCAGCGAATGGAGCTCAGCAAGGTAAAAGTGGCCAGCAGATGTCTCTCAGGATATTTCTTTGCAGACACCACTCTCCCAACTCCCTTTCTTTCCTGACGTTCCAGAAACTGGGCTTGGTGGGTTATGAGAAATGCTGTATCTTACCTCTTTGACCATTCTGTGCAAGTATTACATCCCCAAATATATAGCTTTGTGATATTGAACTTTTTTAAGCCACAGCCTAAATTCAGGGAATGTTTTATAAAGATTAAAAAAAGGCAATGGAGGGGCAGCTCCTTTGTGTCTTCAGAACGTTTCATGATTATTTACAGCCTTTGAGAAAATGAAACGATGTCACTTATGGGAGCATGCAATATTTTAGATCACTTCTTGATTGGGAAAATCACTAGCATTGCTGGTATTCTACTTCATTTTGCATGGGAGAATTGGTAGATGGCAGGAAAAATAGTCTGTTCGCAGGTGCAGGCTGTGTCAACATGAGGCAAATCTGCTAATCAAGCTGTACCTGCTGAGATATGCTGGCAAATTTTTCCTTGGGTAGACTTGGCCTAAGTCTGAGCTCTTTTCGTTAGCTAGCTATATATTATCCTCTGTATTTAGATGGAGAAACTGCAGCAGTGAGGATAAGTGGTTGCTCATGGCACTGAAGGAATTAGTTTTAGAGGTAGAAGTGGAGGGCTGGAGTCCCCTGGTCCCAGTCATGTTCACACCAGACTGCTGCGTTTTGGCTTGGATGGGGTTTAAAGCTCACCACTTAGGTCATACAGAAAATGCGCACACTATTATCATTTTGCAGGAGCTCTCCATTGGCATGATCCATGTCTTTGAGAATACAATAGTCCATCACCAATCCAATCATCTTTCTGTGACTGAGGGGTTTATGCAATTATAAAAAAGTGGATGATTTGAATGTTCTATCCCTCTTGTGGAATTATGTTTGGAATTTATCCGACAAGACAGGGAAGGGATTTTGTTTGTTTTGTTTGATCATTTCTTATCACAGAACTTTGTTTGACTCAAACCACAATGATACAAGCATTCAAACACCACCTTCAGATGTAATATTGATTTATAAAACAGCAGTGCACAGCTGCTAAGCTTCACTGTTTCATACAGAAGGTCTTCAATTCCCAACAAATTACTGGCATTTCTACCTATTTACAAATTAATGTTTCCTCTGAACCTTGTGCATTTCTTCTTATTCTAGTCTGCTTTCTTCAGTTTTTGCTTAGAAACCTTGTGTGAACGTATATTATGCAGTGATAGGGCAGCTTTGCAGCATCAGTTAAATTGGAGTTAAATAAAAAAAATCTAGATCAACGTTTATCCTTAGGCAAGTTATGCACTGAGTGAAATTAAACCACTATATGTACTTGTAGATTGAAGAATCGGAGGTGGAGGATGGGTCAGAAACACTAAGATCAAAGTTTTTCTTCTTTGAAAAAAGTCTCTTTGAAAAGCCCCCATGCCACCTATTCTGCTTGTTAATGTTTTGACTGGAAGTGTCTGGCAGTGTCATCATCAGCAGAATATTTTTAAAGACCTTTTTTTTTTTTTTTTTTGAGCTGACTCTAATAGCAAAGCAATGGATCCTTAGCAGCCTCTGTTATATGTCTCTTAAGGGAATATTTTTGTTAATTGCAAATATTTGATTGACAAACATGGGATGCAATTAGTAGGCAGGCACAGTAGGAATGTGCAGTGAACTGGATCTCTGAACCAACAGATCTCAACTCTCTCAGCTTGATCTGAAATAGGCTAGAGCATTTAAACCATATGTTTCCCTCAAACTTTTTCTTTCCTCTGAAAATTCCTTATTTCCCTCAACTAACCTTCTTTCACTCTCTGCACCAAGGGAGCTAATTCATCTACTATGATCACGTCAAATAAAGACAGAAAATTCTACTCAAGCTTCAGACTTATGCTGCTTTTTGACCGTGGCAGTAAAAATTAATGTGGACAAGACTATACAAGCCAGTTGTGCCTTATAAAAGCCCTAGGTGAAAGAGAATACAATCTAATTTAACTTTAGACATTTTGAGCTTAATGGTCTATTTAAACAACCTGGTACCATCTGACTACATTTATCAATTATATTTCTTTTTATTTATACAGAGTACTGTCTTTCTGGAAAGGCTATAATTAAAACTTATCTAGATAAATTGTGCTCAGATTCTGTGACATGAGGAGAAATTCAAAGGATTTCAGTGTTTTTATCTGTTCTTTTTCATAAAAAATGTTGCTCTTAAATCTTTGACAGGAAATAGATTTTCATAATTAGAATAACCCAACTGCAATAGTTTTCATAATTACAGCTAAGAATTACCAACAGGAAATGCAGTGTGGTCTTTAGATTAAAGCGTTAACACCCCAGAAACAATTCTTTCTTGGTAAGCAATACCTCTTCTCTCAGGGAAAGGGTGCTCATTCCCCCCTTTCTTATGACAAGGGTCCTTGGCAGGGAAACTGCCTCTGAAGAATTCATCAGTTCTTTGGGTTTTCAGGTGGTTTCTGCTTGCTCTTTGTGATGTCATAATCATCTCTTCAGTAGCCCCGTGTGACATCATATGCCAAGCATTGTTGAGCCTGGTGAAGAACGAGCAGCAGGAGCTCCGTGTCCCTTCGGATCTTCCGCAGGCAGCTCTGTGCTGCGCTGTGTGCTCCAGTGCGGAGGCACCTGCAGAAACTCGGCTGGCAAAAGCAGCCCAGCGTAGTGGGGAAGGTCATTTGCCCTGCCAAGAAGCTCATTTGCAGCTGTCTTGGATCTGTCCATGATCCTCTTCAGCTGACGATTCCATGTCAGGAAGACACTTTTTTACGGTTAAACTGCGATAGTGTTTTTCTTAGGTTCTGAGGAGAATGGACCCCACTTGACAACTTCTTCCAGTCTGAGTAGGAGTGTTTGGCATGGGCAAAACAACAGAAGCTAGATCTACCCTTCTGCATTACTATTTGTAGTGTGTTTTGTTATATTATCCGGGAGTAATCTGAGGAAAATGGAGAGATCGCTCTCCTCTCTATTATTTTTTGTATGGCATTAACCAATCTTACCATAACCTAATTTTATTCGTGGAAGTCCCACATCCCTTTGAGATCTCTGGCAGTACTCACATGAGTTTGTATGTACTTACATCATCACACTCCATTAGAGCATGCATATTTATAAAATCACATGAAGGGGCTAATGAAGTTTTGCTCATTTTGGAAGGGCCCAATCCCTCAACATTTACTCCTGCTGGGGACTACTCATGTGATTAAGGCTGACTCACATAAGTGTTGCGAGATCCAGCCTTTAATTTGCAAATCCCAATAACGGTATGTGTTAATCAGACACTTCATCAGTGAAAAGAGTGCTAGATCCGTAGTAGCTGTATGGTAAGGCTATAAATACAAGCTAGATTTCTTAAAAACTTCCTTACAGAATTTTGTCCCTACAAGGGAAAATGTTATTTCACTGCTCTCTGAGTCCTGAATGTAAAATTTCAGATTTGTTGTAAGTAGCCCCAGAGAACTGGCAAAAAAATAATTTCCGTCTGTACCATTCCATGCCATGTGTTTGTACCCCTCTTATTGAAGCAATATTTAACAGGGGCATTTAAAAAATACTCCTTTTAGTAGGTTTGATCGTATTTTTACATAAGGGCAGTTAATGAAGCTTCATTGCAAACCCACAATAATTTACCCAGATCTTCATGACAAACAACTTTAGTATGGCAGGGTTATTTTAAGTGCTGATCCAGGTGCATGTTTGGACTTGTCAAAGTTGCCCTTAGTGAGGACTGGTCCCCTACAGATAATTCTTTTTTCACACTGGAGCCGTTGTTGTGTCTCTCTGTTTAAGTGCTTGACAGAAAATGTCCACAGTTAGGCTGTGCATAATGTATACTGTCAATTTGTAAAATCTTTCTATGTGACTGTGTTGAAAGAGGGACTTTGTCACAGGTTTTCTGTTCACAGCTCCACAATTTAAATTTTACTGTTTTGTCATGTTAATGTAATTCACTTAAAATATTTAAATTGTCCTTAATTAATTGAGGAGGGAGATTATCATTGTGGTGAACTTGTAGGCAGTGTGCAGAACAGTACTGGCACCATTTTGGTGAATACAGGTGATGAATGGTGTTGACATGAACGGCTGCAGTTACACAGTGTGCGTATACACAAATTATACCGCCATGTGTGTTCCTCTGTGTTATGAAAGCCTTTTGTTTATATATACCCAGCTATACATTTGCACATTATGTAAATAAACACACATATGCCCATGCAATTTAATTGAATATATGGCTATGGGTTAAGAGGCATGTTACTCTGATGAAAAACATCTTATGGTACAGAGTAAAAATATTTCCGACGTGCTTTTGAGCCTCCTGTAGAATTTAAGAAGGAACTGCAGAGAATTCTTTAAGGTAGTGGTTCAGATCATATAATAGGAAGGTATGGTATTCTTCCAAAAGCTCAAAGCTGTTGAATGACATTCTTAGAAACCCACTGAGTTTCATCTTTATTCAACTCATTTTATTCAATTATGAGCTTTTCCATCGATCTTTGGTATATGCAAAATGGAACGTTGTGCTGTGAGTTTTGTTTCAAATTAGGTACATACTTTTAAGGCAATGTGCAGGAAATTATTCATGTGGATTACTCTTCCCAACCACAAATTCCCCCAAACTGACACAAACATCTCAGGGTGGAATGAAAAGTTGCCCCAGGTGCATTCAGTCAGCTCTGGGGGTTGCAATATAGCTCTGTGGTGTGCTGAGAGAAGAGGCACTGAGCGATGGGCTAGCAGTGCCTCCTACCCACTCTTCCAGGCCACTGGTGCCTCTGTGGCATGCCGTGCCCGGAGGGGCCCGAGGAGGTGGTCTCCTGCTGGAAAGATGCCTTTGGGAGCTGCAGGAGGTGGTGAACTCACTGCTGAGCCCCTCTGGGAGGGAGCTCTTGGTGGACTTTCATATGGGGTTGCGTTGCATGTGGTGCGCCTTCTCCCTGGTCCTCATTTGGGAGCGAGGGGGGCCTGTGGGGCAGTGATATCTGTTTGTCTCGGTGTAGGGCACCACAGGCCATGCCGCAAGGTGACGTGTCTCGCTCTGGCAGAGCCCAGATGCATGTGTCTGCCTCACAAAGAAATCTCTCCTTTTGCTTTTTGTTTGTTATTTTTTTTTCCCTCCATCTCATGCACTCAGCCGGGGCGCCTCTCCTCCAGCTGTTCTGTGACACCGCGCAGCCATCAAACGTTGGAAACCCAGATCAGAGAGCAGCAGTGACAGACTCCCCGGTGCAGGCAGGCCAGGTCCCAAATCTATTGTTCATACGAGAAAGCTCGGCAGAGTGACTTGACAGGTTTTTAAAGCACTGGAGAACTTTACCAGGAAGTTTTCTTCCTTTTCTACTCCTTTCCCTCACTCAGCCTCAAGCCAGATGCAAAACGTGCGCCATTTTAGCAATTAACAAAAAGGGGAATATTGTTGCTTTTGAACACACGCACACACACATGTTCATGCAGATAATCAGGTGTGTGAGAATCAGCAATCCCTCTGCATGTGAGGGCTTACACTGCTATGCTTTGTAGCATTGCATTCAGACACCATGTTCTGAGCGTCTTTGTTATCATCGCCTGATAAATAAACAGCCCTAAAATTACAGAACTTATTATGGTAATTGAGTGAAGAAAAGGAAATGCAAACCCTGTCTCACTATCTATTACATTGCCACTGCTAAAGTTGCCTAAACCTGTGCTACTCAAATGATATTGTAATATTAGCCTTCTTTCTTTTTTCACAATGATTGTTTTCTGTCCATCTCAGGCTGGATGTCAGTTCATTTAGATTTACATCAAGTAGTAAATTAAAATAATCACTCAGCAAACACTCTCAGCTCAGTTTTCTCTTTCAGTCAGGAGTTGCGAGAGATGCTTGAAGCATTCAAGCAGAAAATATTGCTGTCTAGATATTTGTCCTCTGGGTGATAAAGGAGGCATTGTCTTGGGACCCACTCAGGCCTCGGAGCTGATAGTAGCTGTGCATCACAGCTGTGAAGTGCGCTTTGTTATGTGTCTGAGGATTAGGGTTCAGGACCTTGTTTTTCTTGAAATACCAGACTGATCAGAGCTGCATATGTTCGGGGGAAAGCAGAGGTCGATGGTTCTCTGTCCACATTTTTACTAGATTATTCTTGGACAGAACTCTGGGAGAATACCCTGCAGCTTAAACCATCCCAAGAGTTTTTCATATTCTGCATTATAACCGTCATGGAAAAAAGGCTGTAGTTTATCTATCTGCATTTGAAACAAAAGACTACAGCATCACAGACACTCTGGGCTTTGGACCCACGCTGGAACAGGCTGAATTTTGCTCCTTTGTGTTCCATTTACAGTACAGCTGCCCATTTAGAAGCACAAATGCACCTTGATATAATAACCAAATCCAAAGAATGTCTGGTCTTAAGGATAGCACAGTCAATCTTCAGATCGACAGTTAATCTTAAAGCAAGGGTAGGACTGGGGTGCTGTACAGAACAAGGGGTTGGCAGGGGGACAAAAAAAGGCTGTTCTCTGTCTCTAAGCTGTTTGTTTCAGAAAAAGAGGATGTGGATTTTTTTTCTATTTAAAAAATTAATTTGCATCTTCTTTCCCACCCCTAGCAATAAAAAGAAACACAACAAAACAAAAAAACCCTACATTTATTTTGACAAATAAGGTGTGTACAGAAGCACTCTTAGTGATGATGCTATCATGAATTAAGGTAATACTTCCATTACAGTCCATGAGTTGAAGTCTGAGTAAAGGCTGCCGGATCTGGGCACTATCTGCTCAGCCTCTGAAAAAGCCCTGTCTTTGTAGCAGTGTAGTATTTGTGGAACTGAGGATTTGGGGCCAGACTGTCACCTCATTTTTCTTGGTGTGATACCACAGAAGTTAACTGGATTTTACTGGTAAAATGAAGAACTATAGGTGGCTCTTTTGTTGTAAGGGAATGTACATATATACATTGCAAAATCAGCTTTCAGTGTCAGTCTGAATCTATCCCTTCCAGAATGGCACCCTGATCAATAGGCAGAATATTGCCTTTGGGATGGTTAATGTTAATCATGTAGCCCCACTGGTAGGATGGAAGTGAGAACAGCACTTGGCCATGTGCAGTATAACACCTAAGAATTGGTTGCAGGTATTTCTTTGCTTGAAAACATGTCAGTGGGCACAACTTTTAACCCCATCAAACTTCTGTGTAAATTCTGAGGTCCACTCATACATCTTTACTTTTAAAACTAGGCCAGCGTGGAAAATAGTTCCTTCTGTCATTCAAAATAATTGAGTGACATACCAAAATTATCTTGGCTTAAGGCTCAGGTCTGGAATTACCTCCATCTCACGGAGTAGGGCATCTGCTCCACCTGAGTGGTGTCTGCAAAATGAAGCCTGCCTTTAGTCTTTGCTCACTTCTTCTCATCCACCCTTCTTCCATGGAGCCATCCTTGCCCAGTGTTGGGCCTGCATGTCCCTACCATGGCTTCTTTTTCAGGCATCAGTTCGATGGGGTGGCTCAGGTGCTCCTCTCTCCATGGAAAGGTGAGCTTGGAGCTGTGCTCCAAGGCACCCTGGAGGCAATTTGAGAAATTAGCTTAAGCTTAGTGGACTTAACGAATGGTGTGAGGTTACCATCGTGACAGTGCACCAGCTCAGGCTCAGCAGTAGACCAAACAGCTCCTGAACATGCTCTTACACGTCCAGTATTTTTATGGATGTCATTGATATTCAGAGGAGACTCTTGGCAATTTTCAGTTTTGGTGGTGTTGGCAAGAATGATCCAGAAGTATTTTTTCTGCCTAGACAAACTGATTTCCAAGTGACAAAAAAAGAGTAACTGGGCCAGGGTGTCGATTGAGGAGCCTTCGTCAGAGATTGAGCTGTGTAATTATTGTTTGAATTAAGCTCTAGGCTCCCGACGTAGTTATACATTTGTGTTCTTATCCTCTGTATTTCTAAAAATCCTTCTGCTCTGCTGCCCTGCCATGTGCCTCTTCCAAGGGTTTATGCTGGGGAGAGGATGTGCATGGACCAAAGTGGTGCCACGTGGCATGGGAGGAAATGATTTCTTGTTACTTTGCTGTCTGCCTGGCAGAACTGATTTGCTGCATTTGTGCATTTCTGCCTACAGAAAGCTGGCATCATATTAAGGCATTTATATCTGGAGATATGCTAATAGCAAAGTTTCAAAAAAATCATAGAATTTCAGTCCATGTCTCATTTGTTTATAATTAGTGGTTTATATTTAGGTATTTTCCTTTACTTCTACTTCCTCCTTTCTTAGGGAATGACCATGGTGTACTGACCTCTGCTTCTGTGCTCATAGAAATCCTCTCTCTGTTTTATTTGTCCACTGGCTTTTTTTTTTTTTTTTTTTTTTTCTCACTAGGTTTTTTAAATGCAGTTTGGTTTTCTTTTTTAATGATTTGAAGAGGTTTGGTTTATCCTTTTTCACTCATGCTAGCACAGCTATCCATCAGTCCTCTTTTCTCCTTGAATCACTGCTACTGCTGGGGTTCTTTTATTATGATATTTTTTGTGCTTTTTCCCCCTTCTTTCCTAAACCAGCTTTACCTCTTGTATATCTGTCTCACACTTCTTTTCTTCTTCCTTTATCCTGGCAAAACATATTAGAGGTGCCACTTACCTCGTCTTTCTAATCCCCCTCCACAGCCCTCAGCTCTGCTTCTCTCTGCCCTGCAGAAACCGATACTTCTGGTGATGCTTTCCCAGCGCTGCTGGGCCTGGCTCCGTTCCCTCCCCACCATACCTCTGCTCTCCTCTGCTCTGTCACACTCTGTAAACAGCGTGACACGAGCACTGCGCACAGTGACAGAGCTGTGCTGGGAGGCAGAGCGCTGGGGCACGGCGGCCCGAGCTGCTCGCACTGCCCCGACGCCGGCAGCAATACGGTACTGGGCAGGGGAGGGACGCTGGCAAAGAGCCGGAGCATCCCCTTTCAGCCAGGTCTGCCCCACTGAAGTCAGGGAGCCCTCTGATGACTTTTCAGGGATTTTTAGCTAAAAGTACAAATCAGGCTCCTCTCTCAAAGCTGGACAACAGTAGGGGGAATTCCCTCGTTGATTACATTTTAAAAAGAGAAAGACAATTTCCTGAATGAAGGAAAAAGAAAGCAACTGTAGCCTCCGGCTCCTTATGTGAACTCACACATCTGAAGAGAGTTGGAGGCAGAATCTGAAGCACTCCCCTACTGGTACCTGTTCCCTCTGCTTGAATGAAGGAGACAGAGAGGACAAGATATTTCAGGGTAAGGTATTTTGCAGGTGTAAACTGGCGTACCAGTAATTACATTATCTTTGTGGGTTTATATCAGGTGAAAATCAAGTCTCAGAGTTTTATCTGATTTGAATTCTTAATGGATAAATGTACAAGCATTCACAAAGGCATATTGTGATGCTTACTGGAGTTATTTGAAGCATACATCGTTTTCTAGATAGGTGGATACCAATATGAATGTGGAATTGCTGAAATCATCAAATTATTGACATAAAATCCTATGCAAAATAAGACAGTTTTGTTTGTATGTGGCTTTTTTTTTTTTTTTTTTTCCTGTGCTGTCACCAATCACTGCCATTAGGGCCCAGCATAAAGCCAAGCAGTGGAAGGGGGAATTCCCTTAGTTCTTTGCAATAAAAAAAAACAAAAACAAACCCCAAAAACAAAACAAAACAAAAAAAAAACACAAAAAAAAAAAAAAAAAAAACAAAACAAAAAACCCCAACCAAACAAAAAAAAAACAACAACAAAAAAAAAAACCCAAACCCCAACCATAACACACCAACCAACCAAAAAAAAAAAAAAAACCACAACAAAAAAGAAGAGATAATTTCCTGACTGCAGGAAAAGAACTACTAGGATAGAAGGTTACCAAGGCCTCTGGCTCCTTGTGTGTATCTGAAGAGAGTATTCAGAGAGTTCAAACACAAGTAGGAGATCTCCGAGTGCAGGAAACAAGCAATGTAGTATGAGGTGAGAGAATTAAGCATGGAGCAGAAGGTCAGTTACCCCATGTGCATCCATTCCCGGCAAGAGAGGTATCCAACAAATCCTTGAAAGAGACATGTTACAAAGGCTTCATTATAAGCTCTTGCTAATTTGAGAGATGTCAGGAATGGCAGTGTTGTTTTCCACTCAGCTGTCGGGATCTCTGAGTGTATATCTGATTAGATGGTACTCTCTGAAAATGCAAGCAGTCCACGGTAAAGTCTTTGTACGGCACCTGGCATAATGGCATCACTTCAATATAAATAAATTATATTTGTGATGTCTTTATTATATAACAAAAGCTCAGTATTGTGGCTGCGACTATGAGACATGAAGAACTACATCTGTTTTCTGCCATAACGGTTGTGGATTCACATCAGGATAACCTATTGCTGGTGCCTTCCCACTGGAGATGGGCTGAGATCCACAAGAATCTTGAAGTACTTGTTCTAGTTCAATATTAGGAAATACTGGAAGTATACAAATTGTGGGAAGAACTGAGTAATTACATTTGAAGTTTTCCTCCCTCCCATAACAAAAATACTGTCTTGATGTTCTTCTAGAGCTTGCTTGGTGATAGTGAGATGTCACGGTGGGTTCCCTGCTGCATAAAAAGTCAGCCACTTTCTGAACAACGCCATGCATATTCCAGACTAAAAGGGCAGCTGAGAAGGCAGACTTGGCTGCAGCTGCTACCTGGAAATCTGGAGGCCGTTGTCTTCCTTATTTCATCTGTCTCTAGTCAGCTGGAAAGCACAATGACCTATGAGTAATGTGGTCATCCCAAACTCATGCTGATAAAACCTTTACACTACCACCTCTTGCCATCTTTCCCTTTCTATCTCTCTGAGATGTTCTGATCCAATCTGGATGTCCTTTGAGGTAGGGCATTCTGTCTTAATTCCCCACCCCCCTTAGAGAGTGAGAGAGAAATTATTTTGAGTTGTTTTTTTGTTGTGTTTTTGCCTGATAACTTGTCTGCAGAGCTTTTATACCAGTGAGAAAGGATACGACTCTATGGCCATAACCCAGGTGCCCTTTTGGACATTGCTCCTCCCAATTAGTGGATGCTATTGAAGGCATAGCAGAAGAATTTCCAGTGCTAGAATATCAGTTTGGTCCTGTAGGCAGTAAGCCACCATTTGTAGCTTGGAGCAACCTAGAGTTAGGAGGTAGCAAAGCTCAGTTGTTCTTTGCTCTCTCCACCTTCTTGGCAATACTACATGTATCCTGGCTGCCACTGGGGAGTCAATCCACTTGGCATATTTGTAATTCTCTATGTTTGTTTGCACCACTAATGAATGCTTCTTGTTTATTCCTTGCAGATCAGCATGGTGGATTTTATGGTGGATTTCTACAGCTGAGGGACAACTGTCTGTGAATTTTCAGGTAATTGCCATTTCTTCTGCCTCTTTCATGAGCTCTTCTGGATGTTCTGACTTTTGCTTTGATTTTAGGCTGCAGTCCTCTCTCCTTACCCACTAAATTTGTTACCTCATGATCAGACTGTTGTCTTGAGTTACATCTTATAGTTACATTGAAATATAAAGTGAAGGAGGTTCTCACAATCCACTCAGCTCTTCTGTCCCACCAGTAATGTTTGACCAGAAACCTACAAACTGCCTATTCATATCTGAGGGGATTTGCTTGTATTTTATAAAGGTATAAATGATTGAACACTTACTGGATAAAGAGCTGTCTGTCTGTCTGTCTGCTCCTGACATAACTCTGTTTAACAGAGGAACTCATTGGTAAGGCAATTTTCTTGTCCCAAGAGAAACACTCTCACTTTTTGACTGAACAGAGTCCTCATCTATTTCTCACCTTTTTAAAGGGCTGAGAGATTTACTTTGGAATTTTGCAGTAGATTTTAAAATGTTTCATGCTTACATTAGCTTCATTCCTTTCTTTGAGAAACTCAAAGTAAGCAAGTGCTACAGTGGAGACTGATAAAAGAGCATTGGGTGCAATGGTTTGAGCACCACTGTATCACGAACACACTAAGCCCCAGCCCTGCTGTGATGCCAAGCCCACGGCAGTAGATTTGTGCGCTGCCTGACAAGGTTGTTCAAGGCACAGCTTTATCGAGTCACATAAAAGCAGACTGTTTTTCAGTTTGGCACTCAGCCATCCTCGTTATGATAATGTTGGTATTGTAAGCTCCTTGGGGCAGGGACTGTGGCTTTCCGTATGTCTTGAGTAACTCCAAGATTGTGGCTAGCATTCTGTGAACCAAAGCTAATAAATCAAAGCCATTTTTTTCTCATGCGCTTCAAAACCTACTCCATTTTGGAACGAGAAAACCACGTACAGCTCACTGCAGGCTTTGTCAAATTATTCCTCCCCTTCACACTTGGACTCTTCTTCATTTTCCACACACTTAATACTCACCCAGCTCCTTTCTGTAACTGGCAGCTGATCCAATTACACACTAGAGGTAGAAATACTGAAGTCTTACAGTTCAAATGTGGAATGATATGCATAGTCACTTTGTCACTCAAATCCTTTAAAAAAAAAAAAGACAAAAATCAGACTAGCTGGCCATAATTAAGGGCAGAAAATAGAGCACACAGTTAATATCTCCGTGGTTTGCCAATACTGGGATGTCACAAGTACCAGTCAGGAAACCAGAGCTGTGTGGCTTCCTAGATAAAAATACTGGCTTTTTTACTTCTGGGTCTACAGTTCAAATCCAGCTTAAAGTTCTAAATTAAATGAGACCCTTAACCTATGCCGGAACACGCGATCCCTCCAGGTCAGAGCTGAGGTTATTGGCAGATCTGTGTGATGAAGCTTGTATTCTGTTGCCTTCAACACACTTAATGGTATAAACAAAGGAATTAAGGTCCAAACCCTGCCACAACGCCAATAAGCCAAATGTGTGTGGACACCAGCACTCAGATAGAGAGGTATGGAAAAAAGGAAAACCTGGATTATCAGAGGGCATGAATGTAGGCAGGGTTGGGTCAGCGCACTATAGGTCTCACTGCTGCTTTTTGCAATGAGGCACTTCATGGTAATGGACTCATCTGCTGCTCCCATGCAGTAGCATCTCAAAGGCAGGCTAAATTTGGGGTCAGATGGATGGTGCTGTGTTCTGCCTGAGCTGTTTTCTGGGCTCCCTGATACACTTCCCATTGCATTAAGAGTACAAAACTGTAGTCACAGTCAGATGGGGGATCCCAGTGGCACCATCAGCATGTGGAGCTCTTGGACTGTGTAAGTTGCCTGTGCAAAGTTGTGCCAGGAGAGAAGTTGTTCGTTATTGGAAGTGATCCCAGTCACTTACGAGGGACAATAATGAAGGCCCAATAATAATGACCCACTTTGAATTAGATGTAAAGTTAGGATGTAGGCATCAGGTAGGTAACATACTCCTTGCTTGCACTGTTGGCATTTGACTGCTGTGTGTGTAGCAGGCTTATTTGTGTGCCTGCTTCCAGAATCACATTTTTGGAGAATTCTGGTTCAGATTCTCAAATGGATTTTTGTTCAGGGTGTTGTTCACAGGGCGGTTTGCATCCAGCGGAATAAGCTTGTAAAACTGCATATCAATAGCAAAGGATCTACCACATTACCAAAAAAGTAGGAACCTTCAAAGCCTCCAAGCTCCTCCAGCTCCCACCAGAGAGCTAGATCCAAGAATCCCATATGACAAAAACCAAGCAATAATTAAAAATCCCTATTTTGCCCAAAGAATTATGTTGTTCAAGGTATGTAAATGTCTTCGCCTGCTTGTAAGTTATTTCATTTTCAGTAGTTCCTTAGCTCAGTAATCTGAGTTCGGGAATAGAGGAGTCTGAAAGGAGTGTTACTCTGAAACAAAACACCTGTCTTTCAGTCAAGAGTAAATTGACAAGCAACAATTTAGTTGTCTAAACTCAGAGCTTTCAGGATTTCAGACTACATAAATGTCAAGATGCCTAGGTAGGGCTCAGAGGTAAGCGACAGTGTAGGCAAATATACATTGGAACTTCAATTATCCAAACCCTGATAACTCTCAGTTACCTGAAGTTTAAACATTATTCCCTGACTCATACTTTCTCCATTTTTCTGTAAAATCCCTTTGTACTGAATCGCCTATGTCTTTGCCCAGCATAGTCTGTAAACTTTTAAGAGCTCGTCTCCTGAGGAGCTTAGTGTGTCTGCCAGATCACAGCATCAGCAACCCCTTTCTGACGGAGCCTGTAATTATCCCTTCATGTTACCCATTACATTTGGATAGAAGTATTAAAATAAATAAATCATCATTTTCATCTTTGTTGTCTCCAGCTACGTTCCACTTCTCCATAGTCATGGTGTCACTGAGGCACCCTTCGTCCTAATACAGAGTGTGTACACGCATTGAAACGCCATTTTTTAATGATTCCTTCTAGGGAGACTGTGTCCTCTAATTAGCATGCAGAGGATAGGATGGACTTTGCTAGTTAGCAGAATTTACCATTAGTAGGTTGGATTTCATGGACCAAATTCTTCCCTTTGTTGGTCTCCTGTAACATCCTTGACATTGTATGAGCCAAATATGCCTCAATTTCTATAGTTTTATATTGAAAGTTGCTGAGATCCAAATCAAGACCCTCAGAGAAATTTTGCTTTACATGTTCCTGGCTTCAACGATTCTTTTCAATACATCCCAGTTACTTTTGAGGGGGGCGGGGGTTGTTGTGATCTCATTTCAGAGAGGTAGCAGTTCACATTTACAGGTCCCTGCACCAGCTATAGAACTAAATCAAAAAATTTTGTGTGACAGAAGAAATAGCAGGAAAGTATGTGAGGCCTCTTTACATCCTTTTGCACCTTTATGTTTTTCCTGACTTATATTTGCCACTTTAAGTTTCTCCCACCACTTTCTAACATCTTCTTTTCTCCTGTCTATCGCAAACAAGCGGTGAAGGGAGTCCCTCTCCTTTTCTCCTTGCTCTTCAGCAAGCGTTTTCCTCTTTATCCTTCAGGGGAGGAATCTAAAACACAATAAGGATGGGAGATTTTTGTTTCATCCCCAACTGCAAGGACTCTGGGGAAAAGAACATCTGAATAAGCCAGTATGATGGACAGATCACTCTGCAAAATGAGAGGTGGCATACGCTAATCTGTGCTGTGGTCCTTTTTCAGAAAAATGTTCGTTAGTGGCACTGTGGGATAAAAGCTGCTGTGCAAGTGTTGCCTGCTCTGCAGTGGAGGAATTTTGGGTAGAATGAGGCCACTGAACAATAAACTGGCCCCTATGAGGAAGAATAAGGGGATTTCTGGCCAGGTCAGGCAATGTCTGCCTTTCCCTTAGCTGAAGGCAAAGAGCTTGATCCTACCAGAACAAATGGCATAAGACATGGAGGATCCAATATTGCACAGGAAAATAAAATCCTTTTCTCCACTGAAAGCAGTTGTATAAGGGAACTAGAAGGCAAAATGCAATCCAGTTTCATCTGTTGCTTTGACTGAGAATGAGAAGAAAAAAAAAAAAAACTAAATGGAGTTATTAAATTGTAAGTTTTGTGGGTAAAAAGAAATCTCATTCTCCTGACAGCAAACTAATATTGCAAAGAAAATATAACAACAGAAGACAGACCAGGCAGTGCCCATTTCAATATTTAGGAAGTTCTAGTGTCTTAGGTGTTCCATGGTGATCAAAATTGAAATAAATTAAAGTTGCATTTTAATTGAATTACACAATGACATCAATTTAAACATTAGTAAACAGATGCAATTTTGTGCACTGCTTTAAATTACTTTTCTCACATATGCATTTAATTTAAATTTATTGAGGTGGTTATTTATGTTAATAAAATAATTAAAAGCAGTTATTTAAGAGTAACTATGAAATAGCTGTGTAACTACCTATATTAATAAGACAGTTAGTTAAGGGATAATGTCTATTGCTTTATAGTGTAATTGCAATAAACAGCTGCTGAGTTTGATTAAGAGCTGAAGTGGAGCTAAAGTGTTTGAGCAATCTCAAAAGCTATTTGTTGTAAGTGTACTACAAAGCAATAGCGATTATTCCTATTATACAAAAAGCCATAGCATAAACATTAAAATATAACTCCTTAGTATGATGCTTTTTCTTGTGTTATTCAAGCATCTCCATGTGAATGGTGGAGCTAGAGAAGGAGAGCTGGAGCTTTCATGGAGAAGAGGTTTGGAGGAGGCAATAATTTTATCGAACAGAGTTTGTTCATACTGAGATTCACCCCTGTGTGAGAGGACACCTAAGTGCTTGGAGGGACACAATCTGTGCCTGCAAGCTGTGTTTTCTCAGGAGTGGCATGGCATCATTCGAATATCTCTGACTGAATCCCTTTCAAATTTTATAGAAAAATTTCAACCTTGGGCCCAGGTCTGACCTAGGAATTTCCTCAGCTTTTTGTTGCAGTACGAAAAGGGAGAGTTGAGTATATAGTAAAAATCCTTCTGCAACTTTGTCTATGAAATGGCTGCTGCCACTCCGTAACTCCATCATTAACGCATGAAGCAGACACTTCCTGGTCCCCAAGCGTATCCTGCTTTATGGCATTGACACCTACCTAAACTACAGACCATTAATTTCAGGGGGATCAAGTAAGCAAATAGGCATTACTTGAACTGCTATTGTTACTTACAAACTCCGTACTCTCCTGCTTCTGGGCGGTACACTAATACATTTGCCTTTAGAATTTCAGCTGTACTAGAGTCCCACAAGTTTTGTAGCAAGTCAGGAAAGAGGTACTTAATTACTTAAAAGCTGGTTTATTTCACCTTTTATTTGAGATCAACTTTGAATGGTGAATTCTGACACATTAATTGAGAGACAAATGGACATGAGTCCTTTTGTTGCTCCCAGTTCATGCACCTCTGTGGTTGTATTAACAGTGAAAGTCTCACAGAGACCAGAAGTGCTATGAAACAATAGGAAGCAAAATTTTACCAATGGAGATCTTCTATATTTATGGTTTTGTAATTAACTAGGTTGGACAAGTCCTAGATTAAGATTTTGGGGAGGTGGGGAGTAAGAACGTGACCTGGGTATCCTGCCTCAGGTCCTGAGCTCCTTTTCACATTGTTGGCAATTACTCAAGCAAGTTCTCACTTTCAGCCAGATGCAAGCAACTGTGAGAAAAGTGGGTGAATCTGTCACTGCTGTGAACCAAGCTTAAAGAGTATGTACCGAAGTCCATTTGATCAAAACCCAACAATTCATTTGCATCAAGGTTGTAGAGATTTCACATGAAAGTGTAAAAAGTTGAAAATGCAAAAAAAAAAAAAAAGGTGGTGTTAGTATAGTTACTCTAGTCTCCTGCTTTTACACAATCTATCCTGGAAAACAATAATGTATCCTCAGTTAACCAGTCATGTATAATATTTTGAAAAAGCCGACAGGGAAAGGTGGCTTGGCAGAGTCCAGTGCACAGTGATTAATCCAAGTGCCAATTTGCTACTAATCTTCTGTGGAATGGTTTTGCTTCTGGTTGATTAAGGAGGCAGACATACGGGGGGCTCAGTACCCGGGATGCACATGTACACGTGTGCATTTATCAGCAGGCTGGGCAGATTCACTTCCGTGAGAGCACTGCTACTGCTAGGATCTTCCCAAATAATCTCTATCGGTGGCTGAAATGGAGCGCGGGACCTGCTTTGCTCTGATGGCTCCTACCTCAGGAGGAGCTTAGGCAATGGCAGAAAAGCCCACCCCCAGTGTAGTCGCCTTGTTAAGCTTCTGGGGCTTGCAGGCCTTCCTAACTCTGCCCTGGGGAAAAACTGTGTAACAATGGATAAAAGACTTGGGCCTCCCAGCTTAGTTACAAAGGATTCTCTTCACTCATCCTCTTAGTGAGAAATCCAGTTGAATGCTTTTTGAAATCTTTCAAATATTAAAAATAAAATAAATCTTCTTATTCCGTTCCCCGGTGAGATCCTTGACTGCAGTGCCATGTTGTCATACACTTCAGGTCCTTTAAAATGTCGAAAGGACCCCCTTTCAGTGATGTGGCTGCAGCCAGGTACACGGAGAAAAGGTTATTCAATTCTTTGTGTGCCTTCAAAAAGTTAAAGGAAAAAAACCAACGAGCCCTGAGAGGGGGAAGATATAGTAGATGTTAAAATAATTGGGTGTCAGGCTGCAGAAGGCTCACTGCTACTACCTAGCTTGGTTGGGATCTGTTTTGGAAAAGAGCTAGAGTAAGTTTATTTGTTTCAGCCAGAGAGAGGGAACTATTACTGTTTCACCTGGGCATATGAATCATTGTGGTTTGTTGCTCAGAACAGTTACTGGAGAAAATACTTGGCAAATCAGTCATGAAAAGAACCAAACACTGTTTTTAGCTGCCTGAGAAACTGGTTTGCCTTCAGTTTCCTGCTCTCCTGAAATGTTATATCTGCTCTCTTCCCTTAGTGACAAAGTCAGCCTCGAGATGCTTTACTCCCTCTTTGCACATGCTTTTCAACCCAGTGGGGACAAGATGTTTCAAGACATTCTGAGGTCACTTATAATCTGAAAGAGTTGGATAAATGAAAGCTGTCCATGTGTGATCAAGGGAATCATCAAGTGACTTATGATCTTAGAAGTCAGTTTACCTTGAATAGAAATCTTTGACCAAACACATTGTTGTCATTGCTTTGTAAAGAAAATTCCTTCGTGGGAAGCTCTTGCAAGCAACAAAGTGGTTTGTTCTCTCTGCCTTGCAGTCTCTTTCTTTCCACTCCCAAGGAGCTGTTGAATATTCAGCATCACCTGATTTTAAAGCCCCTAAAGTCTTTGGTGCTTCTCAGTCATTTCAGTGATCATGCTGGTGTGTTCCTATACCACCTTGAGTTAGAGCACATGAGAATCTGAATTTCTTAGCAGTAGTTATAATTGCTAAAGTATATGTTTAGATTCATGTAAAAAACATCCACTTGCCCTGTTAGGTTTTTTGTTGTTTTTTTTTTGTTTTGTTTTGGGGTTTGTTTGTTTTTGTTTTGTTTTGTTTTTTGACATTTTGCTATCTCTGAATTTAGCTTTGGTTCATTAGTCAAGGAAATAAACAGCCACATTTCTTATTATTCACACTATCACAGAGTGTATTCCAAGCCCATACATATCCTGCAGCTTGTTAAATAATTCTTTATCCTTTAAGAAATTCCCATTAATCTCTGACCAAGAAGAGCAATAATAGGTTAGTTAGTCATCATATATAAAAATCTGAATCATTTTTACAAGTATCTTTAATGGCTTCCATTAATTACGTGTCTTCATAAAAAAGCTACTCCTCTCAAACACAGCATCCTTTCATTCTTCAAGAGGATCTAATTTCTGAAATAACTGAAATTAAGGCACTGATGCTTTGTTTGGGCAAATTAAGCAGAAAAAATACTCACACAACTCAAGCAGAAGGTACAGGAATCGTGTGGTCTATTAACTTGTCAGCTACCTTGGTGGTATTAGCAAAATTTTACAAGTCAACCAACAGTGGACTACTGTGATTAGTGTTACACTGGCAGCAAAATATTCCATGTGGCCTGGGTGGTGATTTTAGCTGCAGCTTGGGTGAAGACGGGACATCTCCCCTGCTGCTCTTGGCTTTGCCTTGCATGTCCTTAGCTCAGGTTTCGTGGTGGTTGTGTGGTCAGTGTGAAAGGGGCTGTTACCCAAGGGCATTGCACACCCTTCCTATCCCATCCCTACCTGCTCGTGCCTGTCTGCCCTGCTCTGAGGAGTGTTGTGTTTCTGTGTGCTCAGCATCATCAAGGGGCATTTTTAGGGTCGGATGACGTTCTAGGCTATTCTCTGATCAAAAGTACATCTTCAGGTGGGCAAAAATGGTCCCATCAGGGCTGGGCAGGCAGGTAGGACCAGCCCTTTAAAGGGCAGCTCAGAGTTCTGATGGATTAAAGTGGCTGTAAAACCACAGCCAGGATCGTTACATCATTCATTCCTTTTTTCTTGCTCTTTGTTAACTTAACTATTAGCTTGCTACCTTAAACCCACAATAAAAGTCAACATTCATTGCCCTGCCATCAGAGCTGCACTGGACAGCGTTTTCAAAACTCTTCAAAAGGCATCTCCTCTGCGTTCATCTGTCTTCCTCTGAAGACACCAGAGAGCCTGAGTAACAGATGAAAGTTTTCAAGGTCAAATGTAAAACAGAGGCTGCCTCTAACCCTTCATGGCCTCTTTAAACTATTCCATAGTCCATAGGTTGAGAAACACTGAAAAAGGAAAGATGGTACTGAAGCCTCTTCCTCCCCTGTTTTATTTCAGGTCATGTAACCTTGCTCACTCTTGTGGAAAGCCTGAGGAGCTCCAGGAGGGGTTTAAACAAGAGATCTTCCTCTCCTCTTCAGGTGAATAGTCATGAATTAGGCTCTTGGGAGACTAAGGCAGTATAAATACATAAGGAAATCTTTTGATTACACATAGTGTTAAAAGATGCTAAAAATACTGCTACTACAGTTAGTGCTGGAATTTTATGTATTTACTTATTTATCTTAATTTAGGATATTTTTCCCCTTCTCTGGGAAGTGAAGACTATCAATAGATAAGGGGGAGAATTCTGTGGTTTTGTATGCTGTATGAGTCCAGTACTTGGCCAAGAACCAGTTCTATTGTGGCAAGAAAGTAATAGATGAACTAACTAGGGACTCAGACTCTCTGGCTAGCATCCAAGAAACATTAAAAAATGTAGTACTGCACATAACAAGTAGGAAGATGCATGCAAATGTTGATGTCTTATTGAAAACTGTTAACTTATTAATATGTTGGGTTTATAGACATGCATTTGGATTTTAAAACCTGCTGTCTAAGTTCATGCCCTGAAATTACCTGCTGAACTATATGCCTGAAATAATATTTAAAGTAGTGCCACATTGGTGAGGTAGTGCTGAAGAAAATGACACTTCTGGATCCCTAGGGCTAGACTGTTTCTTTTGGGAGCATCAGCTCTGAGATAGTGGCAGTGGTCCAGTTCAGCTCTCAGGAAGGTTTCTAAGCAATGATCCCACTTCGTTTCTTCACCATGTCTTCCTCGCCTGCAAAGAAGCAAGTCAAGCATAATACCTTGTCATATGGGTAGGAAGATTCTCTGTCTATAGGTTCATGTCAAAGACATGGGTCAAGAGCTTTCTGTGGTACCCAGAGATCTCCTAAAGCTTTTTAGAAGGGAGATCCTAAGAGCATTAGAGATTGAGGATCATCAGCTAATACAAGATTCAGGATGACACTGATGCCAATGCCTAGAATGAATCTTATTCCTCTGGGTCTTCTAATGGGTGCAAGATATGCCTTATGTTATCACATTCATGTTGCT
Organism: Tyto alba; assembly: GCF_018691265.1. Taxonomy (NCBI): domain Eukaryota; kingdom Metazoa; phylum Chordata; class Aves; order Strigiformes; family Tytonidae; genus Tyto; species Tyto alba. The sequence goes on along the minus strand of NW_024881278.1, from coordinate 5,904,271 downwards.
TATGACTTCAAAGTCTGAAGAGCATTAGCTTTTCATGTAGGTCTGGTTTGTCATCCAACCCTGGTAAGAAGCAAAAGGTGATTCAGTCACTCGTCTTGCAGTCAATCCACTGAGCAAAGCATCTGTGATTACACATAGCTACTGGCTGGAAGAATAGGTGAGGAAAGATGCTTGAGTCTCTACTTCCATGTGTATTTATAAGTGAGACAGCTGCAATCCAGTTCTTAATGTCATACAACTGGTAATGCAACCCCAAAATGTTTTCATTTTCATTGCTAAAGGTGTCCTTGCCATTTTTCATGTCGATCTGAACATTCGTAAGTGTCTTTTGTTGCACACTCAGCAGCATGTGCAAAGTAGTTGTGATCACAACAGGGCAAAGAAATATATAGAAACAAACATGCTGGAAAAGTAGATGAGCTCCAGTGGAGACAGTTCATATGGAGCAGACAGTGCTGTCCTGTGAAACACTACAGGAATCTGAAATGATAATTTCTTTCTTCCACACCAATAAGCAAACAGGTTCAGTGATTGCACTTTATTCACAACCATAACTATCATTACTGACATTCACTAGAAGTGTTGAATCCCTGCTTTTTATGATTTTACAGTAGTATTTTATCTCTTTCCCTCTAGAATTATTATTTTTTTAGTGGGGAATAGCTTAATGTTAGGGCTAACAGGGGAATGGTGGGACTTGGGTTTTGATTTTTTTTACCTGACCTTACTTACTCCCTATTCCTGTCTCATTCATACTCTGAGCTTTGTTTGAGCTGGAGGACCAGTTTCATGGTTGTTGTACTAAGTGAGCTTGCTCATACAGTGAGTTTTTTCTATTCTCTCAACTCTAATTGTTGCATGCAAATTGTTTAATAAATAATGTTGGACAGAAAAAAAAAAAAAAAAGAATAGATATTAATTAAGAAAAGGATTTAGGCTGACTCAGTCTCATACATGAGACAAAAGGTTAAGTAAATGCCAAGGCCGCTATGCCTCTTCAAACAATGAATATTAGTTTTAGAATCATTAATGTCTGCTTAGAAAACAGAGTCATACTGGAGACTTGTATGCCAAAATAACCAAGGCCAGGGCTGTTTCTTTTCAATCTGAAGCTAAATTATTCTCCAATAGAGGGCTAAATGTATGCAATTAACAGTGCTAGGTAGGACAACAGGGAATGGCACTTTTAATATGTTGCCAAATTGAGATCAAGTTTTTCTTTGAATCTGGTAACTTGGACATTTAATATGCACAACCTAGCTCTGCAACAGAATTAGTGAAAAGCAGCAGATAATTAACTCCTTCACTGCTTGTCAATGGAAACAGAATGTTTAGCCTGCTGTTTACTGAGTCCTGTCTTTGAAAGTTGCCGGATCTACAAAAATGAAGGTTTTTTCCAAGTGCCTTCCATATGTGGGCAAAGATTAAGACAGTTGTGCAGTCTTTATTAGAAAGAGGGTTACTGCATCATATTTTTAAAGAAAACTTCATACTGGGAAAGAATAGTTTCTTAGGTCGGGGGAGTTGTGGTTGGAACAAATGTGACCATATGAGCTTAACTAAAAGTACATACTCTGTTTCTGTCTTGAAAAGCTTAAGAAGGGTAGGCTGAAAGCCTCATTCATATATTTTAAAACATAAATAGCAAAAGACTTTTTAAGCAAGTGGGTGACTTTCTCCAGTATGAAGGCAAAAGTCAAGGTGCTTATTAAAACTTCCCAGCACCTTCATGTGCAAAGAAGTGCTCTGTACTAGACAAGACATGTTACCACATTAGCATCAGCCATTTACTATGACTGTACCTAATAATAATACTTAATTCTCATCCAGTGATCTCCAAGAGGATATATATATTTATTCCCAATTTACTGAAGGGAAGTGGAGTGAAAAGATAGTGAAGTGACTTACATAAGGCAACTGAGTTGAGCAATGGCTAAATGGGTCTGAAGGTCAACTCCTGAGTCCTAGATAGTGCTAAACTGTACATATCATGAAATTTGATGGGGGTGTCTCTAACGTTCAGTTTTCAACTAGGCACGAAGCCAAATTGAATTGTCCCTGCGTTTCTAGGGCTAGTTTGACTCTGGAAAGTTGAAACCTGCAAAGTTTAAATGTATTTTTTACTTCTATTTGTATCTAAACTAAGTCTACACTTCCTTGCTCTGGGTTCTTCTTGAGCTTGAAGCAAAAGCGCAAAATTTTCCATTATATGTAACACAGCCTTTTCACCTGCTGAGAAGGCTTTCGAAGCAGTGCATTTGGTTGCAGTAGTGACTCCCACTGAAGTCAACAGCCACAAGCAAATAAATCCTCAGGTTTTAATATGGTACACTTAAATAGTTCAAGTTTTGTTTCTAAGGCTGAAGTGCGTTACAGCTCTCATTTAACTGAGTAAATACTATTACACTGAAGTCCTTTGCATTGTCATCAACAGGAAGAGATAGCTTTGCTCTAGGGCTTGTTTCAGTGAAGGGTCTGTACTGGAATGTGTTGTATTTACATTTAATATTTGTGCTGTGTCTAGATTTCCCTCTCCAGTTCCATGTGCTTGCTGCTTGCAGGAGTGATAAAAAACGTATCTGGAGAATGGGCCCATCCAGGAACACATGCTCAGGCACAGTTCTGGGTCTTACACTTTCCTTTCAGGCTTTTTATCCATTACTACTAGGAAGGAGCAAAGATGTGGCCAAACACCAGGTTCTTGCTTTCCGATATTGAGCTCCCCTCTCAGTGAATTTATTAGTTTGTGCTCGGACTTGACTCTGTATAAGAGATATATACCTGACTGTAGGAAGCTAACATGTGGGATGTTTTAACTGTCCATATTTAAGTCATCTTCATTAAGACCATTTGGAAAGAATCTGTACATTTTCTACTTGTGAATCTTTATCTTTTGAGAATTTTATTTCTGGAGATCAGGGCTCTGGATGACTAAAATTTGCTCTCTCCTACCCAGCTGGCCTGACTGCTGAGAGTGGACTCCAGCGATCTGAAGGTCTCTTAACTGAGGCCACTGCAGTGGTCCCAGCTGCGTGCAGGATCTGAACTGATTGAGGCCACCTAGGAGCAGCTTCCCTCTGGCTGCAGCGGCCTGTTTCACCACTTGGCAAATATTTGATTTAGAAAATATTTAGCTTTCAATTATTGCCAAAGTTCCTGCCAAAAGGCCAAGTATGGCCTCGTCGTATTTGCTAAAGGTCTGTCTTTGGCACCATGGCGTGGGAAGATGGTCTGACAGGCGAGGCCTGAGGTCGAGCTGTGGCCTTGCATTTGTCCTACAGACAGTTCTGCCTTTAGGGTTGGCTCTGGGGTGACATGGCTAATGCCACTGGAGAGAAAATCTTCGGGTTGCACAGTGTTATGGTACCGTCATACTCATGATTTTATCCCTTATGGATAGACCTCAGCACTCTCTGTCCTGACAGGAGCTGTCTATGCATCCTTCCATCCATTGCAATTGCCTTTGTGGCAGCATTGTATGACCAACTTGGGGCAGACAGAATGGCCCCACATCCTTCCTCCTGAGGTCACTAACCACAAAACCAGGTAGGATTAGTGGTCTTGGTGCCATAGTGATAGGGGCAGCTGGGATATATATATGCACATAAAGATGTATGCCTCATACAAAGGAATGCAAAGGAATCCCTAGAATAGTAAAGGAGAAGGGAACTACAGCTGTATTTGTGTAAGACTGCTCTTAGAGGTATTACTATTAAGGCAGCTTCTGTTGTACTTTTGATATTGATGTGCTTAATGTGGCGGTGGCTGTAAGCACAGGGTACACTCAGCAAGCACCAGTGAGCGCTGGCAGCCCTAAGCCACTGCTGCCCCATCTAGAGCCAGTCCTGCACTGATCTTGCCGGCTGCTGCAATCCTCTCTTCCCCCCCTCCAGGCTGCTCCAGGCCTTTTTCTCAGTGCCTTCGCAGCCAGCTCTGATCTGTGCTCCCTCGGCTCCTTTCTGTGCCTCTGAGCCCCTGCCTCACCGCCCCACACAGCCACCAGTGCCGCTGCTGCTCACCTCTTCGCCCGCTGCCATGAGCCTCCACAGCTCCGCTTTCCTGCCTCCCTGCCAGGTGCTACCTCTAACCTCACCAAGCACTCTCAGGGCCCCTTTTCTCATCTTGCACCTTTTCTTCCTTCATGCTTCCGCTTCTCTGGGTGAGCCCTGTCCCACTCCCCTAGCTGTGACAGCCGTGACTAGCATCTCTCTTGACACCACTGTTTCTCCACCCTGGCTCCTGGTTGGGCAGGATTCAGCCATCACATCTCACTGGGGTGCGATGGTGCTTGTGCTCATCTTGGTCTTTCCTCAGCGGAGCTCACCCGGGTTTGTAGTGTAACCCATCCCATCAATCAGCGTATCTGTGAGTGCCAACAGGCTGGGCTAGGGCTCGGCTCTGCACCTCGCAATGTATAATCCCCAGTGCCAAATCTCCAGGACACTGTAGACTATTGGGTTCCGCTCAGGCATAATTCCATCATTACCATTGATTTGTTCGCCCACACTCCCCGCGGTGCTTTTAATCAACTCTCCATCTTTGTGCCTTCACACCTTTACGCTTTTCATGATTGGCTCTGCTACCTTCTGCCTCTGCAATGAAATAGTACCATTGAAATCCTCCTGCCTCTTACACACATTAACAATTCCATTTCTTCTCTCTCTGGTCCAGTGAAGGGATCTCCCGCTCCCACAAAGGCACCACTCTGGTAAGCGCACGGGGAATAGCTTCTATTTATTATTTCTCAAAGTCCAGTAGAACGGGTTAAAATTAGTTACTGGCCTCTTTGGTTTACTCTACTTTCAAAGGTTCTTTTATTGTTTAAAAGTGAAGGGAGATGTTGACATGAATTTTGACTGTCTTTCCATAGCATTGTTCAGAGAAGCTAAAACTAACATGCAGGTAAAGGGATAAGTAACTCACTAGCCAAAAAAAAAAAAAAAGTAGCAAATAGGGTCATCATCGCATTCATCTCATGAAAGTAGTGTGGTGTTGGAAAGAACTCATTAGCCTTTTTGTTCTGCATTATCACCATCATTTATCAGCAGCTGTATCACATGTCACAGCTACTATCCTTTCTGGCATCCAGTGTGGGACCAAAGGACTTCCAGAGAATGCTGAGTTTCGACGCCAGGGTTGTGCCGCTTGATGCACTAGGCACGGTATTAATTGTGGCAGATAGAATTTTTTCCAATATACTCCTAAAGGGACACTCAATAAAGCAACACAGTGTGATTTACCAACTCAAAGAAGCATGGACAAATAAAACTACATCATGGGCCTGTCCTTCTTTCCCCTAAACCTTTGTTAGTTTGTTAGCACTTGAAGTATCGCAAATTGTTTGAAAACAAGACAAACAAACCCAAACCCATAAGTGAAAAGAACAAACATTGGGCTAATCAGTCCTTGCAACTGTGCAGGCTGCTTTCCATGAAACACTTCGGTTTAGTTATGTCTCAAGTGACGGTGGCCTGCTAAATCTTTAAAGAAGCCTTCTGCTTCTTTAAGCTGTGACTCTCTGATCACTCTTGTGTAGGTATACACAATTCTTCACTGCAAAGCAGAATTTGGAGAGTAGTTTTAGAAATCAGCTAGGAGCTCCTCCATGAACGTAGTCCTTTAGTTATCAGGTGATAACCATTCACATCTTGCATCAATGCGGAAATATGTGGGAAGAGAGAAAACTGCAGCCTCGTTCAAGCAGCTGAAGTTGCAGTTAGCGGTTCAAGCCAGCGCTTTAAGAAAATACGTGTAAAAGTGGCACGCACCCGCCATCCCATCTAAGAGAAGGGGAAACACTGTGTTTAGGTATTTTGAGCAACAGAGCAGGACATGCAGGGACTGATGCTGACCCTCGAGACTTGGGCAAGTCAGTTAACCCTGTGACTCATCTGCTGGGAGCAAAAGCAATTGCTTACCCCACAGGCAGGTTGTGAGGATTAATTAATATTTGCAAAGCGCTTTGAAGATGAAAAGTAGCATGTTAAGTACTATGAAGTATTATTAATAGTGATAACAAACTGATAATTTTGCATTATATGAGTCTTAACCTTTTCTAGCAAGACCTTTCATTTCAAAGAGCTGAACAAGTAACACCACTACAGCCAGAGTCTCATCCCCTGTTTTCCAAAGCACTTGGGTTATGCTGATTGAGCAAGGCACTAAGTAAGTGCAAACACAATCCATTTCACCTTTAAAATAAACAATGCTATGTTTTTAAGCATGATGTGACACATATACTTTTAATGTACCAAGCTAATATGCCTGGGATGATTATGACTGTTAAATGTGTTAGAGTGGAGCAAAACAACTTTGGAAAGATTCTGGCCCTTTGGGTTTGGAGCACGTGCTTTGCTCTCTATCAACTCTGAATGCATCCCCAAATTTTCTGCATTTCCCATGAGCCAAATCAGTGGCTGCTAGCAGTAGCTTCCCGCTTGCCGGCTCCTGCTTCTCTCGCCCAACCATGCCACAGTGGCTTGTGTGGTCACACACCACGCAAACTCTTGCTGTAAGAGGTTCCCCAAACTTTGAGCCTCTTGTTGACGTGCACGTTGTCTGCACTGAGCAGGGAGAAGTGCTTTGATTCTTGGCAATCCCGCTCTGTGTGCAGCCACATGGGGGAAGGTCGAGGGCAAGAAGTAGTGATGTGTAGAGTATAGTTCTGGACGTTGCCAGTAATGGCTCCTACCATTACCCATTTGGATTTTATGCCAAGAAAATCAAGCACTTGTGTCAGCTGCAGTCAAGAGGAAGCCTGTCAACATATTTAATTTGAAACAAGAAACAGTTTCAGGCTTGTATGGCCCAGGTCTTTAAGGCCAGTTTTCTGGCATTATGAAAAATGTTTTTCCCATGAAAACTTTGAGATCTAAGAATTTTGTCTGGAGTGTAAACAGTAGGACTCTCATGAAGAGTAAAATTTATTTCTTAGCTTGATAGGGTCAAGTAGCTCTAACTGGGATTAGCTAATGTTTCACAGAACCTGATGTTTTTGTGGCTAGGGAATCCCTTGAGGAAGGAAGATATCCACGTTTGATGAAAAGCTCCTAATAAAATTAGATACTGCTTCTGAGCTTATCGAAGGAAAAAGGAAAGTAATGAAAATTTAAAGTACAGCTCTGGAATCTTGTAAAATCCTGACAAGACAGTGATCTGGAATTCAATGTCCATGATTTTTCCCTGCTTCTTTCTCCAGTCAGGTGACCTTAGTTATGTCTCTCTCGTTTTTTCTCTCAGCAGCCCCAGCTCTAACACACACACCCACACCCCCCCAACTAAAAAAAGAAACAAAAAATAATAGCCATCAGGCAGGGGTAATTTGACAAATCCCGAACTTTCTGTGAGGAGTTGTTGCTGAAGTCAAGAATCGCCAGCAAAACAAAGGATAAGCTCCAAGATATCAAATAAAGCTCTCCTATTCCCTTAATCTCTTTCCAAATTATTAAGTGAAGACCTGGGACATATCAAAAAAAGTAGGACTTCTTTTATGAAGGGGAGAAGGCTTGTGGCTTTGATGATTTGTTTGTGGTCAGAAAGCAAACTTAGGGGCCAGTGTTCTGCGTGACTTTTACTCAAGCAAAATAGGAGACGGGAAAAGGAAAGTAGAAATAAGAAACGATGTGCTGAAGAAGGGAAAAGCCCTTTCATCACTGCTAAAGATATGTGTTTTTAACTGTTTGCTTCCCTCTTTGTGAGCAATTGAACTTTTCACTCTATGAAAGACTGGAAATATGAATGATTTTCTGATTGTACTGTGTCCATTTTCTGTGTTCCTGGACTATTCTTTCTTTGTGCAGCCTTTATTAGGAAACTTGCTTTGCCAGAGACACCAAAAGGAATACTTTACACTGTCCTTTTCTTTTTTTCTGGGGCTGTCCCAAGATAACCTCTACCTCAGCAAACTGGCTAGTTGAACAAATGGGGGGGAATGAGTAATGTCAAAATACAGGTGAGATTAGTGATTTTATTATTGCTTGGTGTACAACAGCAATATAAAATCTAGCTGTCCAAAACCTGGAATTTGATCACTCTTTTTGGTTCATGGCTGATGCACCCTGATACCTGAAGCTGCAGCAAGGACACTGCTCAGGTTTTCTTTTTAGTTTTCCCCCTCCTTTTTTTCCCCAGGTTGCTTTAATCTGTAATATCAGCAATAATCACCATGGTATTGTTGCCTAGGCATTCTTGAGGAGTCAGAAGTGGACTGTAATTGAAGAGTTCATTACCAAGATCAGTTGGCTCCTTGATTACAGTGGCAAGGTGAAATATATATTCTCACCAAAAAGCAACTGCTAAACCTTTAGAGAAGTCACCCACTTTTCACTCTTTTTCATTAGGACCCCGACAAGCTTGTCAGCAAAATTAAAGGTATGTCATTCACATCGTGCATGCATTGCAAAGGACTATAAACCTGCCAACCTCTTTGATGAAATAAAAGGGTTTTATTTATGATTCATGTAGGAATATGAGGTTATTTTTATTCTGTCAGTACACTAATAATCAGACAAGAGCTCAGGAAATGAGAAGGCAAACTGACAGGGAAGGTTCTGATAAAGGGGAACCCTCTAGGGTATTTTGCCCCCTTTGTAATCTCCTCCTTTTTAGTGCGAGGTTATAAGCATGGCATAGCGTGATCTTGCAACTAGCTTGGCTCACAGGAACAAAGAGAGTAACTACCTAGCAGGACTTGAGCTGTAATTCTACAAGAAAAAGAAAATAGTTCCACCGGAGAGGTCTGCATTGCTGCAGTGATGCGAACGGGAACTTCCAATCTGGTCTTCCAAGAGCATAGCGAGTTGCAAAGATACCCTTCTCTTCGACTTGCTTTCCTACTGGGCAACATAACTAAGCTTAACAACACAAAAAAAGAGGCTGTAAATGTTATACAGAGCCATTGCAAGTTTGTTACCTGTTTGGTTTATACTAATTTTTACAGGACCCAAAGCAGGGCATTTTTCCAAGCGCCTCCCAGTATAGCTCAACATGATATGTGGCAGCACAGTAAAGGGAGGATGGGGAACTTCACAGTCCCTGGTCAACACGTACGCTAGCAGAGTCGCTAGGTAGCAGGCTACATTTCAAAATGTGTGTTGCCCTAAATGTTTCAAATGTCTTGTTGGTTTGAAGCTGCTTTAGCTCTGTCCCAGCTCAACAAAAGTTCTGGAAGTGCATTTTGTGCTTCTTGGTGTAAGCTGTCATTCATACCACAAGCACAACCATGATTACAGAAACACTCCTTGTGAGTAAAAAGGTATCACTGTATTAGCTGGCTGGCTTTAAGTATGGTAGTTTGCTGAACAGTGGTGTGCTGGCAGGAAAACACAGCCTAGCAAAATATATGCAGGATGAAGTGAAACAAAGTTCACTGGAGGAAGGAAAATAATACTAATCCTTCATTCAATAAGCAGTGAGTTAAGTACATTTTGTGTGTTGAAGAAATGTAAAAGCAAAGGGAAGAAAGCACACATGCAAAGGTGGTGTGGCTGTCTTCCTCTGTAAAGACAACATATGGGGCATTTAGGTATTACTAATACCAGGAGTTACACCCAAGCTGCTAATACGAAATGCAGCCCTTGGTTTAGGGTTCCATCGAGTTTCAGGGTATTTGAATTCCCTCTAACCAGAGAATCCCCATGAAGTGAGGGGTGATGCTAACATTTTCATGGGTTGTTTAAATCATTGAATAGACCTGCAGAGGATAATAACCACTGTTTGAGATGGGATTATATTCACTCCTCAGTGCTGCGATCTCTGTGATAATTTTCCATATTCAGATTTGTGCCTGACAAAGGTTTGAGAAGTTTGGATTTGGTTACATGGGGCTGGCTCTGTAAAGATGAGTCACGATCCAGGTATCAGATGCACTGAGCAGATATAGTCTAGTAGTTGGATTTAAAGCTAGTCTCTGTGATCATCTTGGGATACTCCAGAGTGACACCTTCCAGACTTCTGTTGCTTGTCCTATACCATCCTACTGATGCTAAGATTAGGGATAATTCGTAAGGCATGTGTTCCTTTTAATGGAAAACATAAATCATAAAGGGCCTTGGATAAATACAGAGGCTGATTGCACTGCTACCTACAGTGTTTTACCTGTTCCTTTTCTTAGCCTCATGGTTCTTTCTGGGTAGTCACTTGCTTTCTTTTCCCATGGATAGACATAGAATCAGCCTTTCTTCTTGTTAGTGTGGAGGTTTTCTTTCTTTGTTTCCAAACAGCTACAGCAAAAGGATTTATAATTATTTGAAACTTCATGGCAAAATCTGCTGCCATTAGCAAAGAAGCTTCAGGACAGAGGCAGTACTTGAAAGTATTTTCAGTGCCTTCTTGAAAATTGGTTAGATGTCAGGCTGGCAGCAGCAGGATCCTGCTGTTTGCAGAACACTTGGTGCTCGTCCTTTCTGAAAAGCTAGCCAACTGGCAGGAGTTGACTGGGGTTTTGACTACTGTGTAATGTTGAAAGGACACAGAGTAGCCTCAAGGTGTTGCTGTCCCTTTAAAAACCTCCTTTATTCTGTTGACTCAGTGATTTACAATAAAGCATAATTTCATTTCTCTCAGCTAATTACAAACTGCTCCCATCCAAACTCTTGATCTTTTCACACAGCCAAAGGCATTGCTAGCAAATCAGACCCAAGATTTAGGAGGTTGCGATACTGCACCGCTATTCCCACAGCAGCCGAGTACTTCTCCTTGTACCTCTCAATCCTGCCGTTGTGCTGGAAAGTAGAGCAGGTAACTACTTCATCAGTCCGAGATTTCATTCTTGTGGAGCACGGAGGTTCATTATACTTACTTTATCAGCGGTAAGGTTTACTGCCGAATCCATGAGAGATATTCATGTGAAACATGAGCAGAGAGAGAGGCATTGCATCTTTTCATTAATAAGCCCTCTTCTGGGATCCGGCATTAGTGAGATTCAGCGGATCATAGAGCACAGGGGTATCATTTTTACATGATTACTCTAAATTCTTAAACCAGAGGCTTAAGAGAGAGGCTTCTCACAAAGGCAGCTGTGGGAATTGTTAAATGATTGGCACAGCACTCACGATGGGCTGAACCACTCTGGGTACCTCCAGTCATGGGGGGTACCAGCAGGCATTTTATTACCTGCCATTGAGGGAAAAGTGGAAAAGAGAGAGTGTATCAGACAGAGGAAGATGTGCTAACCCTGCAAAATATCTCTGTAGTTCTGTCTCTCCTCCTGAACAAAACTCTTGCCATAATACTGATGCAGGGCTTCACACCACACAGGCTAAGCTATTCTCTTCCCTTACCATACCTTCTTTGTGTCTAGGCTTATTTTTAACCTGTCTGATCCTACCTTCATTAGTAGGGCTACTAAAATAATCCCTATGCAACCTCCACCCCCACTAATTAATTTTCGACTGAGCGGAGGGTCATTTAATTCCACCAAACAGGATGCCTCTGAGATACATTGTCTACACATGAGAAACTTTGGGTGGCTCAGAGGGTTGGTACGCAACTAGCAAGTCTTTGCTAGACTGAGAGGTTGATGACATTAACATGAGAGAAAGGCATCCTGTGGGTTCTGGAGACCTACATTGTCTTCTTGATGTCACTATGTGTTTATTCTGTGATTTTATGCAATTCTATCCAGAAATAGCCTTGCGCTCCCTCTGCCTTAGCTCTTCAGTCGTGTCCTGCCAAAAAAAAATCAGGAAGTTGATGTGGCTGAAATAAAAACTACTTCCCCCCCCCCCCCCCCCCCCCGGATTAGTTTTCAGATGGGTAAATTCTTCAATCAGTTCCAAAATATGGATGCACAAATGCTTATCCCAGCGTGAGAAAAGGGACCCTGTAGGGACCAAGGGGACTGGACTGCTTCCGTCACTGACAGCCAAAAGTGTTGGCTGAGCTGTGGCTTCCAGTCCTCATTTAGAAAACAGAGATAATGGTAATTCCTTTTTTCTTTATTTCTTATACTAAGGAAAACATTGTCAACATTTACCACATATGTTTGCATTTGTCCATAGAGCTAGATCACAGAATGGGCATTAAATCTATGCAAACTTGCGCAGGTTGGATCAGTAGAATCAAAATGCTCCTTTCACCAAGAAGCACTTTCAGTGGGAGATGAACTTGAGAATCAATGTAGTGAGTGAAAAGTGTGATGCTGAACTGCAAACCATGACCTGTCTGTGAAGCCTTCGGTGTTCTCTTCCTGAATCTGTACCTGCCCGAGGGTTATTGCTCTGACAGGCAACAACCACCAGAATCTTCCCAAGGTATCAACTCTGAAATACAAATGTGACCACTGGTCCATCTACATTTCTTCGGTGAGTGTTAGCAAGAAAATCCTTCCTGAACTATTTCCCTGACACATTGAATTCCAATTGCAAAAACTTCCAGCTTCCTAGTTACCCTGCTCTCACCTAATGCTAGAGATTGTTTTAAGTTTTGAAGTTTAAAAGAGAAAAGAGAGGAAAAGAAGAAGGAGGAGGAAGAGGTAAAGGAAAAAGAGAAGACCACAACAGACCTATGAAACCAAGAAGCCATATTGGAGATTGCTGAGGTATCCTGCCATAAACTACTCTGAGCCCTGGTTTAAATCCATCAACTTTCAGGTCTTTAGTTACAAGTGATTTTAGGTAGAGATGTTCCTCTTTGAGAAGACTTCTTTCAATCTAGTGCTTTCTACAAGTCCAAAAATAAAAAGAAAAATAAGAACCGAGAAGGCGAGGTCATGTGGGGGGCTGAATAATCCAGATCAAACGGCAAAGAACACCCGATTAGAAGCCAACACATTTCTCTTTTCAGTATCTCTGAAATTGTTTGGCAGGCTTAATTAGAAACAGGTGCAAGCTGTAATATTTATTGCAACAATGCATCATTTTTGTCTGTTTCCAAGGTCATCATTCTAGCCAATAGGAAGCCAGCAACCCACAGGGAGTATAACTTAGTCTATATGGGTAAAACGTGAATTACTTAACCCTTTATCTAATGGAATGAAATACAACATTGCACAAAGCGCGAAGCTAACAAAATAGAAAATCCTGTGAGAAATCTTTCATGATAGCAGGTTCCAGTGAAGTAAGTGACATCACCAGCTGAGCTAATAGTCAGCCTTAGGTAAAATGGAGTAGGTATAGATAAGGAATGAGAAAACCACATTTTTCTTTACTCCTTCTTTTTCAAAGGCCTGGGTTTATGTAGAATTTGTTGCAGTAGGAGGCCATGATTGCATGTTATCTAGCGCCTGCTGTACAGTTGGGTCTCATATGCTGCATTCAGCTAAGCTTTAGCAATATATTTCTTTGGCTACGTCTGTCTCCAGAGGAATCAGGCTGCAGATGCACCTGTACAGAGGCACCTAGACACAGCCTTTTTGCGCTGCCAGTTGAGCGTGCCAGGGTTTTCAAGCGAGAGAAGCCTGAGAGAGAAAGTTGTTGATCCTTCCTGCCTTTTAAGACAGCAGATGTAGAGAGACGAGGTCCATGTGCTTCTCTTCATCTGAGGGGAGGTGTCCCAAACAGGATTTCACCTGGTCCCACAGTGATTCTGTTGGTTAACAGTGACAGTGCCCTTGGTTACAAAAAAACCCCGTGTTCAAAGCTGGCATTTAATTCCCTCTTGTGAGTTTTTCTCATAATCGTTGCATCACTTCTTTCTGGTTTTCTGATTATTTGGGAGTGAGGATCTTCTTTTTTATTCCTTTTAAATGTGAGAAATATAAATACAAAAACAAAGCAGTGTGCATTAATAATAGAGATGTGTGAAATGGTGAGTTTTTTGCCTTTTTGAAAAAGCCGCAAAAAGTTACCGATATTTCTTCAGATGAAGAGTATTTTTTCCACCTTCAAATCATCAAACATCATAAACTATGTGCGTTTTTATGTACCTTTGGATAGATGCTAAAGGTAACAAGGAAATACAGACTATCCCTTGAGAATTTACATACCCTGGGTCCAAGCTTGTTCTTTTGGCACCCACAACTCCCTGAAAGGCACCTCAGCATCTAGTCATCACTGTTGTCCAGATTAGTTGTCCTATGTCTGCAATCAATTACTAATGTTCAGTGTGGATTTAGGAACCATTCTTAAGAGAGTATCGTCTGTCCATTAAATTCAGAGGTAAAATAATCTAAGCCCGTTATTGATGGATTTGGGATTAAATTCTGAGTGAACATTGAGAGAGAGAGATAGATCCTGCAGTCACTTGTAGGGAGCACAACAGAATAAAAAATTATGTTGAGAGAGGGCCCCTTCTCCCCAACACCCCAAGCGATGTTCCAGCACTAAATTCTTGAGAAGTTCAGACCTAGTTGGAAACTTTGCAGCTCAGCGTCCTTGCTAATTTGTTTCCTCTAGTGAATTTAATATCCCACAATTTTTGACTGAGCCTGGCTCATGGCTTGCAAATCCTTTTAATAGTGGTGAGTCTGTACACCATCCAGTGCATCACAGGTTTGCTTAGATAATCTGTTTCTTGAAGTATTTGTAAGATCCCCTCATGGTAATTTTTCCCTCCTCTGTCTCTCTCCTCCTCCCCAAAAGTAGAGGGCTCATACAGGGCTAGCTCTGAACCTGGGAATCTGTCACATTGTTATAGCCGAGGCTCTTGCCAACATGTCACAGGTGTGCACAATGAGGAGCATAAGGAAAAAAGGGAGATTGTAATTGTCCAAAGCCTGCTAGGATAGATGGCAGCTGCCATCCTGTGGAGTACCTCTGGTGCCAGGGAGCCAGTGAAATTAGGGGAGGGCAGAAGAGATCCTCCCTGCGCTTGTAAAGGTATTTCAAGCCAGTATTTACACAGTCCTTCAAAAGGTATCTGACCTGAGTAAATGTGTGGGGATGTGAATGAGCAAGCAAGGCTTCTGCGAGGGAGCTGAGCAACACTTAAAAGTAACAAGCACACTTTGGACTTCTGGAAACACACTGAGGACGCTTGGAAAAGGGGATGGTGACTCTGGGAGGCTCTGCTCAGTCGAACTGTTTTGCTTTGTGTCCTGAGTGCTAAGCCATACTTGAATTGTATTTTACTGGGAATCAGGCAGTTCGAGTTACAGGTGAATGGCTGGGTTAGCTTCTTCAGTCTTGGGTCATTTCTGCATTGTACTTAACTGGATAATACCTTCCCTTTCTTCTTTTTTTTTTTTTTGCTCATTGATCAAGCTGCTTTTGAGAAAAGTGATACTTTGCATATCTGGCTAAGTGCTGTTAACAGCCTCTGCCTGCGGTTTGTTAAAATTAAAAAAAAAAAAAAAGAAAAAGGAAAAAAAAGAAGTGTGATCTTGCTGGAGAAGTAATTTGCTTCTCTCCAACCAATGATGGCTTGCACTTTATGCAAATTGGTATCTAGGGACAACAAATCCCATTTAATACATATGCATAGTTCATAAAAAAAACGACGTGAGAGAAAGAGAAAAAAGATAAAGCAACGAGTCAGCAAAAGAACAGGTTCCGAGGAAATTTATTGTCCCAAATTGGACATTTGTAACAGATGATGTGAACAAGTGTTAACTTTGTTTTCAGCAGCTCTTCACGTACATTCACTAGACATCACACAGATTATGTTTTAAGGATCTGAACTGTAATAAAAAAAAGTGTCTGTGGGCTTTGGAGTGTTGTGTTCCATATGGTTGGGGAAGTGCGGAGTTATTGCGACAAGCATCTTGTGAAGCTCATTACGCACGGCGGTGTTAGATGCGAATTGCTGCGCATCGCTATAGGGTACGTACATGACATCCCACAGTCAGCAGATAGCAACTGGAAATGAAAGATATGAAGGCACAGAGTACAGCTTCAGGGAACATGTTAGACAAAACATCTGCTGGTATCAGAAAGCTGCATTATCAGATCATTGTGGCCATGAATTTTTTATAAAGACATTTTTTTTTTAAAGCTGCAACTTTGAAAGTGACATTTTGCGAGAAAGTTTTTGATTGAAGTGTGATGTCAGGAGAAAGGCCAGTCTAGTTTATTATCTGTGTAAGAGCCAATATTGGCAGCCTGAATCAACTCGTTCTCCAAGCAGTTGAGTTGGCCATTCACAAACTACAAGTGCTTTTTCCCTTCTGATCTTGATGGCTGATAAAACCTCGACCCAGATTACAGGTTGTAGCTTTAGTACCAAGCTCCTCAGCAAGGAGTTTTCAAAATTTTGTTCCCTGAAGGGCTACTTAATGACATGGCTGGAGGGCTACTGAACAAAGCTCACCTAAAATGCAGAACCTTTCTGTTCGGAAGACGGAACACAACATGCTTCACATGTGCAAAGCACGGAGAGGGAGCTCAGCATCCTCACCTAATTCCCCCTCGAGTGGGACCTGCACAGCCACCCAGTACCTTGTCAGCACTGTAATGCTGACGATTGGCTGCTCTGTCAAGGATGGCCACAATTAAAAAGGCCATCACATGTTCCTTACAAAAGCTTCTCAGGCCCATGGGTTATACTCTGTGAGCATTGCTGTAAGTTATGGGCATCTCAGTGCTTAGAGGGACCTCCTACCTACTTAACATTCCTGACATTTATGAGGGCAGTGAGATGGCATGAAATGTATGTGCATATTGTAACTATTTACATTAAAACGGATGGGCTTTTTCCAGTCTCTCACCTCTCCTGCCCCAGCTACGAATTTTGCTTCGTGTCACTTGTGTTAGAGGGTAGGCTGACCCCCCCGCCTGCATCAACAGGTACCAATGAAAAACCTGTCTCTTGTTGATCTGCGGGTGGTCTCTCTCTCCAGTAAACTGCCTCAAAACTGTGTATCCAAAAGTGAGCAAAATAATTTCCTGTGCTGAATCAGAAATGGTCACCTCAAAGAGAAGACCAAAATTTCCCTGATTTTTTGGGGCTTATTCCTAAGCCTTCTCCCTGTGTGTGTGTGTGTAAGGGAGGGTGGGAGAATGGAGGGACATGTCCAAAACCATCATGACTTATGAAAGGTTTTAGTTGTCAGCAGCAATTTCTTATGTAATGCTGTTCATTAATGTAATGGGGGCTGCAGAGAAAGCCAGAGGCAATTCGCGCTCCGTCACTGATACTTAGAGAGCCTGAAAGTAAGCGAGGGATTTTGCTGGCCTGACCTGTTGCTGAACGAGGCAATTGTCAGGTGAGGGATATAGCTGCTGAGAGCAGCTGCCGAGAGAAACGGTGCTCCCTGAGATGACAGCCCACATAGGCCATGGCTGTAACATCATTTTCCCAACTGCTGCCTTTGAGTAGCATTTAAAAACAGCAGGCCTGGTATATAGGACATGGAGATCAAGGTTTGGCTGTGTCGCTTACCTAGACAGGAGCTACATCAGGAAGGTAATTCAGTGTCTTCACCATTGTATAAAA
Organism: Tyto alba; assembly: GCF_018691265.1. NCBI lineage: Eukaryota > Metazoa > Chordata > Aves > Strigiformes > Tytonidae > Tyto > Tyto alba. The sequence continues at coordinate 5,886,961 of NW_024881278.1, read as the reverse complement.
ATAACCCTAATGAGTTTTTGTGATTGCTTCCTTGGGATGAGATTTTTAGAAAATACTTAAAGATAAATTTAATGAAAACAGAAGCAGACCAAAGCTGAGTAGTTTAAAAAAAAAAAAAAAAATCACATTTAATTAGAGTTTGGCATTTGGAGGTTTATTATGAGTGGAAATTTTTATTTTAAACTTGCTCATATTTGTGGAAAGAAAAAGATGAATATGGATCTGCATTTCCCAGGGGCCCTCTCGGCCGCACTGGCTCACATCTCTGCATCCAGGCGTGAAGCTCTCAACCCCTGGGTTGCAATGATTTGGAGGGGAATGGGAAGGAGATCTGGTCTTATCTGAATATTGGTCATCAAGGACATAGTTATAGTTAGGAAAATGTGAATCAAAAGCTGCTACATTTATAATGTACTTTAACGGAGTGCAAAGCTCTTTTATCTGAAGCTCAATGTTCCTTTATTGGCTGCACACCCACACCTCCGGGGAGCCCGAGGAAGAGCCTCTGCTGGGCTCGGGCACTGCTTAGCTGGGAACTTGCCTGAGCAATCTCATCTCTCCAGATCGGAGACTTTTTCCTCCGAACCAGTGTCCCAGCATCCTGGTAGGTAACATTGTGTATTTGGAGTTAGGAGACTGGCATTACGGCCCCTCAAAATGAGACATCAACCAAATTTCTTCTTAACTGTTGTTGTCATATGCAGTGACCCAACACTGAGCAAAAATGAGTCCTGCAGTCGGTCCTGTCTGTGCAACTGTGTGTACAAAGCAAGCGGAAACATTTAACTACCTCTTTTGGACATGCAGTCAGATACTGTTTTATCTGCAAGCCAAGATATCAACATATACCAATTGGTCTGTGCTGTTGTAATAACGATGGTTTTAATTGTAGAGGCTGAAATGTAAACATATAGTGCATCCCCTATGTGTTTTTTCAGTTTAGCTTTTAGTTTGGGTTTACACTCTGTTTTAAAAGATTTCCTTGGCTATTCTTCAATTTGTCTTTGTGTGCTCTCCCTGGTAGCAAAAATATTTCTGACCAGGTCAGCGTTTCAGTGATGGAATAGATGTGATTTCTTACAGAACATGTCTGTACATACATATACATGTGCTTACATATATAAATTCAGTGATACATACAGAAATTCTGCCCCATCTGCAGATGGTTGTAATATGGGAAGCTTGTAAAGAATACAGGCGGTATGTCTATAGTCAGCAGAGCAGGCAGAGGGGGCAAAGAGCTGGCATTGCAACGTAGTGAAAGAATATGGAAGAATATATGGACATGCAGCTAACAAGAAGGGAAGGGAAGTGGCTGGAGGGTAAAGAGATATAATGGGTCCCAAATGTGGCAAGCACATATGCTGCCATACAGCAAATGCAAAGTGCCACCACTAGTGACAAGTATATTGCACCTAAGGAAAACAGCTGTGCAAAGTGCCCAAATCCACGTTCAGCCTCCTGACCCTGTGTCTCCCTGGTCTGATGTGGATTAAACTGGTCAGGTCTGAGAGCCTATCTGAGAATGCATTCCACACAAATAATGGCTCAGTAAATCTCTGAAGCACTTCTTGCACTGCTACCTATTTTGCATTTGCAGCCTTGCATTTGCAAGATTGTTTTATTTTATTTTACCTTATTTTATTTATTCTGCTGTGCTCAGTGTCACATGAACGCTTTGATTATCTGTCTAGATCATTGCATGGTTTAGTGCAGTTCTGTATTACAAACCTTCCCACATAACCCTATTATTTGTTAATAATTTTTCTATTTTCAAGAAACACCCTTTGACACCTGAGCTGGATCTCCTGTTCTTAGGCACAAGTATAATAAAGTCCCCTGTGAAGAGCATCCCTCTGACTGGTCCTATCTGCTCTGTATATATTTGAATGTATAAAATATTAATAAATTATTCCAAATGTTTAATCATATCCATTTGACTCTATGAGACTCCGTGTCTGTAGGCTTTCCTTGTTAACTGCCTCTGTGATATCTACATACTGCTGAGTTGTTGTTGATCTTGAGTTTTTAAAGCAAAATAAAACTGAGGTTTGCAGTTTGATTTGAATTAATCAGGTCTGATTAGACAGGAACAGATCAGGCTGTCCTGGAAATTCCTGAATCTCTCTAATACAATTGCATGTGCTATTCAAAAAGAAATAGTTCATATCTTAAGTAAGAGTGCTATTTATTTAACACTGTTTTTTTCAGAGTGCTAAATCTTATGGAGGGGGGCATTGTGATGATGTTAGGGTGTAGGAAAGAAAGCATTTTGTTTTATGGAAATATAGATATTTTAGAATGGAGTCACCTGGTGGTAGATCTCATAAATGTACATAAAGAGATGATTCCTGATATTACTAGCTTGGGGTTTTTTCTTTACATCAGACTGACTGTCCATCTAGAAGCTTTGATAGATGGAGTCATGAAAACAAAAGACTGTATTTAGTTTAATAAGCCAATTTAAAGAGAAAGGTTGGAATTATGTATGGCAGAGGACAATTATGCAAACTAAATGATTCTTCAATTAATAATGAGATCCATGAAAGGCAAAGGAGAAAGGATCCTCCTCTCAGAAGGAGAAAGCTTGTGGTTCCCTGTGCATCCTCGTGTGCGTAGCAGGGTGTGTGAGGGATGCAATGCAGAGGGGGCAGAGGGCAGCTCTGGTGTTAGCTTTCAACCAAAGCCTTTTAGGGGCTCTGCTGATGGCATCTTTTTGGTGGAAAGTCTCCAATGAAAATTCTGCATTCCTAAACAGGTTCACCTCCGACGGTCTCCATCTCACAGGGCCCTGTTAGAAAGCAGCGAGCAGCAAGAGGAATCGGGCTGCATAAGCACCTGCCAGGCCCTAAACTGTGAGTACGGTGCCGGGAGGGATTTGAATCACAACCCACCATTTACCTCTTCCTCTGCCTTTCCTCGCTCTCTGGTTTGCAGCCTGGAACACAGGCCGTGGAGAGGTACAAGCCTACCTGTAGAGCCATTGGTTTGGCCTTTTTCATGCAGCTTTTATCCTTCTTTTAAATCCCTGACTGTTGTGTGCCAGAGCAACAAGCCATATGTTAAAGATGTTAAAGAGCAAATACTTTGCAGACTGTACCAGCATGCAGAGTCAGAGGGGAAGCGAGCAGTAATGTTGGGAGAAGGGGGAAGAAGTGATTATCTGGTAGTGATTATTCGGGAGGGCAATAGTGGGAGGTGCTGTCAGTGACAGGGATTCACCATGGGATGCAAATCACTTAAGGCAAAGCCATTAGGATCAATTTAAAATACCAAAGAGGGAGGCTAAAGTGACAATAGCATATTTTAATTGAAATCACAAATATCGTTCTGCAAGATATGGTTTAAAAGACCAGACAGAGTTTACTCCATGTGAACAGAGGGAAAAGTTTTTTATTTTAAAAAATACCTTTTTTTGCAAAGATCAAAAAGGAGCAGAATGCTTTTTTAAAAAAATCTTAAATCCTGTTTATATATATTTTTCTATTTTAATGCTCTCTTTTCTCTTGATGGGCATATTATAAATGGAAATAACTACATTACTACTGCTTTTAATCTGATTTTAATAGGGCCTAGGGCTGAAGCATGGAATCAGCATGTGTCCCATTAAAAGAAAAATACAGTTATAGAGACAATAAATAGCATGTCCAGATAAACACGTTTATCTATGCATTAGTTTTATTTATTGAGCTAAGTAGCCTATGTACAGACACTGGAGGTTTTTTTAGACACTTTTCCAAAGCTGAAGTCCATATGATGGGATTGTTACTGTTTTTGGCAGCAGAAATGTGAACTTGGTAAAAGAGCCTGGCATGGAAAACCACTGAGTTCTGACATATGCCATTTGCTCCTAGCTCTTTGATTTCTACTCACAGAATCAGACATATGTTGGGCATTGACCTTGCTCTTTTAAATAAGCTTATTTTAGAAGACCTTTGCAGAATTCTGTCTGTTTGGCCTCGATGTAAGCTGTTAGGGAAATGTAGTACAAACACAGAAGTTGTATGTTTTGAATGCTAGAGATGTTAAGCTGAGGAGTAGTTGGTAAGATCTATACTTCTTCTGACTGCTTTCTGTGCAGTTAACAAGGAAGTGTCCTTAAAGAAAAGAAAAACTATTTATGCTACATTTGTATGAATATATTGATTGATTTATTTATTTTTAGCAGGAAATCCAGGACCAGACTTCTTTTCAGTCTGAAATACTCTGATTGGGCTCTCAGACACTCAGTGGAGTGAAAGCAAACATTATGAAAAGTAAGTGATTGTTTGGGATGTCCCAGGTCAGAAACCTCAGAGGGTCAGTGTCTTGTTATATTGTAGAATCAACGCCCCATAAATGTCTCCAAATACAGGTACTCAAATATGGGAGTAACTTTTCCAAAGCTTGGCCTCTTCCTTGTGGAACATCACACTTCACTCGGTGCATGTCAAGAAGAGCCATAACCTTCTGTGTGGAGATTTGCTTTCCATTTGTCATAGGGGAGCAGCTTGTATGAAAGTTCACAGTGAAAGTGCAGCAATCTTGCAAATGCCAACATGTATCACTATGCAATAAAACAAATCGCTGGGTCCCAACATGGCAAATTAGAGTGAGGGAATGAAAGTGCCTTTATGTGGTGGGTAGAAAAAAATGTCCTTCATTAAGCCTATGTCTGCTGAAGTCAATAGAAAGCTTCTATCAACTCCAGTAACAGCAAAAGCAGAAAGAAACTTGGAAGCACATTTATGATATGTGTCTGATGTTCTCCTATTGCTGGTAGACAAACTCCTGCACCCTTTACTTGGGCTTTGAGGTTTGGAGCCTGGAAAGTCAATCAGCTGGAGAACGTGTCCCTGGAAAGGGTTTCTGAATTTAGCCATATCTGAGTAAGTGGCAATAAAATTCTACACATAGGAAAACAGGTATCAAATTGCCAAAATAAATGTGAATTTGAATTCACGGTCGTATGTAGCTCTTCAGGACAAAACCTGGCTCCATATGCAGCAAGGAGAGGCATCTGAGCTCTGCCAGAACATTAATAATCATCTTCTATGGCTCGTGGGCGGCTCTGCATACTGGCTTCCTCTCAAAGAGCTTGGCTCAGTTGGCTTCACAAACACGCAGGAAGGGCATGAAGACCTGTCTTTGTTGACACTGGGTTAAGAGGCTGTGAGCATTTGACGTGGAACATTTCCTTGGCTAAAGAAGTTAGATTTTTTTACCTCACTCTGCAAACTTGTCTCCCAGATTCAGTGGCGGCACGGGGAAGCCCTCCTGTTACTATGAATAACTCATCTCCAGCATGAGTACGGGGCTCATAGTCTGACCCATAAAGGTTTTTGAGGAAATATGTGAGTGTCACACCATCATTGTCAGTGCTGGTGGCTGCTCTGTGTTCAATCAGTTGGACCTGTGCCATCAATCAGCAGGAAGGATGGCAGAGCTGCGGCCATCTCCTGTAAAGGGGGCCTCCCCAAAATTCCCTTAACTGTCACTCACAAGCTCATTTTTTCAGGAAAATGACTTTCATTTGTTGTGAATTCTTCATACAGAAAAGCTTCTTACAAAAACTAAATAATGTAACATATTCTGGGTTCTTGGCAGATAAAAACTGAAAGGGCTGTGGTGTTTGTGCAAGTGGAATGATAGTGACAAGCACCACATGAAGTCCCTGAAGATGGTGTCAGGGGGACTTGATCTCCCTTGAAATGGTGAAAGACTCTGATGTAATGGTGTTTTGTAAAACAATTTGAGCATAAATGCTACATTCTTTCCCATTAACAGCTGGCTTCCGTTGTACTGGGATGTTTTATTTTTTAGTATATATTTTGAGCACACTGAGAACAAAAATTTCCACTGTGATAGTGCTGCAGGAAGATTTAAAGGTTGTGGTGGGCTAAGAATTGAGATGCAAATCACACTTACACCCAACCTTCTGCCAAGGCCCAAATTTTTATAGATCAGGTTCTGCAGCCCTGATGAAGAATCAGTGATCTGCCTTTCCTGGGATTCACAAATCAGTTGTGGTCTAAGGTATTGTTTCCTACACTATAATTGTAACTTACCAGATGAAAGTTTGTCACTGAAGACATTCCCCTGATCTTCCATTATTTTTCCAGCTGCAGCGCCACTAAGGATCCTTTCACAGACAATGCAAGCACACACATCACAGCTCCCCACTCTGCAACATGCTTTTGCTGAATATAAACATACTGTATATATTGATCCTCTCCCCCTTGCTTTTTTTCTCTCTCAGTGTGCAGGTGGTAAAACACTGGCTGCCATGAACTTCATGTTAAAAAAAAGAAGAAAAAGCTGTGGTTTGGAGCCTGCTAGAGCTGCTAGATAGCAAACTGCAAGCTTGTAACGTTGTGACTGCTGAAATCACTACAAGGATAATAGGGCATGCATGCATTTGTGGATAATTCTGTTTGCTAATTGCTCATGAAATTTCAGGTAAGGAACATCCAATTCAATTTGTTATAATAGGTAATGGCCTGGGTTTTGCTTTTCAGGGTGGTTTTTTTTTTTTATTTTTATTTTTATTACTGTCATTACAAATACATGTCTCTCCGTGATTGGAAGAACACTTTACAAAAAGGCTGGGGCAGTGCTGCGTGGCAGCACAGGAAGTTTTTAGCCATGTACATGGCAGGCAGTAGCAGTACCTGTCACCCTGCCGCGCTGTACCCCGGGGCAGGGAGTGTTCCCAACTGTGAGAGGACAGGTCCCTCCAAATGCTTCTTCGTGCCTTTGCCATTCTGAAGCACAGCATGCCAGCAGGAGAGCCTGTGCAGAGGCACGCTGGGTTATGAAGCCCTGCTTGTTGGGCTTGGGCTTTCCTCTGTGTTGGTGGAGACGCTTCCCCTACCGAGGCGCCGTGCCTGCTCTTACCAGCCCTCAGTGCAGCATCTGCGACCAGCCCACAGCAGGTAACTGATTGCCAGACACAGAAGCATTAGAAGAGATGGATCCTGCCCTCTTCTCAAAATGGGATGCAAACCTGTTTTTATAAGGCACTGAATTTACCCGAATGATAGCAACCCTCTGTTCTTAACAGTTTTGAGCTAGTATCTTAAACCTAAAGGGGTAGCTTTGCTTCTCGATGCCCTGAACCACTGAAGCCGCCCAGGAGCCATGCTGATAACCCTTTTCCCTTCCAGCTATTTAGAGGGTTTGGGCTATGCAAAAATATGCTGAAAATTATCACCAGCAGCGATTGTAAGCTCAGAGCTGAGTCCTCTGCTCTGCACCTGCTTGCCATCCTGCAACTTCAACTAGTTCTACTACTTACTACCAATTAGCTACCAGCTAATCCTAACAGCTACCACTGTTGCAGCGTTTAAGAGTTACATACACATTAATGAGAATTAGCATTTGTTGACAGCCATGGTGGGAGTTGCCTGTCTATGCCATTTCAGGGGTCCCCGTTGCTGTAATGTTTGATTGCCTCCTTCGGTAATTATAATTGACACTGAGCAAGTTTTTCATAGGTCTCATTTGGCTGTGCAGAGCCGAAAGACATATTGAGCTCTGTCTGTGGTGAAGAGAGAAGAGGCCAATAATAATATATTTCCCCATAACAGTCCCTTCTTCTCTCCACCCCCCTCACACAGAAGCCACACGATGCAAAGAGACGGAGCCGGGGGCTCCGCTGCCACACGGAAGGCTGCCCTTGCTCAGGACAGGCTCTCGATTCACCCTCCCAGCAGAGCACTGGCCAGGCTGCTCAAAATCTCACTTTTCCGTGCTTCATTGTCCTACACGAAACGCTCTTCCACGGCTTTTTTAATATGTGAAGAACAATTTAGTCATTTTTAACTTAAAGTTAAATTGCCTTCTTCGTTTGGGAATATGAAGGTAGTTAAAATGCTACAGAAACTCAGCACACCAGCAGTAAATAACTCTAGTGGGTCTTTCAGTGCCTATTTAAAAAAGGGTGCATAATCAGAATTAAAGCAGTGGGTTTAAAAAGCGGGGAGAAATATAGGCCCCTTGTAACTCTTGAAGGGAATATGAGTACATGGCTGGAGCTTCTTTAGGAATACCAATTGCCTGTTTGGAAAAAGAGGTACTGGGGAATGCCCCGGCCTCCCTGGTCAGATCCCAAAGCCGCTCTGCAGAGAGACACGTGTTATACATCCAGCCCGCCAGGTCTGGCTCAGCTTTGCACTGAAAAGTGATCTTTTTCCATTTGCTACCGTGGAAAGGAAGCTGCTTTCACCCTTACCCTGAAGAAGATGAGCTATAGGAATATGCAAGGGGCTTTTTTTTATAGTTAGGGGGCCTGAAGGGGAAGCAGTGGTCATAAGCAGAGATTGGAAGTTGGCTTGTTAAGTAAATCTCAGGCTGTAGCTGGTTCTAATTTATTTTTTGTTTTATGTGCAGGAGACTAGGCCTTGCAGGCCTGGCTAATATCAAAGCCTGGGGTTTTGTAGATTTTTAATCAAGGTCCACTTTGGGGGGTTCTGCTTTCAGTGGTTGTGGATGTGTAGGGTTTTTTTTGTTGTGTTTTTCTTTTTTTCTTGCTGCAGTGTCTGGATTTCTTTAGTTAAACTTTTCCATTCTTCAGTCTTGAGCCAAGTGAGTGATTTCAAATTACCCAGCACTTTCCAGAGAGGGCTTTTTTGTTGTTTGGGGTTTTGGTTTGGTTTTTGGCTTTTTTTTTGAAGCGAACTTGCAGTCCAGTTTCTCTGAAAATCACAGATGGCATCTGCAATCCTATGCCATTGCCTCTCACTAATTTGGCATTCTTAGCACTGTCTAAATAGTTTATTGTTCATCAAATCTGTATGAAAGGAATTTTATATAAATTTTTGTTTGTTTTGTCCCTCTGCTGGCAGGAAAAGTAAATCCCAAAGTATTTCAGCAGGTGCTATTAATATGCAAATAATGGAGAGTACACTAGGTCTAATAGACCTCCCAACTACATGGGAGGTGTCGCTGTTGGAGCAAATTAGCTTTCTGTAATTTGCATGCTTTTTACAGCCTCCTGGGATTATATTTTAGATCAGAGACAATAAAAGCATATGCTGTTAGTTTAAAATGTAACTAATTTTAGACTTTGAAACCATTTTAACCCAACTTCTTAGTATTAAACTGTTATTTGCAAAGAAACTTTTTACAGAGCTTGTCATTTTCATGGCCTTTTTCTTCCCCCATTAACTGCTCCATCTCTCTTTTCAGTTTGAAAGTGAAAAAGGGAATCTTCCAGGTGGCTGCATCTTGAAAACCAGGTATTTCTCACAAAACCAAGTCCAGATTGTCCTAGCTTGGATCTGAATCTGCATTCGGGTCCTGATAGGGTCTAGATTGAGCTTTTTATGTCAAACTTCTTCCCCCCCCCCCCCCCCCCCCCCCCGCCTTTGGCATCTCTGTGAGATGGAAATCCATCCCACAAGAATGCTGTGGCCCCTGCTAAACATTCACACAGGGAGGAAGCTGCTTGTATCATCAAAAAATCTTCTTTGGTAACCCACCAAAGCAAAGAAACACCGAGCTCATGTGGCACAGATGCCCAGTGCACTTGCCTAGCCCACACCTAGAGATAGAGCCTATTGGAAAAGTCTATTCAAAAGAAATGGGAAAAAAACCCAAGGATTTCAGGGCAGGTTCAGTCTGTAGAGTCTAACATTATTGAACTGTACTGGCACATTATCAATGGCACTTTCAAATTGGTAATGACAGCAAAAATCATACTGTTGATATCCGTGGTTTGTGACAACTTGAATGATGGAGCAGCAGCTGTTGTGCCTGAGAATTTGTGTCTTTATTTCAGGTGCTGCTGTGATTCCTTCCTGCCTGAACTTGCCACACTACTCGAAGGGACTGGCCAGGTAGGTGCATGCAGGGCAGCCGCTTCTGCTCCTCTGTCCTTGGGTATTTGTTGAGCTGGTAGGAAGTGGTTCTCCTGACACCATCCCAACCTTGGCTGCCCCAATTCCTCCTGCCTTGAAGGACTGCAGCAAGAGGTTTGTTAGAGAAACAGCAGGTTTAGCTGATGCAGATATGCTTCAGCAGCAGACTGTAGTGGTGTCGGCTGAGGGAGTCCGTGAAAGGTAGGGAGGCAGTCATTTTATTTTGTCTTCCTGCCAGTTGTCCCATTGCCCGGAGTATGTGATTTGTGAGTTTCCTTTGGCACAGTTGCTCCATTGCTCATATATCTCTGTGCAGTGTTTCCAGGTCACTTGGTCTGCGGGGTGGTGTCCATCTTTTATTTCAAGAGGGATAGAGTTCAGGGCTAGGATCAGATGTGTGGAGGAGATGGCAGCCGGGTGGAGATCGAGTTAGCGTTGTCAAATTTATTTCTAGCATGGGAAAGGTGAGTGTTAGCAAGAGAGACGAAGTCTGCAAGATACCCTTTGAGACAAGGCCAAGGAAAAACTCTTGGGATGCAACTTTGGCCATACAGCAATGTGTGGTAAGACTATTCTGAATTTTTGGGGCCACAACTTTGCCATCAATGTTTTTATAAGTATATTTCATACACAAAATATATGGAAATACTTCATTTCCCAATTAAACAAATAAAGAAAAAACAGGGCTTGATTGATGCTTGACCTAATAGCATTGTGAGTTGTGATCTTAAAGAGCTGTGTTCAGACGTGACCAATGCACTGAACCTTGTGAAAGGGAAATCCCTTCCCAGCATGAACCCACTGGAGTTAGTGGAATTGCAGCTGATTGTCGTAAAGACAGAGAATTAAACTAGCCGGTTCATTCCCACTCCCAGAGGTGGCTGCACCACTCAGCCTTCCATGACACACATTATTTTCATTTTTCAACACTGGGATCCAGAGATGAAATGAGTGCTCTGTAAATGCTGGTCCTACCACACCAAGGTGGAGTTGCTCTGGAGCACGATACCGCGATGTCCCGTGTGCCCCCCGGGCGATCGAGCCTAGCGTCTTCACTGCCCAAACCTGAAGCAGGTTAAACTTTAAAATAACCGTTCATGAGGCTGCAAACCAGTGTGAAGGAAAAAAAAGTGCTGGAGATAACTTGTAATAATCTCATTGAAAATACTGGATGCTTTTTTTTGATTCTCTTCTCACCCTAAATGTCTTCTAACATTAATACCAGTGACCTCTCACTTTTCCTGCTTTTCATTACTGGGATGTGGCTTGCCTATTATAAGCCTATGCATTGGAGCTAGAAACATTTGCTTTATTTAATTAAAAAAAAAAAAAAAAAAAAAAGAAAAAGGAAAAAAAGGGCTATGATTACTCAGGTGTCAATAAAAAAAAAAAAAAAAAAAAAGAGATGTTGTGCCAGATGGCTGCATTTGTGAAGCAGAGTGTAGTCAGAAGGAAAGTGGAAGGAGACAAGGCAACTGTACATCAGAAGTGTGAAAACATAATCAAAATACCTTCATCCTTGTTTCACCAACACTGGATTAGGAGGCAACTGTGGTGAGATGCAAGCAAAGAAAAGCATGGGGGGATACTGTTTGGAAAACAAAAATGTCTTTAAGTAATGAACTGCTTGACTTCTTCCAGCAAAAGCTTAGACGTTTACAAAAATCGAGAGACTTTGTTATTAAATGGAAGGACTGTGAACCAGTAAGCCTCAGAGCACAGTATCTAGTGTCCCTGCAAAATGCCACGTGCAATAGAGTAAAATATTGATAGCAGGCTGTGTCACGGGCTTAGTTAGCATTATAGCAGGATACACTGCTGCCAATCATCTGTAAGTAACCGCTCTCTCCAGTGACACAGGCAGTCAACAGCTCCGTGCCATGGCTGCAGATGTCCAGGAAGAGTTTTCTAGCAATGTGCAGGAGATGGGTTATATCTTCTATCAGGCATATTCACGTCGTTGGCTCATTGCCTCGCCAGTGCCCACGCGGGTGACAGCCAGGGGCCCCTGTAGCGGTGGTCTGGGTTAGTGTCTACTCCGAGAGCTAAAAGCAGCAGGCTGGTAATAACAGCACTGGCTATTTTGTACCTCAAACCATTTGGACACAGCGCTCATCTCGCTGAGAAGCTTTAGTCAGCTTCTGATGCCAGGGCAGAGTACTGGCTGAGCCTGTAAAAGCTGAGACCTGGGCAGGCCCGCGGGCGGGTGATCCTTTACCCTTTTGTATGCTGAAGCAGATCCTGGGTGCTTTCAGCTTTGCTCCCATGCTGCAGCTTTTGGCTGTCACGTGGGAAAAGTTTTGAATAATTTGTTTGATCTGAGATCAGAAATCCAAATTTTATTTTTTTTTCCATGCTTAAGCTGGCTCTGCTCAAACCGCTTCTTAGCTCCACACTCCCTCCTCCTCTGCGGTCTCTCGGGAGAAAAGCAGAACACTGTCTTGGGCACCGAGGAGGTCACTGAAAGCTTGGCCTCTGGTGCCCTTGGTTATATCTCGCTTTACAAACTTTGTGGCACTTGGGTTCCATCACGAGAGTCGGAAGTCTTAGTGTTCTTAGATTGCAGTTTGATTAAGAACATCACAAGGAAAATCTGTGTTAATTTTCCCCAAAACCGTTTCCAGACACACAGCTTTCTCACCTCCAACTCCCAAAATGACTTCAACTTTTCACAGGTACTTTCTAGCAATGAGCTTCACCCAAATATACTGAAGGTAGGTTACATTAATAACAATAGGTATAGAGAATGTGGCAGGAACATGTATCTTCCACTGATTCTTGTTCTGTTACTACTAAAGCTTGAATGTGAAAGTTTCATTCTTTTATTTTTATAAAATCTGAATTTCTTTAATAACTTTGGATCAAAAGTTTATTTTCTACTCCAGGAAGGTGGGTTTTTTTGCTACAAACTGCATTGTCTTATTTGGGGAATATGTTCACAATTGCGAAAGAATTGCCTTTATTAACAAATCAAAAGCTTATGCTGTCAAAACTGAAATCGTTCTACCTTTTTATGTGCAAATTAAAGCTTCTGTCAAACTTTCAGCCATGGTGCATTTAATTTGTGGAGATATAAAAATATCTGCCTTAATATTAAAATATTCTACATGAGGAAGGAAATATTTTAAGTCATGCATTGCATTCAAGATTCTCAAAAAATCAGATTTGAAAGAAATAAAGTGGTGTTTTAACAGAATTTATTTTCCCCTACTTTTGCCAAAGTTCAATGCAGTTCTTAAAAGTGGGTTTAAGTTATACAGGTGTTTGAATATCTTGTTGGATCATGGCCTTTGGAAGTGAACCAAGCCAAATGTAAGTGTGTCCAGGGCATGGGAGCTACATCCCCTGTATTTTTCCTTATGAAAGGGTCACAAGATTATTTTTTTTTAATTAATGGCAAAGGTACTGAGAAACTTTTGAGTCTAGATGCATTAAACTTAGGCTAAAATGTAGAAAGCAACTGTTAGTTTCAGGGAAATAACTTGTGTTTTGCAAGGTCTTTGTAGAGGGGATGAAATTCTGATTATCTAAAGCTGGGCACCAGTTCTGTATTTAGGCTCCCAAAATAAAGAGCCGTCTGTCTACACCGCAGCGCCCGGGAGCTCGGCGTTTCTGGGCGCCGGGTGACGCGGGCCATGGTTCGGCAGCGGCCTTCGGCACGTGCTTCGCTTCAAGCACATGAATGAGGCCATTGATGAACCTTGACGTTTTGAACTGGGTGTTTTGTTAGATGCTTAAATATACATAAATCTTATTTTAAACTGCCAAATTTAGAAAGTATCTGGAGGGAAAACGGCCCTGAACCTGGCTATCGCTGTGGCGTGGGGTCGAGCCGCAAGGCTGCGAGTCACAACTGGCATTAGTACAGCAAGTTAATATGGACTAAAAGTGAACTCCTCTCATCTGAAAGCAGACTGGATTTGATCTTAAGACAGTCCACTCTCACCCTAAGCGTACGGCTGCTGGTTTCCTTCGCCTTTTTAATGGGGAAAACAGCACCTTGTCCTGTTGTTCGCCTGGTGGTGTTGGGAGAACAAGGAAAACCCTGGTCTCCGATCGCAGCATTGCAAACCGCCTGCAGAACCTCCTTCTTCAGCGTGGTCAGGGTCTTTAGCTGCTTTTTGGCTTATTTGCTTTTTTCTAGCATCCCTGCAGACCACTTCACGTTTAACTCCCAGCTCTCCTTCTGTGACCAGGGAGCTTTTACCATGGCTTTTGGAGAGGAGGGGTCCTATCAAGACAGGCTGTCTTTGCCCGTCGTTGTTTTCCAATCAGATATTCTAATATCTAGCCCTGTCTTTGGGGAGGTTTTAGTGGTGCTGAGTCCATTTTACCTCATTATTTCCAAGGCCTAAACCAGGGACATTTGCCCTTCTGCAGTGCTGAGAAGAGAATTAAGTGGCTGTACCTCGAGGAGCAGACTCATTCCCCGAAGTGGCGCGCTCCCGGCTCCCCGGGCAGTGCCTGCAAGTACCCTCCCAGAAAGGCCGCCCGGGCGGTGCATTAGCATGCGTCTGGCTGGGCTGGGGTGTGCCCATGAAATCACAGCACAGGTGCTGCCTTTCCAGCCACCTGGCCAGCTCCACCGCCGCAACGCTCAGGCGGAACAGTCCTTCCAGCTGTACCGGCACTGTCTTGACCACCCACTTCTCCTGTACAGAGGGTACAGGAAATACTTTATGAATTCCGTCAACCACCAGAAGTTCCTTTTGGGTGGTAAATTGTCATCTCCAGAGATCCAGAGCACCCACTCCTCTACTGCGTTTATGCCGGTGTTATTAGCAATGCATAATTCTAGCATCCTAGTTTTTAAATCGTTTAGTTCTTCTGGGCCATCTCTGTAAAGGGAGTTTCTACAGGCTGAATGTGGAATGTATTCAATTTGAAGGTGTTTATTACTGGTATTAGGCCGTTAGCCATAATTAATGGCAAGACAGCTCTTGAGTCTGTGGGCTGTCCCAGGTTTTGCCCACATTCTCTTTTCATATCCACTCCCCCGCATGAATTACATGAGCTTCATATTCTGCCTCTCACCATTAGAAACCAACAAAGTGGTTTGTGTTGGGATCTCCTATTTCAGGCCATAAACATATGATCCAGCCACCCCATAAAGTACATTCCTCCAGCTTACTGCTTTCCACGAGCACACCGCGGAGGCTGGGCCTGCTCCCTCCAGCTAGTGAAATTCCTACCCAGCACAGCTGTAGGGCACAACGCGAATTACTCAAGCACCGAAGCGTCACCCAAACCGCTGAGCTGTGCCTCCGTGCTGCAGTCACGACTTCCTTGGTTTCTGCCAGCAGCCTGTAAAACAGTGGAGACTGTGCTGTCCCCACGACCTGCTTCCGTGCGAGGATTCAGGGAAAAAGGTCTGCAGACCCCGCGGTTCGCTGCCGGGAGGGCTGGTGGGAGGCAAAGGCGCAGAGATGAGTGCGCCGCTGAGCCGGGCACCTCCCTACTGACTTCTCCCCAGTCAGTGGTGCTCTAGCCTCGTGCTCTTGATACTTTAATTGGCCTGTGTGCAAGCTGGACATCTCTCTCTTTATTATTGTTGTTATTATGCAATCAGACGCTACTTAAAGAATGTGCTGGGGATGCACTATTTATACAGAAACTACGTACACCGAAATCCATTTTCTCCATGGTGATTGCAGATAATGTGGTAAGCTCTGCTTTGATTCATTAGTATAGCAAGAGATATTCAGAATTATTTGGTATAATTCACAGCACTTCAGAATGCATATATTTTCATAATACTCTAAATCTACTGCTTGTGCTACTAACTCAAGCATGTGATGACTGGTTTGCCATAGCACTATCATCTTAAAATAGTGGTAGTGCCATTTTTTCATTGTAACTGGCCCGCCTGGGAGCTCATTTAGCACAGTAGTTGTAGTGGGCAGCCACTCTGCAGTGACGTGGCTGTTTGCAAACCTGCTTCCGTGCTCACCGAGGATCGCCGATGCCTCCGGCCCCACAGCAGAGCCCGACGTCACGGAGGCCTGGGTGAAAGCTGTGGGAACCCTCCGGAACAGAGGGGCCTTCTTCCCTGCCCCCAAGCTGAGAACATGTTTTCTAAAGCGACATTCAGAAAAAAAATAAATAAATCTTTAAGTAATTCTGTTTCTTGGGTTGAAAAAAAGAACCACTATGTTAATTTTAGCTCATTTTACTTAGGAGAAGGTTATTTTGTAATAGTTCTTTGGATAACATTTTGTGTCACGTCTACTCTGTTATTTTTCTGGCAAGGTGAGTAAGCAAACTCTTAGGATTAGCGATGAATCACCAATATCTCTCCTCCCATTACACATTCATTCCTTTCTTGCCTTATCAGGACCATCCTTCTGGCTGCACTGACCTGGGCATGACTTCAGCTAATCCAGTGCTGGATGAGCCTCGAGAGACTTGCCACTTACATTCACACAAGCAGCCAGCACCATCCTGTAAAAAAATCTCTGCGTTTAAACACTACTTTTAAGATAGTCTCAAGAACTCTTTCTAGCCAATGGTAACCTTTGGCAACAGGAAATCCTTACGATTGCGCAGTGAGGGTTCTATTTTTTTTTTTTTCTAAAAAGCCAGAGTGCAGTTTCTGACAGGCATTTAAAATTTTTTCACCCAACCATCATGAGCATATAGGTCTCACCACCACCACCCGCACAGCGAAGCTTGCCCAAGGCACCTTTTGGAGGCAGGACTTAAAAATATCACTGCTTAAGTGATTAAACTTAGCCTTACACACCTGAGACCATCGTGTGGCTTGTTTTTTCCTTCTTTTTGCCCTCCCTGCCGCTGTGCTCTGAGCACTCATCTCTCTCTGACTTTATTGGGCACAGTAGTGTATTCGCACACCTCTGGAAATCAGTAGCATAATTTAAATGTCTAACTTTAGTTGCTTGGTGACGAGGGTTTTTCTTTTAGTATCACAGATTAAAATGTTCAGATTGTTATCTGAAAATCTTTATTTAGCCCTGCTGAGTCTCTTTGGCCCATACCTGGCAAATGGGAATGTGATCGGACAGCCTTTTCCCTCAGTTTTCAGCTGCTTCTGCCTCTAAACCTGAGGTTACACATGTAAGTGATTTACCCAATTCAATTCCCTCTAATCAGTTATATATTTTTTAAATAATTGTCTGAAAAATTTCACAGCAATTATCAGAGAGAATCATTTAACAATGAGCAGCTGCTTTCCTTGCTGAGATTCCTGTATGTATATATTTGCTTCTCTGTCTAAACATCTGAAATGTTTGGAAAAAACCCTTAAACATGGCCAATGACCACATTTAATGCACAAGATTTCGCACCTCTGGGCTCTGTATTTATAGCTCTGTCATGTTCCTTTCTTGTCCTGACCTGAAGAAGAGAATTTTTTTTCTTAGTTGATGAAAAGGTTGTCTGTCACGGTGTGATTATTGCAGCACAAAATATTGCCTAAAACTTGACCCTGAACAAATTTTGTACAAGGACAGTTTACCCCAGAATTCTGAAGGAGATGAAAACCTCCTCATTCTCACCAAAGGAATGAGCTTGTTTGGGTATATAAAACTGGGGTGATTCTGAAAATCCCTCACGGGGCCTCAATTTTAAATGCACTCTGATCTCGGCGGAACCCATTTTTTCTCCGAGCGTTACTCCCCTGAACTCAGTCTCAGTCACGTTAGCATGGCTGTTCATTGACGCGCACTTCAGAAATTTAATACATGCATGTATTAATCATTGTCCGGCTTGAATAAAATCAAAGGTACTTTTAGCCTTATCAAATGCTGCCGTTCTAAAACCCGGTCCAGAACGTCGGCGCTGGGAGAAGGGGCTGGTACCGCTGGCGGTGGGCACCGCACTAGCTCCCCGCCCAGCAGAGCACTCGCCGCCCCTTCCCCACCAGGCGATGCCGGTTCTTGCCGGCTGCAGCGCTGCCCCCCCCCCCCCCCCCCCCCCCCCCCGTGCAGCCGACAGTAGTGCAGAAAACTTGGGCCGGGCGTTCAGCTTCAGCAGTTTGAGGAGAGGAGGGGAACAGCATGACACAGCCAGAGCTTTTAAATAGTATCTGTTCTTTTATTTAAGAAGCCAATGAGTACAAAAAGTGAATAAACATTTACAGTGCTCTTTTCACCAGTGCTGAATAGATCACAGCACGATCTGTACCTCCTCTACTTGTCTTTCCAAAAGTTTGACGGCCTTATTCTTTTCTATTTCATCTGGACTCTTACTGCCCTTAATATAATGGTATTTGTGTTCAATGACTGTTGCTGACCAAAAGTGGGAATAATTTCTAATGTATTAGTACCTTGACAAATTTCACATCCCTCTCCGTTCATTGTCCATGAACAGACTGGGATTTTTTTTTTATTTTTATTTTTTTTTCCATTAGGCATAATTAATCTCAAAATCATTTGTGGAGGGCGGATAATTTTTCCCTCCCTACGTAGCTAGTTCAAAGGTAACACACAGGATTTCTGCTGTAGACAAAAGGCGTGCTGTGCACATATGCTGGTTCGTGGCACTGCTTCTTTCCCTCATTGAATGAATGTGACTTATTGAAAGTTTCTTCATGTAAGAAAAATTACCTGCTAGTTGTCTGTGTTACTTGTTCAGAATTTCTTTCTGCAAATATTCTTAAGTGTTCTGGTTCACTCACCGTATCAAACATTGTACTTATTATATCACCATCTATTAAAACAGCTATTAGAATAGAAATAGAAAGTGAACCCCTGGTTGCCTTAAATGCACAGGTAATATTTCTTACGGAAGCGGTAGGATTTTTATATTTTTTTTTTTAAATACAGAATTCTCAATTAAGGTCTTAATTATAAAATATTTACTTATTCTGCTGAGCACTTGGTCAGCCGATGCTCTTAGGTCCTTTAGGAGTAGTTACCTGCGTAACTGGTCACCATTGTAAACAGGAACCATCACTCTGGTACCTACTTAAGAGCTGTAATAAAAAAACTGAACCTAAATAAATCCTGTCCAAGGCCCTTTAAAGTCGAGTATATGAGGCACCTATATACAACTGGCCGAAGGAGAGGACTGGCAAACCAGCCCCAATGGTTTATTTTGCAGTGAGACACAAAGCCAAAAGGCGTCTGTGTTCTCATGCTAATGAAGCCCAAGGTGACAGAAAGTTGGCAGAGCATGGTCCCGTGCAGTTACAGGCCAGGATGCAGGAAGGCCAGGGCATTCCATTTAAGTATCATTGAAGACAAACCTGCAGCCTAGCCTGGTCCTAAAACTTCATCTAAAATTAATCCAGAGCCAAATGCCCTCTTCATAGTCCAGCTCTTCGTGACAAAGGCTTTTTTCAAAGTGATAATTAATTTAAAAATCCGGTGTCCTGACCCTAAATCATTTGCTTGCTTTCCAGAAATATTTTGGAGATGCTAAAAGTCTCCAAAACATTCACAGGGAGCTTCCAAGCTGAACTAGCAGTACAAGGTAGCATTTACATAGAGTAGATGGCTTTTAGAGCATGTGTGCTGTACATCATTAGCATAGTCTTCAAACTTTATTAATGCTGGAGTACAGTGCTTCAGGGAGGGGGAAAAAAAAAAAAGGCAAAAGAAAAAATCAGATCAACGAAAGGCTTGCTTTGGCTCATTTACCCAGTTAGCTTTGCATTAACATTCCCACAACAGGATTTACATAAAATTTTTCATGCCAAGCACAAGTATCCTCTGAATCCTGAAGCTATCCTGTTAGTTGATTCAACAGAAAGAAGAGGTGCCGCAAAGTAATGTCAAGTCTGTATTCATACCAGGCCAGCAAGAGGAAGAAGTCAATTTTAGTATTACCTTGTCAGCAAAAAGTAACCACTTTTTTCACACGGTCTTTTTAAAGCCCAGCTCCTGTGTTCCAGCCTCAGGCCCCCTGGGCGTAACCGCACCAGCCTTCCCGCATGGACGTGCCTCTGGGTGCCGTGAACCACGGCGTGGGGATGCGCGTTGTCACGGGCGCGATGCCGCCGTCACGGGGCAGCGGGCTCACCGACAGCCGTGCGCACACCAGCCTCCTCCGGGGGAAAAAACAAATAGCAAATACAAACCCCTGCCTCTGCCAGACCAAGGAGCTTACCTTCAGCTGTTCTTTGCCACTTCTCTCTGAACAAGTATTCAGTTCTGCCGTTTAACAGAAAATGTTTGAAATACAACATTTTCAGGTGAGGGGAGAGAGAACTTTGAAGTTCCTTAAAGTTACTATGAAATCAATACATAAATAAATACTGGGTGTGGTATTCAGTTACCTTCCCTTCATTTTTTCCCCCAGAAAGCAGTTTCCAGATGGATTTTCCCCAAGATGTTAATATTGTGCTGGTTTTAACGCTGATTGAAGCAAGGTAGCAAGTGGTTATTACAGGGCTGACATGCCTGTTCTGCCAAGAAACAGCATGAGCTTTCAATTCAGAAAACAAGGTGAACTTTGTTGTTTAATCAATCTGCTTTTCCCTGCCTTGGCCAGGTATGCATGTTCATGCTCACGACGGGGATGACTGTTAATTTATGATGAGGTTATTTGTATTTTTCTTAATCAAGGCCTAGTTTAGTAAGGGCAAAAACAACGTTCAACCCCAAGACTTTTTTTTTTTTTTTTTTAAATCCTGGGAAAAAAGTTCTTCTTTACAAGAACTAGTCTGCTGGCACTGTCCCCACCAAGTCTTCCTTTTTCCCTCTGAGTGCCTTGTGAAGATGGGCCAGCAGCTCACAGCTCACTGCCTCGCCCAGCCATTAACCAGGAGCTCGCTGCTTATGGACTCCCTGACTGAGGCTCTGCTGCTGAAACAGGAGCGGTTTGGGGCCATTTTGAGGGCTTCTTAAGGTAGTAAAGTCAGCCATATGACTCTTGTCTCAGCGTCCTGACTTAAACCCTAGCTGAAAAGGAAATCATTCTTTCACCTACCGTCTTCTCCGCGTCCTTTGTCTTTGCTTTCCAGCAGCATGACTAGGTATAAAATGGCAGGGCGGCTCAGGGCTGTTTCCTTCTCCCCACCTGCAGCCATGCAGTGTGCTTTACAGTAATCTGTCCCTGCAAGAGCAAAAAAATCAGAGTGATCACTTACTTACCCTTTAACAGATGGTTTGCTCTTTTGAGAGCCTCTCTTGGATATACGGAGTAGGCAGTTTGTCTGTTCACAGAGCTGATGTTCCTGATCATGAAACAAGAAGCTGAAGCATTTTAGCTGGAGCCAGACAAGGGCAATGTTCCCATTTTCGGCTTCTCTGAGTACATTTGCAAACGAGAAGCAGGCTTCAAATGTTCCTCTTCAGCATGAATTCCTGTTCCATCTTCTTCATTACCTGACCTAGTCCATCAGGTCAGAGGCAGGAATACAGGGCCTTGTCAGTATAATGTGCTGCAGAACCAGCGCTGAAAATGGGATTTAAATGGTGGTAATAGGGAATATGTTAATTCAGTTGGATTTTGCCTGAGAAGTAATGTGTAAATTAAAGCGTTACTCAGAAAGGTGTGCACAGTGCTTAAAAATAAAACTTTAATGCTCAGGGGCCAAACATTTCCGTATTCTACTTCAAATGCTTAATTTGTCTCATTTTCACCTGGTATTATTTCTTTAAAACCAAGGCCTGTTCAGTGAAAATGATGCTGTTAGGATGCGTGTGCTTGTACTTGTGTGCATGTATGGGCCTGTGATTATTCCTGTCATCGCTAAAGCAGGCAATATGGATATTGTTTGCAAACCTGAGTTACTATTTGGGCAAAGCATTCATTTTTAGGAATGTGAAAACTGCTCAGCAGCCTTAAGGAAAAAATTTCCATAGGTTTTCCTTTTCGTATTTTCCAGTTTTATGCTCCTGAGTTACAGGCCCGTGTTGAAAAACATCTTTCAGTGTCAGAACTTGTAAAGAGAGAACTGGTAGAAAGCTCGGTCTCACAGAGCAGCTGTTTAGGACTATCAGCTGATACGGGAATAAATACAAACCACTCGTATTCGCTGATACCAAAGGATCCCTACCCTTCTGAATTGCTTTCTGTTTTCCAGTTCTTGCCACTGAAGCGCCATGGCAGCCTCAGCTATCCTCACATAGTGAAGCCTGAGAAAACAGTTCTGAAGGGCCAGAAATGTAGGTGTTATTATGAGCGATCTTAGGCGTACAGGATGTGAGGCTGCGGGAACCGTACGCTGAATCTCTGATGATAAGTATGGTGATAACTGGTAAGACTGTGCTGAACTACTGTGAAACAATTCAGGTAGTCAGCAAACAGGGCTAATTGCTAGTTTGGGGGATATTATGGGTAATTTACTGCCCACTGAGGGCTTCTACCTAAAAATAAGCTTTTTTTTTTTTTTTTTTTTTTTTTTTTCCTTTGGACAGGACTTGCATGTTAATGTAGAATTCCTGATGCAATTATATGTGAAGAGGACATTCGGATGCACTTCCATAAATGCCCTTCTGCTTCTCAATTACATTAACTGTCTTCATAGATCCTTTGACAGAAACCATATTCTTCACGTCTTTTTCAAAACAGCAACTAGGCAATAAGCTAGGCTTTGCTGTTATCCAGGATGTCTTGATCAAAGGTCTGAGCGCAATACAATAAACACAAGAAAAGAAACTACTGGTGGTTTCCAGTACAAACTAACGGGGAAGTGACAAGTGAGCAGATACTGACAATTCAGCCCTGAAACCAAATGCTCGTGTGCAAAACTCCACCTCTGAGAAGGAAGAATAAATAGCCACAAAATGTTTTGGCTATAATTACTTCGTTTAAGAAACAAAAAAAATAAAAATAAAAAAAAGTGCTGAATTCAGTTTGCTAAAGTCAAGACATTAATATTTTTGGCATGTAAAGATGCAAACCAAATGTTTAAATGAAATGCCATCCCCTGGGTTCACATTTGCCCACTGAACTACGGTACAAACCCTCCACAGACCTTCATACAATACGCATTTTTCAGTTCATTGAAGAAGGCCCCTGCTGCTTCTCAAGGAAAACTAACTTGCAGAAGCAAAATAAATACTGGCGTCGCAGTGTAACAGCGGAGCCTCGCAAGCACAGATGTGTAGCATTGTCGGCTTTTAAATCAGATAAGGCGTATTCAGACATAATCACTCCAGTGTCTGGGACACGTTGCACGCTGCAGAGCTGCCCAAGTATGGCCTGACAGACACATACAGTGTGTGCTCAGGCTAAACGGCAACAAGCTGACAGTATTTCATAACAGCCCTGTTATGTCTAGATAGGCAAATGTTTGTGTAATTTAGCTCTGACTTTGAAATAGCTTAAGAAATCGGGAGACAAATGGAGCCTTGTGACTAGTTGTCAGTGATGCCGTACCTGCCGGCTGGCGATACCGCCCGAAGCGGCGGCCTCGGGGTGCCGGGACCGCGCTGCGCTGCGGGCGGCACCGCCACAGGGCTGCCCCCACCCCACCCCACCCAGCCCACGCGTGGGGCTGCTGCAGGGCTGCTCCTGCGCAGACAAACAAACACAAGCTAAAAAACCCCCGTACATGTATACAGACGGACGACCGCACGTTCAGCCCCGGGCCCCGGGCCTCGCCCAAGGATGGCACGCGAGGGGTTACCAGTGGCTGCTTTTCGACAAGATACCTCTAAAAAAGCGAAGAGGGTGCATTTAACCCGACAGAAATATGGCTCGCTGGTTCTGTGGTAGTCCTATTAAGACATACAAAGTATCTCAGCAAGGGAAAATTTAACTTACATACAACACATGATTTTAAGTAAAGAAATATTGATGGGGCGGGGGGAACAAGTATTTTTTTAGCTCTAATTTATGGCTGAGCAGCTTCATTTTAGTTACTTCATGGGAATATTTTAAACCAAGCCTGCATAATATTAAAATAAGTTAAAATGTATGTAAAATTTATGAGAGCATGTCAGGTGCAATGCTTGATAAAGTAAGTTTAATGCTTCAGAATTTTTTTCTTCAGGCAGAGAAAGCTGAATCCTGCAATTCTAGGTTACAGTATAATTTTAGAAACTCTTTTCCATTATACCATTCTTTTATTAATGAGATCCAACCCAATTTAACGAAAAGAGGTAAATTCCTAAAGAGTTTGTGGAAAGTCCTCAGCAGGTTGGAAGCTGGGAGCGTGCGATAAAAGAGGATATTTTCCTACTGTTCATACAATATATCCAATTTTATAAAAACACAGAGGAAATCAATTTACAACAAACTGTACGAGCGCACCACGCCAGTGTGGTTTTTTCTTCTGGAAATGCTGCCTCACTCTGTGAACAAACAAAAGCTTTGGCAGTTGACAGGGGCTGTACATCACGTTGAAAACTCTTCATTTACCGGGCGGGTGTGTCGTGTTGTTTCATTGTGTGGCACTCCCAATTATCGTGACAGAGCTAAGTGACAAAGTACTGTCACCCCGCTGAAATTCAGGGCAGGTCCTTTCCATTTCCCTGCCTGGTCGCGGGAACATCGCTGCCCCGGTACCAAGGAGCGGCAGGAGCAGCAAACAGGGGGAACGTCTGCATACTGCTCTAGTGTATTAAAAATTCAGCTCCTCGGCAATATTAAATCTGAATTTACTTCCATCAAACAGAAACTTAGCATATCTCATTCTTCCATTATAAAATATTGACATCAGAAATAGTGAATCCTGAAATGAAGATTATAGATGAAAACTATGTGCTTGGTAATTATCATTTTTTTTCTTTGTTATTATTCCTTTCCTCTGAGGATTGCACAGGCTGTTGCAAACAGTAATGAAGTTAGCATGCACTGCCAATGTAAAGTATGCTGCAAAGTTATTCTTTCCCTCATTATAGATGAGGGAAGCGAGACAGCGGGAGGAGGGTGATTCCCCCAGCCAAACTCGTGCACAAGTGGGACAGCCCTCCCTCTCAAGGCTTAATCATCCTCCCCAGCGATGAGACCCTCGGTGCCATCTTGTTTCTGTCTTCTTCTGGTCTGCTAGTTCCCTAGGGGTTTTTTAGGTCAGAGTTATTAATATCAATGACAGTTTTTGTCACAAACTAAACAGCCAGGTTCACAAATGCTTTAATTCCTGACAAATCCACTGCCCTGTCTTGCAACACACTCGAATGACCACAGCACTTAAAAAATTGTTGCGGGCGTGGAAACGCCCGACTGTTCATTTCATGAGCCCGACGGACATTTCATGTCCATCCCCTCCAGCCCCTTCTTGAGGCTTGACACCGAAAACAGGAACAGATCGATGGGTTGGGCAACCTGCACTAGACTGACCTTTTGGGTTCCTACGCGTGGAGACAGCGCGTAGCTCGGGCTGGCTTCCCAGCAGAAGAGCCATCTCGTCAGCCCCCCGAAATTCAAACTTGGCCAATGAAGTTGCTCCTGGCTGGCGTCTCTCTTAGGCAGTTACTCGGCGAGGTATCACGCAGCAGGACAGCTTCGTTTGCAGGTGCTCGCTGAACTTTACCTCCTCATGCTCTTGAACCCTGCCCCGTCACCTATGGCTGGTTTTGAGGAGTCTAATATATACAGTGTGTGACACCTGATACCATATCTGTCTCAAATGCTTCTTACAAAAATCAATCTAAATCAATAAATTGTCCACCCTCCTCATACAGTATTTGCAGAGGTTCAAAGACAGGACCAATTACTCTTAAGGTTGAATTGTCAGGTGTCAGATGAGACTATAGAAGTTGAAGCATTATATTTAGGAACAGATTTATTCAGAGGACCTGAAGAATTTGCTTTGCTACCAACAGGTCTATAACCAGAGCTTCTATAGTACGTTCTGGTAGAAACCGGTACCTTGCAAAATGATAGGGGTTGTGTTGCTTGGCTTTTTTATTTGCTTTTTGCACAACTCGGATCATAGAGCTGCCTGATAAAAGTAGGTGAACTAACACCCAAGCTCACTGAAGTCATGGCAGTAAAGCTCCTGACCTCGGTGGGCTTTTGGTCCCGACTCTTCTTGCCAAGCACATTGCCTTTTTGTTACCTGATTTTCTAGGTACGGCTGTAAATTCCCCAGGCTTCATTTGTGTGTAATGTATAGAATACATCTTTATCATGTATCCGGTCTCTTGGGTTCGGGTCCAAAAATGAGACCTGGGCCAGTCTCACAGGTGTAAAGATTACAGGTGAACGTTCCTGTCCCTGCCAAAACCACAGCACACAAATACAGCGGCTTGTTATAATCACACAAGACGTTCCCGAGTTTAACGGTTCTCATCCCAGAATACCAAACCCCCTCTCTTAGCACTCCTGACAAATCAATATGCATTATTATTACATGCTCAGATACTACCACGATAGATATCAGATTTCTGCTCATGCCAAAATTTCAGCTAGCTGTTCCCTCGAGTATTTATGCTTGTGTACTGTATATAACGACAGCCCATTCAAAATGCTCACAGCTCCTAGGAATGAAATGCACATAATTTAGGAATAGCTGCCTGGCTATTCAGGCATCATGCTGTGTCAAGGGAAAATTAAATCTCTGACTCCCCCCCTCTTTTAAAACAAACCTGTAGTTTGCATCATATTTGGGGGAGCTGCATGGAAGTTTCATAAAGAGAAAGTGAGCATGGCTCTTTTTCCGGTTTAATGGTAGTGCCTCCCCAGTAATGTTCCAAAATGATACAGCAGTTTAAAAAAATGGTCTCAGCATGCATGCATTGTAGCACATTAAGAAACCAGGATTTTCTAGGCACTGCACAGCATTAATTACACTGAGCATGCTGCAAATTTAAATTAAATGATATGCCGTGTTCTGTTGTAAATATCAAAATGGATTGCAAGTTACAGCCCCATATTTGCTTCTGATTGGCATTTGTGCACTGAACGGGATCAGAAAATCTCAATGATATAGCCTTTTATTTTGTTTTAGGAGCACCTGATGCAAATGCACTTTTTGTTTTCAGGAGTATCTAACACCACAGTCACAGGCCTAAAAAACCCCCCTCCCACACTAATAAAACTAAAAGAGCAAAAAAAGCCCTCCTCGCCTCGGTTCCCCCTCCTAACAAAACGGAACAAAAATATGTCTCTCTCCCCCACCAAGTATTTACAATCTGGGGAGTGGAGGGGGCCAAGAGGAGAATGGGGGCTACATGGGACTGAAGTAGGTCAGCGTGAAGGAAGTGGACCTGATTTTGTCATGGGGGGCCGAGCACCCAGGATCCTGTGTACGCAAATGCTGCTGCAGGTGGGCGTGGGGTCATCTCGGCAGAGCAGGGCTGCTGTGGCAGCCGGGCCGAGAGCAGGCAGGGAGTGAGGGGTGAGCTGGGCTTGGGACAGACTCGTCTCTGTGCCGAGGGAAGCTGGTGATTCCATGAGAAAAAAGACAATGGCTGGAAAGCACATAAGCAATAAACAGCAGGTCTGTTAGTATTTGTAATCTTTTTTCTTGGCCTAGGTATTTTATGTTCCCTGGTGATTTTATAATATCAGCTTGAAGTGTCAAGATCTCACCAGCCTCTGCCCTTAAACAACTGGATGAGGTGTATTTTAGCCTGTATTTCTGTGTGATTAAATACTAAACAAATAGTTTAAACTCTGCACATCAGAGAAAGGATGGCATTTAGTTAATTGTATAGAGAAGGCATTTAAAAAAAAATATATCTATATTTTCAGGGCTTTTGTCTTTGTGAAATGATTAGCACTGAGCTGAGAAGGACGAGTGAATGCCAGTCTGGATTGGCACAAAGACATGAGGCATACAGCAGGCACATGATAAAAGTGTGGGCAGGGACATACAAAGACACCAACATGTCTTCAAACTCAGGATCACCACGATCTTTCCAAATTATCTTGCCTTTTCTGTGTCTTTTGCTTTTAGGATTTAACTCCAGTCTTCCTGGTCCATTATGCAGCAGCCCTCTGTGTATGAGAAGTACAACTACCAAACAAAAATGCCAAAAAGGAAAAAAAAAAAAAAAAAAAACAAGGATGGCCTGATCTACCCCAGAACAACGAATGGACATTAAAACCGAGCTCAGGATACCTCAACCTTGTAAAACTTCTTTCTTGGATCTTCTGAAGAAGAAATTCCTCTCGGCTCTCCTCAGTCTGAAATACGCTTCGCTGGCTCAGGTTGTGGATAGGATTCCGATGAGATGGTCTAGTAAAGTCAGGCTGTCCAGTGGGGCCTGCTGGGGAGCGGATAAAACTGCATTTGTCCCAGACCTTTCCACAAGCATTTACTGCACCTCTTCAGTGTCTCATTTGGGCACGATGCTGGCTGGGTGTTCAGCAAGTGGCTGGCGACACCGGTATGACTGGAAGATGTTTGTTCATTCTTTCTTACATCTGCCAGCAACGCCCCACTGCCACCAAGGGGGCAGATTCAGCTTCTAGAGACGTGCCTTTCCCTGGGAGCTGCAAGGGTACACGGACGGGTGGCTAACTTCCTCCTGAGTCCAGAATGAATTAATGTAATGGTCAGCCAGGTGAGATGGGCACCACGAAATAACCCCGTTCCGTGAGTAGCATAGGCCTGACAGAAATAGGTGGGAGAGCAACTGGCCTCCAGCTCTCTCACCATCTTCCAGCACTTGCAAAAAAAAAAAAATAAAAAGCAAGGCAAAGATGGGCAAAGATGATAGTTTATGTGCAGCTCAGGAAACTCTCGGAAATGAATGTGTCTGTGATTTAATAACACATCTACACAAAACGACACTTCTCCTAATATTCACCCAGAGAAAGAAGGCAGAGCAGTGTGGGGCCATAACCAGCACACAATGCACTACTACTGCAACAACGAACAGCTAAACTACCAGGTATTTATTTTTCAGTATGCACAATTGTTGGAGGAGAATGAAAATTATTCTTTGACACTGACGGAGACATAGAAAGCCCTGTGCTTCCCCTAGCTCCTGTGGTCCTGACAAGAAACAACTCACAAATTCTAATAAATAGAAAATAGAAATAAATACTCTAACTATATGGCATAGGGTTTTGAATGGCTTTCTGAATCAGAAAGTGCTGCTCGTACGTCTTCGTTATTTCTACACTCTGTAATGCTGGCTCTCCAAAAGTCAGAGACAAAGTGAGATAGATACTACAAGGATCACAGACACTACACTGGGAAACCAAGTATCAATGGTACGTCCAGATTTATGGTAGGTGATGGCAGTAAAGTGAAAGCAAAACTGTTTGCACAGTCTGTATTGTTGCCCATTACTGTGTATTTGCCCTTTTTTCTTGCTTAGCTACAGCTGAAAGAATGGAAAATTGTACCTTATATACAGTATTAGGAGACACGTTTTGATCGTAAGGTCAATCAGACTAGTTTACCCGCTTGAGGTCTTTATGGCACAATCACTCAGTGTCTTTAAGGAAAGGTTAGATACATTTATGGGAAAGGTATTTTGCAGAAGCCTTCCTGTTTCATAGAGGTCTTGGACAAAATGACCCAGGAGGCCCCTTCCAAGTCTATCAAATGTGGTTCCTTGATTGATGCTGTTTCCCCCCCAAGTCTTTTCAAAACACAAAGCACTGTTATAAAATTTAATATGATACACTATATAACTTTAACACAATGCCATTTCCTTATAGGAAATGGTTAGCTGGTAGCACAGGAGCCTTGCGCAAAAGGAAGAAAATAAGAAAAAAGAAATTGTAGTGCAGTTTCTCTGCCAAGGGATATTGACTATAACATTTACGCTGTTTCTCGGTATGGACCCTCATCTGTGCAGAGGGACACCAAGTCATGGAGGCATATAAGTACCCCAGACTGTAGTATATATTTTTCCAGAAAAACCTAGCAAGGCCTGAGGTAATTTTCTATGCTGTGCAGTAAGCATTCCCTCAAAGCTGGAAAGCAAAAGGACACCCAGATCTCCTTATACATAACTGCCTGGTGCTGTAATCTGCTGGGAATAACGTAGAGCTGCCTGGAGGCAAGAAACGGGAGTGTCCAGCGCCCCTCTGCACGCCCCCGGGGCCATAACACAGGCATCCCCTCCACCTGTGCTCCCAAACCCTTCCCTGGTTACAAACGGCAAGAATGAAAACGACGCAAAAATGAGAAGAGGCTCAGAAAAGCCTGTTCTGTAATTAATCACCCTCTCTAAGATGGCTTTGTCCCAGCCTGCTACCATTCGTGCAGCCATCATGCAGCAGTTGGAGCAAACCCCCTGCCAGCTCCACACCCAAAAAGCTGCACTTCTAAATCCCTCTGACGAGAGCAGCAAAATCCCCAGGTAACGTGTTTGTCCATGGACTAAAGACTGTAGCCACATTTTCCCTTACCTGAATACACGGTGCTGCTTCAGAGGAAGATCTGCTTCTTTAAGGAGTGGCCAGCATGCGTCACAGCATTGAGGCTTTCTTGAGGCTGGTGGTCCAGCAAGCCGGCAGCGGTTAGCAGAGAAGCATTCAGTGAGGACGAGTGGTGTGTGTGGTTTGTTCTTCAGACAGAATGCTCTCCGGGTCTCATTGACCCTTTTTCTTTCGATGTGTTAACGTATTTAAAAGTTTGAGTCAACTGAATGAAATTTCTAAAAAACAACCAACCAGCCTCTCTGGGACATTCGGTTGAAATGCTGTGGTTGGCCTCCTCTGCGCTGTAGTAAGTCTTAGTTTTAGGTTCTCGCAGGGAAAAAAAAATTTAAAATACCCAGAACTTTATTGAATTTGGGTTTACTCTCAAAAACATTTTACACTAACCTTTTTATTTTCACTCCAGCTGATTCATTTAAAGGCCAAACTTCTCTTCAAAAAACAGGCCCCTGCTCCCGTCTTCTTGGGACAGCTCTGCCAGGAAATAACAGCATCCATCCATACGCACACACTCCAGAGGCTTCTGAAGTCTCACAAAGGTGAGCTGCTCCCCCTTGCAGGGCAAGCTGGGATTAGCTCTTTTATTAACCTTCTAACCTCATCCCCAAGAAAGAAAAATAGCCTAACCTTTTTTTTTATTTATTTTTTTTATTTGGAAGCTTGCAGCCTCCTTTACCCAAACATTTGTGAGCTCAAACACCCTACAGACGGGAGCAAAATGAGGACTGTTGGTGGTGCTTTCCAGGAGGAGCTCCCTGAAGGCCCTTTTGGACCCTCCCATTACATTGTACTCCATGTCAGTGGCTATCCCTAAAAGCTTGTGTTTTCACTTTACAATACTTTCCCATTACCATGAGTCTTGGGTCTCTCCATTTGAATCATATTTTGGGGAGAAAATAATAACCATTTACTCCTTTTCAACATCTTGCATCAATGTATTTTCCCGATTCCTACGTCAAAGAAATGACTTTTAGCAAAACGAAAAATTTGACCTGGCTTCAGTCCTGACAGCACTGCAATTTCTCATCCTTGGCTCTCACTTCATCCCTGCGTCACAGTGCGGAGTAAGACACTCGTGTCAGGATAGCTTTTCTCACTGGAGTCACAATGGTAAAAATGAGCCTCAGCGAGTGACACGAGCAGAAATTTCAAAGGCAGCAAAATTTATCTCCTGCTCTTTGTCTTACAGTATGGTGCATTTTAGTGGTTGGAAGATTTAGCTTCCAAGCATCCCATATATATAAATCCCAGTGGACAACAGCTCGCCAGCTTCTTTTTTAGGGCGGTTGAGCTCAACAGCTAGAATCTGCCAGGGAACGAGGGTTGAGAGAAGGATGGAGAAAACCTTTCCTGTAGCCTTCAGGTGTTGGTCAAGGGCCAGGATGAGGAAACAGCCAAAGCAAAACAAAACTCTCTCAGCTACATCTCCTCGGGTATGTGGCATAAGGACCATGATCTGGGGCCAGCCCTGCCGCTCCTCTGCTGTAGCTTAAACCATTAACTGCTTTGCTGATACGGTCCCTCTTGGGGGTTTCTCCTTCTGAAAGATTTATACTTGGCTTAAATCTAATACGAATACTCCACTTTAGCTTTTAGGAGGCCAAGACCCTTAAAAGTCTCGGATGGGCAGGACAAGCGAGGAAGGCAAAATCTCTCTCCTCAGGTCCCTTGCGAAAGTGCTCAAACACCGCTCTGCTGAGAGCTCCCCAGCTGCTGCGCTGGGTAAAGGGATGCCTCTCAGCTCTGACGTGCAGGGATGCCCTTCACACTAACAGGCAGGGGGAAAAAGGCAGTGGGAAGAGCAAAAGGCACCTGAATAAAAAGGCAGGCCATGATGGATCCAGCTGAATTTTATGGCCTTCTCTGATCTCCGGACATGGGAAAACCCATTCAGCATCTTGGATCTCCAGCCTGGGCTGTGTGCGGCCTTAACTGTGCCACAAAGGAGAGATGGTTTGCTCTTGTTGCCTCCTCCAAAGAAAGCTGTTACTATGAATTCTTTGAGGCCCAGGAACTCCATTTCCCAGCTTTCAGTTAATACTGCAATGATTATACATAAATAATAGTAACAATAATCATAATAATACCTGGCTTGCCATTATGTTGTACTCAGTCTTTGCGATGCCCCTCTCACGATAAAAATCTGTGTACTAAACACTTTAATTGAAACTCTTAATCAAACAGAGATATTTCCTCTTGTGCAGTTATAGTCACATAATGATCACAGAGCACCTTACAGAATCAAATAAAAGTAGCCAGCCTGATCCTTGCATAGAAGGAAACACCATTATTGGGCGTCTTAGTAGTATATAACAATGCTGTCACATAGACAATTAATTGTCAAACATACCTTATTTTAGGATTTATGCTGGCCAAATAGCATCCAGAACACTTGGGTTTTATCCTTAAGCTTGTTCTAAAAACCTCTCATGCCATCACAAGAGGGGACTGGACGGTCTTGCCTGATAGACAGGAAGAGCAGCCCGCAGACAGGAGGGCTAGTGAGCAGTCGTGCCTCATTATCAAGAGCCCTGGTTCAGAAGGAAAAAAGAAAAAAGGTTATAATTTTCCTGATTCAGAAAAAAAGCCACGGAAGTCTTGATGTGCCATAGTGCTGAGTACTGAGCAGCCTCCATAGGGTCACTGAGAGAGGACAAGGCAAAACCCAGCAGTACGAACGCTAACGCTAAATGATGCCTCCCGAGGTCTGGAAGGGGTCTCCAGCTTTGGACCTTCTAATAGGTAGTTCTGGAGCTACGAGACGACAAAGAGCTTTGTTCCCTCTTGTATAATTGATAAATTACCATTGTTAGTACTAAACAATGCTACCGAGCAAGAATGGAAACACGCTAATGCTTTATCCATCTTAAGCAATTCTGCTCATGTGCTCATACTGTTCTTAAATGTGCTAGATATTTGTTTGACGAAACAATAAGTTTTAGAAAAGAGAAAAATAAGAACTTTAAAGATAATCAAAACCTTGACTACATACTTTACCACAGGCAGCTGTGAATAAGCTTCAATACTCTTTATTTTTAACATTCCAGATATGTAATTTAATGCAGGTCTAATGACAGTCTCGAACATACTGCTTTAATCGAAATTGTTCAAGCTCTGTTCTGTGACAAGGGCTCACAAGCTACCAGCAGGGTTGTCCATTTTCCCCACTTCTGTAAGGAAAAGAAAAGGGAGGGGAGGGGGACATTCTTGAACTTATGTTGCTATTGATGTGTAATATACAATAAAAAAATAGTTAAATTTCAATTACCCACAGGTAATTATAATTTTATTGTTTGACTGTACTGTGGGGATTTTTGTAATTCCCAAGACTAATAATTTTCTATAATTTTACAGGTTGTCAAATAAACTATTAAAGATTATCTTTGAAAAGGATTCTGCAATTGTAAGGACATATCATACTGTTCCTGTACATTATTAGTAATTAGAGATCCCTGGATAGTGAAATATCTGCACTATATGCTAGCTGCTGGATACCATATTTTCTCACAGCCTCCTGTAATCTTGAACCAAAGCTTTCAAACTTCTCATCCATTGTAGCCTGAGTCACGTCCAAACTTTTATTAATATTCACTGAGCACTCATTAAGCAATTCTGGTGCGTTCGATACGTTAAATCTGTGCTTCCTGATGGGGAAAAGCAAAGGCTCACAGGTCCGTCCCGGTGTAGTGGAAACAAACACAAAAGGACTAATTCTGAGCTCTGTCCCCTGATGGGGCTATGGGGAAGCAGCAGCGCTTATACCAGCACAAAAGCTCTGAATCTGTCCTGAATGCCTTTTGACAATGTGGCTTGCACAACAAGATCAAATTATGCTTCCTGATTTTATCCGAAAAATAGGCATAGATGCAAACGTGCGTAGGGACCAGCCTCGGCTGTCAACAAGGAGGGGGGATGGGATGGGCAGAGCGTCCAGCCCCCAAGAATCAGGGATTTAGGGGTACCCCCTCACCCTCATCGGCGAGCCCCCCCCGGGTCCCTGGGGTGTTGGTGAGGAGCTCCCCAGGCCGCTTCCCCTCCCGCCCTAGCGCCCAACACCCGCACGGCTCGGGCGAGCAGGCAGCTGCTTCTCCCAGGTTAGCTGGCAAAAGCCAAAAGGCAGCGCAGCCAGCGTTTGCCGGGCAGCGGCTTCCTTCGTCTGTACGCGCCGGGTGGGCGAGATATTTATTCAGAGTCTTACCGGGGCGTGATCCTAAGGAGGACCACGGGAGGGATGAGCTGAGAGGAAAAGCAGACCCCGAAACGTTGCACGTACCATCCGGGCACGGACTGGGAGGGCAGCGAGTGCAAAACCACACGAGGGGACTCGCTGTTGTAGAGATGGTTGATATCTTGCCTGTAGAGCCATCAAAGGCGCAATTCTTAGCTGGCGGCATTTTTTTTTTTATTGCACCTGCCCCAGGAGATAGTCATTATTTGTTTTATTGGCCTCTTGGATTGTTATGTGGTGAAGGCTCCGTGCAGAGGGAAACTTCAACGCATTAAGATTTCTTTATGGGCTGAAATCTCTCTGAGGAGAGTGGTTTCAGGACATGAAGATTTTCATGCGGAAAACTTTATGGATATGATTTTTTTTTTCCCCGATGGTTGCCTCCACCCTCACAACTGGGGTTTTGCACAGCCCCAGCCTGTTGGGACACCAAGCAAGGGCATCATCTCACGGCTCTGCCCTGCACTGGACACATCTGCAGGGAGGGGTTTGCCCCCCTCCTGGTGCCAAGAAGCCTCTGTGGCAGCTGCGGTGCTCAGCGAGGGATCTGGTGAGGGATTTCCCGCACAGCGGGGAGCGCTGAGGGTGGCTTATGTTGGTTTTACGGCGGTGTTGAGCTGGTGGAGCAGTATAAAGAT
This sequence comes from Tyto alba, assembly GCF_018691265.1. Lineage (NCBI taxonomy): Eukaryota > Metazoa > Chordata > Aves > Strigiformes > Tytonidae > Tyto > Tyto alba. The sequence goes on along the minus strand of NW_024881278.1, from coordinate 5,852,057 downwards.
ACAGGAGCACGGGGAAGGATTAAGGCCAATGGACTGCAGCTCTCTGCCTTCCTCTAGAGACAACTTCGATCCAACCAAATGTATTAAACAAATCTGAGTAGTCAGCATAGACACACACACTGAGCTCTCTTTTCCAAGGTCTGCTTGTCTTCCCATCCTGTGCTCATCCTGCACCTATGGGAAGGTGTGGGAAGAGGGATATTTGGTAATTTGGAGAGCTCTTCAGTAAGTGTCATTTTCTGCTCCTGACTGCCTCTCTACCTACCAACCCACCTCAACTGAGACCGAGCCCGTTACTCCAGATGATTGGCATTTATAATAAATAGACAGAGAGGAGAAAATGCAAAGCCCACAGACAAGGCTAAATGTGTTTCTGGGTAACAGACGATACCACACACAAATACACATCTCTCTCTCCCCTTAATTTTGGTCTGTTTCCTGCTTAACGCATCCCTTGTTGCACGTAGAACACGTTCTGACAATTGAATAGTGAAAGCAATTAGAAACGGAATTAATTGATAAAATTAAAGCCCTGCTTTCCTCATGTTTGTCATATGACTACAAATATTGTCACTCCCATTAATATTAATTAATATAATTATCAATGTTTCTAATCCCTACACATTTTGTTGAAAAGTTACTCTTAGCTCAAGAATATAATTGTTAAGTCATGGAAATGTTAAGTAGCAGCTAAGCAAGTCCAAAGAATTAATAGCAAACTGTAGTTTATCCAAGGATTAGACTTTTAGCAATACATAATCACCTCTTCACGTGTTCATCCACATAAAATACCTTCCATCCCTCACTACACTTCTGCCTACTTGTCCTTGCAGTGCACAGTTTGAAAGAATAAGGGAAAAAAAAAAAAAAAAAAAAAAAAAAAAAGAAGACAGTAAGTAAATATTCTTTGCAGTTGCACGCTTTTCTTGAAGATAAGTCACTGTGATAAGAGTTATGTGCCCTTAGCTGAAAGCAATGTCAAGGTCAATTATCTCACGCTGAAAGCCCTAATGCAAGATACTTTTGTGATCAGAATAATATATGTAACATTGCAAAGCCTTTGTTTTGGTGTTGAGGAAAGCAAATCCACTCTCTCTAGACTTCCCAACGCATCGTCTCTCAGTTTTGAATGTCACGGATTATTTCAATAATATAAAAGACTGACTTGCCATGCTGTTGCCGTTTGAGCAGGTTTTCCTGGCGTGGCAGGGCCGGCACTGCTGAGTGCCAGGGACGCTGAGCGGAGCTCCTCGACGGACAGTTAGCAATTCCTGCCTGGCAAGAGCACCTCTGCCTCACAGAAGTAGTGCTAGGTGGGGTATTAATTAGCTATTTTGGAAAACAGCCAAAGTGCTTTAAAGGCCTTTGTTGCAAGGTGGAGGTTTTTTCCGCTGGAAGAGAATAATGTAATCATTTCACTATTAATTTTTAATTGTATGTTGCTATGCATTATTACCAACCTACACTGATTATCCTAAGAGAAATGGTGATACTCTGCAAGCGGTGTCTGTTAGGAAGACTATTGGGCCGCACTGCAAAAGAAGTGACAGGAAAAAACTGTTCTTTAAAGTTGTTGCAGTCATCTGCAGCTGTCTACTCCTACCAGGTATCACATTAAATACTTATAAAATGTATGAGTTTAAGAGGATTCATGGAGAAGTGCCACAGTTCTCCCTGTTGTCAGGTGTTTTTCTTTGCTTGTTTTTGTGGGGTTTTGCTTTTTTTTTTTTTTTTTTTTTTTAATGGCCATCCTTTGTAATGAAAATTTCCTTCCGAAAAAATCTTTTGCAAGCAAAACTTGCTCGCTGACATGGATGAAATCTCTGCTGGGGGGAACACACGTGCTCCCCTGCAGGTTTGGGGCTTGAGGTTCAAAAGGGTCGAGGTGCTACGATGCAGCATCAGCACAAGTTCAAATCTCTGCATGACGATCAGGTTCACTGATCAAGTGCATCATTTGTGCAAAGTGCAGTTTGCCTTTTTCTTAGCAATCTGTTTCCCGTTGTCTACCTGCTGTTCATACCCGAGGCAACCTTTGTGCTGTGGGGTTAAAACTCACCGTGCGCCCCCTTTCAGAGAGCATCCTGATTCGAAAGTACTAGTGCACACACCCCACACGCTCCTCCCCCAAAAGTGTTCAGGTGAATTACTGCACTTTGACAACTGACCCAGCAGAGTTGGACCATGACACGCAGTCCATTGCTAAGGAAACAGCATGCACACGCCGGAGTAAGAAATACGTATATGTGAATTCTTCTTGCGGGGAAATCATTATCAAAAGACGCTAAGATTCAGGCCACTGATACAGTTAGCTTACTGGTAGAGGAACAATGGTATCACCCACTTGTGTCCGCTCACAAATTCTTCAGAGAAAGTTAGCCATGAGGGGACAGGGAATCTTTCATCTACTTTTCTCCATTTCTTCAGATACCTGGTTCCTATCAACTTGCATTGAACATGAGCAACGCAAAAACTTAATGACGTATCCTCCACTTAATAAAATAAATGGAAACAAAACACAGACAGTTCTCTAGTGTGAGATGGATTAATCACAACAAAATATTATGTGAGAGAAAGTCCACAAAGCAGTTCTAAAAAAGCAGCAGGGCTGTAAATTCCGGAAGAAGAAATCAATTAGGTTTAAAAAAAAAAAAGTATGTAGAATAGTCTACCACATAGTAACAGAGAATTCATGAGCAATTTCCTGAGCTGCACATCGCCACTGACATAAATGGCAGGAGGAGGGGTTAGAAGGGGCCTTCATCTCTTCACCCCCATATTCAAATATTGTCCATTGCAAAGAAAAATCATGACATTTTTTCTCCTGAATGCCTAATACTAATTATATATTTCTATATAGTTATATAATACTATTTGTATTATCATATTATAGCATCACCCTATAAGAAATAACTTATACAAGCGTATCTATTAATATATCAATTGTTTGTTATCTAAACTATATATAAAATAAACATGTATAAATATGTATAAGATAGTTTACATAATTATATAATATTCTTTATTAAAAATAATTATGGTTTTGGATAGGTACTCAAGACTGCCATAATTTTTCAGACAGCTGAGAAATTCTGGTGAAAAACTGAAAAGTTTGCACCCAATTCTCATGGTTTTCAGCTGAATTAGTTTCAAAATAGATAGATGCTTTTCATGAAAAAGAATTAGACACAATTAATTTTCTGTTTAAAAAACAAACAAACAAACAAACAAAAAAACAAACAAAAAAAAAAAACAGAAAATTTCTACCTGACCACTTCCAAACTTCAATTTTAGCCCTGGCATAAGCCCATGATGATCAGTGAAAAATGCGCCTTTGTCCTCTACACATGCAGTGCTGCAGCACCTCCCGGACTGGTTCAGGAAAGCACTGAAACATCCACAGTAAGTCCAGTAAGCACTTTTCCAAATAGCGATTCTTTCCTGAACTGGGGCCAACATAGGTCAAGTAAAGGGAAAAACAAAAATGCAGGCAATGAAGCAGCTTGCCCGTAATTCCCCAGCAAATTAGAGATTTAACCTCTTGTACAGTAGCCAGTCCTATTTCTCAGTTAACTGTTTGTACTCTTGTCCTTTTTTAGCTCAGGGAAAGAGAAAGCCACCCTCTCCCCACCCTCTCTGAGGGCTTCCCAGACCAAGAAGCAACAGCAGTTTGCATAATGAAAAGTCACTTTGCTGCTTTGGTGAAAACATGAATGTGGTGTCTGACCAAGATAAAGAAAGATGGCACTGGATTAACTCAAACACAGCCTGTGTGCCCCAGCAGCTATTACAGACTGCTCAGCTGCATTTTTCCTAACTAGACCCTCTGTAGCCTTTATTGCTCTATGAATTACAGGCAAATGCCAACTAGTAATCTAACAGGAATTGCAACTTTTCCTGAGCAAATACACTCTGTCGGGCATGACAGTGAAAATCAGAGCTTTTAGCCTTGCTTTTATCAAAGCAAGCGGTCCTGGTCTTTTTTTATACCACCACCTAACTGAGCCTGCCAAGCTTCACTGAGCCAATGTCGGTTCAGCAAATGCCAGCCTGTCTATACCTGCCACCGGCATCGATATATTTATCTGTAAGACCCGCACCAGGGGAAAAAAAGACAAAATTGGTGGGGTCTGGCCCCTTTTTTTTCAAAACAGGCGCTGAAGATGCAGCGATCCTTTGCAGAAAGGCTTAGTGGGCACGGCCGCGGCCACGCGCCCTGTCCCGCGCTTGCAGCTCCTCTGCTGCCCAGGGAGCAGCCGCGGCGAGGCGGGACTGCGCCCCCGGACGTGCCCAAGCGCATGGAAGGGGCCAAAACAAACCATATTTTTGTCACTTCCTTCTTTATGGCCTAGAAGTTCTTTCTTGAGCGCATTGAACGGTATCGGATGAAGCAAATCTACCTTTCCTGACGTGAGCACAGACACGGGGCAGGCTTTCTCCTTTGCTAGGGAGGCTGTATGTATCATTTCAAGAATTAATTTAATCAAAGAAAAATAATAGATAGAGAAGAGGAATACCACAAATCGGCATCAGAAATCAGCCTTAATGGTCCATCTATTTGTGCATCTTGGCAAGAAGTGCTGTCACCTGCTGCAGAGGTCCTAAAGTCCTAGTGAAATACTGATTGAAGAAACCTAATTTTTCTCACACTAATTGCAGTAATGCTAATGCATTATTGGAACGGGGCCAGGATAAGTGGAATGCAGTCTGACAGCAGATAAATATAAATTATATATAAGAAAAACACTCTGTACCTTTAACTCCTAATTCATTACAAATCTCCCATCAATTTTTAATTTTTGCGCATGTCCCCCACGTGGTCGGTAAGCCACGCTGTATCCTACCCGAGAAATCATTTCCAGGGCACCAAGACACCAGCAGAGCTTTGGCCAGTGGGGTCCGAAACTCTACCTCCCTGTTGCCAGGGCACTAAATATGCGTTTTCTTTCTAAAGTTGTTGGGAACAGCAGGTGCTCAGCACTTCTGAAAATCCAACCACAGGGCAACCACGGCACGTTGGTGTTTTGTGCAATTACTTCTTCATACTATCCCTACATTTGTTAGTGTGTGTCACAAAGAGAGGAAGTTTAATTCAGTCAGAGGGTGGGGGTGAGGGAAGGTGTTCACACCGTTAATAATGTGTAAGTAGCCCAAGTTTCATTTTCACAATGCTGCATATATCGTGTCCTCTCAATAGAATCGGCCTACTAGTGGCTACATGCCCGTGCTTTACCTGTGAGCAATGCTAAAAAGGAATAATCCTAATCTGCCCCAGGCTTCATTGGCAGGGAAGTCTGAAAAAGCCTCCTAGCTGGTCTTGTTTTACACAGCTCTCATTAATAAAAAAATCCCTGTCATGCACATGAGGAGGAAAAAAAATCCCCAACATACCACTTCCTGCTTAGGCACGTAGCAATCTTCTCCTTTCCATCACTGTGTATTATTAATTTGGATTATCCTGTTGCTTCAGCTTTGAAAAAAAAAAAGGAAAAGCCATTGAATTTGCAGTCACCTTTGGTAGGGAGGTTCTGTTCCTCTGCTTATTTGAGATATTTCTTTCCATCTATTGCACCATCATGTTTCAGTTCCTGAGAGCTATAGATATTTATTCAGTGCCCTTCTATCTTGGCCATCACAAATAGCACTCTGATAACAAATCGCGCTCTCTGAACATCATTTGCTACCAGAAAGGATCTTCAGGAAGCACATGCACTGTGATATAGGACATCCCCTGCTTTGTTATGAATGCAATAAAGAGTTTTACAAAATCAGCTTCCTTCCATTTAGAGGATAAGTATATATCATTTTAGTAGTTTTACCACTTCTTATTGCCTGTCTGTTTATGCTTCATACTTAGAGAGTCACTGCTCCTTTGCTCTTCAAATGAATACTACTACTTAAATAGAGAGAACGATATGTGCTTATTGAAAGATTCAAGGATTTCAGCTGTCAATAGAGGCTTAATTATCTGCTGGTGGATGCTCAGATACTGTAACGATGCCTGTTGTATAAAGCCAGAATAGGACAGACCACTCACAGCTCATCATACGCTCTGATCCAATAATTTAGAAAAAAAAAAAAATATGTAATACATAATATTAACTTGCATCCTCTTTCCCTATGTCATAACCTATCATGTAACATTATCTTATTTCATGTCATGTCATGCGTTACATGATGCAATGCAATGTCACACTTCAGAAAATATTACTAAGTGAGAACTGATTCTTGTTATCAGTTCGGAACATGACTCTCTGATCCAAACGTGTTGTGGCTTCAGCTGATGGGAAGGGAACAAACCGGGAGCTACGTCGGGCAAATGCTTTTCTTCTCTGGCTTGGCCAGCAGATGTCCGTTTGTCAGTTTTAGGTTCAATTGGAATTTCTTTCTCACGAGCGCTTTCTCTTGTAAAAGAAATAGCAATTTTATGGCAAGCCAAATACTGGAAGAAAAAAAAAAAAAAAAAAAGCCCTTCGAAATACATAATAAATGTATATTAGCAAGACAGAAAATTGGAAAATGGCCACCTGCCAGCAGCCACATAAATTTTGGAGGCAATGCATTTTTCTGCCATTATGCGTTATCACAGGAATTGCAAATATTTATTAAAAGTATTAAAATGGTGAGAATGTTAAATGTTTCCTTCAGTAGTGAAAATTCGCATTGCCACATAGAAGATAGGATATTCTGATACAATGTTTATTAAAATGACTTCATTTTATTAGGCTGTCATACACAATAAATGTGCAGGTACAGTTAACAAAAGATCTATTGTGGATATGGGAGATTTGTGAGTAACACTTCAAAAAAATAATCTCTTCTGAACTCTATTCATATAAAAAGCATACTACAAACTTTCATTAACTTCCTGAGAACCAATTATTTTCTGAGCTTATTTTCTTTTTCTGCCATCCCACTATATTTTGTTAGTCTATTTGTTTGCTTACTTTTTAATGCTTAATAGGATTAAATGCAGTTTATCTTTAATTTATATACTAGTAAGCTGAGTGTAGACTCTACGTGTAGCAGGCAACAAAACATTACGATTATTTTTGGGTTCATTTACAGGTCTAAACATGAATGACTACAATATATTGGGACCCTAGTATCTTTTCATCCATGAATAAAACATTATGAAAAGATTGGTGGGAGCTCCATAATATTGATTGAGAAGAAAATCACATTCCAGTTTTGCCCACATTTTCTGCTAGGATTAGTCACAGTGATTTGGTTCACCAGGTTCTCGTTACAGTAAGACACAGACACAGCAAACACCACTGATGTCCCGTAGCCTCATGGGGCAACTTTTCAGGCTGGCTTCGCTGGGCATAGAGCCCCTTCCAGGAGGGTCTGAGCACCGATGGGGAGAGACCGACCCCACATGAACGGGCGATTTGAGCAAGTGAAGGGCTCAGGTCTGTGAAAAGCAGCTGAATAATCATCTCTCAGGACAGACTTGGAAAACAGCTGGATTAGAAGGGGATCTCTTGAGATAAACAAGGTGATCTTCTTGGATGGTGGCAAGATTTGGGATGAGATTGTTGTTGTTGGGTGGAAAACAACTCTACTTCTGTGCTCAGCGGTTTCCTGAATCAGCAATGAAAGGAAGGACGATAGCCATTGCCTTCATGACTGAAAAGTGCCATCTAAGTAGCTTTTAAAGGTCATTTTTTAAAGAAATGAGCAGAGAAATAAGAAACCTGTATTTTTTTTTTTTTTTTTGCTACATAGGGGTTCCTCAATTCCTTATAGTCCATTAAGCAAGAAGTGCCATTGGAGTATATGTTGTAGACAGAGGGTGAATAGACCAGAGTCACAGCACCCCAGATTTACGGAGAACCTTATGCAAGAAAGAGCCTGACACTGGAAGATAAAATTTCAGAAATAAATTACTCTTCTCTCTGCTCTTGTATGGTGCAGTTTTATTCCTTTCTGGCAAACACAGAGTGGGGCAAGGGGAGTAACTTTCATGAAAAATAACACTTTGTCTTCAACCAGACACCTGATACGAATTTGTGGAACTTCAGAAGCGGTGCATGGGATTTAACACAAAATGCGTATGTTGGAGAGAGAGACCTTGGCCACCTCACAGGCAGAGGCAAAACCTCTGTTGACTTCGGTGGGGGCAGGTGTGACACCATCTCACTGCTGCAGCTGCTCGACCAGAAGTCAGGAACCAGAGCTGAGACTTGCTCTGCCCAACACGCTCTCATAATTCAGTCAGTGTAAAAACTGTAGTCAGCGTTTCAAGCAATGCAAAACCCTTTGCTTGGCCAACCTTATTTAATATGAAGCATGTTTTATCTTGATTTAGGTGGTTGTTGTTCTTTAATTAAAGAAATTATGGGAGGTCATTCTCATTAGTTTAGAAGAGTCCTCACAGAAGGGGTTTGCACTGATTTAACCTCAGGGTAAGCTGGTACAACTTTTGCATGTAAATAGGATTTAACACTGGACACTTGGCGAATAATCCAGCTCTTCACTTGTGACATTCATGGAATACTTGGAATATAGACTGGAATAAAAAGATAATGTTGAGAAGCCGCGGTCTTACTGAGAAATTTGACAAATGATCAGCAGTAGCAGCCCGGAGCCACTGCACCAGCGGGGAAAGGACACCACAGGGCTTTCTGCTAGGGGCGGTCCAGGAAACACTCCCCATCCCTGCATGGCAACACAAAGAGACGTCGTACTTAAATCCCATTGCTCATGCCTGGGCAGATGGAGGGCTAGCTCGGGGGCACAGAAATTGGGCAGCCAGAGGGGAAGGCAAGGTGTTTCCCCACTACTCAAGGAAGTCGTGCCTTGGGGCTGGAGCGTGGCACAGGTGCATGGTGGTGGAGGGGCCACCACTGCCGTGGAAAAGATTTGCAGTGAGAAGAAAAAAGAAAAAGAAAAAGATCAGCAGCGGCATGAGAAGTGCCAACTCTGAATGATGCTGTCTTTAATTGGTACCACCAAGGGCTTTGTGCGGTCAGCACGCTTTTCGTGTTTATAATAGAATCCCCAAATTCGATTGATCTGAAGGGCATCTGACTGTTTTACATTAATCACAAGCTATACAGCGGAGGCTGAGAGCAAGTGGGCAGATACCCTGGTGTAGTAGCACTAAGGAGCTCTCATTATAATCATCCTGCCAAATCAAAAGAAAAACCCTAAGGCTCCTAATAAAGGAGACCACTGGACTAAACAAATTGAACAAGTAGCGAGACATGCATGAGCTTAAAAGTACTGGTGTCAATCACATTTTTCTGAGCCACTTATTCTGCTTGGTACTCCAAGGCACGTGCAGACAACCTGCAGGTATAGGCTCAGTGTACAAGCACCCACCCTAGCGAGGTACATGCTGACAGACGGGGACTAGCACATACAGCTAGTGCTGTGGAAATGGGTACAGACACAGTCTGTAACGGCACCTTCAAGGAGTCATTATTATACCACGATCGAAACGGATACAGCAATAAGTGAAACGGGCAGCGTGCAGGGGGATGTCAGCATGTGCAAGCAAGAAGCTATCTGAGCAGGCTTTTCAATGTCGGTAGGGTTGGATATCTCTACTTCCCCCAGTTCCAGTTCAGAAGATTTAAAAGAAAGACTTTGGACCACATAAATTTGAGTGTCTCTAGGTCAGGAAAAAGGTGCAGTACCCTGAAAGCCCTGCACACCTCTCACCTTCCTGCATCTGCTGATGGAAGTTAATATATGTTATATTCCCTACTGGAAAGAAAAAAACTTGGTTAAAAGATGGGTCATTGCTCTCCGAAAAAATGTAGTTGCCACTAATGAAAGATCTCCAGAAATGGGAGGGAAATACAATTTTTAATTTAGAAGCAATATATTATATGTTGGTGGTTTTAAGACAAATGATAGCTAGATTCCATTAGCTATCACCCCTTCTCAAAAGCCAGCAGTCAGGAAAGCAAGATTTTGAGGTACTCCCTCAAAACGGAAGAAGAATCTGTGTACAAAAGTATGTATTTAGAGAAGAAAATGAAACAAAAACTATTAGGGTCAGTATTTATAGCTGGAGACAGGGGAGATGGAAAAAAGGAAGGTTTCAGTAAGAACAGATGGACAAGGGACAATGTCTCTGAGGAATTAGGTGAAGGCATCAAAGGAGTGGTTTTATGGACAGAAAATTCACTTTGAAGCCATTAGTGCATTTCTCATTGTGGGAACTGATGGCTAAAACACTGTCAGCTTTTTACGTACGAGGACATTTTACCTACCGGCCTCATCACCACAGTCACGCTGCTAACTGCTGTGAGGGGGGTGGTCTCTGTCCCCCGCCCCCATCCGAGTGGCTGCACCTCTCCACGGCCACTGCCATGGCCCTGGAGGAGGCAGAACTGGGGTTCCCACTACTGGCGTCCTCGTGGAAACTGGCAAAATTGGAATGTAATATTTTGATAAATTATTACTATTTTTTAATATTATTTTTACTTTTTTTAGTTCATTCCTCTTTTTCCTTCCTTTTTTTGCTATTGTTTCTATCGGGTTTTTTTTTACTCCTCACTGTAATAAATCAACATATAAATGTACTGGATTATTTCCACCTGGAATGTTGGAAGACAAATAGTACAAAAGATCAGTTTGGTCATTCACCATATTGGTTTAGTATTGTAATACTGTTGGGTTTTTTTCATTTCTCATTTCAAAACTGTAAACAAATGTTGCAGGAACAGATCAAATTCTGCCTACCTAAGACAGTGCCCTGTGCAATGAAAACACCAAATCTGGTTTTTGAAGACCAAATGCCCCTCCTTTACTTTTTCATAGGAAAAAACCCAGAATTTTGAATTAGCCCAGAATTTGAAACTACATTTTTGCCAAGCAGCAAAACCAGATGTACCCTTAGCCATGTTAAATCACAAACACATACGCACACAGAGATGAGGAAAATGCACATTAAATATGAAAAAGCATTCCTTTCAAGCAGAAGATAAACAGCTCTACTACAAATTAGCTCTCGGCCCCGTCAGGTGTGAATCTCTCTTGTCAATACGTACCAAATTCCCTGAGATAGAACCACATGGTCATGAATTTTATTTCTCTCCTGCTTAATTCCTACTACCACTCTCCCTTGTGGATTTACTCAGGGATGATTTACAGTGGGAAAGGTGACATTAAACACGTCATTGAGCATGCAAAGATGCTGCACTCAAAGCAGCATATGCTTGACTTTGTTAAAAGATGAATGCTGTCAACTCCACAGTGCCCACCAAGATCTGGCCTCCTTTTTCTTCCCAACAAACTTTGAGGAAGATGCAGACATGAGTCTTGACACTGAGAGAAATAAAAGTTAATGTATTCATGACATGATTTCACTTGCAGCCTGATTTAGCAATGTCTTGTCTAGTTTGGATCTGCTGTTGCTTTTCCTAATTTACTCATTGCACAAAGAAAATAAATAAATAAGTGTACTATAGTCTTATTTATCCTTCTTTGGACATTTCTTTACCAGGCAGATGGTCAATTAAGAGCACTAAACAATGACACTGTTTTCTCTGTAAACATTTTTTTCTAATAGCCTAACAAATGAGAATCTGTGCTGCCATACTGCTGAATACCATCTTGACTTTCTAATTACAAAGAACTGTGTCTTGATAGTAACAATTACAGCTGTAACAATGATGCTGGTACTTGAACAATATAGTTGGAGGCAAAGTGCTTATCGGAATATTCACAAATAAAGGCTTACATTTATGCCAGAGCTGGAGATGGGAGGTTAAACAGTTGGGGGTGGGGAGGTGTAGAAGAAAGGTTGAAAACATTGGTTTAGTAGCTACAGATGTGAATTTGAATCCAATTATATGAAAGGCTGGGGGGGGGGGGGGAACGAGGGGGGAAGAAGCATGAAAAGATGCTGTTTCCTTCTGTTTGGCTAATCAATAGGTTAAAGGGTTAGTAAAATTAACATGTTAATAACATTCATTCTGCTATTTATGTACCGGTCATAGTATTTTCAGAGAATTATGTCTTGTGAGTAATACACATACTGTTATGCCTGCCTTTTTCCTTTTTTGTCTGGTGAAATGGTCAGTATTTTTTTTTTCCCCACTGTGATGAAAATTGGCTTCTCAAGTCTCCCATTTACCCTTCCTTTCTTAACTTCTTAAATCCAACCCTCCCAAGGTTTGGGTGGTTATTTCCTTCTTTTTTTAAGTTATAAGTTCTCTCTACCCAAAGAAGAGGGGTGACATAGTCCCTGAGCTCACCACTCCTCCCCACCACTGCTGTCCCAGGGGAGCATGCTGGCAAACCGCTGCACAGAGGGTGCCGTGTGGCCATCGCTCTCCCTCCCAGAGGGATCGGGATCCTTGGAGGAGGCTCAGCTCCTTCCTCCTGCCCCCCCATCGATCATCCTTTGCCTCGCCCCCTGCAGCCCAGGTGCCACAGGACCCCCCAGCCCTTGGCACTGCCCCATCCCCGCAGGCAGGATGGCTTTCGCCTCCTCCGCTCCTTCCCTCGTTCCTGTTCCCTCAGCACTCCACCCGCTCTCTGAGCCATAATTTAGCCCACACTTATTAATCAGTGCACATAATTTGTCTCTAATGCTGTCAATTTAAGATGGCAACCTGACTTTTTTTTGGAGGGGGCAGGGTCAACAATTTAATGAATCTCGTCTGCATTTTAATTCAGACCTAATAATCTGCCTCTGGCAGTTTTCTTAGACAAGTACAACGTTTTCCAGGATTTTCTTTCATCAAATCCAGCACAATGGGATGTTTACCTTCCTGCCTTGGATATGTTCGGCACAGGGTAAGTCACATACAGACCTGCCTTAATCAAACTGGGACACGGACTAAATCTACTGATTTAGCCTTTGAAGGGTTTTCCTGGGGACGTGCACAGCACAAGGAAAAAGAAACTGGGGGCTGGCAGTCCCTTTTCTGCACAGACTGGCGCGCAGTTGTAGGCACAAAACTACAGACTTTGTGACTCAGTGCCCCTCGTGAAATAACCCTTTCTTCACTGATGGTCGGAGCGTCCAAGACACAGCTCCAAAAGATCTTTATCTATTTACTCCTGTGCTTTTCTTTTTGTCCTTTCTACGGTAAAGCCCATCAGGAAGGAAAAAAGTTACTGGAAGGGAAGAGAGGCACAGAAAATTCAGTCCTACTGATGGAACAGCGTGGATGAGTTTGTCTAATTGCCATGGCAGGAGGCTGGAGCCTGATCGAGCAGCTCAGTGGACTTCCCCGGGTCAAAATAAATAAAATTCCCCAAACGAGAGCCTCTCGATCACCATGTCAGATGTAAACGGAATAGACTTTGTTATTAGGAGCGATGTGACTTTGCCCGGGCGAGCGCCGCGCTGACAGTAGCTCCTTTCTGGATTTCAGTCAGCCGCTGTCACTTGCCTTGACAACACGGGAAGCTAATGTATTCACGGCATTACTGCACACGCATCTGCAATTCGCAGCATATTGTATTGTTTACCCCTGTTCTTTTGTAGTAGTGTGTGTAGTAATTTGCCTTCTAGCAGCAGAAAATTCCTCAACTTAAAATTTTACCCTCATTTTGCTTGCCCTTAATAGAAAAACAACCCTTCCACAGCCCTGCCACCAACACAGCTACCGTACTCTGCAGCATCACAAATAGAAAAATGTCATATATCACATTTCGATCAGAAGTGTCTTCTATATATTTTTATGCATATCCTTCATCTTTCTCTGCCACATGTTATTTTTTCCCCTTTAACAGCTGCTTAGCATATTTTATGCCTTCTGGACAGTTTCTAAGGAGTATTGGAAGGGGCATTCCTGCAATGTACCTGAGTACTGACAGTAACAGCAGAAGGGTTTTATGACCTAAATTATCTTGTAGTGCTGGTTCTCCTGTCTGCCAGCACCACAGGGTGCTTCTGGGGCATCTACTCTTTCACAGACCTACAGCAGCTCCAACCCAGTGGTGCTTTGAGCTTTTGGTGAGCGGGTGAATTATCTGTCATTTAAATGACTTACCACTCATATTCACCATCGTCCCCTGTTGCAAAACTCTGCCAGATTCAGGTGTCTGTCCTTACCACATATTACAAGGCAGCCCCGTGTGCCACACCATTAATACCACTATGTTTTACACCATTTTCCAACCTAAGCTCCAAGTCTGTTAATACAATGAAACAGAAGACCAAATTTCTGTATCCTGAGGTACTCCAGGTAAAGCATACTGTTTCCTCATAGACAAATATGTTCCTCCAGGAACTTAAAAAAAAGATCAAAGATTGCTCTTAGTCCAGGCATCTATCAAACACAGGGGTAAGGTCATTAGAAAGGTGCAATGGGAAATCCAGCTAAATTCTCTTATCTGAGTTTCAGGTCTACATTCAATAGGCTAGTACTCATGCCCTTTGCTTTAGCTGGTATAGTATCAGAGGGATAGAATCAAAGCAGAGTCACCTGAAGTGGTCCCTTGTTTCAAAAATTAAAAGAGAGTACTTTTGTTGCAACTTTTTTTTTTTTTTTTTTTTTTTTTGTAAGAGTTGGGAACTTTGTATGCTAAAACACAAAGTACATAAAAGATACAATTGCCTGGTTCAACTGCTGCCCCACACAGTCAGCACATGTCTGTCTCAGCACAAACCATTTTTACTCCAATTACACAGCTTTCTGAGTGAGATTATCAATTCAGAGCAAGCGTGGCTAACCTTCACTTTGGATACCTTGGCACAGCCTTCATCCATTTGGCTTCCAGGTTTCTTCCAGACACTGTTTCTCAAAATCAGAGTCCAGGTTGGTCGGAGTAACATGCTACTCCAACAGCTTAAGCTCCATCTGAAGCTCCGTGTCATGGGCTTCATCTCACACGGCTTGAGCTATGTAAGAGGGAGGCACCCAGTCTACCATTAACACAGTGGGCTGGGCAAACCCAGAGGAAGATTCATCCTGTCTAAAAATGCCTAAGATAGGTGAGATAGACAGATTTCACCTTTGGTAGATCTCCCTTTGGCAATGTCTAAAGAAGCAGCTTAGCTTTTAGATGGCCTACGTGGCCTCAGATGAGCCTCACTCTCAGGTTCATGTTGATGGTCAGGAGTGTTTGGCACCAGCACAGCCCCTAATGAATACTGGAGCTGGACAAGTCCATAACATGCTACTTAGTTTAAATTCCTCTGGCCACAAATGTCTAGTTCTAGCTAAAAGCTTGGAAGTGAGACAAACTGTACAATAGACAGTTCAAAAGAAGAAAATCGCTAAGTGTTCAGGTAGCACTGTGTAGAGGGGAGTTTCAATTTAGAGGGATTTCCAGATGAAACAGACAATTAAGCTCTTATCGAAGAGACTTCCCCCTCCCCTTTTTTTTTTTTTTTTTCTTTAAAGCACGGGGAAAATAATACTGAGAATTTAGAAACATGAATTTTTAAAACCTAATAAGCTACACTAGCAATCTACACAATTCCCTTCCCTTAAAATATTCATTTTGAAATACGAGATTTGTGATGAGGGCAGGCTGCATAAACAGGTCTCAGCACTGTTTGTGCAGGGGTCTCAGCAGTACCTCCCAAGGCCAGAGCTGTCCTCAGCCATCCTTGGCTTAGCCCCATCATGCTTCTTCACCTTGTGCCTCTACATGTTGTAAAATAATAGGCAATGAATTGCACAGTGAATTCATGAGGCAGGGGCTGTGGACTACCAATTTATATCTGTGAGGACTGTTGAGCAGAGAGAGAGAAGGAGCTGCGCAAGCAGTCTGGAGGTCTCGAGTGACCTGGAAATGGGAAGTCCCAAGCTTGCAGCACTTTTCATGATCCTGCCAGCCCCTCAAGTCCTTCCCTAGAAGCATTCCTGGGAGGAATGCATTTCCTTGAGACCAACTTGCATCTGACAAAACATTTAGATGTTGATAAAGAGGCAAATTCTTTGGGTTTGTTTTTTCTAGGCACCTCTGGCCACACCTTCTGCACTGTTCACCATAGGGCCACAGAGTCTGCTTTACTGTTAGTACAAAGAGACACTTAGAAACTCTTGGGAAAAAGAGGGCATTCACACATTTTAATGAAGCCTCCAAGAAAAGGGAAGAAAAGCAACTCTTCAGTAACGAGATAGTTTTAGGCTCAATTTCCTTTCCTTCCCTTCCCTTTCTTGCCTCACTCTTGCCCCAGAACCAAATATATGCAAACTGAACAAACACTTTTCTACTAGCCTGCTTTATGCTTCATGCTTTTGTCTTCTCTTCTTTTTTTTTTCTTCTTTATTACATTTTTTTTGGCAGTCTTTATGACCTAGACCAATTTTCTTCTCCCTGTGCCTCCCCCTTCCCTTATATTTTGGTTCCATGTGACTAGACTCCAGGCTTCTCCCTCTCGTTCTCACACACAATGCTATTAAAATTAAATCCTTTTGTGTAACTCTCTATTTCATTATAGGTCTTCAAGCCACTCCTGAAATCCCAAGCCAGTCTTTGTAAAGTCTTAGTTCACGTGAAGGCAAACTTCAGCACATGGCTTGCTTCAGATAAGACTCCTTATCCCGCCAGCAGATAGTTCAGCTCAAAAGATTGCCACATGAAGCTCTAGACTACCTGAAAGGTGCATGTTCCTTTCTTGTAACACAAAATACATACAATATATACACCGCCATGAGAAATATAGGCCTGGCTACCCTCTGAGAGATATTTTCATAAGGGAGACAATGCCATTAAAGCACAGATGGAGCTTGGAGAGACAGGTGTCAAACAGACCTGGGGAAGTCACTGGAAGTGAGCAGACAAGGAAGTGATGAAACACAAGTCTCTTGGAAAAGGTACCTAATTCCCTGGTCCCCACTGCTACCGAAGTATTTTTGGCCATGTCAAATGCTCCATGGGCCTAAAAAGGACCTGTCCGATTGAGTTGAATTAGGCCTGAGGGAACCTGGGGAAGAAATCAGTGATAAACCACCTCCCTGCACCAGAAATCCTGCTTTACATTTACCAAGGATGAAAAATGCTCAGACCTTCCTGAAAACATCATTGGCTCCCAAGCACCAACTAAATGATGCTTTCCAGTTTTGAAGGTGAGGGAAGTGGCAGTTTAACAACTAGGTACTCTACCACGTACGCCTCATACCTGTGCAAAGTTGTCATAACTCACTGTATGAAGTAGAGGGGATGAAGCTTAGCTCATAGTGAGTAAACCTTCTAACTAGCAAGCAGAAGTGAAAACAAGCATTTCTCACTAGTCTTCCAAACCATCTCTACGGCTCACCTATTTTCAGCACCAAGTCAATGCTGTGATCTTGAAGTCCTCAGCAGGCTGGGAAGTGGTGACAGAAGACTCAGCTGATACGTACATGTCTAACAGATTCAAGGATATTCCTTTGGGACAGTAAAGATAACAGCGCCCAGGGCAAAACTGTCAGAGAAAGAGGGAAGGTTTGAATGAGCTTCAAGAAAAAAAAACCTCCATCCTGAACTCACCAATAACCATGTACTCACACAGTACCGTCCAAGAATCACTTTTCTTCTTTTTTTCTGCAAAAAAACCTTTTCTTGGAATGACTGAAGGTGACATCATCACCATTGGTCTTACCACTATTAATAATAATCACAGGTAAACATACAGAATGGGAGGAAGTTGTCAGGGGAGAACACAAAGACGAGGCCATTGACTCATATAGTAAAAGTGGAGTAAGCAGGAGAGGAAAAGTAGACAAGAACCATGGTAGTTGGACACTCCCCACCTTCCTATTTAGAGTGCCCAGGTATCAGATGATGAAAGCATGAGCAGTAAGATATGTGCCAAAGATAAGGATAATAGCCATGATTAGTAATAGGATAGAAGACTTGCTCAGTATATTGAAAAACTGAAAGCCAACTGGAAAATACATTGAGCACATTGGTAGAGCTATCAGTTGTTAAAGAGAAACACGTAAGGAAAAGTTCTGGTTTGGAGACAAAGAGCAAAATTACACCACATACTTAACACCCTGCATCTTCATCCTCATAAGCATCTCCCAGCCCTTGGTGCTGTTTTCCACCTTGTGCCAGCTCAGGCAGCTCCTTAACCATATGGGGAGCCAAGACAACTCATTAACCCAGCAGAAACGTAACATGGAAAAGAACACGGGTCTATATTTTCTGCTGGACTAGTGAGTTGTATGAGCTTACTGTATGGTTGGACAAGCAGCATAGTGGGTACCCAGCACTGGAGGGAAGAGGGAGGCAGTGAGCATAACTTCCCTGAGATGCAACAGTGCTCCCCTTTGCCTGGAGTTAGAGACAATGCCAGGACAAGGACCACAAGAAGGGATTTGGAGGAAGTCAGCAGTGCAAAGCTCAGTGGAGGACTGCAAGGGATAACAATACCAATTCAGGAATAATCAATGCAGAGGAGCAAGCAGAAAGGACCACTGACATACAGTCCTCTGGGGGACCAAGAAGCTGAATTTAGGGAGCTGGCAACAAAAAGCCTGCAGTACACAGGAGTGGAGCAAATGTCTAGATGAAACACTTGTCTGCAGCATGGCCTGCAGGCACAGCAGGAGGGAAACCCACTGGGGAGCAAGCAGCTGAGAAGGCGGCTTTTTGGAAAAGGGATGGGCAAGTGCATACCCCAGTGCTGGGTGTGAAAGGCCAGCTCTGATTCAAGTTCTGTTTGATGAAGTGGGGAAGGGGGAAGATTTCAGACACATGTATTTTGAAACAAGTCGTGACTACCACCCTGAAAATAACACTTTTGAGGTGTGGGCTAAGTCCCATTTGATACTGAAGCACTAGAAGAAAGAGTGGCCAAATGTAGAGGTGTCTTTCCTACACCATGAATTTGTCAGGGATGCCTTGACTTCCTTTGCCTCATGTGCTGTGATACAGCGAAAGCTGGGCGCTTTGTAAAATGAAAATGTTGCAGAAGCTCTAGGTGCAAATGCAGCATGTGCAAAAGCCCTTTTATTCAAACTGCTACTTAACGAAGTGGTTTGTGAAACCATTTTCGAGCCTTCAGCAATTTTCCCTGCTTGAAGAGATCATTTTAGCATCTTCTTCGTGAGTTGTTCATAGACTTTAAGCCTCAGAGTTCACCCCATGGTGTCACCTGAAAGGGCACTGCAGGCTGTGGATCACAAGTACAGCAGAACTGGAAAGTTCATTTCACACATTGTTTCAGCTCCAGTACTTAATTCTGGGAGGAGGTGATTTTGCATCAGAATGAGACATACTAGGTACAAACCACAGATTACTTTTCAGAGGAGTTAATCTTCCTATCCATTATCTAGAGTAATTCAAAAAGCACAAAAAATGGAACTGTTCTTGAAGAAAGAATTCATGTTCAGGTAATTACAAATAACAGACACATCTGGTTATCTTAATTGTTTGGGAATGTCTCAATTATCTAAGAATGTTTTCATAAGGACTCAGAGACAGTAAAACTTTCTCACGGCAGATTGCATTCACTGATGAGAGGAAATTCACTCGATCTAACACACTGGAGCGTGCTTAGACCCAGAGAGCACTTTCAGTCCCATTGCCAATGGGCTTTATTTGCCTCTAAAGAACGACAGACTATGAAGTGAGAAATGGGAAAGTCCCACGTAGGCAGCAGCAGACCCTTTCCCTGCTAGCTGTAGCTTTTCCAGCACACCTGTGAAAATTAAGGGGTTTTGTGTACTGATGGTTCAGCCAGAAAAATGACAGCAGTGATTTTTTAGACATCTGCCTCAAAGAGAGGTGAGTCAAGTAAATGCCCTTGTCCTGCCGGAGGGCAGTCTAAGCATTTGGTGGCTGGTGAGTGGCACCCCTTCCCTCGTGAAAATTTGAAGTGTCTCTTGCCCGAGGGGGATTCATTGCAGAGGAGCTCAGAAGCTCCTGCAAAGCTGAATTCACCTGCACAGGGTGTTGGCTGCTCACTGGGGACCCCAGAGAGCAGGATCATGCAAGCACCTAAGGCAGACCCTTGCCCCAGCGGTGCACGTAGCCTCCTGACTTACACTACAAAAATCAGCAATTAGCCATCAGGAGTTACATCCCCCAGCTCCTAAGCCTCCAAACCACATGTATGCGGAGGGGTGTCAGGGAAGGGAGAGACGGGAGTTTTGCACCTACGCCAGGGTGCCTGTCCCCCCCACCCCCAGATGGAGGGTGAGAGGGTTTCTTACACACTTCTGCCCCTTAATTCATCCGGCTCTTCCACCAGGCCCATAGCCACCTGGCTCTGATCTTTTCTGTTAAGTGATGAAGAACCTCCCAGCTTGCTTCTGCTTGTAGCCTAACTAGCACCTTTGTGTGGAAGACATGATTGGGGTGAAATCCTGTAACTGTAGTGAATGTACCCCTGTGGCTAATCAAACCAGCAAGGAGGGGTGTTTCTCGGGCTCTACACAAATCCCAATCAATATTATTTATCTGGCTGAACGTGCAGGCTGGCCACGTCCCCTCCACCTAATGCCCACTCCCATCCCCTCCACCCTGTGGGTATCAGCAGGAGGGAACCTGATGTATGCTGGTAATTATCTGCTGCTGAAAAGAAGTGCTATTTCTCTTATTTTTGTAATGCAGATCAATGCACATGTCACTACTGAAAAGCTATGTCATTTAGGATGGAGCATTAACTGCTAGGAATGGATTTTGAAGCTCCCCACTTGTGGGTGGAATATTTTCTGGAGGAGTTGAGACTTTCGAATACTGAATTTCATTTATCCCACTGCCTCTTTAAGAGTAGTCAGTGGAGGAGAGGGTGTTTGAGAAAGTGACAGTTTGTCATCTCCTTCCCCGGCGAGCTGGAGCTCGGGACCAAGTGGTAGCAGGGAAAGAAGCAAACTGGTATGGGCAGGTTAGTGGGGGACGCAGCAGGCTCTGCTGGAGGAAAGCAACAGCCCTGCAGCGGGTTGCAAGGAAGCAAATTACAGCAGGCAGAGGGCAATTCATGGGGGAGAGAAGGAGGCCTGTGAGCAGAAACATGGTAAGGAACCAAAGTCTCGAAAAAGGGCAAAAGCTGGATGCTTCACTAAGATGGGTGCAAATCTGGAAATCAACACACACACACATACCCCTCCTGCCAAAACTGCTGCCGAGGAGCTGTGCTAACATGGATTATCCAAAAAAGAGTAATCTGATTTGCAGTGAGGGGGAAGAGTTTTCCAAGTTTCTTTCTATTCTGCACAGAAATTAAATGGAAACTTCTCCATATACTTGCTAAGAAAGAGAGAGAAAACTCTCCTAGTGGCCATAAAGCCCAGGTAAAGAGGAACCCCAAATGGTCACAACTGGGGTTCACTATGTGTACCAAGAAAAACCTCAACATCTGTAAAAAGGGA
The DNA here is from genome assembly GCF_018691265.1 of Tyto alba. Taxonomy (NCBI): domain Eukaryota; kingdom Metazoa; phylum Chordata; class Aves; order Strigiformes; family Tytonidae; genus Tyto; species Tyto alba. Next base: position 5,830,827 of record NW_024881278.1, on the reverse strand, counting down.
AACTCAGTTTACAGTCATGTAAATTATGAACTCCGCTCTTCCAACTGGGAATCTTTATTAGTTCTCCCTTACACCTCCAGGTGACCAGATTATGGTCACCAATGAACTAGAAAGCCACACAGTCCCCCTAAAGTAAAGATTTTGGCAAAGCAATTACACTACTGCTGCTACTGTACTGCTATTCTGCACCCCAAATAATTAATTGTTGCTTTGATGAATGTGCATCTACCCACACGCACGGCACCCTTCACTCAGACACGCAGATATACGCAGCCCACATTTAGGATGTTGACAAAAGTGTCTAAACCACACACTAAGCACTAATAAAATGTGACCCATACCTTTACGTACTTGCTATTTGCCATTGTTAAAACAGGCATTTGCCTTACTTTACAGCTATGATTTTGAGAGCATATGTTCACTATGTACAGCTCCTCTATGAAAGTTCTGTTACTCTTTGGAATTGCTCAAAAATTTCAATATTCTTTTGAGTACTTGATATTTACAGTCTGATATTTAAAGTGTGCAATTTGTTATCTAAATTGCATAGCACACATTCAGTTTCCCGACTGAACGACCTAACTTTTATGAACCTTTCCAGCTTCCACAGGAAAAGGTTTTGTTTAGACATGAAACACCTTTCCATGATTAGACAAATATCAGCTACCTCTGAAAACCACTGCAAGAAGGGTTATGAACAAAGAGAAACAGAAATTATATTTAGAACTCCACAGACATGCAAATAGTTATTCCTTCATTCACCTACACCCCATACATAGCACCCAGATCGTTTTTCTTTTTTACTGATGTTGATTTTTTTTTTTTCATACTTAGTCAGAAGAGAAGACACATGGCTAGTTTGAAAGCTGATCAGATCCCTCATTCATTTGAAAAGCTTATTTCTAAATAGTACTTGCAAATATGTGATGAGCATAAATTTGGAAACTGCTGAAAAACTAGTTCTATGTGTCATAACACAGGGTGTTGGGTTTTTGATGTGGCACTGAAGTATGACGAAAAGCCAAAGTCCTACCAAAAATCCACTCAGTGATGACCAAACAAAGGAGGATTGAAGAAGTGGCATTATTTCCGGACACATTCCATGTCCCTTTTCACTTGAGCAGACAAGTACATATGACCTCTTTGCAATGATTCAGGGTTTCAAAGCTGTCTCCTTAAGCCTCTTGATCACCACTTGTCCCTCCCCATTGACAAGCTGAGCACTTACAAGTTTTGAAGCCTCCTTGGCTTACTTTAAATTTTCCTTTCCACATCTTATGCCAGCAGTTACCCAGAGGGGGGAAAAAAAAAAAAAACAACACCATATCCATCCTTCAAAAAGTCTAACTTTCACTCTGCTAGTTCTAATCCATTATCTAGGCCCACTAATGTGTACTACATCATCAGAGGAGCAATGCTCTGATGATGTAGTACAGCCCATGTACATGTACATCATCAGAGTTATATCCTTCTGATCTGCCTGTGGGTTTAATAAGCATTCCAGATGGCTTGCTATGCCTGAAGCAAGAATGGATAATCACACAGCTCTACCCTCAAAACAATAATAAAATAAGGACACAGTAGCATAGGGGCTCATGCCTGCCAAAAACATTCAATAGACTGTATAATACAATAGTCCAATGTGATTGGTGAGGCACATTTATACCCTAGCTATTTACAGGTGAAAGGGACCTGGTTTTAAATAAAACAGAGGTTACAAATATGTGGTGTTATTGTTATTATATATTGCGGTGCAGCTGCAGTGCCTGAGCCAGGCGGAGCGCTGGGCTGCGCTGGCCCACCGGCAGGCCCACAGCTGCACCCTCATAGCTCACGGATGCAAAGACACGGCTTCGGATTGGCAGGAGGAGGACGGCCTGATCTGAATAATGGCACAGCGGCATTTCTCCAGAGCCGTACAGTACGTGCATATCTAATCTGTTATCTATTGGATTTGCAGGGTATCCATCAGCCCAGCTTCCAGCCATGAAGTACAGTAGCAATAAGTGTCACAAAGCCTTTCCTACCCAAGTAAAATTATTCCTTGGTGGCGTTGCTTACTGCGAACAACCCGAGTGGTGCGTGCCCGGCTGCCGACGCGGCCAGCGCTGCGACAGCCAGTAGCGCTGTGACGACAGAGCTGCTCCAAAAATGGCATTTCCCAATCAGAGATTATTACCCCTTTCCTTCCAAGTTGCTGCACCACAACCAGGCAAGGCATGGGGTGCTATCCATCACGTCCCAGTAATTTGCGGAATAAGTACGTTTGTGCTATTTAAATTCCTAGAACTTGAAAGTGTGTATGTGGGGGTGTTGTTTGGGGGCGGGGGGAGGGTGAGAAGAAAAAAAGTGTGCATGAAGAAAACAGAAAGGAGAGATGGAGGCTCCATTCTCTTATTCCTCTGAAGGAGCGAGAACTGGAGGGAGAAGGAAGAAGCACTTTGATTCAGTCCCCGGGAGTGCCCTCTTCAGCAACAGAATACATGGGACAAGATGCAGGCACAGTGGCATGCACCCCCTCCCCAAGAGGGGAGAAGACCCTCAGAGCTCCTGGGAGATGAATTCAGGGATACCTTGAAATCAAGAGAAATTCTGACACGAACTTTAGCAGGGATAGGATTTCCATGTAGGGTTGCAGAGAAGGACCAGATACTCAGGTAGGCACAAGTATATCTGTCTCTGTAGGAGGAAAAGGTAAATCATCCCAACTCTCAACAGATTTAACTCGGAGAAGAGTAGCTTGTTGATGCCAACCATTTAGTGTGCTGATGGATATTTTTTTCCCTGGCCAAACAAGTGGGTTCTACTTTAGTTTTAACATTAAACACTATTAAATGAAATGAATACAGCATGTTTCCATCGTACATGTTGCTGAAGCTGCTGTGACAGCTAAGAAGCTGCTAGGCATGATGTGTCAAGAAAATGTACCAGAAGAAAAGTACATGGAGCTACTGTCAAAAATACAAGTAAGATTGCAAACGGCATATCGGCTTCATATGCTGTTGAAATTATTTTTTAATTGCATCTGTATACCCTGGCAGATCTTTAAGGGTTAACTGCACACAATGTAATGAATTCAATAATGATGAGTTAAAAAAGGTCTAATTAGCAAGTAACCACTTTATTATGAAAGGAAATGGTAATGAATTTAATAGCTCAAAATCATTAACAATATTTAGTTTGCTGGTACTTGTTCTCTATTATCCTCATTAATATGAACATTTAATATGTTTTAAAATGGATTTGTAATACTTTCTGTACCATGAGGTTACACTGACAAAAAGAACGTAATTATTCTGTTAATTGTAATCTCTGTCTGTTTGTGCTCCAAATAGTAGTATGTTTAGGTGTTAATAAAAAAAAAAAAAAACACAAAAAACAAAAGTAATTAAGAGAGGGAAGTTGAAAAATGTAATTAAGCAAAAACTCTTAAATTACAGGATGAGCCACTCTGAGGAAGAAGTTTTGGAAGTGATATTTCTGAAAAAACAAGTTTCTCCTACTGAGATCTTTTCTCTTTTCTCATTTTCTCACTAATAAAGAAAAAAAAAAGAAGAAGAAAGGAAAAGGAAATAGAAGCAGAACTATTCTTTATCGACAGTGATATTGAAGCAGCCATTTCCTGAGTTGGAAACAAGGCTCAGGACTGTATCTTCTGGGACATCTGCTTGTGAGCAGAGTGTCTGGCAAGTGAAGGTGCTCTCTGACACTGCTGCACGAGTCCCAGTCCCTGCGTGAGATCCTGTGGGAGCCCACTGAACCGACTGCACATAAGACACCCAAGAAACAGTTTCTTCTCACTGAATATCATGTCAATCCCCACTGATCACCTAACCTTCTCCAGATCTCCTGTTCCCCTTCCTCACATTGTAAACTTCTTCCTCCATTGCCTCAAACTTGCTCTTGATGATGGCAACATCTCTGGTGTCATGGAGCCACCGAATCTCCTTCTGGCTCTTTCACCCAGGAAGCTTCAGTCCCCTTTCCCTCGAAGATCCTTCCCAACAAAAATAAAAATGAAAAGCCAGACCTCGGTCTGCTCTGCTACACCTTCCTCATGCCTGTCACCCCCACAGTGGCCACAGTGCTGCGGAGCACAGCGGTTCCAGAGGCACGGACCAGCGGAAGGTGCTCCTTCTGCAGTGAGCAGTGGAGGCAAGGGCTTGGTGCCATCAGTGCAGACCTGCCACCCCCAGGCTGTGCCCAAAGTGCCACCGATGGCCAGTGGGGAGCGGGGGAGGCTGGGTAGCCCCGGGGTGCAGAGCAGGCTCAGCTGGTGCTGGGCTCAGGTACGAACAAAAAGGTTCACAAGGTGGCAAGCATGAGTCAGAAGGGCAGGAAAGAGCAGCCAGATATTCGTGGCTCCAAGGAAATACTTGGCAGTACCACGAGCTCCTGCGCCTGTGCTGACTTTCCTTCTCCCTCTGGTGCACACTGCCAGAGGCGGTGACACGAGAGGCTGTGGCACAGCACGGCATGAAATTCAAGGCACAGCGTGGCAATGCAAGGCGAGACAAGGCACAGCACAGCATGAAAAGGCAAGGCAAGGCAGCATTTGCCTTGTGTGGTACAGCCCTTTCACTCAGCCACAAAAAGGAAACTCCTGTGCCTGTTTTCATCTGCTAGACCTGTCTCTAGTGAGCTGTATTCCTGTTTATAAAGCCTGCATTAGCCAAAGCAAATCCTGACAAATTTTCTTCTGTGCTATATTGGATGTCGGTTTCTCCTTAATCCACGTGGAATTATTGCACTGCCATTACCCTTGTCTTTATCCACCTCTTCCCTACTGTAACAGTTTTTAGTGGCTGATTATTACCAATCAGGACCCTCTTCAAAATCCATCCCGTAAAAATGAAATCAGCGCTCAACCTTCCTTAATACCAGAAAGTTTCAGGGCTCTGTTTACAGCACCATCTCCTCATTGAAAACAGCTGTTCCCATGACTTATCCACGCACTGGTGGGCAGAGCACCAGGAAGGATGTGAGGGCAGCATCCTGGCACGGGTGCCCCACCACCTCCCCAGGGTGTGGTGGGGCTCCCCACACAGCTCCTCACAGTACTAGCACCTTCCCATCCCTGGCAATTGATTTAATAGGCTAATTTAAGAAACGGTGCTGAGGATAATGCCAGCGATCACAGGAGATTTCAGCATTATTCCTCTAAAGTATTCCGGATGATTCAATTTCTTTGTTTAATTTTGCACAGCTTGTGGCGCAAGGTGGGAGCGAAGTCCGTAGCCTCACAGGCACAGGGTTACCCGTGTTGTGTTCACAGTGGATCAGCCGACCACAGAAACACGGAGTTGTGCGTGTGTGTGTGTCACTATTCATGCTCCAGGACAGGGGTCCTGAACAACAACCCCCATCCACTCCACACGGGCAGCCAAGCCCATGATAGACCATTCTGTGTTTAATTTTTTCTAAGAAAAGGAACTAAAAAATGGTTGAAATTAAAGTGAAGCATCTCATTTGCCCACAAATGACATATTTCAACTTTCCATTTTATAGAAAAAAGTTGTGAAGGATTCTTTTTTTTAAAACTTATTACAATTTCCAATTTTTTTTTTTCCTGAATTGCCAGTGAAGAGAAAAAATATGTGATTTGCAGAGCTCTAAAAATAACGAGTTAAAATAGTTTCTGCCTCTCAAAGGAGGCCTCTTAGTCCTATAATTTCTGCAGATTTTGCCTTTCAGGATGGATATTTTAAAGAATGATATAATGTCATTTCTATAAGTATCGTCTCATAATCTGCTGCCACTGTTGAAATATAAGTTTAAAGACAGCTTGAGCAGAAGAAATACCAGCTCACCCTGCTATATTCAAAAAATAAAATAAAAGATTTTAAGAAGAGGAACAGGATGTATATTCCAAAGGTGAGCAAACAGTGCCAAAGATTTTTGAGAATATTTATTTTGATTTCTATCTTTGGCTGCATTTGCAACCCTTTTGTGTTTGTCTACTGCAAACAGTTCAGCAATGACTATTATAGGGATGTTTACTCCTAGAAAGAAAATTTTAGGAAGAACACTCACAATTGGGCTGGAAGATTGCATACAGTGTTTCACTGCAGAAATAAAATATACCAAGTGTCCGGTTGGAACAAAGCAGTATTGCTCAAATTGCAGATAATTACCTTCAGCCAACCAAGATAAAAACAAAACAAAACAAAAAAAAACCAAACAACCCAAGCTATTAAAAATTCAAGTTACTCAAGTAAAAAATAAGAACAACCTCTGTAAAAAAATAAGAATAATCTATTTATCTTCTGTCTACTCCATTTGATCTATCATATTTTTCATTTTTAACTTAATCTAATCACCACTGCTCAGAGAGGACCTCTCTGGCCCCGTGCCCAGGACACACCCCGGGTGCAGGGACAAAGCAGGAGGGGTGCGAGGAGAAGATGGGGAGCAGGGCCTTGCTGCCGGAGGAGACCTCGCTGCAGGGCTCAGGAGGGAAACCGCCGCTTCCTGCTGCACGGCCAGCAGAGCCGACGTGCTCCTTCGAGATTAGCCGCTGTTTATCAAACAGCATCCGGGGCCCAAGACAGCAGCCGAGAGAGCAGCAAACATTTGTGGGTTGCGAGGAAAGAGGAAGGAGGCAAATACCAGATGGAAGGGAAAAGGAGACTAAAAAGATGTTATTCTGCTGGGAAATGGAAGAAAAAGGACGGGAAGAAAATGGGGTGAAAAAGCACATTGCATTTCAGATACTCTTTGTGATCTTTCAAACAGACTTGGCCACACACACCCTGGTTGTGCATTCCCATGACCCAAGGCTGAATCCACGCAAGAAAGCAGTGGGATTATTATTTCAGTTTGCAAGCTACCACCAGGCGTACTTTTAACAGAGGGTCTTTTCAGGCATCAAGAGCAGGCAGCATGTAACACACCAGACATCTAGAGTCATTTGAGAGCACAAGCACATTGCACACTAACTACGTTATCCCTGCTTTTGTAATTCAACCTTGCAATAAATAGAAAGCTTGCCCCAGATTTGTGAGAATCTCAGGAAAGAGCCTGAAGATTTTGCTCTGGACAGCTGCGCTGCCCTTCCTGGTTTCCTTCTCATGCTCATCATGAGAAGAGCTGATCATGCGAGAAAGATTCAGGAATTATTGAAGGAAACTAAGCTGGCCCTTGGACCTTAAGTTCACTTGGAAAATGGAATTTTTGTTCTTGGTAATAGTGAAAACAGATGCAACTACAGCCAAAATGTCTCCCCCTTTCCATAGAGGAAAAATGGCAGTGAAAGCCAAAAAAAAAAAAAGGTTTCTCTTGGTGCCAGCAAGCCTCTGTTCTCTTCTGCAAAACAAACAAGAAAGGACGTAATATTTCTTCTCTGCATTCAGATTTTATTGACTAAGATACAGGTATATATTATGCTCAACCTTTGCATTGCAAGTGCACAATGAAATGTGTGCTTTGTACAAGAACAGAGTTTCTCCCTGACAGGCAGTGCTGGTTTCCAGAGATGGCTGATAGCCTGTTTCCTTCATGAGAGCTGCTACTCTCTAAGCCTTGCAATTGCTTTCCTTATCCTACCCAAAAGAAGAATCACATAGAGAGATGAATCTTTCCCCATGGAGACATAAGACTATCTCCTCATGAAATTGTAAGAAAACTCTTATTGCAGAATGGGTGACCCTTACAAAATCTCTCTGCTTTGGGAACAACAGTGAAGAATTTGTCATTTACAAGAGTTTTCCTCATGGAGGGCTCATTCCTCTAGGTCTATTCCTTAGACAAGAGCTAATTTGAAGAGAAACACCTCCTTCTCAGTTTGGGATGCCTCTCAAGCATGCAGATCCTAACAGCTTGCCAGAAGAAGAGGTGCCCCAAATGGCTGCTCTTCTGGGATACTTGAGCGTGTTCATCCTTTAAAGAGGGACTCACACAATTCCCAGCCTGGATGGTCCCAACGTTCAGATGACACAAGATTGGCTGTTTTAGTATAGCAAAGTCTCTCTATATGCATTTCCAAGCAAATAGTTACCATTGTAGATAAAGATAGGAGAACCTTCATCTCCACATCATCATCAGACTTCAGCACCTATATAAGGTCTAAGTAGTATGCTCATTTTATGGCTCACAAGCTTGGGTTAGTCATTGATCCCCGGCTGTGTGTAGAAAAACCTAGGATTTTCTAGCTCCTACTCTAGCCTTCACTAAAGCAGATTTCCAACTATAAATTCAAGTGATCCATCATCTGAATTCTTACGTAAGCCCTTTTACTTCCTTCTTATCCTTTAAGTCATAACTACCTAAGCTAGAAGTAAATGACAAAGATTATTGGTAGTTTTTGAAAGAACACTAAAAGATTCCCCTTTTCCCCAATAATTTCTTTTAAACAAAAAATACTCAATCTAGACTTGCTTAAGACTCAGAGGTACATTTAACATACAACAGCATGAAGCAAAGGAACAATACAACTGTGCATTTGGCAGTGTACCACTGTAATAATTTCCAGGGTAAATGGACTGGCAATTTTAGCCACATGGATAATATTAAGGCCAAGACAGCTAAACTCAGCCTGGCCTGCATGTGACTGAAGAAATTTGTCATACGTAAACAGACACAAAGATGCACATTATTCCTGACTCTAGCCATGACATATGCTAGCCTCCACCTTTTGGATTATCAAGGCTAATTGTGAGCCACTAAAAATATTGCAACATTACAGGGTATTTATTTGCATAGTGTTATCTTATGAGCTGTGACTTAATTTACTAAGAAGAACCAACAAAAAGCTTTAGGACAGAAAACAAAGTCATAAAGTTGTCTAAAGCAATCAAGCCAATTCCGCTACTCATGCCTAATCTTTCTTTGCACCCTGATTACTAGCAACTTGGTACCTTTCTGGGCATCCAACAGGGTCTTTTCAGCCTTGTCGTCATCTTAGGTATAAGCCAGGAGAAGGTGGGACCACCCACAGAATGTTATCCTCTTGCAAGGTCCGTAACATCAGTATAATAGCTCTACTCATGGCAAATAAGACCTCACTTTCCAGATGCATCCTTGAGCACCTACACTACCAAGGAACATCTCAGATCCCTGCTTTTCTGTTGGGCTGGTACAAGAACTGTTCCCTCACGCAGTGTACCATTTTGGTGGTTGTACATGAGTTAACGTGAGCAAGGGCTGTGCCTCCTTGAGATAACACAAGGATGGTGGGTCCCCAGACTCACTGGTAACGAAGTTTAAGTTTGTCTCATGTATTAAAAACACCTTTTAAAACCTCCTCTTTATAAGAGAATACCATTAAAACACTGATGCATATTGAGAGGAGTGTTAGTCCAAAGGGAAATTCAGTGCTTGCAGGCTCTCTGGGAGAAGGCAGCTGCCTTTGCTTCCCTACCTCACTGCATGTAAAATGTACCCTGAAGGAAGTACAATGTGCATGCCCTGCTGCTGCGAGCTAGTGAAAACACATGGAAATGCCATGGTCCCACCACTCACCACCAAAGCACGTCCTATTGAATTTAATAGGCCATTACCATCTTCCTACTGGCTCCTTCAGCTCCCAGGGGAACCTACCAGTGACTCACAGGGCATTTCCAGAAAGTCTATGGAAAGTCTCTCTCACTGTCTTTGTAATTCCAGAGGCTTTTAAAGCAATTTCTCCAAAGCCCTAATACATTCCTTTACCATCCACTGCTTTGATCATGAGCACATTGTGTAGGTCTTCTCCACAAAGCCTAGCAGGCAGGGGTTGTGCTCCGCACACCTCCACCAGCAATACTGATTGCATCCTCAATCAAAGTTTTAAACTCTTTGCGTACACTTGTTATTTGCAGGGTCTGACATGTGAATGGACCCGGCTGGTGGCAATAGCTAGCATTTTTCTTTGACAAGGTCCATATTAACAGATCAAAATACTGGTTTCAAATATCTTAAAATATGTATTTTTATAGTAAATATGGGGCACTGGTCCCAGCCTTCTGTAGTCAACGAAATGAGGTACTTTTGAAAGATTAATTTGGCGCCATGACCTTGAATTGCTCTCTATACACAGAGGAAAAATTGTGAATCTGTCATATAACGTCTTTTAACAACTTTTATGTCTCATATTAGTTTTGTATGGTATTGCCATATACATCTCTATAAAAGTAATACAATACTATATATATAGATGAAATCCACAAAGGCATCCCAAACACTCTTGAGTCATTTCCACATTCCTGTATTTTCTATATGCAGAGGAGGAATTTCAGTGTGCTCTCTGTGCAGTCAGCAACAGCCTATAACATAATCTGGTTTTTGTTGCTAATCTTCTAAAATCTCAATCTGCATTTATAAAAGCAAGTAATTACAGACTGTTGCTTATGCCTTGTAGTGGAAGGAAAACCTAGACTGGTCACAAGCAATACTTTACCCGGCATTTGGGTGGTCTCAGGCCAAGCACATATAGAAAAGGCTACAGAAAAACCCTGTTTAATCACGTAAGCAGTGTTTTTCTTGAATCGCAGGTAAGAAACAGTGGAAATTTTGTCTCTGATTACCAGCAGTCTAGGCTGAACACACACACAAAAAGACTGAAGAAAGTATTTTGGTGGGGAGACTGCAACACCAGAAGAGATATTTGCCCATTCACAGTTTTGACTTTTTAGGATGCTCCTGACAATGTTTGGCTGTTTGCCTTTCCACTAGGAAGCCTGGGAAAGTCGAGACCTCATGTGATTTGAACACCTTTTGTTTTCTTCTTTTTCTCTATTCCACTTTCTGCATCTCTTGGGATTTTGATCCACAGAAATCTTCAGGAAGGCTTGTTTTTTTCTACCTACAGAAGCTTTACCCATTGATGAAGGACTCATCTAGTGAGCTGACATCATCATGTTTTCATAACCTACTATTCCCTGAATCATCCTGGTCCTCATCAGGGATTTTCTTGGCTTGATAAAGCTAGTACTTAGATGAGTATGCTACCTGTGATAATAAATTAGTTCTTATTTAAGGTTTCTGATTAAGATTTGGATAAGCATCAGAATAGGTTTTATAATTGTTACTTTCAGATGCAGAGCAAGAATAACATTCAAAGAGGGTGAAGCATAAAAAGACACTATTGTGTTGTTCATCTATATTATATACCACCCCTACAAAGGGCAATGCCTACAGACACCTCTACGTGAATGGCTGGAAACAGTCTCTACTAGGGTATATTTTAAAAATCTTCCAGGACAATATCTGCTTTACTGAAGATTAGCAAGACTTTTTTATTTCCTCATAAGGTGTGCTGTTTATACAGTTTCATTGTATCAGGTCCTCTCCGTGCACACACTCACAATCCTGGCAACCCTGGCCAAGAAACACTCTGTTTCCCAGAAATGCAGGTTTACAGCTAGCAGCAAAGAGTCATGAAAAAAAAAAGAAAAAAGAAACAAACAAACAAACAAAAAACCCCAACAAACTGTGCCAGAGCACAACTCCTAGGTGCCCTGCTAATTTCAACCCTCAAAAAATTCTGTTAAAAAGCACAGGGATAGCACAAACATATGTATCTTAATTCTTTCATTCACCTCTCATGTTAAACCCAGCCAGAAATAGCACACTGCTGGTATCCAAAGGTGCAGACCTTGTTGCTCTAAACCTCCTAAAGTTGTATTGCTCTGGGAAAGGACAGGAACCATAAAAAGCCTTAGCTGGGAGGCAGCTTTTATACTCATGTTCAGGCCTCTAGTAAGTTGTCCCACCAAATGTAATGAGACCTCCTGCTTAGCCGGGGCTCTTATTTCCATAGCTTGTGCCTGCAGCACTCTTATATTTTATAAGCCATATTAACTCACCTCTTGCACCAGGAGGTTGGGGCAGTGGCACACTGTCTAATAATGGAACATATTTGTTAATACTAATAGACATTTGTAAAACTACCACATGCCTTTAGCCTTCAAGTCAAAGCACAGGATGCTTGCTAGGGTTGTGAAATGTATGATGTAAAACTTGGGATGTTTTGGTTACAACATATCTCATTTATTTTTACTGTCATCACCCTCCCTGGTATATAATACCTGCTGCATGCAGAGTGAAATATTGCAGATGTTTTCAAAATAATTCTGGGCTGGTGGAGAAACCAAAAGGTCTCTTGTGCGTAAGGTCTGGTTATTTTCAATTCAAAACAACTAGGCAACAAAGTTTCTGTGTGCTGGTATTTTAAAAGGCCTGGATTCCTCTGCGCTGACTCATACTTGCACTGCCCACCCAAAAACTTACCTCTGAGAACTTGGAGAGAGACTCCAGCCATTCCAATACCCTCAGGATTCCAGAATGAAGAGTAAAAAGATAAAACTAGTTTTAACTATTCATTAGTTTTTGGTACTTCAGATAATTTGTGCAATGGCTTCAGGGGTTTAATTGAATCACTTTTCCCACCTTGTCTTAATTTTAATTATGCAGCAATCATTTTTACCAACCTGTGCAAAGGAGCCATATGAAAATGTGACATATGACAATATACATTTACCTAAGCTCTAGGACTACTCTGACCTACAGGCAATTAGCTACTGCCTCCAGCACTCAAACGACCAATTAAAGAGTTAACAAAATGCCCTCCAAATCACCTACATGTTCAGGTTTTTGGACTGCCATGAACATTATACTTCAACTGATATAATTTTTGACTGACTGATTTACTAAGTCTGCATCGGCTAAAATTCTAGAGCCATGCCTGTAAAACCGAAGAATCAGATTTTATGAGGTGCTTTCATTGTCATTAAAGACGATCCCACCTTAGCCCTTTCCCTAACAAGACAATCTTGCAGCAGTCATTACAAGATGTGATCCCAGCTTGTCTTCAGGGAAAAAATGGCTTGCTAGGTCAATGAGGACTGCACTAAGTTCATCTCAAGGATGTAAGACATCCATCTGAATGGCTAGCAGCCAAGAACAAAAAAATGAAAGAGCCCCAGAGATTGCTTTTTTGCAAGACATGGCTCCCCATGGCTCCTACAGGTAGCCAATTTCAGAAATCCAGAGAGATTAAACCAGTAGTCACAAATGGACGCCTTTACATCTGTTCATGATTTACCGTGTACTAGTGAGCATTTCACTGCAGACAACAGATCGTTAACAGCCAGAAGCGCGCAACAGAAATGACCCCAAGACAGATAATTTCAGTGAAAAATATATTAAAATGTGCTCTTGCATGGGAATAAGAGAGATCCAGGACACTGCTAATTATACCAATGGATGGAGAAGTGAAAGGTCGTAATCTGCTCAGGAAATCCTGAGTTCCAGTCCTGCCTCCAACAATAACTCAAGTTGTGGTTTCGTAATCTCCTTTCCTCCCTTCCTTAGCGGGCAACGGGGGATAACAATATCTCCTGACATATATTATACATGGTGCCACGAGAACTGACATTCTTAAAGTGCTTTGAAAAAAGAGTGAATGGTTTGAGTGACCCACCAGAGTCTTACATAGTGGGTACTCTAACATAATTTAGAAAAATTCTGCCTTCTATGAGCAATGTGGTTTTATAACGGTATCTCACAGGTAGACATTGTTTTCCAAATCCACCGTTGCTTTTGTGCAAGAAAAGAGTGACTCTACAATGAAAAGTGCTTATCTATAAGATTGGTATGTACCTGAGACTTGTATGCAGATTCTCAGCTAAGCCGATGCTGTTTCTCTGAAGCTAATTGACATCACCTGTCCTGCGGTCTTAACACTTGGAAGAAAGTTTTCTGGGTTTGAACAGAAAGAGAAGGGTGTTATTGGTTTTCCTTCTCTGGCCACAAAGACCCAAATTCTGCCCAGATTTACACAGGTGAAGCCCTGCCAGCTATGCAGGGCCCAGCAGATGCTGCTCTTCTGAATCTGAAAGCACACCAAAAAGCCAGCCCAACCTTTTAGATGCTATCAGAAACTGAAGATAGAGCTAAACAATCCAGAATGGAATTTCTTTTCCACCCACTGCACTTTCATTATTAAAAAAAGGCCCATAGGGCATGTTGGCCAAACAGTTTCGCTATACAGACATGCAGTAAGGTGAAGTGAATGGCATCACAGAGATAAATGAACCAGACAATCCAGTGACTTAAGGCTACTTGTCTTCTTTCCTATCATGTGGGAAACCAATGTCTGGCCATTGCAACCTTACCTCTCCTGTTTTCCAAGTCACTGGCTGCAGGGAGCATCATGGAGGTGACAATTCTTGGCCTCCAAGGGGTTGGGGAAATCAATACTGGCAACATGAAGGACACCGAAAGATGGAGTCAAAAAAATGGTGTTCTATGAGTAGAGGAGACAAGAGGGAAAACAGGTAGTTATAGATGGCCAGGTAGGAAAAAGGAAAAAACAAAACAAAACAGAAAAACCCACAAAACACCCGGTGCTTTATTTTGTTGGCTGTATTTGCTGTACAGCCCAGTGAAAGAAAGTGAAAAAAGCAACTGTTTGACACCCAGAGCTTCTTTACTTTGAAAAATATGGAGACAAACTTAACAATGAAGAGTCGGGATTCCATAGGGTTGTTTATGTATGGAATGCATGCAAATGCATATGATTATGTAGAAGTGTGTCTGTGTGTAATGTAGCATTAACACCAATTCTTACAGCCTTATGAAATGATATATTAAAAAGAAAAAGAGAAAGAAAGGAAAAGCAAGCTAGATTTTTTTTTCCTCTTTTACAAATATGATGCAGTTTACAGAAGCATGGTCCTTTTTTAGGAAGAATTCTAAATGCATCATTCAAATATTGTTTGAGCTGAATACATGATATACATATCATGAATACATATAATCACAGCACAGTCTTTTGTGGAAGTTCTGAAAATAGCATTGGAAAAAGCTGACCATGAGTTTCCATCTAAGGATTTGCATTTAACATGTGTGAACCGACTCCATTCATCTCATCCTCAATGGGAACCATCCTGCCGCTCCAAACAGCCAAGCTGAAAAGTTTAGCCTGAATGACAGGAATCATTTCTGTGGGTCTGATGTCAAGGACAGCATCTAGAGCCACCAGATGAAATTGTGGGAATGAATTAGGGAACCTCATTCAGCTGAAAAATCAGATGTTATGTACCATCACTGCTACTGTATTGCAATCTGCATTCAAAAGAGGAGGAGCCCTGTGGCGAGTTAAGTCTTAAGTTATCTGCTGATTTTTTCTAACCTTTTTCCACCAGTTCCCCCTTGGCCCGAAAGGTTAAAATTTCTGGGAAGGCTCAAACTTCCTTCTCTCCAGCTCCAGTCTTGCAGGACGTAGCCTAGTTTCTCTCACCTCTCCCATTGCAGAGTGCTGGGGAAAACAAAAAGGAGGAGGGAAAGGGATAAATCACAGAAAAAAAGAGCAATTAGGTGGGTAAGCTTCAAAATCTCTGCAACCACTCTCTGCTCAGCTGGGTGTGCAGGGCTGCTAGGAAGCATCGCACTGTGGCGGGAGGTCTGCCCCAACGATGTCCAGAGGTCAGAGGGGACACCACTGCCCTCTGCAAAACCTGTGGGAACGGGTGAGACTGGAGGATGTGGGAAGGGTGGCAGGGAGGGCTGAGCACTCTAAGTAGCATGTTTCCTAGGAAACCTTCGACAGCAAATATCACATTAGTCCTGCCTTGTGGCCCAGCTCATGTGATGTCAAGAACAATTTCTCACAACTCAGCTCAGAAGGTTAGCAAGAGTTGGTGAAATGTTCAGTGATTCTGGATTGACTTTCCAACTGGGAATGAAACAAGAAACTGAGGGTGTTTGCATTGTTTCAGAGTTTTGTGACAAATTCCTAACCAAATCTTTTTTTTTTTTTTTTTTTTTACATTATGGTGGGTTTTCCTCATAGCCTCACAGGTTTGCAGAGACTAGCCCAATTGCTATATTTACTCTTAATGCACTCCATTAATCAAAAGAGATATTCCAGAAGTGAAAATACAGAGGAAAAATGGAAAACCAGGCAATCTCACGGAAAGTCTTAGAACAGTTGGATCACCGTTTAGCTCATGCACTGATTAAAAAAGCTCCATCAGAGACTTCTGCCATTACAAAATTTCGTTTACAACTATCCTTTCTAATTTCTCTCAGCTGCAGCCTGAAAATATCCATAGCCTAGCAGATTTAACAAAAAAAGACATAAGCACTGGCAGCACAACTCAGATACGAGATGCACTTCAGCCTCCAAGAGGGCTCCCACCAGCTCCTTGGGCTGGATCTGAGCGCAGGGATGCAGCGTTTCACTTCTCAAGGCTGTGCAACATTCTGAGCCTGAATGTTTGGGGGGGCTATGTGGTACCACAGACCTACCCACAATGTACCTGTTGTGCACAGCTTAAGTTTTTCTTCCCTGAATTCTTGCAAACTGTTCTCTCTGGAAGGCAACCACGCAGTACTGTAGAGGGAAAGTCCCATTCTGCTGCCATTTCTGCTGGCTTCACATTTGTGACTTCAGTGAAGTTTCTTTGACTTCTAATTGTTTAAGAGAAAAGAGACTAAAACTGAAAAATCTTCCTCTGGTGACACACTTCATCTCATACTTAGTGAAATATAAAGACCTTTTTAATAGAAAGTAATATATTTAAACAAATTAAAAATAGCCCCACTAATTTCTTTTTAATCATAAGCTAACTTAGGTGTGTGACCTCTTTATTTCCTTTTACTGCTTCTCATCTTCAGTGATTTGAGCCCTCACATCTAGGTTGTTTCCCCCCTCCCCCTTCTTTTTTTTTTTATCCCTTCCCAGGGAAATGAGAGATGAATACATAAAGAACAAGGCTGCTTGAGGTACCTGAGAAACACCAGCACAGAAATAGGTCCATCACTTCCTTTCATCCCATTTTAGATACAGGAGGCCTGATGGATCAGCTTTTCCTTCAGGAAAGCCAGGATTAAAGAGGTCAGGTCAGCAGTGTGAGAATGCCTCTAAGAACAGTGTGGGAACACAAGACTTCCTTATTAGCACGTTAATGTACTGAACCTGAAGCTCATTTAAACAAGATGGAGACAGTTGACTTCTTCCCCCCTCAGACCAAATCTGCTGTGTCCTTAGAGCTGTTTGATCCGCCAAGCGACAAATCTCCGAAGCCGTGTGTTACTGGAAATCTCATAAAACAGAACAAGTGCAACATTAGGATTTACTGACCACTGTAAAGATTTCTCTTAAGATTCAAAAGCGGAGGTTTTACCGGGGAAAAGCATGACAGCAAAGGCTCCAGCTGAGATTACAGAAGGTGAAGATATACCGGACTGTTTAACAGAAATGCGAGTCCCCTTGACCCGCAAGCGTCTTCGCGGGCAAACAGCCGTTACTCACGGACATGGCGCCCGGCCCGCACCGCCAGCCCCTCCGCCCTTCATCCCCACAGCCCTGCCGACACCCTCCAGCCCACGGCGCACCCCAGCTCTGTCCCCAGCTCGCCCCTGCTCCCCGCTCAGCCCCGGTGACGTTGCCTGTCCCTCAGGTTTCCGCCATCTCCTCAAGATGGAGGCAGCTTTGTGGAGAGTGGGGCGGGGCTGCCCCCCGCCAGGCACAGACAGTTCCAGCCGGTTCCCCACAGTGCTGGTGGCCCCGGCCCAGGGCACTGCCCAGCCCCTCAGGGGGAGCGGGTTGAGGACCGGGCCTTTATTAAAGCAAATAATAATTAATAATAATATTAACAACAACAGCATGGGCTTGTCTAATCACGTCAAACACATTCTTCTAGCTGAAAAATCAGGTACTCCAATCTTTCCTGGTTGACAAAAACACACTGCTTTTTTCTGAATACTCTTTTGAAGCCCCGGCTACCCGCCCTCACACACGCGTTACCGTACATGTGTCGTATTTCTGAGACATGTAAATGTTATATAGCCTTGACTGCGGGGATGAAAGGGCTGAGCGCACTCACCTGACACACCAGCGTCTCCAAAGCAGTCAAAGGGAAAAGGGCTCTTCTTACATCAAAGTTGTCAGGTGGAGTTGTTTTCTTCATACATACGTTCTTTTGTTTCAAGTTAATTATATCCCAGAGCAGAAAACAGATCTTATAATACTTACAGCAGTTGCTTCTCATACATAAAGGACCTGAACAAACTAAGATTTAAACTCCGGTAATGCATAAATAGCCATATCGCATTTACCTGAGACACCAGGATAAACATGCCCTCTTTCTTCTCAGCTCCCTACAGTAAAAATGAATACCTCAACCATGGGAGCTGCAGAGAAATTCTTCAGGGTTTCTACCAGCATGTCTTCATCTGCTCAAGGGCTGGGATGGAAATGCAAAGAGCCAGATTGATACCAATGCAGACCTAAATAATATCCCAGTATCTTATAGATAAATGATTTGGAAAGAAATATCTGTTCTTATCACGAGGAAAGATCTATAACTCGCTCTTAGCCTTTCATCACTAGGAGGAAATCGCTGCGACTTATGCCTATCCATTACCTGTTCTTATTTTCCTCCGTATGTGTATTTATCTCTCTGGCTCACTCTATCAATCCAGCCACCTGTGATCACCCAAGCGCAAAGTTCATGTGGGGCCTAAGCCAGCCCTCCCATTTGGGTGGGAGTCTCTGCTCTTCTCTGACCAGCAAGAATAAGAAGTGTGTAGCTGGTTTTCATACTCTACACTATATTTTCCCTGGCCACAGCTGAAATCTCATCCTCATGTGGTGCCATTTTGTTATGATGGGACACTGCAGGGTTAAAATCTGCATGGCATTGGTCTCAGCACTGTAAATCTCAAGAGGAGAGCCTGAAGCTGAACCTTCCCCCAAGTCTATACACATCCCAGCCTGGGGTTTTAGGTCAGGCATATTTCGAATTCCAGCTTGTTAAAGTTACCGGCTTATGCACCCATCTCCCCTCCAGTTCCCAGAGAGGATGTAGGGTCGCTTCCAGCCCTTGCCTCAATGGTTTCCAATCTAATACTGGAATTAAGACTCACAGGTACACTTCTCACTTCCCAGTCCACACGAGCAGTAGCCCTATCACTGTGCATTTCTTCCACAGTGCACTGCACTGCACTTCTTTCCCAGAAGTGCCAAGATCCCTCTTGTATACATACATGCACCTGGTGAAACCCCAATCTCTAGAATTTTGCCATAAGATCAAATTTCAGCATTGATAGTCATTCACTCACTCATTCATTCATGGAAAAAGATACATGGACTTTATCCAGCCCAAGTACGAAAGCTATTTTTTTCCGAGGCGTATTGCATGCCACAGCCAGTAACTGGCTGCCCCATTTGGGACATGTGTCCTTTGTAGAAGATTTCCCTATTACATCAGCTCAGACATCAGCTTGCAAGAAAGCGTCCAAGTGGGAAAGCATATGATTTTTACTTTGGCACTGTGATACTACTACTAATAAAAAGAGTAAGCGTTTTCTGCTATAGCCTGGAAAGAGTTTGCTAAAAGTCAGGTTTTCGTATAAAAATAGCTGTGTGTCCACATTGGTTAGTTTCTCTCAGAAACTTTAAAAAAAAAAAAATTTTTTTTGATAGCTCTACCCTGCACTGCCCAGCCACATTAAGCCACAGTAAACTACATTCTTACGGTTGTCATAACATTTTGCTCTGTGTTGCTTGTGATGCGAATAATCTATTAAGATATATAAGGTGCAAAATGCTGCCTTTATGTCTCTGAGTTCCTGCAATCTGCTGTAACAATCCAGCACAATTACTGCCGGAGTGGTGCAGGAGTGACTCCCTGCCACCACCGCGGCCGACCAGAGGGTCTGGGCCAGTGACTCCGGGCAGGCTCGACCACAGCCGTCGGGGCTGCGGGGACCAGCCTTCCTCCCGCTGCACTCCCCCTCCTCCTCCCCTATCCCAGCCTGTCATCAATCTTACTAAAATGACAGCAGACAGATGTTAGCCTTTGCAAAGATCAAATGAAATCTATGGCTTTAGGGCTGTTCACCAAGGAGCGGAGTAGTCTACACCAGACACGGGCACCAGCAGTCACCTCCTCTGCATCAACTCTCCTCGAATCTGTTTGGCAGCCATCACAGTCATCTCTCCACAGGCAAACCGAGTCCTGAAATAGATTTTGACAAACTTTAATGTTTTAGCCTCTTCATAGAATTGTTTGTTTGTTTGTTTGTTTGTTTTTTTATAGCAAGATTTCTCATTTGAAACTTTTTTTGGGTGAGAGTTTCGAGCGTGTTCGGGGCAATGCTGGGAGGGGGCTTGTGCCTGCAGCCACAGTGACAAGCAGCGGAGGAGTGCACAGGAGTGGGGGTTCATCTGGGTTTAGTACACTTGGCCCTTATATGTTCGGTAACCTGAATGCTGCTAGCAAAGGGGAGGAGGAAAAAAAAAAAAAAAAAAGATTACTCCATGGCATAAATATGCTGTATGTGCCCTTGTCTCATGCAATTTCTTTACATCGATGTGCAGGAATATTTATCCCCAGTAGAAATGTTTAACTAATCTGGTAAATGTCAAGCCATATGGTGTACATTGTAAGGATTTCTTTGGGCCTTTTTAACTCTTTCTGAAAGTCTCTCCCTCTCTTTCTCTATGTTTCCCGCCTCCTTTTTTTTTTTTTCTTTTCTTTTTTTCCCTTTGTTGCTGCTCCACCGGAGCCTATGAGGAAAGAGATAGTGTGCAGAGTGTTATTAACATTAGTTAGATCAGGGATGTGATGTTCATGGTTTATAATAACAAGCAATATTAACCAGAAGTGCAACTCGTAAGGCGCCTTTACGCTGGGCAAAGAGACGCGCTGAATGTAATTTTTATCAGCAGTGACCTGCAGAAGAAGATCACTAATACTTTTTTAAAAACAAACTGTCCACCCCAACAATGCACAAAATTCCCAGGGGCTACCTCATCTCTTATCGCTTCCTTTGAATAATCAGGTCTTTACAACAAATAAACTGCAGTTCTCCAGCTCTTTCAAGTAAAGGAAATGTTTCTGTACTGTAACTATCTAGTGTATCTTCCAGAAAGATAGAGTGCAATTTACAATAAGCAATATCAAAAAAGAATAAACTGTTATGTTTGTGCCAATCCTTATTCATGGTTTTATAACAAGACATATCTGTTTTCTTCCTATAAATCTTGACTCTATTTTTAGAGTTTGCAAATAATGACTCCAGTCTTTGGCTGCCTGCCACTTCTGTGAAAAACTAGAATAGCCACAGTGCAAGACTATAATATTAAAAAAAAAAAAAAAAAAAAAAAAAAAAAAAGAAGAAGAAAAAGAGAGGGATCTTGTTGAACTCTGTGTATTCCCTACCCGGACAGACCCGTTCAAGGTAGTGATAAGTGGCACAAATGCACAGAACATGTCAGAAGAAGCAAGAGCAGGCTGGAAACTTGGCTGAGCTTCTGCATCTATTTCAGAATCCTTCTACCTAAAACAAACTGCAATGGCCCATACGTACGTGGGCCCTCTGCTTCGTCACCAGTGGGTGCTTGCACCCAGCAAGCCATGAGCAAGCCTGGACTTCTCTGCTGGGCATCACTGCTGCCTTTTCATTTTAGGGGCCACTGAACCTGCTTTTAGCATCCGTTGATGGAGACAGACTCTGAGGGCAAAGGATTATAGAGCATTTCTCACTACAATATAGCCCAGGAATAAAAAACAAACAAACAAACAAACAACAAAAAAACACTAGGAGAAACTACCACCTTCAGCCTTAGCCTCCAGACATTTTAGAGCAGTGGAAGGCTAGGGAGGGGGAGCTGCAGGTCAAGGAAAGGATAAGATCTGGGATGCTGTGAATGGGGAGGGAGAAAGAGGAATGTAGTGAAGGAGGTAGAGAAGGAAAAGCAGGGAAATGACAGCATTTAGATAAATTTAGCTCTGAATCCAAACTCTGGGGGGAGGAGAGGCGTTTCCTGCCCCAAACCTCTGAACTTTCTCAGATTCTCCCATATTGCGAATGATTTACCTGTAAAGAGAACTAAAAAGGGGGAAAAAAGAGGGAGAAATCTGAAATAAACAATTCTCTGCTGTTTAAACAATCTTTCCATCCTACTCCCCCAGGGTCAAATGTTCAGGCACAAGGACACAAACAAAAAAAGAAAGAAAGAAAGGAAAATCACTTTAAAAAGACGATCTTTACACAAATGCATTAGCACCAGTTTTCATCAATGTAACAACAGTATATCAACTGTTAACACAAAGTGCCTTCCCCACATACCTGACAGTTCCCTAACTCCAAAATATTTATTGTTACATTATACTTAACATTTCATCGTTACTAAGGACATTGGCGATTAATAGTACGACAGCTACCAGTGTAGTCATCTGAGTTTTGTTATGTGCAAGCATTTTGGGAAAAAAAAGAGAGAGGCAAGGCTAAGTTGTAAAGACACCAAAAATATAGAACAAGAATACAGACATTAATAATTAATCAGAAGCACTCGTCCAAGACTTTTACTCTGAAAGCTATGAGATGAATGCGTCTATTAACCATGTATATATATATTTTTAAAATTTCTCACACTAATGTGTTTCTAATAACAGCATTATCTGGCTGTATAGACAGCTTATGCCTGAGCAGCCTCTCAGTATTCAGGAAGTTGTTGACAAAGACTTCTGCAATAGCCTGTGTGATTTTGTGTTATTTCCTTTAATTGAACCAATAAGACCTGCACTCCTGCACTCCTGACCTTTGCTCAGAAGGCTAATTTGAGATTATGGTAGTCTGAAAGTAAGAAATAGGGAGTGTATTTTTAAAGCACAGAAACATTTCTACAGTAATAGAAGATTAAGATCAATTTCAGCACTAGGATCCATTCAGCCCTAAACCACTCTGCTCTTAAAGCGATCTTTGGAAGGACTTTGGTGAGACACTATAGTATCTTAATTTCAGAAAAGTTAAATTCACTCAGCTTTGTCTTTGTGCTGAGTGTTTTAGGGCTTGTAATAAAGATGATACCCATGACTTTGAGTCCTTGGTGTCTTTACAGTTACCCAGTAGGACATTCATAAGTCCCTTAGGAAAACTTACACAAGAGCATAAAATATGTCACGGCAGATAAATGATTCTTTGTGGTTCTTATATTATTCTGGTTTAGTACTGGAGGTTGCATTACTTAAGCCATGTGTAGCAGCCAGGGAATGAGTGAGACGGGCTGCTCAGTGGGAGAAGGAGACCCCAAGTGATTTGGGAGAAGATAGGAAAACAAATGTTTTGATTACATCTGTGAATATTATGCCAATATAGCAGAAAGATCGTGCTGCATGACTCTGTGCCAAAATACAGAGGAATGATTAAGACCCAAATGAAAAATGGGACCAAACTGCGGGGGGGCGTGTGTGTGTATGTTTTTAATATGTGTGGATTTACTCCATGTGTTCTTAGGCACAGTGATAAACAAATAGGGAAGCTGTCTGAGGGGCTGACCATGACCCAGGATCCAGAGCCTACTCCTGCTTCCACTCTCGCCTCTATAGGTCTGTGGCTGCAGGAGTGCCTGGGTGTGCTGTGCCTTCAGCCTGACCAGGCTACACATGAGACAGCCTTGATTTAAAAGAAAACCTAGACAAGCTGATGGGGAGTCGTCTTCTCAGGCTTCCCTTTCCCCACACACTCCATAAGGCTCCAGCTTACGTTTTCTCACGCAGGGGCTGGTGGTGCAGAGATGCGCTTTTCTCTGGGAACAAGAAGCAGGAACGAGCTGCTGTGCTGAATCTGTATCGCCTGCCATGCAGAGAGGGGACAGGAAGAAAAGAATGAGCTGGAGACCAGTTAACTTAACTGCACGGCCCTTCTGCAGTGCTGTATACAGAAACCTCATATTCAGAGCCAGAATAATATGTTTCTCTCAGCTGCAATGTTCAAACAGGGCTGGTCACATTGTCCTATACAAGGACATTCATGAAGTCAGGAGGAATACCTCAGGCAGCGTGGCTGCAGGTAAAAGACCCAACAGTCGCTGCTGTAACGTGGATTTAAAGGCTGTTCCTTCTATTTACACATGTAGATACTGTAATGCTGCTATGCAAACAGTCCTCTGTGGACTTTTGCTTGTGGATTTTATTATAACACGTTCCTGACTATGAATGGCACCTTTCCTCTGCAATATCTGCTGTTGTGCCCTTTGTGCTTCACCTTCTGACTCTCTTCTGGTTTTGTTACTTTTCTTGCTGGCAGGATTTTAAAAGTAGGAAATGAACTTTCCCTTCTCTTCTCTAAGTGATGCTCATGGCATGTGAGATACGGTTGTGTTGTATTCCCTGAACTTTGCAGCCACTGGAAACACGAACAGTATGTCAACTCGTTCCTGTCTTTGCAAGAGAATTCAAGGTCAAGCTGACCAGTGAACTCTCATATTTAAACAGAGTAAGTCAGTGCTCATCTACAGCACCGAAACTGCCTCTAGGAAAGATGTTAACCCTGTGCTGGGCCTCCAGACAGTGCAGGCCATGTCATGGCTTTTAAAGCAGTTTGCTGCTGCTGTCAATAAGAGCTGGACATACTGCATATGTCTACCGGGCCTGAACAAGTGTCCCTTCTTTGGATGTGCGCCGTGCATGGGAGGCCCTCAAGGGGTTAATACATGCCATTCCTGAGTTCAGTGAAGGGACAGGGAGAGCCGAACAGCGGGAATTTCAGGATGTTAATAGCCTCTTCTCTTCCGATTGGCCCAGAACGAATGCAGGGTACAGTAAATTGTCCTTGTCAGCTTAGCTCACATGATGATATGCTTTATTTCTAGACATGCCTTGAATCTGTCCCTTGGATTTATGTTCAGAAAATAAACACTTCCAGACGGCAATAAAGCATTCAGTTGTAGCTGGCTGTTGCACAGTCTCAAGCCAACCGAAGCCATTTGCTTTAGAGTTTCTAGAGCTTGCAAACCTTCGGCTTTGTGCCTGTGCTTCCTTCAGTTCTTGCTCACGTTAGCAAGTGCCCCCCCTTGGACTTGAGGGGCTGTCCCAACTTACTTAGGAAAGCTCCAGAGAGTTTCACTTGGTTTCCATTCAGGGACCATCCTGAAAGATGACATCAGGCCACCTCGTGCACGCAGACCGGCCCTCCTGTCTTTTATAGCAGGCAACACTGAGAGAAAAGAAATAATTTAATGGCAGCAAGTTGCAAAATAAAGATATCAATGATTCAGGATATGAATTTCCTACCATAAAAAAGGTAAATTAAACAGCTGTTACATTTTTGTCTGATGTGGCTAAGGAAACAATTGGTGGCTGGCTGATTTACTGATTAGGAAGGTTGTATGCAATAATCTCCAGGTGTTACTGATAAACGCCCAAATAGAGCTGCAGTGTTTGCTTGCAACCAGTAATTTTATGGCTATCCTTTCTCTCCTCAGTTCCCCTCAATAACACCAGTTTATAACTGCATAGTTACAGTATAGGGGAGTTTGGCAAAAATCAATGGTAAATGTGCATACGAGACAACAAAAGAGCAATACAAATAGAAAAAGCCTCATTACAGCTTTAGTTTATTAGAAGTGTGTGGATATTAAAATGCTTTCTTCAATGCAACTGCACTAGAAGAAGAAATACTGAGTTATATTCACCATATGTAGGGTTTGGCAGTCAGTACCCAAATACTATACCTGTACCATGCCTGAAGATCCCCATCCATAGGTGTTTTTAATTTTTCTCCCGTTTGGCATAACAAAATTTCTGCTCAAGACCATTCCGACTCAAAAAAGCACGCACACAGGAACCCACATGGGGCCAGAAGTGTCTTGCCTGTCATCTGAATGTGTCTTATAGCAAAATCATTTGATAAGTCATTTGGAGAACAGCAGGGGTACCATTCTGTTCTAGATTATAAACTCATTAGGAGATAAGGATGCAAAAATAGGAATACTCCAGGTATCAGGTGCAGCTGAAGTAAATTCCCACAGATTGCTTGTTGCTGCGAACAGCTGCCTGACACAATGCCAAACTGGCCAAAAAACAGGGTGACCACAGAGGTGGTGGATCTCCCAGCTGACAAGTGGGAAACTGAGAGGGGGGAGATAGCCAACCAACCTAACGTGGGGGACTGGCTTGTGGCAGGGGACATTCACTGGGCCAGCTTCCAGGCAAGATGCACACTAGAAAGCATCTGAGCAGGGGAGGTAAATTCCTGCTGGACCATTTCTTTCATTTTCCCCACTACACCAGGCCAGACGCCTCCCATGCAGCAGGGATGCGGAAAACATTCTTGTGACTGGTTCAGCAAGGGTGTTCAAAAGCTTTTACAATTTCACAGGAAGCCAAAGGGCAATTATGCTTAACATCCACCCCCCTTTCTCTGGCTATCTTGCTTTCTTCTGTTTCTCATTCGTTCTCATTCCCATCCTTCCTTTCCTCTTCTCTTCCCTTGATCCCACTCAGGGAC
This sequence comes from Tyto alba, assembly GCF_018691265.1. NCBI lineage: Eukaryota > Metazoa > Chordata > Aves > Strigiformes > Tytonidae > Tyto > Tyto alba. The sequence goes on along the minus strand of NW_024881278.1, from coordinate 5,804,604 downwards.
TCCAAAGGACTAATTCAGCACAGCACTGGCAGAGATAAGTTAAAACAATGAGCAGATTTGCAATTAGGGACAGTTTTAAGGATTGGGAATTGTGCATGTTTTACAGTCATCTCTTGCCAGCGATGGGGACTTTCTCTTCTGGTAGATACAGCTCCTTCCTTAGCTGCCACGGCCCCACCCTCATGCATCAAGAGAAATTCCACATTCTCACGAAAGTGCTGCCATATTTCAAACATATCCCATAAAAAAAAAAAAAAAAAGGTTAAAAATGTACACTGTACTTTGGCCAGGGCTGATTATCAATGGTGTACATGCCTTTAAAATCCTTTGTTAATGAAGTATCCTTATTACCATAATCAAACACGCTTAGAAACTTGTCACAGATAAGTAAAATTCTTTACATTCTTGCTCTGCACTTTCTTTTGGCATTTCTTCCCCATCCCCCTCGGTGACTGCTTAGCTTCTGAAGGTTAGGGACCGGTAGTGCTGGAAATTAGAGTCCTCTGTTTACCCACACATACGAAGAAACAGTCAAAGCTTCCTTACTCTGCTGCAGAAATGACCTGAACAGTGACCTGAAGAGACCACCCTCCTGAGAGAGGAGAGGTCACCGAGCTTCCACGCAGGATCTGCTCAGGGCATCCTCTGCAGAGAGAGAGGGAGAGATTGCAAATCATCCAAACTGTGCCAAATTATGTGTGAAGGTTTTGTAATGCAGACTACTGTCCACCAGGGATTAAATTAAGAACATCAAACCCAACACAGAAAGAATTTCATTTTATACTTAAATTCGACTTGCAATGTTTTATTTAATGCATTTTATCAACCCCCGCGTCCCAAAACATCTCACCACCAGAAAATACTTACATAAATTGGGCAATTTGTGCAGAGGACCCTACAAATTTAGCATGAAAGACTCTTCTTTTTCATTTGTTCATACAGAACATGGACTCAGGCAGCCATTCCCATTCATTCCAGAAACCACCTCTTCTCCCTGTGTTTACAGACTACCTGTCTAAATAGCACAAAAACTTGATTTAAACGTGAGTGGTCTGACATGAATCAAGTGATTGATAATTAGAGCAAAGTTAGAAATATACTCAGCTAAGACAAGGGAGTTTGCACATCACTACGTGTCAACATCCAACACTTCGTATCCCGAGACTGGACCATTTCCTCTGAAATTACAAGCCACAACAGCATTTTTCACAAATCTGACTTCTTGTTACATAAATATACATCTTATTACGTTGGGGGTTTTTTAGCTTATTAAAAAAGGTTATGCTTTACTCTAGCCTTTAACATACAGATTTCCTTAATTTTAGATCTGAGAATATTTCTGAGCAATTACTTTTAAAAAGAGACAATCTGCAAGGGTAGGAAAAAAGACTAAAATCTCTCGTGGAAGGGTATGAGAACGGCACATTTTTAAATGCATGTTGTTTGCCTCGTACTCTGAAGGCTGCATCAGTGCTATGATAACATATCAACCACATTCTTAGGGCTCAGTTAACCCTTAGGCAAGTGGGAAGGATACTTAGCTGCACTGCAGGAAGCATACTTAGAAACAGTATTTATTGCCTTTTTTAAAGTGAGGCCATGAAGGCCAAGGTTGTAGGATCTTGTCCTCATGTTGTCTGGTTGGCTTTCAGACCCGAAGCTCCCTAAATCCTTTTGCTTTGGTGATGTTGCCAAGAGCTTTTCAACTGTCTTTTGAGCTGGCATGGAAAGAAAGGAAGAGTTTCTTCTTCTGGGCAACAGGCACCACAGTTAAGTTGTGGATTCCCAACAGCCCATTTCCTCCAATAGCTTTCTCTGAAACCATCCTTTTCCAACCTAAGAACAGCAGGCAAATACTGAATATTTCTTCATGTTACTCATGAGAGTCATGTATTACCACTAGCTGGGAAACTGAGGCATAAGGATTGAATTATTAGCTTATGGTCACACTAAGATCCTGAAGTAAGTCCTGAGGACCACTCCAGCTGCTTACTGCAAAACCACACTGACTTCTCTGCAGTTGCTTCATCTGAGGCAAAAAAATAAAACCCTAAAACCACACAAGAATAAAACAAAACAAAATCTTGGGCTAGTAGATAGAAGGACAACACAAAGGGAAAAGCTGAGGAAAATTTACACTTCTGAATATATGAAAATTTGATTACTAAATTTACCAGAATGCTTTTAATCAGAGCATAAATGTGTACAATAAACAGAATATATTAAGAGAATCAAATATTGCTCATGTATATGTAAATATATATATATACTTTATATTAAACAATAGCTTTCTAATTCTCCAACTAGTAGGTTTTCAGTTAAACTTATTCACCAAATACAGGTACCCATTAGCACTCTCACTTCAGTGGCCGAGTATCGATAAATGTGTGAAGAACAGCCACTGAAAACGACATGTTACTTTAGAAAGTGAAACAACAACTTCTACAACACAATATTGTGTCATTAAAACTCTTGATACTCATATCATCCTCTGTATTGATCGATTATGACTGCTCATAACCTTGTAAGGCAGTAAAATCCTATAATTTTAGATGGTGGGGGACCCGATCCTGTTCTGGAACTCTGATCCAAAGTGTGGTTAGAGATCGGTTTTTGCCTGAACAGCCAAAACGCTCATGAAAGGCTGCACAGATCGGGCCTTATAATCTGACAAAGTACTTGGCTGCAATACTGCCTATTAAAAAGTCAGCGTTTGCCAGGAGTTACCACACAATTATAGGGATGACTGTAGTATCTCCAAAATTATAGAGATGACAGTAGTATCTCCAACCAGACAGTGTAGGAACTGCAGGTTAATAGTATCTCTTAATGGTGATGGCTGTAACATAGGCTAATGGGATCATCTTTTCTTTTCCCTGGGAGAATTCATGAATTCTTCCATTCACTGGCATTATTTTTAGTAGCTAATGAAGGACTTGATTCAGGCCTGGAGATGTTTTCATCAGGAAGTTTGTTTTTAGTGGAGATCCCATTCAACTAACTGAAATGAAAACTGGTACGATTCCTCTGAGGAGTGGTAAGGAAGTCTCACTGCACACACGGACACCAGTTTGTCCCAGTGTGTTTGGTGCTGCCCACGATTGGGAGAGCCCAGCCTGGGTTCATGCCACAGCGTGCCCCAACTGCACTCCTTGTGGCAAACACTCTGACAAAGCCCACCGAGCCGAGCCAAAATCCCTTCTGCACTAAAATACACTGTGTGGGACACTGGGGGTTTTGCAAAGTACTTTTGGCTCACGGTTGAAGTTTATCATTGATCTGAAGGGAGATCTTCCCAGCCACATCCCTGTCCCTGCTTATTTCTGCACTGCCCGCTCCATCCTGCCCTTCAAGCCTTGCTGGCGAGGATGCTGGAGGGCATGGGCTGTTTGTCTGTACGAAACCCAAACTTTGCTGAGTTATCAGAACAAGGCACGCCTGGGTGTCAGCTTATCAGTCAGAGGAGAGAAGAAAGGAAAAAAAAAAAAAAAAAAAGAGCAGAAGAGCACACAGTTCTCCTTTCATTTCTTATGTATGCCGCCAAGGCCCTAGCTGGGCAGCTGAAAGGGGAGGGGGACCGGCGCTTTTGCAGTGCTGAAGCATCACCCCCCTCCTAGCGTAGCCCCCAGTGCTGCTTTCCAGGCAGTTTTGCTGGGCACTGGCGAGCGGTCCAGCTGGCATCCCACCCCAAGGCAGAAAGAACCCTTCAAAGGGGATCCCGGCTGCCCTCTCCTCCTTCCTCCTCCCCTTGCTTGCTCTTTCATTTCCCCCCCCCGCCGTAACCCACAGCCTGGCCAGGGCACCACAGCTCCAGCGCCCAGGACCGTGGCTGGTGGTCGGCCCCTCCGGCAGCCCCGGCGGCGAGCGAGGCTTTGGCGGTGCGTTAATTGCCCGTCGGCTGCCCGCCAGCCCTGTCTCCCATTTACTGATTGCCGACGTGACCCGCCTGAGCGAGCGAGCGCGCCGGGTCAGGGCTCGCAGGGGCCAAGTTCAAGGGCACAGGCTGGTACAGACGTATAAACAAGGGAATGGTATGTAAGCAATAAAGACATAAAGGTTAGGATCAGGGCTAGCAGTACAATAAACAGCTGTGATAACCCGGTTTGTTTATAGATAAAGAATTTACTGTAAAACCCGCAACGTGCAGGATACATTTGTTAACGCTTTAAGGGACATATGTTTTTAGATCCTCTTTGCTTTTTTGTTCTGTGTACTAAGCAAATGTCTCCAAACACCTTTTTTCTTTTCCTACTTTCTTTTAAATGAAGCCCAGGAAACACACGCTTAGCACATTATCTAGAAATCTTTCACCTCAAAAGTCCCTCCAAACAAGACAACGCTGTTCCACGGGAGTTTAAAACTGCTGTTACAACAAATTCAGAGGCAGATAGCCTGGTCCTTAATACTTACAGCTTCCTATTAAAACACCCATGTTTCAAGCAAGGAACATCCCATTTTTCCTAATTTAGTTTTAATAAAAGTAAGTAGAGTAAGTACAATTTCATTAGGGCTCTTGTAAATTTTGTACAGTGTATGTTTTGCCAACTTTACTTTTAAAATATATTTCAGAGTGTAGCCAAGCGTTTTGCGAAATTACCACGGTGCTTCTTAACTGTCCTGTGAGGCTCCCATCAGAAGTACAATATATTGTACTGTAACTATTGATCCAAATGGCTACATTTCTAAAGCAGAAAATGATTGTGTAGTGAAAGCAGTGCAGAGGTGCAGTAAAATGCCCTCAAGTATATAAAGACATAAAGATTAAAGTCACCCTGCAGATTCCCTTTAACTCCTCCAAATCCACTGTGTAATGTGTTCTTTTAGGATAAATCAAAAACTTTGTACAAATTAACATGACAGGTGCCAGTGTTCATAAATAAGATTGCTCCTCACCATCAGAAGGTTCCAGGAAAGTTTACTTTGCTTTAAATACATGAAAAAGCTGTTAATTAAATTCCCAGATGTCAAAAGAACATCTGAATACCTAGAAGGCAAAATAACACCCCAAAATTTGTCAGCCAGAACACGTAATCAGGATAAGAAATTGAGACTTCAGTACACAGGATGCCCTAGAGTGTTAATACCAACAATTTTCAGTTCTGTTGTTAGTCTTCAATAAAGTTTAGATGATCTTAAAAAGAAAATACATAGGTGGAGTCTGTCGTAGATTCTTTCTCCTCCATAGCACCACTGTGTCTTTTCTAAACTTTGGAATACACTTTTTAACAGCCTAGTTGTTGTCAGTAGCACATATGTTACATATGACTTAAAAAGCACTTGACTGCAGGACAAACGTATTTGCCCTTGCATTACTTTCACGCTCATTCTGGGATACTTTTTGGTACCAGCCATCTTCAGCTCCTTCAGCCTTCCTCTAATGACACCAAACAAAGTGGGATAAGTGTTCAAGGTGTCAGACAAGGGCTTCTAACACACTTGAAGAGCACAACCGAGCTCTGACCATGAGCAGGGCTCTTCAGCTCCTCTTTAGCCTAATTAATTAATAACCATAGTATACCAATAAACTATACAATTTAACGCCTGCTCTGAGCGAGAGTCTTCTTTGGCCTGTTTCTGCTTCCACCATATTCAGTGGATAAACACTCAAGTCGAAGTATTTCCCCCAGTCATGCTGGTGGTTGAATCCTCCAGGATTATCAGGGAACTGGTAGATCCTAAACAGATTAATTTTTGAAGAATGAAACCTTTCATTCCCTGGCTCCTAGCTGCTTCTGTACACAAATAAGGTATTTTGCGTCTGTCTGTACATCAGGAGCTCTGTCACTGAAATAATCAGTTGATCAAAACACCCTTATAAGTCAAATTCTGGCCCTCTCTTGCTCTGGTCAAAAGACAGATGGACGAAAAGGCATTGCTAATGCAAACCCCTATCATGCCTGGGGCCTTTCCCCTGCGCAATTATCCTGCCTGGATTATTCCTCCAGGACTGTGACTGATTTACACACTACAGGAGTGTATCTCATCTGGGAAACGAGTGCAGCTTTTTAATTATTCTCTCCACCACGGTATCACCCGCAGGGTTTCAGTTGGAGCTGCTGTGCTCGGTGCTGCACATTGCAGGAGGACGTGATGGTGCCCGCCCAAATTGTTTCCCACCTACCTTACAAGTTGGGCAGAGGGGAAACACAAAGCTATAGTAAGACAGCTGCGCTTCAAATAATGAGTGGTTGTCATAGCACTGTACCTGCCTCACCATCTTCAAGGGCTTGCCCAAAAGGAGGGTGAAGGAGAAGGCTTGGTGTGGGTGTTGTGGGGAGCTGCACAGTGAAAGCCTGACAGTGCTGGCCACTGAAAGCATAAATAAAAGGACAGCATTTTAGGAAGGGCTCTGACAAGGAGGACGAGGCTTTTATGTGGAGTATGTCAGGAAGGAGGCAGCAGACAGAGGCAACAGGGGATGGCATGGAGGTTGTGGCAGATTCAGTCCCCTTGGACCCAAAGGTGGGCTGGGGAGGGGCGTATGCCTGCTGGGGTGGAAGGAAATGGGGCAATGCAAAAGCATGATGTGGGCCATCTGCCTCCAAACACCCTTACACACCAAAACAACCCATTACAGGTATGGCAAGTGGCGGTAACAAAGAATTAGTTTGCAACAGCCTTGGTCCCTACAGTGGCACCTTCACTGTCATCAAGGAAACAAAACAAAACAAAAAAACCAAACCAAACCCTGCAAGGTTAACCATATTTCCAAAGACCCCAGTCAGTATCGCTGCATCTGATCTGTGGAGAAAACTGTTTGAAGTGGGGTAACATGCCTGTGTCCTTCCCACCTGGGACACCCACGCCCCAACATCTCTGGACTGAGTGGGGACAAGCACAGAGGACGCAGACAGGTTGGACAAGATGCCTCCAGGTCCGAGCTCCGGCAGCTGCTTTCATCCTCTGCTTCTATCTGAGAAAGACAGTGCTGGAGGGGACCCTTGCTGGCCACAGGAGACATCATTAGAGCCATGAGCAAGCCTTCAAACTACTGGTTTTGCACTTAGAAGAAATGAAGAACTGTAAGAAGGAAGAACAAAAAAGAATAAATACCCAGTTCTGGTCTGCTCAGATAGGTAATGTATGGAAGGGTCACATGTGTCTTTGGGGGGCTGCAGTGCGTTTCCCTTTTGAAATTGGTGGTCCCAGCTATTACGTGACAATTATCTGTGAATTCAGATTTACGAGATTCCTCGCCTGACCAATAAAACCAGAAAGGAAATATAGAGATGTCCATAAATGACATATTTTCATGCTTTGTGCAACCCGTCCCTGCAAAGCGCTTTTGAGCAGCTAAGCAATTTACATCTAATAGCAAAGTGTTTTTTAATCAGTCAGATCAATTTGTGAAGAATTGGTACATTAGGTATAGCCATATAGCAGAGATCCTTATAGCAAAGGTTTAGAAGTAATTGCTCCCTGACCCACTGAACACTGTATTACTATAGAAGTTTGTATTCTATTAAGAGTTAATAAGTGACCAAAATCTAGACTAATACACTGTCAGGGTTCATTATCATTACAGGTTCTTGCTATTTTTCCAGTGCCTTTTGCTCTGCCCTTCTTGCTACATATGGAAAACCTATATCAAGATGGTTGTCATGGCAATGAAAAGATTTGCATGTGTCTTATCTATCTATTTAAATACCTTCTTATGGTTACTATAATACCATAATACATCCCTCCAGCCCTGCTCATTGCTAATTTAGAGCTAGCCCAGTGTGTCTGAGGTCAGCGATACCATCGAAAGCATGTTGTCTAGACAACTCTGAAGCCACTGTCCATGGGATAATTGTTTTATGCAAATAAAAAAGTACAATGGTGACATGCTCATCCGTGATTGCGCAATCTGCTTGTGCCGGGGCTGGGCTGAGTCCGTGATCACATGCCGGCAAGAGCATTTTCTGCCGCATCCACCAGCCACGGCCTCCTTGGTTTGATGGCCTTTATTTGATGCTGGTTTCTTTCGGTCAGGCCTGAAGCTGGTTTGAGATGAGGTTGATCCTCAGCTCAGATACTCTCTCTAGAAGAGAGACTGTAAAAATCTGCTCTGTGTGCACGCATGTGCCAATGTACCTGTGTGCAATCTTAAAGAATTGAAGAAAACCTGACAAAACCACTCCCCTCAGATAAGCTAATTATTTTTGGGAGGGTGAATGAAAGTTCCCTTTGCACCCAGCGTCAGGGCACAAGCACATAAGCATGTTGGGTTTGGTACCATGGGTCTTTTGGGAGGGTATTAAATTTTAAAAACAACTTGGCACAGATTTCAATGGGTTCGACTAAAATGATCCAAACTTTCTACCTACCACAAAACTAAGTTCTTCCTTTCTCCATGTCTTTGTACCTCAGGTATTTCCATCAAAATACACTGGACCGAGTGTGCTCTTTGAGAAGATTGCATGGAAAACAAGGAAATATTTTGCACACAGAGCAGAAACCACTCTTCATCAACAGAGAGAGTAATACATTACTTCCCTCTTTTATCTTTTTCGCCTTCAGGAGTTCATGCTTTGCTGCTACATTCAAATGGCTGCAAAGGTAAATATGGCTATTACTGCATAAATCCACAATGCACACAAGGCAGCGTGCAGTTCGAAAACACAAAGAGAGGTAAGAACAACAACCACCATGAAAGACTATTTCTGAAATCCAAAAAACCCAGACGCTTCGTTCCTCTTTGATCTCCCTGACTCAGGGTTGTGGCTTTTCAGGATGTCCACAGATTAAAACTACATTTTCAAGAACTTCAAGATCTGCTAAGGATTTATTTTCTGGAAAATTGTATGCTGCTGCTACCACAGAATAATAATAATATTGGAAATGTTTAATAATTTGGTAATTAATTTGTTACCAGTATTTGAATCGCTTGACCACACTTACAGATTAGAAATGTACTTTTCCTCAAGATAATTTATATTTGTATTTGTATTCACAGTCTGAGGAAATTCCACCTATTCCTGCAGCAGTAAATCAGGAACCATTTACCCTGCCAATACAGTTAGACAATGTTTACATGCAGGACTACATTCATTGTTTGACTAATCCGTAAGGGGTAGATTTTCTATTGCATTTCAATAGCACATCTACTTCAGACTGTTGTGAACTTTCTGAAGATGTGTTTTCACTTATAATAGCAGATCTGGGAGTGTAGTAATCTGGAATTGAAGTTTCAGTGACAGATTTATTCAACTAGCATTTTGCATGAGGCATTACTGCAAACATTATCTTATATGTGTGAGTGCATGTGTGAGTGTATAAATATATTATACATATATATGTATCTGACAAACGCTTTGAAAGATAATTTCTGCAATTTAGTAAACTAAGGATTTCAAGTCAAGCATCAGTTTCCGGGTGTTTTTCATAATGGATTTCACAGCAGATGACCTGACAGCTAATCACATGATCTGAATTGTGCTCTGCCGCACATATCCAAACAAACTGCCGTCAGACCCTCAAAGGATCACCCTGCATTCACATGCCACGGCTGCAAGTCTGCTCCACAAATGTCCAGAGGTCCAGACTGACCTTCCTCACCCCTGTCTGGGAAACATTCCTCCTCTCGGCAGCTCATTCTTGCCGATAAACAGAGCAGGACCAGTGGGCACTCGCTGAAAAGGGACAAGAGAGGGGCCGTGAATGGAGCGTGTCTGGTGCAACAATGCCAGACAACGTCTGTGAATGGGGTTGCAAACCGTGCTCCTGTTAGAGGGGCTGCCAGCAGCTTCCCTGCCCCCTCTCCCCCTCCCTTAAGGCGCTCTGCCCCCCTTTTGAAAATATATTAGCCCCCAAAGCCATACCAAATAGGTGGACAAAGTCAATAGGTACTGTGTTTCAGAAGGGGAGGGCACTTGCTAGCAGCGCCTATGACTATATAATTTCTCTGCGCGCCTCCCGCCCTGCGCCACCTGCTCCGTGTGCCATTCAGAATGGTAGTAAGGACAAAAGCAAAGCAAAAATTTGAGTATGGGCACTGCTCCTGTATTTGGGTGAGGGCAAAAGCACCAGCGTCACCCTGGGACGGGCCGCTGGCCTCATTCTTGGCCTTTTTTGAAGAGAAAGAGAAGCGCACCACTAACAAGGTGTGGGGTTCAGACCTGGCTTTATATCTCTTTGCTTTAAGTCCTGGTTTTTGGAGAAAAATTAAAAAAAGAAACCATGTATCTACATTGTGACATGCTTCTCCCATCTAATTCATAGCGAAGGCAATGACTTACTTAACAGTAAAGATAAGATAAATGCAGAAGGCGCTAAGAAGTTTTACAGGATACAGCTAAGATCTCATCTCATTTATGTTCAACCAAATCCAGAGTAACGCTTCAGAAAACAGGGGAGAGAGTACAAATTGTACTGGTGAAAATCAGTATCCAGCCCAGAGTGCTAAAGAAGTATGAACAGTGTTTCGGCATAAATATTGCCGTATTTTCCCTATCTGAGAGCATATAAAGCTTCACTGGAAATACTGAATTAAAATTAAATAAAAAACATATTTCTAATACTTAGTACTAATCTTGAGTGATCGTTATGTCTATAAGGCGTGTCTTTGGTACTGCACTTAACCTGCTAGTCCACAGTGGTGTAAAAATGAAACAAAACAAAGAAATTATGGAGCCACACAGCAAGTGCAGTATGAAACCCTCCTCCCAAGAGGCTCTGTGAGCTTCAGAAAGACCATTCTGGGTATTGAATCAAAAGCAAGAGAGCTACAGGTAGGTAACCCACAGTATACTCCTTAGTAATTTGGGATTTCTCATCTTGGGAACCCACCACTAACTCTAGTTCTACATCTGCAAATACCCTTTGGGAAGGGAGTGACTGGGTCAGGTCAGGATGATAGGGATGGCTGAGACTGGGGATCTTACTAATACGCAAAAAATCCTTCAAAGACTGAGTTTTCAGGATCAAAGACACCCTGGCTGACTGATTTGTCCACCTGTGCTTCTCTGTCTGCAGAATTCTGCATGGGTCTATCTGCAAAATAAAAGTTCCTGTCCATATTTTGGATTGTTTCCCAAAAGCATATTTTGGATATGACTGTCCAGACTGACCTTGCCAGACCTCTATCAGCAGCTAATTTAAGCGAGCTAAAAAAACCTGTAGGTGGTCACAGCAAGGGGGGGCGGGTGGTGTAGCATGGGGGGCACGAGCACCATGTGCATGAGCAACTGCAAGAGCAAGTTTGTTCCTACTCTGTCCAAGCCGTAGAAGGGATCTACTAGATCATCTCTGGGTGTCAGTGGGGGCCCCAGAGTCAGCACAAAAGCCACAGTTTGCCGGGAAAGCAGCCTGACAGCTTAGGGGGAAAAATAATAAAAAAAAGAAAAAATGCCATAAAATATACAAAATAAAAAAGCACCTTGGACTGCAAGGCCCAGCACTGGCCCCAGCTGCTTCATGCAAAGCAAACAGACAGGAAAACCCAACGTGACTGGCCGTGGGGCGAGTCCCAGCCGCAGGGCGTCCCGGTGGGGCCAGTCCCACGACAGCCCCCTCCCTGGGCGACGTCCCCCCTTGCCGAGGACGAGGCGTGCGGCCGGGAGCCGCCGTGTCCGGCTGAGCCCTTCTGCCAGAGAGTCCCAGGGGACGGTGGGCAGCTGGGGGTGAGATAAAGCAGACTCCAGGCTGTTTTATCTTATGCAGGGGGCCGGCCCCAGGAGCAGGAAAGCGTAAAGGTAGTTTAAAAACCACAGATTTGTTGTTGTTGTTGTTGTTGTTGTTGTTGGGTTTGGGTTTTTTTCCCCTCTCTGAACATCTGGGCCTCTCCTGGTGTGTGTGCTGTGGGCAGAGCAGACCCTCTGGCCCTGAACCTGCAATGCCCAGAGGAGAGCCAACGCTTACACGACTCTGAGCAGATAAAAACACTGGAGGGGGGAGGAGGTGGGAGGTTAAAACAATAAGGAGAAATTTTTATTTTAAACACAAGCCCCTATCTGGTTAGAACAAATATTTCTGTTGTATGGAGGGATTTTAAAAACCCAACGGGAGCTGGATTTGCAATTAAATTCAGTGAGATTTCGGTGCATTGGTCTAGAATATACCAGCCTGGACGGAAGTAACACAGCTCTTCCTATAGGTTTGGAGGCAACACCCCCGAGCTGTGGTGACCTCTGAAGCTTTACATCCTGGGGACAAAGCGACCTCCCTTCTCCCCTGCTCACCTCGCAACCTTGGCCCCAGCCGGCAGCTCCTGCCAGCCCCAGAGGAGAGACAGGGAGTGAGGGAGAGGAAGAGCCTTTCCCTCCTCCCTGGGCTTGTAACCAGCTAAGTTTTTGTCTCGTTATGCCTTTTAACGCAAGTAAATCCAAATAACTGGGCAGTAATGAATTATAAATGGAACAAAAATGAATATACTATTAATACTACTCCCAGAAGGGGATAAAAGGGATCAGCAGCTTTATCCCATGGTGCAGCTGAGAACTGACAGGCAGACTGGGCTGACATTCAGAGGCCTCTGTTTTCATAAGGGAAAGAAAAATCCCTGGCAAAGGCGAAGCGATATTTTAACTGCTCCTGTGGCCCCATGCTCGAGAGCCCCGTCTGCAGCCCCGCGCACCGCGGCTCGATCCAGCAGACTGTGGCTCCTTCCCCTAATATAATCGCTCGTAAGAGGCACAGTCCTAAAATGGATGCAGAGAGGATGCTCTTGCTTTGCAAGCGGACAAGCTCTCCCTCTGCTTCTTCGGTGAAATATGCTCGTATAAAAGAGGGAGTAAACAAAATTCGGTGCTTAACAATCTCCAGGCCTTTTGGCGCTCCTGCAGACCAACCCCTGCGGCTGCCGTGGGGCAATGGGGAGGAAGAACAAAGCTGAAAGCACAGCCTGCCCCGGCGCTGACCTTACTGCAGCCAGGTGCCACGGGGCACCTGGGCCCCTGATTAACACCCTGGCACGGCCGGCGCTGCTGCTCTGCAGGAATGCTGGGAGATAAGGACAGTGTTTTCTGAATTATTTCCTATGAGCAGGTTTGAGAGAGGGGAAGGGGTGCAGCCATATGGTGAGGGAGCCCCTTCCCCCTCACTCTCTCTGCGGAGGGTAAGGAGAGCTGAAGGGAGCATCTTTGATTTTTATTTTTAACTCCTCCCCCCATGAGGACTGATCCAGAAGGTTGCTAAGCACCATAGACCCCTCTAATCCTCAAGTACTGGGGAAAGCAAATCAGACACGTGCTTAAACTTTTGTATGTTTTAAAGTGTAGTTAAACTCCATCAAGTGCTGAAATCCAGGAGACTTCAATCCAAGGTACAGTAGAGGCACTTCCACAGGTTTTCATGTAGTCAGTTCTAGGGCCTCTCCAAGCCACGGGGCAGCTGGCTCCAGGGCACGATCCTGCACCCAGCACAGCTTGCAAAAACTGCCAAGTGAAAACTACACAGAGCAAGGGAGCTGGGAAAACTAGGAGAAATATTTTTGCTTTTCTCTCACCTGCAGTGCCAGTAAAGCCTGGTGCCATCTGCAAGGCAGCAGGTACACAGAGATGTAGGGGGAAGCGCTCGTGCCAAAAAGCTCTGTCAGGAGCTTAGTCCTGATGCATTAAAGCCACTGTGAAGCTTTACCTTGACATGGGTGGGACAAGGATGGAGACACCAACATATTCAGTTCAAAATGGGTTAAAAAGTTTGGAAAACAGTCGGAGGCTATTTTCAAAAGCGATTTGGCTAAATTGGGCAGAAAGGAAGGAGGTACTTCTTTTTTTGAGGGTGTTTAACTGGAAATGCTTGAAAGGGGACAGATTTTCTTTTCGATGGGCACATGCTTGGGCTGAAATCAACCTCTCCAACGCACTTCCATCATCATCTTTGTCTTTGGTCTTGGCATGATCAATTTTAGCACAAATGAATCACCTCTAGGCTAATCTCTTTCTCCATTGCCTACCCCTTGCCCCATGGCAGAGCAGGCACATTCTGCCTGCTAGCACCCCAGGAGACACCAAGATAAACACCCATATAGGAACTGAAGTTGGATCATTGATGGCATCTCAAGCAAACAAACAAAAAAAACCCTCCAGCTATGTCAGATGAAGACGATCCAACACTTCCCAGAGCCTTTGGTGACACTAATTCTATTTACTCTAGCACTTATGTAACTCTTTGCCCTTACCAGGATAAGATCATTTGAAAGAACAAGTTGCTATTCCTTCACCAATAGTTTGGAAACAGCACCAGCCAATGCCTTTGCCCCCGTGTGTCTCACAGCCCACTGTTTATCTGACAAATGGCAGATTATTTCATGGCCAGCATCAGGTCAGGATAAGCAGGAAAGCATCCATACAAGATGAAATGTGGATGTAGACAGCGCTCAACCAAACTAATACAGGGATAAAAGCAGCCAACACAGCTCCTTTTGCTGCCTGATGATCAAGAAATACAAAGCTCATCTTCAATGTCTAATGTACAAATTTAAATAAAAAACATTTTTATCAGGTGCATATCTTGTTTTCATGTCTTACCTTACCCACTTGAGCCTTTCTTGATCTAGAAAGCCATCCCTGCCCATCAGGATTTACTCATTTAAGCAAAGCTTAGTGTTTAAGCATCTGTGCATGGATGGCTGTGAGCAGCCTCTCTTCTCACCATTGCGGGGCAATAGGGCTCGCGGGTCTGGTGAAGATCAGGTGGAGCAGGTGCACGTTCACATTGCATGAGCTGAACTGAAATAAAATACCTGTCTGCAATGCTTGTGGGTGGTCTTGCTCCTGAACTTCCCTGCACTCCCGGGGACATTCCCACCTGCACGGCGGTGGGACACTGCTCCCGCCGCTCCACAGCACGCGCAACGCAGACGGAGATATTTGGAGCCAGGTGATTAATGGGGCTGGGTTTCAGTCCCTGTCCATGGAGGGAAACTTCAGGCCTCCGACAGAGCCAGGAGGTGATCCTCTGTACCCTGAGGCTGGCAGCAGTGACAAACTCCTCCAGCTGTTGCCCCTGACTTGATGTTCCCCAACCTGGTGCTGTCCCCAACCTGCCAGCCCATGACGCGCTGCTCCTGCCTGACCTGCTGCCCCCCAGCCCACTCGTCCCAGGACAGCTAGGTACCCCCAGCCATCAGCAGCAGCTCCCCACCCCACAGCCAGGGTACCGCCGTAACCATGGAGACCGGCCCAGCTATCATCACCATGGAAACGCCCAGCTGTGCTCAGGTTGGCGATGCTCAGGCACTGGGGGCAGCGGGAAGGGGGCTGTCCCCCTGCCGACTGCACAGGGGCAAAAGCACAACCCCGACCCTGGGAAAACCAACAAAACCCAAGCAAGCATCGCAGCGGAGATGCAGAAACACCACATGTCTCTTCATCCTTTCTCTTGTGCAATGTGGCTTTCCACCAAGACTGGTAAAATTTCCTGAAGAAGCCCCAAGAAGAGAAAAAAAAAAAATGTGGCTTTTCACGACAGCACTGAGTGGTACCATAAAACTTTGTCCCAGCTGCATTGGCTGGCTCCAGCTCATAAACAGCACAGGTCCAGTGCTGCTGCCTCAGGTCTGAGTAAGCATGTAAAAAGCTATAAAACTAACTTTCTCCAAAGAACACTAAATGTTAATTGTCATCACCACCACCCTCACCCATGATGTTTTGCGTAACAAAGAAAAGAAAGTGCTCACTTCTACCACGATAGAGTCACTCAGGATTCATGTTAGGATACATATGCACCTATGTACTGAAGGATTTATTTACTACTTTACTGGATGTGCACCCAGCTCTAATTGTCAGGCTGTGTCCACTTAGGTCATGGAAGAGCGAGTCAAAAATTACTAGAAAGAAAGTAATTCCTGGATGATATTCCTATTACAACTTAAAGAAGCCCTCTATACCCTGGGCTCTGTCAGTAGCAGAGTATGGCATTGCATCTCCACTCCCCCTGACCACGGGTAGCAGGGGAATATTCCAGTAATTATATCAAATCCCCAGTGTGTTTTGAGGTGAACTATATAGAATAACCAATTTTAATAGCGTGTCACTCTGTCTCATAAAGTAGGAGTGAATGGGCTGTAAGAGATGCAATGGGGGGACCTGCTCATACCAGGACCCAGGGGGTTACCTGCCTTGTGAGGGATTTAATTACCAGGATCTATATACACACATCTTAGTGCCCACCAGCACAAATATCCTGATCCTTGCCTCTCTGCCTGAGTTTGCTGCTTTAGCTCAACTGCCACCTCCTCAGTAATCTGCCATGCTTTCAAGGAAAACTGCATTTCTCCAAAAAAGAAAAGTGAAACAGAATATAAAATGTCAAACTTGAACTGAAGGCACTAAAACTTCGCTTTGTATTTTAATGGTGAAAATGCTACCTTTGATTAAAAAATAAAATCACAAACACCCCACCCAGAGCCCTCCAAAGCCTAGAAAACTTGAAAGAGATAAGGAAGTTCAGTTTTCTTCCTCTCTGCACCCAAATGCCTTCTACCGACTGTGAAACCTGTAGGGACATCCTTGTGAAATACAAATTTGCAGAACAAACTTCAAAGCTTTTAAACTAATATTGCCATTATTCAAAAAGTTACAATGATTTTATTACATTATAAACCTTAAAAAATGTTTAAAAGTTGTTTTGTATTACAGACTAGGCAGATAATTTGCATGGTTTCAAGGCTGCAGCTACAAATGGTGAACTGATCAGCTGAACCGGGGTTTGCTCTGTTGGCATCTATGATGAGTAGCCTATAACCATATACATTCCTGATAAATGTTAGCATACAGTGATTCAGAGGCAGATTTAAAAGAAAAAAAATAAAGTACATCAATTGTACAGTGATACTAAAAATCACTTTCTACAGACTGACTGAATAAATAGCTACTCTGTTAGTAAACTTAGAAGCAAATTAGTCCCAGAATCCAAGGTATAGACATCTCCAATACCTAGAAATGGTTATAGTTCAATCTTGATGACAGCATACATAGGATTTCTGCAAACAGAAAAAATAAACACTCCAAAAAAACTAAACCCTAATTTTAATATTTTTTTTTAAGAGTAGAAATACTAGGGTGGGGTTTTTTTCTGTTTTTATGATGCAGTGTGATATTTCCTCGATTGTTTGACTAACGAAAAATAGTTTAGCTTAAAAAAGTATTTGGTACATCCTCTGCATTCAGCACTTATACTACCTACAGAAATGGTTTAATTTCATGCATCTTGTCCGCAAGGTCAGTAAGAAGAAAATTAAAGGGAATCTGATCCTGATTTACTGTGACTCCTTTTCCCCACTCTCATACCACTGAAGGTGGTTTTCCACTGTAACATAATTTATATTCACTTTAAAGATACTTCATGAGGCATGGGGAAATGTGGGCTCCATTGAGAATGGCTCAAGCAAGTTCTAGCTACAAGGATTTCAGCTGGTATAAAGGAGCTGTGTTATTAACTGGAATCAGATCTGGAATAAAAGACAGACTCCTAAAAAACTGGTTAACTTCAGTGTTTTGTGTACAAAGTTAGATTACATAGTTTTCTGCTCTACCTAAACAGAAGTAGCAGAAATTAACTTTGAAAATATCTTATGCCTTGTTCTTCCTTATCTCAGTCTGCTCCTGTGGATGTTAATTGTGCAAAACACCCATTGCAAGTGGTTCGTGGGACTCTCGATTGCTGTGTGAGAACTTTGCCGTGCTGAGTCCTGAGGTAGTCCCAGGGCTGCAGAGAGCTGCCAACACGGCAGGAGGACACGGCTGCTGCCCTGTGCCTTGCCAGCAGTGTTGGCTCTCCCATGAGCAGGTTAAGCTACCAAAGCTTTGGTCAATGAAAAAGGTCCAACACCTTCTAGGTGGCCCTTGGCCACCGCAGTGTTCCCGCAGACTCACTTTCACTGAGGTCTTGTTTTGGAAAAGCGATTGCAAGGCAGGTGTCACATTTTTCTGCAGGGCTGGGGGGTCAGGAAGGAGAAATTCTCCAAAGCAAAACAGTCAGAGAGGAAAAAAAACCCTTAAAGAGGAAGCAGGCTGTGGCTACAGGAAAGCATATTTCTTTAAAAACACCTCAGGAAGTTATGTTACTTTAAATTTTTCAGCTGCTACCCTCTGAAGAAGCACGTGTTTCACTTTATCATGTAAAGGAAAGAGTAAATTGAGCACCATAAATCGGAGTTGTGCTTATGGCGAAGGTGCTGTTTATCTGTCTGATATTTAGACTGACCTTTGCTGGGTTGTGGAGTTTGTCTGTCTGCAAATCCTCAAATCTCAAACAGAGAACATTCTGCCGAGAAACAACTGACCCGCGGGGAGATGAAATATTATCTCCTCCACTGTATACAACTTTTTTCCCCAGGAGCCTCATCAGTGCCACAGCTTTGTCTCCAGCCTCTCGCAGGGTTTTCCACCCATCTGCCTCCAGCACGCCCCTGCCAGCCGTCACCCAGGGGTGCTCGCTGGCCCTGACACGGCAGCTTTGGCCCTCCCCTCTGTGTCAGCACCACGGTTTGTGCTTGGGCTGTTCTCTCTCATCTGTGAGGCAGATCCTCACCACATACTAACTCCAGTCCCAGTTTATCCCTGACGTTGCCCGTTTCTCGCACGCAGTGGCAAAACCTGGGCAAAGCCCCACCAGGAAGAATCTCAAGAACACACACATGCGGCTCACATCACAGCTGCATTTTGATTTACCAGCCCATTTTTCCGTGTTGTTTAATTCTCTCTTTAAAACACTGTAGGTTTTTTTTAAATCATCCCTTGGAAGATGATCATGCAAAAAAGATGGCATTGGCGCTACTTTTGTTATCCTGAGGAAAATGTATCGCTGTTTTTTTGCCAACCGTCTCCATCGCCAATGCTTAAGATTCAGTGCTGGAGCTCGTGCCTTCCCCTTGCTTAGCCTTCCAAAGCCTTTTGCAAACATTTAAATAAACAGCCCTAGGAAGTAAGTATTAATAAATACATTTTACAGAGCCCGATTTAGTCCAGCCAGTAGGAGTTATGCACACACGAATTAGTAGCAGACTCAGAAAAGAAGCCCGTGTGCCTCGAATCCAAGCACTGCCAGACAAAAGCTGGCTGCAGTCACTTCGCAAGCATCCCAGAAAAAAAGGCTCTCACTTCCCCAGCCAGTCCCCTTCAAAACTCGCAAGAGCATGAGCTCCCATGAGAAACAGTGAGGTTCTCCAAAGAGGGCTGAAATCAGCTGTACCCTGATTTCCATCCATCCAGGAAGCCCTGTCCAGTGCAACACCTCTGGTCCTTCCTGCCAGCTGCAGGAGGAATCCCCTAATGAGTTAACACTAAATGAAGCAACAGGCAAGATTTGTGAATGAACAGGCCAGAGGACTGTCAGGCCAATCTTCACACAATGATGGCTTATTCACAAAAACTAGGCTTTGAACAACCTAATTAGGACTAAGAATACATCATCTGGACAGTACTGAGAAAAGTGAAATATGTTGCAATCGCCAACGCTCTTTCTATTGTTTCCAGATATCAGCTGAGAAGCCAACGAAACCTCTTTCTCCAAGCAGGAAAAAGGCACAGCAGGCTCTGCGTGCCTCTGCTTTTATAATCTGGGGACACCCTGGTGAACACCCCAAGCTGAGGTGCAGCCCGGTCCATTCCTGTGCTATAAACCAGCCCATCCGTGATACCCTCACCCACCAGGACCTGAGCCAGCTCTGGTGGTGGCCACAGTGATCACACCACTCCCTAAAGCTAAAGCCCAGGACTGAAACTCAGCCTTAAAACCTGCTTTAAAGGTGCATTTGGGGGTACAGTGCCTGTAGGCAGCAGTTACCCAACTTCCCATCAATCCTCACTCGAGTCCCTTTGGCTGATGCCCTGTGCTGAGGGCAGCGCGGGGCTGCGAGAGGGTTATCACCTGCCACGGGAAGAGGAGGGACCGCAGCAATTTCATCCAGCATCACAGCAGTCAGAGAGCTGAGCACATTTCCTTGCCCACCGAGGTTTTCCCTACTCACATCTCCACCAGTGGCCTCTCTGCCACCAGCCAAAAGGCGACATGGCAAGACCCGGGCATGAGCTGGAAGAGTTAATCCCCCAGCATTTAAGCACAGGTGGAGCCAGGGAAGATTTTCCTTCTTTAAAAGTACAATTGTTCAGTTTCCCTCAGGTACAGATTCATTAGCTCTTGACTGTCTCTCCTTGCTTGCTGACTACTTGTGGAAAAAGCCATTTACCCTGGTGAATGTCAAGGTTAGTTCAAACCGTCCTTGTCATCAGTCTCTCTGGCAGAAGGTCAGGGAGAAGCTTTCCTCAAATGGGCAGCATCAAACAAAGCAGAGGCTGACTTAACTCACCAAAGGAAAGGAGACCTTCCCTTCCAGGTGATAAACATTCCCCTGGCCAAAGAGGACAGGAGATTAACCCCTCTCTCTCCTCCCAGCTGCTGTGGGACTGCCTTCAGCTAGCAACCTCCATGCCCATGGGGCTGATTGCATCCTTATCTCCCTTTGCTGGGTAAGACCACATGGGTGCACGGAACCTTGCAGGGAAGATTCAGCCTCAAAAGATGCTATCTCAGCAGCAGCTTATGTCCCTTTTCATTATTTCTTTAAACATTTAATTCTTACACCTCCAGCACCACAAGCCTCATCACTAGATCATATGGGAAGCATTATGGCACATAAGTAAACAATAACCACCCATTTTATACCTGTTAGCTTTGGTTCCTACAGTACATGCTGTGATGTCTTCAAGGTGGTGGGGAACCACTCTATATATGCAAAGAGAGGCACATGTGGTACTTAATGAAAAAGAAAAAAAGGAAAAAAAAATAAGTCCCACAAAGCCTCTGTACCCTTTTGTGTGCTGTGAGTGAGCCAGCTCACTCACATAATTAATGTTAAAAGGAAATAGTTTTGGAGGTAACACTTTTGATAACAATACCATGGGTAAATTACAGGAAAAGCTCTCCTGCACCTGGAATGGGCTTCGTCCACAGGGCTTTGGCATAAGAAAATGAATGGGAAAGCAAGAAGGGTGACTTTCGGTGCTCCTTTCATGCTCTCCATTCACATGGGAAGAATTAAAGGAATTTTTCAGCAGGAGGGAATAAGGGTAAATTATAAACGGCCTCATCATAGAAAAACACCAAGGTTTGACCGCTCAATCTTCCAGCGGCTTGCTTCTCTCAAGCACTCTCCAGCTTGCAGTCTCATCTCTGCCCCATTTGAGGACACAGCGTGTGGGCCAGCTCCAAGGGTCCCAGCTATTGAGCCACCTCTGCCACCCTGACGCCCATCTGGAACCACTGGAAAGCAGAAAGGAAGGACATGGCCTTTCTGCAAAAGTACAATGTAGCTCACACCCATGGCAAACACTACAGACACTATGAGGAAGATATAAAGATTAAGGAAATAAAGCCTCCAGTGTTTGCTGTCTTATAGCATTTCTCAGCTGAGTGACTAAGTCTCCTGTAAAAAGCTCATTAGAAATCTTAACACAGAAGGAAAAGGTCTTGCAATTATGCAGCTCCAACTCAAAATCTTTTTGGAGATCGCATTAGCTTTTGAGTTCTCTCATTCACCTGTAAGACACTGGAGAAGTGTGGTTTGAGAGTTCTGGTGCAGAAGAGCTCTCCTGTAGAGAAATACTTACCTACAGTCAATTAGACATTAGCCACTGCTTTGATGTTTAGAGACTCTGCGATTCTTCAAAGAAAGTCTATTTTGAACCAGTATTTCAGCTGAGGTCAAACATGACACCCGGACCCCGCTTCAGACTTTTCTGCCCTCACGACAACAAACATGGTTTATGGTATTTCTAATTTGTGGAGGTTTCTGAGAGATGAGCAGATCAAAAATGTAAATGGCTTCAGCCCTCAGGTCAAGCAGGCAATCTGTGCCAGCGTGTGAAGGAAAAGAGTATGACAGTTCACAAAATGTTGCTTCCAGGAGTAAGAGCTCTCGGTTTCCTAATAAGCTAATGGGAGGCTTAAAGAGGACTATATGAATCCTTCTCTCCTTCCAAATTTCCTCTGGGTTGCAGCTGGAGAGCAGACCCTGAAACTGCACATCCTGAGACTGTTAGGAGAAAGATCTGTCTACCTGAGAGCCCAGGCTTGGACCTACTTTTGGTTATCACATGTTTCAACATCTGTCTGAATCGCCCTGGATGGGATTCAAAAGAGCTCGAGCATTTTACCCGTGTGCAAATGAGATCCTGCAAAAAAACCCTTCCCCGGTTTTATTGTCTGCAAGACTCCTTCCACAATAATTCTCTACTTGTAACACACTTCTGCAAAATGAAGCCAGAGATGTACAAGACCTGTCCTGTCTACTTCCATTAGAGATGCGGAGCACGCCTATCAGTTTGAAAGTAGGTCGAGGCCTTTTCATGTTCATTCAGTTTTCAGGTTTCATTTTTATACACACGCACATACATATTATAGGTGGGGCTGATAGCATTGTCTATTATTAAGGTTGTATGACACTTCCCATTATAAGAGACCATTTCATTTGCTTGTAACTTCGCCAAACTCAAACCAGACTTTTTCTGTAATTGCAGCTTCCAGCTGCTGGAAGAGGGGCCTCAGAGAGAAGAACAGGAATCTGTTTTCCCTGGGTGTCTCCAGGTCTGAGCGGCACAGAAAAGGAAACAACTTCATTTAACAGGGGGAGAAGAGGACATGTGAGGAAGAGTGTGAGGATGGAAAGAAACTAATGGGATAACAGGTCAAGCAAAACTGAAATATGGGATGGGAAAGACAGGTTACAGCTGGTCTTTCTGGGTGGACACGGACTCTGCACTGAGGAGCTAGCGCTAAATGATGAGTGGAAGAGCAAGACTGGTTGGGCAAAGTCATGAAATAAAAACACTTGTATGAATTAAAAAAAAAGAGATGCTGTGCCTGGCCAAGCAAGGAGACAGGGAGTCAGCTGATGGCAGCAAACCAGTGGAGCTGGATGAGGACACGATAGTGGAGCAGGCTGGGTGAGGAGGTAGGAGTGGGATCTAACTGAAGTATTGCTGCAGAAGGTCACTGAATCATACCAGTTGCTCTGTGTCAATGGGAAAATGTCAGGGATGTCCCACAGTAAAGAAAGAACTTTAAATGAACTTCCCAACCTATCCTGGAAAAATGAAAGCAGTACAAAGCTGAATTCAACAGACATGGAGTCTCCTTTCCTTAGAAACAGGCATTATTTGTGCTCATCAGCATATACAGTGATAGAGGTGGAAGAAGTCTCACAAGGTCTTCCAGCCCCCTTATCCTAAAAGTAGATCAATTTCTGCTGTTGGTGCCAGCATAAACACTGAGTATGGAAAAAAAAAAAATTCATACAACTATCATTAAGATTTAAAAAATTCATACAGCTATCATTATTCAAAATGAAGAAAATGCATTGGCACCTAGATATTAGAGAATTTTTCTTACAGTCATATTGTTGGCCTACGCTACAAAAAACAAGAGTCTACATTGACAAAGACTATCTGACTGAGTGAAGGAAGGAGAGCTACCAAAGGAAGCCAGCTTAATTGACAAGTAGTCATGGGCAAGTGCTCACCTTGAGTATCCCAGTGTCCCCAGGAAGGCGGATGAGAACTGAGGTGTCCCAGACACACACTGTAAATGCAAATTAAAGCTCGTCTATTGTATCACTGTATTTCTACAGATAACTCTTAAGAACTATTGAGATAGCCTAGGATTTACAAAAAAAAAAAAAAAAAAAAAAAAAAGAATCAAGTGAGATCATTAGGAAAAATTAGACTGGGTGCAAATGGGAGAAGGTTAAAACTAGTCTTTTGCCTTCGCGCTTGGAGCTGGGAGCCACGAGAGCATCTCACGGTAGGAACACACCACTGTGGAGATAATTTGTGTCAAATTGAAGCTCTGCATTGACAGATAGCTAAGTACAATAACAATTATAATAATAAAAGCCAGGCCCTAGTACATGCTGCGTGTACGGACATTTCTTGCCCTTGAAAATAGCAAGAGAATGGTAGAGCTCTGTGTAACTAGCACTTAGTAAGCTAAAAAATGTGTAAGCTAAAAACGTGTGTGTGTTTCCAGATGAATTAGAGAGAGGAGTTTGCTGATGCAAAGTCTTAAATACAGGTTTGAAATGGCAAGTACACTGTAATGCATTGGAAGATGCCACTGTGGTTTTGAAAAAGGAACAAAATGGAAGGTGTTATTTAGAAGGATTCATACATTATATAGAAATGGACATCACTTAGAAGTTTTTCTTAACCAAATGGCATTTAATGTTGCAGTTTTAAGGCATTTGCTTTTACTGTTGGTGACTGATTGCTAACAACTGTTTTGGACCACACTCTCGCCCCAGAGCCTGAAGCAGACCCCAGGAATACTGAGTCACCACATTCCTCTGACACATTGGGTAATGGAAATGGTGAAAGGATGAAATCTAAACCCAAAGCCGCTGTCAAGAAATAAATAAAAAATATGGTTTGGAAGGGATATAAAAATTATTCCTGAGGGTTTAAAACAACCTCTAACTACTAGTGGCTTGGGTGAAGTCTTCCTGTGGACAGACTGTTCTACATCTGTATACTAATTTGTTGCATCTTCCTTTGGTGCATCTGATGTAGACTAAATTCACTGCTCATCTGATGCAGTGTGGCAAACTGTATATACTAACAAACCGGAAAGCCGTGCTGTTCCTTCAGCTGTAAGGCATTCCCCTAAGGGCAGCAGATGAAAGTTGCACCCTCTGTCCCAGTGGTAGGCATCTGCCCTGGGAATCTACAGCTCCTGGGATGAAACTCATATTGCGGCTGGAGGTGAGACTGACCAAAAAGCATTGATATTCCATAAATTTTCTTGCAGAAAAAATTAAGATTGTATGCAAAGGGAGAAATAATATATATATAAAAAAAAAAAAAAAAAAAAAAAGTTGATTTAAGTCAAGGTCTTAAAATTTAGGAAATGCCAAACTGAAAGTTGCCTGGTCAACTTTAATTTAGGTTCCTTCCTTGTACAATGGAATTTTGATTCAGTCTTTAATTACATGATCACTTAATGTTTGTTTCACAAGATCATTTTCTCATTCAGTGCAAAGCAGTTGCCCAGGCAACCTTCATCTTTGCATTTTCAAATTTTGAGTGCTCAATTCAACAGTCTTTAAAAAAAAAAAAAAAAAAAAAAAAAAAAAGAGAATATTTCTAAGGAATAACTGTGGACCTGGCCTAGGTGGTTTCCTTGGGGATGTACGTTGCTTCTCTGAGAGGGATGAAGTTTTCTGCAAAAGCGCCCGTTTTTTCCACAATCGCTGCAATAATTGTTCTGGCAGCCAGTTGCTCCTCCCCTTCCTCAGCCAAAACAACACTGTGGATGACAAGCGCTGCTGAGCCACGCTGCACCGCATCTCTCTCCTGAGGTCCATTGCAACAGTGAGCACTTGCGAGCGCTCAAAACACACTCAAGCCCATCTCCAAACGCATGAGACCGGCCTCCAACCAAAATAATGAAATCGCAGTTTAAGCTACTGCCTAACTGTGTGGGCAGGACAACGGAGGCAACTGGCATAGTGAGATATGCTTTTGGCTATCACAGCGCTACGTTAGTTACTGTTCCACCCTGGCCCCCAATTAACTCCCTGCTCCAGCCTCAAATCAATTAGGTTTATGCCCCTGCCCAGTTCTCAGTGTGCTCCAGTCTCACATCAATTCTGCCTGCAGTGATTTAGCAGTGATTTAGCCCCTGTCTCAAACGTACCACTTACCCCCCATGACATTGCAATCGTTCTACATTTATTTTCTCCTTTTTTTCATGCTTCTCCCCGCCCCTCCTCAATATGGGAAATTTGTCAAAGCACACCCTTTGCCTGGAGTTGTTTTGCTTTCACAAATTAGCACTTCCCAATAACAAAATGGTTTGCTTAAAAAGAAAAAAAAAAAAAAAATCTCCACACAGCCTCTGGTGAGAGCTCTGTGGTCTCAGTTCTCCCTCAAATGACAGTTTCCCTCTTCAGCAACCTTTTGCTGCAATTCTTCTCCCTCCCAGCACTCCTGGCTTTCTTCCGGGGGCTTTAATACCAGCCAGTAGCCCCTGTCTTTTTTTATGATGCTCACTCAATTTTTTTTTTAGTTTGGGGAATGGGGGAAGGTTTGCAATCTAAGCTGATTGCATGCAATTGCACCTGAACTGTCCTAGATAGAGCTGCTAACAAAGTCAGCCTTGCCCTGGGTTTTCATCCATGAGTACCAGCTTCAGAGCAGACGACAGAAGGTAACTGGAGTCTGGGATCCAGCTGTCAAAGGAGTGCTCGATTGGCAGCAGAAAAGTAAGGAAAATAAATAAAGCTTAAGAGCAGAGGACTGACTCCAGCTTTCACAGCTACAGACTCTGGGTTTTGGCAGGAAAAGCCTGTAGATGTCTTGCTCTCAGGTACTTGAGGTGTACCTGGGGTTAATCATGGCTGAAACAGCACAAGGTCACATGGGATTTCCACATTTGCTCTTTGTTTTATCATTATTTGGGTTTCCTTGTGGCTCTTGGGCAAAAACTTGGGCAGTGGGATAAAGACTGACCCAGCTCCAGCTTTGCCGGGCTTCCTTCTCCCAGATTTGCTCTTCTTGTGCAACCTGAATGGACTTTTCCTGGCCATGAACTCAAATCTGAATGACTTTGGCCATAAAAGGCACGTTTTCAGCTCACCGGGACAAGGTGAAATGAGGCTCCAGCCTTACTGGAAGGTACTGTACTGGGATTTTTCTCTATGGGGCACATCAGTGTTTTGGGAAGGTGGAGGCATTGGTGTTGGGGTTTGGGATGGACTTTAGCATTTAAAACACAAGCTCATTCCCATTCCTTGTACACACACACACACACAAAAGTTGGGAAGAAATAATCTTTCATAATCTTTCAGCCCTGCTTCAGCACTAATTAGTGTTTCCGGCCCCCCATGACAGGTAGAGATGGCAAGCAGATATTATTATTATTATTATTATTATTATTGTTGTTGTTGTTGTTGTTGTTGTTGTTGTTGTTGTTGTTATTGTTATTGTTGTTATTAATTTCACATGGAGCCCAAGACACTGAACAGTCAAAGCCTGCAGCACATCCCCAGCACTCCTCACTGTGCAGAAGGCTTTGATCCTGTTCTGCTCAGCTGTAAGGGAGTTCTCCCATTGACTTTAACAAGAACCAGCTCAGGCTCACAATAAACTGCTCCTCAGCAGTCCGGGCCATCCAAAACTGTCCCTCGCTGAGGGCTGGGGACAAGCTCACACTTCAAGGTGCTGCCTGGCTGGAGGTGACGCTGTGATGGACAGGTGTCAGCCTGGTGTCACCAGCAGTGAGCGCTGCTCCGAGCGAGGCACAACTCATTCACAGTTGCACAGATTTAGCGTAAGCTCAGGCTCCTCTGGTCCTACCAGCCTGCCTGCTTCCGGAAACTTAATATATTATATTTCAGGGTGCTAAAACATTTGTATATCCCTGCCTTATAAAACATGCAAAAATGCCATCTGCAGTTAGCATGACTAACTCCAAGCACGCAGTCCTACTACAGATCCTCTTGCAGCTTTCTTCATTTCATTGCTAAACACTTTTCAAGAAAGAAAGAAAAATCCATTTTTAGTGCTAATGCCACCTGCAGGTCAAAGAAAAACAGTTGCAAGATCCCTGAAAACTGAACAAACATGCCTTTTTTTTTCCCCCACTCCTTCCCTGTCTAACCACAAGGAATGTTATTGTGCAACTGCACCTTTTTCTGGACAGAAACTACTTTGTCCATTGGAAAAGTGACCTTTTCTCACTGCACGGCTTGCGTTATCTGCTTGCAGAAACTTCCACCTTACCAGTAGTTAGTGGTTTATGGGAAGGCTGAAATAGAATATCCATCAGCAGTTTTTGCTGATGTTTCTTCTGCCACCATAACCACTCCTAGTCCCCCTGCCCTGGGGGGACGTAGGGATCTCAGTAACCAATTATTCATCCCCAAAATGTCTAATCCAGATGGATGATCCACCTGTGCTTTCACTGCCAAGACTGGAGATGCTTGATGCTATATTTGAACGCTGGATGCAAACACCACTGTTGGAAACACGGACCCCATCTCTGACCGACACAGCTGGATGCTCCAAGCACGAAACCCGGAGCTGCAAATGCCTTATTCTGACAACGAATGTCTTCATCGTAGTTATTGCGAGCTTCACCACAGTTCCCACATCTTTAAAGTGCAATTACTGACCCCAGCCAGATCCCTACCAGGAAGAACCATCCTGCTCTGAAGAAAAAAATACCCCTAAATGCACTTAGCCAGCTTCTTCTTATTTAGCACCATGTTTGTACCGGCATCAGGACGGCCAGTAGCTGCTACCTGCAGGGACCAGTTGTGTTAGATGTTTTTCCCTCTGTACAGACCCATTCATGTGTTTCCCTCGCAGACCCAGGCAGTACAGCTTTAAAACCAGCTCTTCCCCTCCAAATGTTGCTGCTAGGAACCTCACCACTATCACTGGTTCATCGTTTTCGTTAGTAGTATGTTTTCAATTATGCCATGGACCCTGCTCTCAGTTATACGGTCATTTTTCCTACTGTGTGGATTATATCTGTGAAACAGTGAGCAGAGCAGTCAAGTGTATTTGACTTTTTCACCCCCCTGAAAAGGGCATATTGGACCTACATTTTGTAACCATTGGGCTTAAGTACACGAGACTGCGCAACCTCTGACATGATGTAACACTGCATACGATGACATAATGTTATAAGAACAGACAGAAATAATGTGGAAAAGCCCTTTCTGGCTCTAATAGGCAGCTGGTGACACAGGTGAAACACCTACTGTACCACTTAATAAAATTATTTTAATTTAGAATGGGAATGAAGAAATGGAGCCAATTACCTTAGTGGATCTGACAGGCAACCCTAAATGGATCCTCAGCATCCTCGGTTTGGGCCATTTTTATCCGTATGAATAATGATAAAATGACTCAGAAGAGATGCCTGAGGAAACACTGTGCGCTCCCAGCCCAGATAATATTAATAAGGCAGGCTCTCAGCTGCAGAGAAAGAAACCTGAACAAATGATCGTGTTTTCACTTGTGCCCCCTTTTCTTTGACCGAATTAGAGGAGAGGCGGGTGGGGAGGGAAGGGGAGAGAGTGGGGGGGACTGCCTGCCCTCCTGCACCTGAGCGACGTCCCCGCTGCCGGATGGAAATGTCCGGGGCGAGCGCTGCTGCCGACAGGCACGCTCCAAAAAGAGTTTGCAGTGTTTCCGTGGGCAGAAATAATATTCGTGGCTGCACTAAGCTGGGTTAAAAAAAAAAAAAAAAAAGTTTCAGGGGAAAGAAATCCTGATGCCGTAGGGTGTAAAGTGACTGTCAGTGAGGGGCAGGGAGAAATCCTGCCCCCCCTCCCTGTGATAAATAATAAATAATTGCAGAGAGTGCAAGCACAGAGGGAGGCATTTGCTACCCCCGTGTACGGGTCCAGGCTGGCACAGCGTGCTGGACTGGGCAGACAAATGGTCTGTTCCAGAATGGCAACTCCTATTTTCCTGTGAAAATACAGATTTCATGGTGCAAGATCAGTTCTGTCAGATTACATCAAAATGCAATAATCACTGAGCAATTGCAATCTGATATCTAAATACCCCCACCAGCCTTATCCTACTACTAATTTTAAAACAGACACCTCTGAGAAGGAAGATTTTTTTTTTTTTTTTTTCCCAGGGAGAGGAATAAAAATCCTCTGAAGTGATAAAAATTAATCTCAATTCATGTTAGTTTCAGTGACAGCAATTGTACCAGGCGCACAGGCTGTCCGGCGGTATTTCTGGGATGAATTCTGTATCTGAAAATAAGACGGAGGAGCCTGAGAGATGTTGTTTTGTAGGAAGATTCCCCCCTCTCCCCGTGCCTTCTCCAAAAAGCGTCTTTCACTACAACTTCTGGGGGAGATCAGCCACAGGAACTGCTGTGCCTTTAAGACCAGATGTAACTTGCAGATCAAAAGGGCACAGCATTCACCCATGTCATTGTCCCCTGAAAGATCAAAACCTCATTATATACTTGCTGCAATATCTGTTCTTTTAAGGTAGTTTACATATTTCTCCTCTTTTTTTTTTTTTTTTAATTTTATTTTTCTTACAGCCCCCACTTCTCCTTTTCTCCATCTATTCTTATCACTTTCGAATTACAGAGATCTATTTTCAGATGAACGCGTTGAACAAAACCTTCATCTGGGTTTTTTTTTTTTTTCCTCTTCTCTCTCTTTTTTTTTTTTTTTTTTTTTTTTTTATTTCCCAACATGGCGGTACGTGCTTATGCCCGCTATCTGCATAAGTCTTTTGTGTATTGCTAATGGAGTGCTGGAATTGTGGCAGCTCTGAGCAGGGAATACATGTGAGCAACAATATGCTGACAGACCCCTCGGTGGAATCTAATCTGTTCCAGCTCATGCACTCCTCAGAAACTATTTAACTTTCATTAAACTGTGTTTGATATCAGCTAAATAGAATGCATACGGCACCAATATAGCTCATATGGTCTCATTCATTCGATCACAGCAGTGCTTTTTTCTTATATTTTCCCCCCACTTGTGTCAGTACCCGGTATAGCTGGGTAAATAGGAGACCTTTGAAGATATAGTTAGTACTCAGATTTCTTTATTCTTTTGTGCTGGTTTCTTAGTGTTGAAACAGTGATTCATG
The DNA here is from genome assembly GCF_018691265.1 of Tyto alba. Lineage (NCBI taxonomy): Eukaryota > Metazoa > Chordata > Aves > Strigiformes > Tytonidae > Tyto > Tyto alba. Next base: position 5,774,047 of record NW_024881278.1, on the reverse strand, counting down.
TATGTCTCAGACAGCCTCCATTAATTTCATGTAATGTAGCTTTTATCTCGTAGCTGGGACAACTATCTCCAGCGCTGTCTCCCTATAGCATCTCTCGCGCAGCAGCCCACCGGCTTCCCACCCCCCCAGCGTCCCTTTTTCTCCCGCAAGCAGCTCATTTCTGGAGAATTTACTTTTGTTTTGTTATGTTGGGGGGGGGGGGGGGGGGGGGGAAGGGGGGGGGGGAATAAATAAAGAGGCTAAGATTGCAGAGGAGAAGTAAGGTAAAGATCTTTCTGTCCGCGTGGATGTCTTTATGTCTCACGTAGGGAGGAAAAAAGGCAGGGGGGAGTGGGGAAGGGAGGGCTTTGTGGGGAGTGGGCTAAAATATCTTTCGCGGCAGCGGCTGGATAACAGTTTTTTTAACCTATTCACAGCGCACTAATTTGATTATGAATGCAGCACAGTAGGAGCATGCAGTTTCTGGGGAGCGGGAGGAGGGGGTGACGGGCACTGGATTTACAAGCCGGGGCTGTTCAAAAGTTTGAACGGTCAAATGCGCCTAAAAAAAACCAATAATAAATTATCAAGACCAAAATCCCCCCAAATCATCATTAACAAAAAAAAAAAAAAAAAAAATCCCAATGCCAAACCAGACAGCCCTTCAAACCAAAGGGAGCTGCAAGCGCGTGCATTAGCACCACAAATAAACATTGCAATTCCATTTGTAAATAAAGAGACAAAAAAGCTGGTTTGCTTTTTTTTCACTCTTTTTTTTTTTTTGCCTCTTGAATGATCCAAATGCATTAAAGACTTCTTCACCTTTCAAGGAGGATGGAAGAGGGAAAGCAACATCAATTTGATTGGAAAAAGTGAAAGCGATTACCTTACGCTTTCTTTAAAGATTTTTTTTCCAATTATGTTTTATTAAGTCCAAAGGAATAATCACAATTTTTTTTATATATTGCTTGAGAGAAACAACATGGGGTCCTTTGGTAGAGGGAACCCAATTATTTGGGATATTATTTTGCGAAACCTTTTCATTTTATTAGTATACCAGAGGGTTTTCACATTCGCAAGGCTAAATCCTGACTATTATTACTTTTTTGGAAGAAATGTCTCACTGGGGCAATTAATTTTATACATTAACACTAGTCGCTGCTGTGTCGCACGTTTTAAAAAGGAGAAGGAAAGCAAGCTTCTTGCACGATTTATCATTCAGTTCATAACGGGGTCACCGACGCCAGCCCAGGTAATACAAAATGAGCTTTTCCGAGAGAAGATTTTGCTGTGCAGCAACTTTGGAAAGTTCTGGGCTGCACCAAGTTTACCAGCGCTTTGAGCACGAGCCCCATGTCTACAGGCACCGTTATAGCAGCGGCTTCCAAAGGGAGATCTGAAACGTGTCCTATCTGCTCTCTGGAAATCAAATCCTACTGCAGTAACTTTGCTCCGGAGCCCGAGCTCTGAGCGCAGGGAAGGGCTCGCTACCACCAGGCAAAAGGCTGATCCAAAAATTATTCGGATAAGCTTATTGACATTTTTACTATACATGATTAATCTTATTTAATAGCATTACCAAGGGCTAACTGAAAATGCATCATTTATAATCACATTAGTCTTCATTTTAGGGAATTTCTGTCAAAGTAAACTACTTTGTTGTTATTTACCCCCGGTTTTGGGGAGGCGCCTGCTAGCACAGCAGCAGGAAGGAAGACAGCCTGATTTCACCGAGCGGCACGCAGCCCAAATTCAGAGTCAGTGAAATTAACGGCTGTGGTTTCCGGTACCATGAGCCTAAAGATAAAACCAGCTTTAATATTGCAAGACGATGAGCCTAAAGATAAAACCAGCTTTAATATTGCAGGATGAGCGTGCACAAGACCAGAGATAGCAGAGGCGATGCTCGCCAGGTTACTGTCACATCCAACAGAGGATCCCTGGTCCTGTCACTTTGCTTTCTGCTACAGGGAGGCAGTGACAGCCATGGCCTGCCCTGATGCTCTTCTGTTTAAAAACACTCCCTGAAAAAAATATTCTTGTAGGACAAGGGGCAAGCACACGTGTGGGAAAGGCAACGGCTGGGGAGCAGAGACACTTCAGTCCCCACCAAGCAGGAGGGAGCTGGGAGCAAAACCCAAATGTCAGCCCTACTCCTTTGCACTCCTGGACATGGTGCACCAGCACGATCCCCCAGTCACCCGCAGGGCAGATGGCCATTGCAGAGACCCCACTGCAAAACCCCAGCCCACAGCCCCCCTCGGCTCAGCAGGAGGAAAAGTGGCACTGGTGTCACTGCAGCGTCCTCCCGCTTGCCCTGTCTCAGGGCCACCTCAAAATAGCACTACATCGTTTTCTTCCAAATCAGAGCCAGCAGAGCCCTAACCCATGCTGTGGGCACCCCGGGGGTCCCCACAGCACAAGGAAGGGTGTTGGGCACAGACTTCCCCCCTGCTCCACTCACCTGGGAGGTGCACCATGCAAGATGCACGCAGTTGGGGCACTCAGACCCGCGGTTCTATTCCTCCTCTGTATGCTCGATTTTATTTTATTTTTCTCTGCTTTGGGGCAGTTTGGGAAGCGCCATTGAACCCCCTGGCACAAAGTCACAGCTTTCATATTGTGGAAATTCAAGATCTTTGCAAAACCTACACATGGATTGTGCATCCCCAGACCACCCCCTGCTACAGGGGCGATACAGGGCACTCGCACAACCCAGGGGGTTTGGATGAAGCCCTTCACAACTCAGAAGAGTTCACGCCTCAGAGCCAAAAAGAAGTCTGCAACAATGCACAATCCTGCTCTTTTTTAGAATTTATTTAAAGTTTTCTGCAATATTCACTTTCACTCCCGTGCACCACTGCCATCAATAAATGACAGCGAGATGCATGAATAGCTAACACTGGACCGGTGGGGAACCGGGCCAGCACCGAGGAGCAAATGCCCAAATGCTTTGCAGTCAGGTAGAGCTAAGAGAGGCATCTCTGATTCATAATCTCCGCTCGGCGCTTCTCTTGTGCTCTAATGAAAATTGTGGCATATTGGTCGCTCTCGCTGCCAAGTGATATGGCCATGCCCTCTCCACAGTATCCAGCTACAAACACGCTTGATGGGCACTCTCCGGGGGGACTGCCTGCGCTGGTTTTACATTGCTAACATATGTAGGTACACCTGAAAGCTACAGCCTGCCACTTCTCGTGGACCTCGCTGGGGTACCTTTGCTCTTTTGCCACCAAGGGTTAATTTTCTAATGGCTGCTTTGCTGCTGAAGCTGGCCAAGTTTTTCATCGCCTGCAGAGCACCACAAGCTGTGATTTGGAGCCAGAAAACACCATTAATTTTCTAAATAGGAAGGATCACATATGTAAACTGTCTGGGTCTATAACCAGTTGGGCAGGTAGAAGGCAAAGAGAAGGAAAGTGGGTTTTTTTTTCAGGCACCGAAATAAAATAAACCCAAGGCTGCTGGCTGCACTGAAGTTTCTCAGTGAAGCTGGACTCCCCCTTGCTTTCCCCCCACGCCCCCACCACACACAGACACGCACTTGGCGTCACCCGTGGCAGTGCTCGTTTTTACTGGAAAAGGTCAGGTTGATGATTTATTGAACAGTTATTGAAGTTTTTTTACATGAGGCTATATGGAAAAGTTACTGGAAAATTCAAGGAAAGACTACGTAAAGGCAACGGCTCACGGCTCATATCAGACCCAGGTTGATAGCCTTTCACACACCAGTGTGGCCTAATCCTGCCCCACACGTGTCACTGCAAGCACCCAGTTTGTGCCAGTGGAGGGCGGCGGGTGGCCTCGGACCTCAACTCAGGCAGAGAGCTGCAAGAGTGAGATCCGGGTGTTTGCTGCCCACATCATCCTCCTTCAACACACCCACTGGCAGCTGATGCCACAGAGCTGCCTGACTTTTTTTTTTCAGCTGGGCACACGCACAAGAACAACATTTTGGTGGTGCAGAGGGAAGGGATGGGGCCCCGTGGGCTCTCTTGCCCTGGGCACAACTGCCTGTACCACCTCCTGCGCTGGCTGTGCCTCGGTTTCTCTATTTACAAGCTGGTGTGCAGATACTGACCACAGAGGGGTGCTCTGGGTCTTAATTAATTAATTAACGCCTTGTGCAAGACATTTGGAAGGCCTCTGATGGAGGCGACTACCAAAGTTCATATTACTAAATGGTTTTAAGAAAAAAAAAAAAAAATCTCTTTCTGTGAAGGTTTTTCCAAGTCTTTCATGCAACACTTGGCACTGTGTGGTTTAGCTTTCCAACTTTTTCTTGCCTCTCCAGAAATACTTAGGAACTGCCTTTTCCTCCCTTTGTGAGCTGAAGGAGGGAAAGATCTGTGGGCAGGCCCAAGAGCTCCCTCGACTGGCAACCACCACGCTTGGCCCCAGCACCACTCAAATCTCAGGGGACACCCTGGCTCCCCAGGGCAGAACAAACCTTCAGCCAAGGAGCAGGGCAGAAGAATTAAATTTTTTTCCAAGTTACTCAATACAGCAAAGACACAAAGGAACATGTTTTTTTTTTGCCTTCCGGTGCTGTGCAAATACCATAGCAATCATAGGCTGGTATGGGCTGCGATTGCACCGTGACTTCTGAGGGCCTGATCCTGCATTCAGTCACCACTGCAACAGTCATCAAAACCAAACGCAATAACCACTGCAGGATCAGGTCCTTAATTAGTTCAATATTCTCCCCCCACACACACCTTCTACCACTTTCCCTCCCAAGGAAGAGTATTATTCATTAAGGGCTCCACAGAGCCCACCAGAGCTCATTTTAGCTGAGATCTCCCTATGATCTTCCCAAGCCTTTAGCAGGGAGCGAGCCTTGGACTCTTTCATGGGCTGCGTTGTGACCTGGCTTCAAAGTGTGCAAAGAGGTTCCACGGCTCCCTTTGTGCAGCGCAGTCTCTTAATTGCACTTTTAAACACAGTGTAATTTTTGTAATTAACATTATGGTTTCAGAGGGCAGAGAAGCCTGCACTATGCTAATTACAAACTGGAGTAGTCAGAGTAGAAATTCAAGGCTCCAGTTGCCGGGTCCAAATGCAGTTTTTATGAAGGATTTCAAAGCTCCTCCGTGGGCTCTGTGTTCTGAGTTATCATTAGCATTTGATAACATAAAGAATTTTTATAACATGTGACAGATTTCGATGTGAAGATTTTACCTGATAACTGGAAAATTTACATAAAGACCTTCATTAGCTCTCTGCTCACATTACTGCGAGCGGAAGAACTACAGCGCGCTGTCTCCCTGTAAGATGGGGCTTGGGAGCTGAAGAATTTGTGCTTTATAATAAAATTTATAGTACATTACGAAGGGAGGTTATAATAATCCTCAATGATGTTAGGAATCAGAGCAATTCAAAGAGTGAAAGAGAGCGCGAGAGGTGACGGGAAAGGATATTTCAGTATTGCCACGCAGCGGAGGACCGCAGGCAGCAGCAACGGCGCTGTGAGCGGGAACATAAACCATGCTGGAGCAGATGCTCAAACCACCACCGCAACGCCAGCGTCGGGGCCAGCTCCCGAGCACGGGCCGGGCCCCACCCGGGCCCCCTTACGCTGCCATTGCAGCCGGCCGCGGCAGCTCTCCTCTCTGGATGGAGTAAATGAGCATTTCTCATTACTCCTGTTGCCTCCCTCCTTGCTGCTGTACGTGTGCTGCTGGGCATAGAGCAGCAGCGTCCGGCTGTACCTCTGTGGGATGCACTGTCCTTCACAAGGGGTACATTTTCGTTGCCATTATGGATATAACGCATAACCATATGACATATCATCACAGAATTCAAGCTACCCAGAAACCATTTGTAGAAGTTCATCAGTATCTCTCCTATCATCATAACATCCTATGGCTTCTCCTGGGACAACACAGTATTTTCCAGATATCTGCACAGCTCCAAGGACAACTTTCCATTGCTTGTTGAAGGCTGCCTAGCTGCATCCTGTGGACGTTTTATTTTCTAAATATTTCATATTTGTTATAATCTCCGGTAAATAACTGAAACTGCTCACCAGCATAGTGCCACATTGATTACAAACTTGCATAAGAAAAAAACTCAAAATAACAGCTGATGCACACAGAGCTGCTGCATGGAACGCTCCTGCCACACCAAACCAACCGGGGGTGCCTCAGATGGGCATCTGAGCAAGGGAGAACATGGCCAGACCTTAACGAACTCATCACAGTAACTTCAATTTAACTGGCTTCTTCAGAGTCTTTTGATGCTATCAATACCAGTTTCTGATTTTCTTCCCAAGCTAAAAAGCCTCTCCAGCACCGTCAACCGTAGATAAAATAAACCATCCAGCTCTTCCTTCAGGAAACCTCAGCAATCTCACCAGCTGATGCATAAGCTTCATTCCTCAAGTCTCCAATCAGACCAGTAAAACCACATGGTATTTTTGACAAGCCTTGTTAGTCCTGTTGCAAGGGGAACTGCCACAGTGGATTTTCAGAGTTGCCTTTGTAAAGGAATCTCCCTTTCCTCTAGTTTTGCAAGCCCCGTGCTTAGAGAAACCAAAAAGCAACCTTAGATCAATGATCAAACTTTCATAGTAGATGGCTTTTATTTTTACAAAATATTTGCTTCCAGCAGAGTGTATCTTAATTTACGAATGCAGAAATCTGTCATTAAGCTTTGACCCAGCTTCATGGCATTGTCAAATGCAATAACGTATCTTTTAATAGTTTTATATCAAGTAAGGATATAACATATCATTAGTTTAAATGTATTTGCAAGCAATTACCCCCACCAGGATATTTGTGAATGCTCATGCAAAATTGATGAAATTCTGACATGCTTAAACATTGTTCATTTAGCTCTATTCCTTATGTATAGAAAAATAGAATAAATAATTCTGCTGCCACTTGCAAACTACTGTTAGGCATTTTCATTCTGTTCGTGGTTTCTGTCCTCCCTTTAAACTATAGCCCTTGGTGATCATTTGGAAAAACAGTTTCATATATGTTTAATTTTAAATAGATGTACTAGATTATTCATTCCTCTTATTATTGTTCAATGCAGTAATTTAAACATGGACTAGATTTACTGCGTGTCAGCTGCCTTTCTTTTACAAAATGGGATAAATTATTAAATGAGTGGAGGTTGTTTGACAACGGGTTTTCCAGTACTTCACAAAAGAAAGACCTTTGACATTCAGCTGTCTTTTGAAAAGAATAAAGAGTAAATCAATTAAGTCTCTATGCTGTCGTTCAAAAACACGCTGTTGTGGCACATTCTTGCTTACCTCTAAGTTGACTTGGGAAGACTCAACCCATTGCAGTTGTACCGCTAGGTAAATTATTGATTTAATTGTCAGGTTGCCTTGCAAGCAGCACTCTCTGGCCCAATCACCTTACATATAGCAATTTCTACAACTCCTCTGCTCATTCCCCAAGCTACAGAAAATCATTGATATCAACCTCTGGCAACATTTGCCACCGACTTGGAAGACCTTTTTACAAGTATTTATTTTTGGCTGCATCTAGCAGAGGCTCAGACTTTCTAAGAACAAATGTCTTCATTGACAATGTTGAGGAACCTTCGTGTTTATGAGCTTCTATGTGAGAAGATTTTCAGGAATGTGAAGGGGATTTCAGGGGCAAGATGCTCAAAGTTCAGATAAAGCTTGGATACTAGGATATTCCCTGCCAGGGAAAACCCTGAGTTCATGGGAAACTGGACTGACAGACCCAACAAACAGTGCTAATCTTTTCTTTCTAGTTTGTGTGGCCTCCACTAATTGCAGTATTTACTGCAAAGCACTTGGGGTACTTTGAAACAAAAGAGAGCCCTATGGGCTTAAGATACCCTGTCAGCAAACTGACACTTTAACCCAAGCAGAACATAACGACAAAATAGAAAATTTTAAAAAGAAAAAAAAAAAAGTAAATAGAAACAAAATCTGACCAAATGCTCATTTTCTTTACCTGGCTTACACAGCACTGCGGTGGCACCAATTCTGTATTGACAGCAGTCTAACTCGGCAGCACAAGGGAGCGACAAGGGCATATACAAGGGGACTCATGTTTTGCAACCCAGCCTCGACATGGTGAGGATTTACAGATACAACTATTTTTGTTAATTTTTTTGGCTCTGCAGAAACCAAAGATGGGGGTTTTTTTCTCTGCCAGAATTAAGATTTCCTTAATTTCACTAAATAGTCTTGATCATCTCTCACATCTTTTTCATTGTGTTTTTCCATCCCCAAGTAGTGCAAGTATTTTCCACACTAAGGGCCGATCCAGAACATGAATGGAAATCACTGAAATTACACATTGAAACAGACCACCTGGCTTTGGAGTCTCCAAAGTCCCTTCCTCACCCATGAAGGATGATCCCTCTCTATCTTTAGATTGGAACTTCATTCACTCAAGTTTTTACCATCCCAAGTGATGGGATTTGCATTAGTTTCCCTGGGGGACTGCTCCTGCCAGGAAGCTTTCTGTACTATTCAGCTCTAGTTTTCTATTTCTCATTTTTCCCTCCAGGAGAAAAGCTTTTTGAGCAGTGTGACAGCTCGCAGGAGGTCTTCAGGCCTGAGGACTACCCCAAGGCCACCTGCACAGAAGGGTGTCGGAGCTGTGGGTGCCACCATAGAAGAGGGAGATGCATCCATTTTTGAGCCAGAGATTAATTCAAAAATGAAAAATAAAACAACAAAAAAATCTAAAGTTATGTCTTCTGATAAATCCTTAACAGGCTGCAATGTTTTGCTTTGTGGAAGAAAAATGAAGGCAGCAGATGTGGGGTTTGCACCCGCATTTTGTCTTGGGGAGAGCTTATGTACACCCAGTTAGAAAGCAGCTCGCCGGGATTTTGCGAACTCCCACAATCCCACTTTAAAGCATTGCTTCCCGAGAAAAGGTTAAACGAGGTTTAAGCACAATGTAATAAACCTTCACTGTTCATAAAGTTGTGTGATAAATGCACATGTGGTTACTCCGGATAAAAAGCACTGAGGTCAGCAGGCAAAGCTGGGAGGCAACAGTCCCATGGAGCCAGATCCTAGCGCAGGGCAGCCCGTCCATCAGGGGGGCGAGATACTCCAGCTTGCCTCCAGCCCATCCCCGAGATGCTCACTTCATGCTGGGATAACTCCTCACCCACCCCAGACACATTGCTTGCACAAAATAAGAAACTTCTGACATTTGCAATTCGCTTGTGACTTTCAGCCCAAATTGCCTGGCGGCTGCCTTACCCCCACACACAACGGGTTTGCTGATGCACCTCTCGTGTGCTTGGTCCTGATGCTAAGGGAAGCTGCCACAGTTTCTCTGCTCGTTTGTAAGCAGGACTTGCTGAGACTCCAAAGAGAAAGACGGTTGCACCCAGGTCAGATCCCTCTTCTCTTTCTCAGGCTGGAAAGCACCTCAAAGCACGAGGGGGCCCATGGAAGCAAATGGAGTACGGCGCCACTGATTGCGGTTCAGGCAAGCAGAATGGCGCTTCAATTATTATTGTTATTTTACAGTGAAACTCTGATTGCTAGGGGCATCCCAATTTTATCGAGCTCATTTTATTTTCCTTACCTTTATTTGAATAATATGTCCTTTGCTCGCAATAAAAAATGCCATATACCCCATCATCACAGGTAGCAGTTTATATAAACATAGCATTGTCCTGATGAGTTCAGATATGAACCTGTTTGTTTATAGAAATTCTCCAGAATTTGTAATATTTATGATTTAGAAAATGAACCAAGAATGAAGGGTCTTGTAAGGCAAGGAGCTGTTGTGCCTGCAGATTTGATTCACAAGGTATGGGCACAATCACAAAATAATGATCTTCTTGGGAAGAAAAAAAAAAAAAAAAAAAGTAAAAAAGCATAAACTTTCAGTGTATTCTTCTCCCTTTTGGCACGTGCTTTTATGTGTGTTGTGCGTGTGTGGGTGTGTGTGCAACCACTGAGGGCCCTGGAAAGAGCAGAACAAGGACAGGTGCCCTTGGTTACACATGGAACAAGAGACAACCAGGAAAGGCTGATCATCAACACAGTAGTCAAGGATCATGCTCTGTAGCACTGGGATACTGGAGAGACTGTGTTGGCCTGAAGATGTAGTAAAGTCTCACAAAGGATGGAGTAAACGGGAGAAAGATATCATTCTTCAGTTATGCCAAGCCCAGACACTTCAGCTGGTGAGAAGGAAAAGGGATTTCCCCCATGGGACGTGTAACCATAAGGACTTTACATCAGCAGCACATCAAGAGACAATATTACTCTAAGTGCCTAAAAAAAAAAGAATGAAAGAGAGTCCTTTTTAAGAGGTTTCCTTCATAGGTTGTATCCTTCAAAGCCAATGTATGCTGAGACCACGCACATCACTGTGGTGTACATTAACCATGAAATGCCACAGTGCGGAAGATCAGCCGTCTTCAAGAGGGCACTTCTTTCCCCACCACGCTGTAGGATGCCCGTGGCAGATGAGCCATAAACCTAACACTTTATACAGCGGCTGGCAAACGTTCGGTTGCAAACGGAGGCGTTCCACCAGCAAGACACTTGTTAGTGTAAGGGCCCATCCATAAATTGTGTTTTTACAATAATTTCCTTCAAATTGGATTGTTGTCATGATCAGAGAGCTATTTACTGGAAGCAATTGCTAATTACACACATGTCCCCTGGAGGGAGGATGTATAGCAAAATGAGCATTTTGGAGGGTATTTCTTGCATTTCTTACCTCCTACAATTTCATCCATGGACATTTTCCAACAGGCCAGGCTCAAAAGTTCTTCCTCAGACTTCAGCAAGAGTTTTGGCTCAGCACAGCCCTGTGAGACTTTGCTGTATATGTTTTGGTCAATTAGAAAACAAAACATGAAAACAAATACTCCTTGAATCGCTCTAAAAATCCCGTAGGGCACCTTGTCCATCCTGCTGACAACTCAAATATTTTCCTTTCAGTCTATTCCCACCACAGTTTTCATGGGCCAGTGTGGCATGGCTTTTCTAGATCTCTTGGGAGACCAGTCTACAGATCACTAGACCGTATTTTTTTTCCACAGCATCACTTTAACTTTTCCTGAGCTCAGTTTCATCCCATTACTCTTTCTGCTTAAAATATCCCAAATAATTCCTCTTGTGCATACATTAGTAGATTTCTCGTCTATCCAAACACCTCACTGGAGACATCCTGAATTCTTCTGCTCCTAAAGAAGTCAGTAAGTCATATCTGCTAAGGATGGATTTCACCACTTTGAATAGCTGTCTGAGAGGGTACAGTTACTTCTAATTTCAGGTCCTTTACACTGATGACTGCTGTAAGTCTCCCCTTTCGTTATCAAAGAGCTTTAGTGTAAGCCCAACTTACACTAAGAGGAAACTTGCTCTGAATCCAAGGTGTTCTGCTTCCTCTCCCCAACACCTATACGCGTGCAACCAGCACCAGCATTTTTGCATTAGATACCTAAAGAGAATGACTATTTCCTCCTTCACATATGACAAAATAAAACAAATCACCCTTGATAATTGTAGCAATGTACTTTGGGACCTGCAGGAGCTGTATGTGAGAATGAGAAATCCTTTGACCATGCAGTTAGCTTGTAATAACTAAAGAAACCCACTTGGATGAAAACAGGGGGGTCAAATTTATTCCTGAAGCAACTCCACTAAAGGCACTGGAGTTACTCCTGAGATTAATTTGAACCGGTATCTGTAGCGCAGACCAGTTGCGTTGTATTTCGTACCTGCAATTAAGAACTACATAAAGTATCCTGGGCTCCAGAGCACGGCGTTTTCCCTCTTCAGCTGCATGGGATTCTTTCAATAAAGTTATAATGGGGGAGAGTAATGAATACTATTATTTTGTTTAGAGATTTGGGGACTTAAGCAAGAGCAGGTCAAAGCAGCCAAGGCAAAACATTCTCCATCACAAAATGCCATTTTGTCAGATAGGAAGTTGGTGCAGAAGCCAGCACATTCTGATAGAATTTCATTTAGAACAAAATTGAACCATGGTGTTTTGGTGAGAATAAACTCTAAAATTAAATTTCATTGGAACAGAGTGAGTCAATTATTCATTGCAAAAGAAAAAGTTGTTCTGAACTGTTACTTTACATTATATCCCTAATTATGAAAGAAAAGAAAAACATAATTGGAATGAAACCTTTTGATTTATTGAACTAGAACATTTTGACTAATTCAAAATAGCATGTCCTAGAAATGTGTTTTTCACAGGCAATTTCAACTTTGTGCTTTTGTTCCAATTGAGAACAAGTCTCTACATTTTCAAATTACAAATTTCCCAGTAAAATGGAAAAATGATGTACGAGAAAACCAAGCAGCTTACACAAAACGGATGGCAATATTACATGTAACTCCCTTTTCCAGAGACTTTTGAGCAGCTTTAAGAAGACCCAAATAGACAAAACAGGGCACTGAGCAACACAGGAAAAAACAGGATAATACTAGAGATGCAGAAGTCAGATAGGAAATACAGTGCTGTTCTTCAAGAGAGTTATCAGATGTGTGTGAGCAAGCATAACACTCAGGGAAACCGAGTGGGACTCAAAGCTCGTATAATTTAGTGGTCAAAGCAAACCCTGGACATCCCTAAATGACTCCACTGTTAGATTTATGCATGGCTCTGCTGTAAGGAGATTAGTTTGCTGTATACTGACTTTGTTTCCTTCATTATGTGCTGGAGAGCCTATGTTTTTTATTTCACCCACTCTTAATCAGAGCTTAAAGGTCGTAAGAGGCTGCAAGATCTTGACGGCAGTTTTTGGCCATATGTGACAAAAAGCTGTGCTTCACCCCAGTGCCATGGGGACAGGATGGTGCCTCCCAAAACCCTGTTCCTCCTAGGAAAGGTGTCACTACCTCTACCACCACTCACAGATGCACTGTACAGATGCCCAATGTGCTACTCGCTTTCGGAGAGCAGGTCAGAGATGCCTCAAGGAATCATATGCTGGAAGAGATGTGAAGGAAGCTCTTGCCCTTCAAACAAATGGCAGCTCCAGCATGGAGGAGTTATCCCAGGGATCTCTGGGCTGCTCCTCGCACTTCCAGACCCCGCTGCCCACCCAGCACAGCTCGAGCCTCAAGGTAACACAGCTCCATCCCTGCAATTGTTTGTAGTGGAAAAGAAAAGCAGTGACCAGGCTATTGAGTAGTTAACTGCACAACTGTTACCTAATGATCCTAATTTGCATGATTTTAATAATAATGAGTAATACCAAACTGTTAAGTTGCACTTTCTACCTCAGCAAAACCGAGCTATAATTGTGTAGAGAACAATTTTATGGGTGAAGTGTGCCCTATATTGTAAGAGATTAGAATAAAGTGCTCTAATATTCAATGTCTTAGCAGGTGCAGGCACTTACCTGGGCAATTAAAATCTTTTTAATATACAAATCACAGCCAATGAGACTATTGGCATGACAAACTGGATCTTTCACGACATATTGTGTTTGTCTAAAATAGATTTTTGTTTGCTAGCAATAATTTCTCTAACTTTTGTTTAAAAGAGAAAATGACTAAATGCAGAATAATTTGCAGAAGATTCTTAAAACGCTTGTATTATATCATTTCTGTGAAAGCATTTAACGTACCTCTATCTATATTTGTGTAATACATGCATTAATGCCTTTCACTTAATACCTCTTTTTAAAAATATACCAACAATTATACACAACAATTGATATATTTCAATATTATACCTTCAATATATAATTGATATATTTCAGTGTTATACCTGCTAGGGACTACTGCACTGGGTTGAATACAATTTGGCCTTGAAATAACAAGAAACTCATGGAAAGCATATGAAATCTTTAATTGATGGGTTCATCAAATTCATTAAGTGCCCTCCTTTGTGCTCAGAGTATTCTATAAATATGAACAGGTAAGATAGGTGCAATGTCTGCAGTGAAATATGTAGAAAAGCATTTTCCAGTTACCTCTGAGCAATTTCAAAACTTTAAAAAATGAATAAAAAAAATCGACTCTGCCAACACCCAGCTCTGCATATAAAAAAACACTATATGACTACTTTCAGATCTTTGCTACCTTTCAAAACAGCGTGATTTTGCACCCAAATAGCAACTGAAAGTGCAACAGAGACAACTTTTGGTAATTGCAGAGTGAAGGCACAGAAGTGAGGTTTGTCACTCGGGCCCACCACTGCTCCCACTGCACACACAGCCCCGCCCAGCAGTACAGTCCCACTCCACAGGAGAAGGGCAGGAGCTGCTGGATCACCCATAAACCAGCTTCCCAGATTGTTATGACCCAAAAATACAATTTGGGTGAAGCCGGCAAATCAGAGTTTGCAAAATGACTGTCCCTTTCTCCGTATTGTCTGGTGGTGAACAATCTGGGTAGTTTCCCATCAAGGAACCAAAGGCTGGCAGCTTCCTCACTCAATTCACACCTTTGGCTGTGCAAAGAGGTGTAAATTGCACCTCCTGGAGCTGCCTCTCCAGGGGGAGTTACCTTAATGGAGGGCAAGAATTGTTTCACAACTACCCTTTGAGCAACTCCTCTCCTGGAAGGCAGCTTTCATCCAGGGGCAGTCCCCAGCCCTAGCTCCACAGCAGGAGGTGCTGGACCACTCTGGTCCCAGAGGGATTACCACAGCTCCAGTGTTTGCAGTGATGGGGATGTGCCAAGCCTGTTCTGGCTGCACCAGGAGGGATCACAGCCTTTCCCATCTGGGATACAGTCTGGGAAGAGAGGTGCTGAGCACCTGGAAGAAGCTGGAATAATTTAGGGCTGAATGTTGACTGATGGCTGTACGAGAAGTCAGTTGCATGAAGGCCAGCAGGGACATAGTGAAACGTTGTGCAAGATCACCCTGTTGGGAAGTTTTCTCACGTCCCACAGTGGCAACAGACTGACATCAGTTTACATACACGCACAGAGTGCATTCAGCAAACACCATATAGATGAGTATTTTGGCTGGAAATTTAGGACACTTCAGACATTTGGCAGGTAACCCTATCAGTCCCAATTGAGATTTTCCTCCTTGGAAGAGGTTGGTGTTTTCCACACAGCTTTGTTACAGCAAATAGGTAGAAAATACTCAGAGCATGGCTAGTTAAAATAGAAAATCATTTTGCAGTATATGGATGAACACAGGCCCTTCCACCTCAGGAGAGGTTTCATGACATTTTAAAACCACACACCTTAAAAAAATAGTTATGTTTCCAAACTAGGCTTCCCTTTGCAGTCTACAGAGAGAGACAGGCACCTGCAAAATATAATTTGCACAACCTGTGCTGGACACTAACTCAATAGCACAGTCACTCCTCAGACAATGTATCTCTATATATAACCCAAATAGGAAGACTCTGGATACTGTCACGGACGTACATTTCTTAGCTAAATTCGGGCAGGATGCTTAACCTCATGTTAGCAATAATATTTTTGTTATTAATAATATCATAATTTTTTTTGTTAGCATACAACTCCACCTCTGCTACAAACACCAGTGCCACCAGTGCCCTCCTCCATTCCCCAGGTCTCCAACATATCTTTTTATGCAATTGGAAATGGGCGGCGCGTGCCCCTCTCCATATCTGAGTGATTTTGAACTGTTAGCACTGGGAGTGCAGTAATGCCCAAAGACCTTCTCGTGGAGACCCTTCCTGCGGTGAGCAGCAGCCCTTTCTGGAGAGCACGTATGGAGGACAAGCTGGAGAAAGCAGCGGCCACCCTCTTTGCTGAGGGGGTTGTTTGGCTGAACCAAAATCCCCAAAGAGATCTGTGAGTCCAGATCTCCCGCATCCTTCTTTTTAATGCTTATGTCATTAACCACAGCATACTTGGCTCTCTTCTTGTTAAACCATAAACACGGGAAAATCCCTAAAGTTACCAGTGCCTTAAAAAAAATAAATAATGCAAGCTCTGAGCCTCTCTGCTTCTGCTGCAGAAACAATTTAAAACCAAGCTTTGGTTCATACCCAAGCAACTCCTTAAAGAAGCTTAAAGCACTTTAATGTTCAGACATACTCGCGCACCCAGTATCAACATCTTGCCTCACAGTCTCTTCCAAGTTAGTTGGGAAATACACATCTGCAACTGCTTTACATACTTTTTGCATTCTCATTTCCTAGGCCAAAAGTCTTCCACTATCAAGCCACAAATTAATCTAATTATTTGGATATTTAGGCTCAAGTCAACAGGCAGTTAGGCATGTGTCTAATATTGCCTCTGCAATGCTGGGGGACTATTTAAAAATAAGCACATGCCTAAACGCTGCACTGAATTAAGCCTCAGTAACAGTATCTTCAGAAGCTGGCTTTAAACAAACTGGTTTTAGGCAAGTAAAGCATTGCCTTGGAATAGAAAACCAGAGGATGGGAAGGTATTAACCAGGTGTCACAAACACCCTATGAAAGGAATAGATTATTTTTAACAAAAATATTCAACATATGGCTGACATATCTGGAATAATTATGAGAATGAAGCAATAAAAACAAAGTATTTTTGTAGCTCATCATATGGCAACTTTGAGATGTATTTCACCTTTAGCATCACCTTAAAGAAGACTGGTCAATGATAAATCAGCGGCTTTTTTTCCACAGCACAAATGTGAAGGTGTCAGGTTCTGCAGGGGGTGAACATTAGGCCAGACTTGTCTTGACCCTCTGGTTTCACTGGCCTAAAGAAAAGCAATTTGCAGAAAGGACCAGCGACCAAAAATAAAATAGCACAAGGCATGAAATACCGTAAACAGCTAAACGAAACGAAGTAAGAGTGAAAGCAAACTGTAAGAATATCATGTTTCCATCTGTAATGTGGGCATTTATATGCAATACTTAAAAACATTTAGAGAAGCTAAATTATCTGGCCCCATTATCCTAATGTTCAAATTCCACACATGACTCCATTACACAGAAATGTGACACCCCTTTGGGGACCACCCTGGGACAGTTGCTGGTGGGGACACCCCAGCAGGGCACTGAGGGATGGGCACACCAGGAGCAGCTCTGGGACACAGGACGGAGCCCTCACTTGTCCTGGGGAAGAACCGCTCAAGAGGGAAATTATGGGGCCCTTCTGCAAGGCGTTTCCTAAAACACCGACGGGGTCCCATGAACCACCCCAGTAACGCATGAGGTGGTGGGTTGCCACTTTTCATGCTCAAAAACCTGCTCCCCCAGCAGACAGCGGGGCCAGGGACTCCTGCACCACCTTGCCGCGTCTCCAGCCTCCGCCACCCACTCGCTGCGTGACCCCGCCAGCGCTCATGATACATTGTCCCGTCACCCTCACCGTTTACAGCAAAAAAGCTATTTAGCCGGTGCCTGCAACCCTTCAGCCCGCAATGCCTTGACAGCAGAGGTTATGGGGGGGGTGAGGGGAGAGAGAGAGAGGGAGAGGGAGAGAAAGAAAGAACAATGTGCAATCGGCACTGCATTAGAGATGGAAAAAGTACTTAAAGCCTGCAACATTCATCAAGGCTGAATACATAAATGCCACATTTTGAATAAGCCAAGCAAAAGACAATGACAAAGGAAAGGCGCGTTGCTTCAGGAATCTCTATCATTTTCATTTGCTGCTGTCAGGAACCTGTTTTTTGCCTCTCACTCTATCAGCCATTATAGCATTAATGAAGTAACCTCACATAGTTATTGACTGGCTTGTCAGAGTCCCTGCCTGATCCCTTAATAGAAACCATTGGTCTTCAGTTAAAAATGGGGTGAGCTGGGAGGTGCTGTGGGCATGTGCTGAATTTCAAGTGCACTCCTGAGGTTATCAAAAGCCATGAAATGCAAATTATTATATTTTTTAAACACACAGATTTCATGCAACTGAGCATATAAAATTGACTAATACTGTACTTTATGCATTCCTAATAATGTTTCCAAATATGCTCTGCATATGATCTTTCCCCAGAAAGTTGTGGGTGGTATTTGAATAAACAGAAATGGGCCTAGTTTTATTTTGTGAATAAAGTAGTTTCCTGGATGTTGCAAGTCTCTGTTCCTTCTAATATAAGGTGATGTTTATGCACTGTCTGTTCAAACAACACAGATAATCCTTTGTCTGAATTTCTGTCTCAGATCAAAATCATTTTTCCTTCATCATTTTTTTCCTCCTTTCATAAAGCATCCAAAGTCCCAGAACTAGTGTATTCTCATTTACTAGAAATTGAGGGTTGGCAGAGGGTCTAGAAATAACTTCTTTTCCCAAAAGGTAATAAATCCAGGGAGTAATCTAAAACACCGAGTTGTTAATTCCAGTACCACCACAGCATTGCCTGCAATACGTAAAAACGAGCTGGGTACATTACTGAATCAGCCCTGGTTGACAAGCAATCAGTACCTGCACGGTATCTGTGCAGAGCGGGATGCGAGTGCATCCTCACGCATCTGCTTGTTGAGAACAAGACACCAACAAAGAGTCTGCCAGCTTGATATTTGGTATGGCGTACAAGTGGGGAAAAAAGAGGGGTGACCTTTTGTAAGCTCCTCCAGGGAGTAACTGAGGCCCACGGTCTGATGATTTTTGTTATGGCTCTTAACGTAACGCCCAGAAGATGTGTGCTTTGCACATCTGTGATCAGCTAAATCATGGCCCAAGCATCACCAAGTCCTCTTGGTACATAATGCTCCCAAGCCCTGCAGCCCTGCCTCCTGTGAAGCCTACTCCAGCAAATTTAGTCAGTTTTCTGGAGTCAAGATTTACTTGCAGGTAAAATTTTAAAGCCTTTCATCAACACAGAAAGCCCTAACAAACATGCTTCTCCCCTGCCTTTCTATTCAGGAGAGTCTCAAAGGTTAAATATTACGCTGATTCTGAGAACAGTAACAAGAAAGCTCATGTCTCTCTCAGCATAGACATCAGTGAGAGGAATAGTTGTTCAGCCAGACCTGATTTGAGATTGTTCAGACCTCTTGGGTCTGCAAAACTGGGTTGGCATTCTCAGAAGAACAGGCTCCCCTAATAATTGTGGTCTTCTCTCATTTCTGATTGGGCTAAAAATTCTCTGAGAACAACTCTCACGGCGCTTCCACATCCCTGGTCTGAAATTAAGCACATTTTTCCTAATGAATACTGTTTGTTGATTTGGTGACACTTTTTCCGAGTCTGAAATATTATGAAATTCTTTAATTCCCCCCCACACACTTTCCCCAACTAATTATTTGCAGGCTGTTTTCCTCCATAAAAGACATTCCTTACGTAAAAACATTTGGTGGGTAGCATGTTAGGAATGCCTTTCATTTAACCTATTTCCAAAATATTCCCTCGGCCCTGTGTGTAGTGCCAGCAGTGCACTGACTTATTCCCTCGCAAAGTCCTAGGAGAGCCACAGGGCACCGTAAAGCCTTGGCTGCTCCAAAACCAGGGAAAGGGGATTTGCAAGCATCTTTGAGGAGACCACAGCATCACCCCAGAGTACAAACACCCTCCTCCAGCCTGGAACATCCCAGTGTTGGTTCCCAACAGTTGTCTTAACTCCCTGCAGTTGGTACACGTTAGTACATATTTCCAAGGCTGTCTTCACAAGGGAGTAGCGCTTGGCCAAAACATTTGAGATTAGTCTGAACTGCACAGCTCTCCCAGGCACTGGGCTGGGAGACCATCTTCTATGAAGGTATTTATCATGGGCTGAAACCCACAACTTCTCCCCAAAGCTTAGCGTCCTGAGTGCTCTTGGATGAGAACTAATTCCCAGTTGTCATCATTGTGCAGGACATGCTTATTCTGGCTGAAAATAAATAAGTTAGCTCTTTGTATCTGGGCAAAAAAACCAGAATGACACCACTTCCTAGTTGATTCAAGTCCATGAGAGAATAAATGGGACCACAACCCTTGCACTCTCCACCAAAGCTCAGGAAAATTTTAGGTGGTTGTTTTTTGGTCCAGTGCAAAGTCCAAGTAGCCAACATGAGGCTTTTAGTGAGCTTGCATGCTAGCAATTCTAGGGAAATGGGCAGAACAGGGGGGTCAGGGGCTAACATTTGTTTAGATTCTCACTTCCTGGAGTGATTTGTGATAAGTGATACATATAAGCTCTGTTATCTTTTGGGATTTCTTTTCTTTTTGGCCTTTTTCCTTTTATTTTCCTTCAGGATACACTGATGCAGTGTTCACAGCACAAACTCCACAGAAAGCCACACTTGCCCACAACTCCTTACTCTGCAGCAGTGGCACAATGAGTAGCCCATACACAGAACATCACTGCCAGGAGCTCATCAGTTCTGATCTTCTAATTGTGTTTAATGATTGCTGAAAGGAACCAAACAATCACGAGTGAACTTCGGCTTTCCTGGTAATTAATATTGTTATTACAGCATTGTTAATAATTATTAGACTCTGGCAATCTAGGAAGCATCAAAGATTTTGAGCATCTCCAGGCAGACATACAGCCTGCCCAACTCCTGTTTCAAGGTTTACAGTTTTGTCCTTATTTTGAACATACCTCTGACTAATGCCCACCCTGGTATGAGCCCAGAAAAGGCTCCTAATTGCTTACGAGAAACTCTGCTCATTTCAGACATACATAGATTCAGTCTTAAGACAATCTCTGTTTTGGGGACATGCTCTGTGGTCTTAGGAGAAACATGCATGGCTTTTGTGTGTCGCATCTGCCACGACAGGCAATACCCAAGCAAGTGCTGCTTGGGGTTGAGGCAAATTTTCACACGAGTGGCGCAAAACTGAAATTATTCTTAAAGGTTGCTAAACAGAAGATTTGCAATTGCATTCACTGTATGCAAACAGGCCTGCTATTTTGTGTGTTTTGTTGAGTGCAATATATTTGGCATGCAAAAGCTGTGTCTTCAGGGATTTTTTTTTAAATAAGTAGTCTGGCCGTATTGTAAGAGACAAAGTAATTAGCATTCACTCAGCCCAGCAGGGCAGCAATTTAAACTTTTACAAGGAGTCAAAGTTCAGGATGCTGCCCTGCCATCAACTTTCTACATACAGAAGGGATACAGACTGGAATATCCAAATGTTTCAAGCTACTCTGGGTTATTTGAAACTCCAATAGACACATTACTATGGGGAAATTGCTTAATCTGCTCCAGGATTTATTGCTATTGTATGTTCAGTATGGAGGTCTTGGAGGGTCAGAAAGGGCTGCGTTCAGTGCAAGTATTTCATACCATATTAAAAAGTTTCTGACCATACCTTTAATCCTCAAAATCATTACATCCTATTTTCATGCAGACACGCATATAAAAACACTCCACAAAATGAATCTGTGTTTACACCCTACTCACAATAATCCCACAGTGTGGGGAAAGGAGAAGTGAAGCACTCTGCTGCTCGCTTCAGTCCAGAAAAATGCAAGTTTGTTGTCATATAAAGCAAATAAATAGAAAAGTCAGAAAGAAAAAAAAAAGAGAAAAGCCCTACTGTGTTGGATTGATTTAAGAGTAAGCACATGCTGCCAGAAAAATAGATTTTTTTCACACGTTAGGCAGTCATTTTTACAAATGTATGATGTGAGTACTGATTAAAGCTTATGGAGAAAATAGCTTTTTTTTTTTTTTTTTTGGTTCATCCTGCCCTTTGCTCCCCATGGCATGACCCCACTCTGCCAGGCAGCCCCCCATCTGCTTGGGGTCGCTGGCGGGGAAGGCAGGAACCCCAGCCCCTGCCCACCACAGGGAAGAAAATCCAGTGCCCCAAAGCTCGCAGGGGGGATGGCTTGGGGGGTTTCAGGAGGGCATGGGGGCGGTGGAGGGGACTGCATCTGGTCACACAAGGGAAAATTACTTTGCTCCACTTAGCATAATTATTTGGGGCTTTCAGAGAGAAACCAGTAACAAATTTTTTTTATCTTGTTCCCCCACCCCAGGATTTCACTTGTAAGAGCAGGTAAAACTAACTAGAAAGAGATGAGAAGGAAATGTACAACACCACATTCGTTTTATAGATGACTCACACCCAGTGAAAGCAAAACAACTTGATGAGGAAGGAAATCTGGGTATCACGGAATTAAATATAACAAAAAACCCAGGTGAAAAACAGTCTTGTCTAATTGTCCTGAGAAGTATTGTCATTATTCCGCTAACTTTACTTGGTAAAAAAATGTTGAAAAATTTAATTGCAAGTTTTAATGTCATCTTTGCACCTTAGAGAAATAAATTCAAAAGCAAAACACAAGAAATCAGTGCATCCAGATCTTAGGCCTAATGGAGGAACAAGCATCAATTTTGTACATCCCCTACTTTCACAAGAGTTTCAAATAAGAAAGAGAACATGGATGCCTTGTTGGCAAATAAAAATGTTCTCTCTCAGGTTCTCACTACTTATTATTTGCCAAGCAAAACAAACTTTGAACACAAACAGTTCAGCTCCTTCCCATCTCCAGAAGACCCAGTAAAGAGGGCCTCTGCCTTGCAACAGTGATGTTGCGTATAAAACTGGGGAGGAACAACCCTCTGTCTCCCCACCTTCACTGCACAGACAAAGGGAATTTTTTTGCCTTCCCATTTTACATAAGGTGGTACAAGACATTCAGTAACTTTTCTGAGTCAGTAATTCAGACTGCCCTGTGACTGCAAGAGGAGATGGGGATGGCCGAACGGGCACTTCGCTTCATTAATGTACCCCACAACGCTTCCTCCTAAAATGAGACCAACTCACCCTGCCCCCCAGCCCTAATGCAAATTTGTACTAGCCTAAATCATTAGGAGGTCCAAAGAGTTTATTTCTTTTTCTTCTTCATTTTAAGCCTACCAGATTTCTTCTTGTGGGCGAAATACTGCAGAAGGAATGTGATAAGAGACTAGGTTTCCTAAATATTTATGATTAGCCCAAACTAAGCAGAGAGAAAAAAATAATAGTAAAAATTACTAATTGTATGAGACTTCTGGACTTCTTGTCTCCAAGAGGTTTGAAGAGTTCGGATACCTGCCTGGCTGCTGATCCCTAGCACTTTTGGAAGCCGCGTGAGACCAGCAGGATCTTGTCCAGCGAGGTCAATGCCAGCAGCCATCAGTGCCCGTGGCTGGGATGTGAGGACTCATCACTTCGCTGTCCCTGCACAGAGCCCTTAATCTCAGAGCCAAGCTTTGTTAAAAATCAAAACAAGGCTATTTTCTTTACCTTCATTAAGGCCTATTCCCATCACGACTTTAGACAAACTCTTCCACCTAAATTTTCTCTTTTCTGCCACAAGTGCATTTTCTAATTGAAAAAAGAGGTAACTTGTTTTAGTGTCACAGGCTTTAATTAAGCATAGTTTGTCTAGAATAGCTTCAGGGTTTATTTATTATTTATTAAAGAAAGCTTAGTTATTTATTGAGGGGGGAAGAGACACATCTGTAGTTACAACTTCATGGAATAAATCACACAGCCCATCACTCAACCTGCATTAGAACATTAGTGGATTACTATCAGGGCCAGGAAAAATATTTCTTTTACTGATAAAATATTACATAATAAGGGTATTTTGGGTAGCTTCAAGTCTCCCTTGAAGCTGTGGGTCTTTCTGGTCATCATTCAAGGATGAGACATGGGCTTTAAGTGGGGGGGGAAATAAACCATGGGTCTTACTTTGGACCTGATGTTCAAGAGTACTCCAACATCACTGTGATGGGCACCGTAAACAGCATTGGGTGCACAACAAGGCACATGCTGCTTAAGTCCCTGCCCCAGACATTTTTCCTTCCCTCCAGCAGAGGGGAAGATCCAGAACCACATGTGAAGGTAAATCCTGGTGCAAATGGATGGGCGTGCAGGGAGGCATCCTCCAAGAAGAGGTAGGACCTGCTGTAGACCAGTTCCTGCTGCAGAGAGAAGCTCCCCGCAAGCAGGGGACTATTAAACAGCCATTCAAGGGCAGGAGCCTATAAAGCCAATGAGGGGCCCATAAAGCCATGCTAAGTCATATTTTTGCTTTTTTTTTTAATTAAAAAAGCTTTAACTTTCCCCTCACCACTTCTGGGCTGAATTGGTTTGATCCAGAGAGGTAGTTATGCATAAGAGCAACCACTTTATATTGAATTAGGGGATTTCTCATGCAACACATCTCACCAATTACAAGGCAGGGATGCAATTCTATGATTTATAATACATTATACTGTTAAGTAATATAACATTATAGATACAATTTGTACCTATCTCTCTATGGATTAGAGAGGTGGCACATGAAGAGTGGATCATTAAACAGCAGTGCAAGGCCAGGGGCCAAGCACTTCTGTTTAACAAGCTGCTCCAAGTACCACCTCTCTAATCCATGGAGAGAGAGAATAAATTGTTCCTGTATCTTGTTATAAATCATGTTCTTTGGGGTTTTCTTTCTTTTTTTTTTTTTTTCTTAAATAATAATAATCATAATTTCTGTTCAGGGCTATCTCTTCCTGGGGCTGAACTAGTTTAAGCTGAAGTCACTTCTGTTCCAGAAAAGGGTCTTGAAGCCAGATTGTATAATTTCCAATCTGGCCGAATATGAGGGCGGTACAGGGGAGTGAGCCAGCTGCACCATCCCTTTGGGTGAGGGAAGATATTGTCCTGCTCAGGCCAGCCATTTGGTGGCTGAAGCACCCACAGCCTCCCAGTTGCAGTGGCATGGCTGGAGTTCAGGCAGCCAGAGAAGACAACCAGCTCCGAGCTGCTCCAAGTGGTAAGCATGGTCTAAGAGGCAACAGCTTCAGCTACATCCTTGCTTCATCAGGAAGGGGGGTCCTGGGAGCACTCGGCAGCCCATCAGCACCCAGTTTGCAAGGCACAGACCCAACGCAAACACCACCAGCAAGCAGCTGGGTGACATCAAAGCCTTCACGGCTGGTGGCACCATATTTCCAACACTGACATTCCCCAAGCCTAAGGAATACTGTCACCCTTCCCATTCGTACATTAAAAAGCAACAGTGGCCAAGCCAGCCGCGGTCTTTGGGAGGACAGAGTTGACACAGTGGTATTTCAACACAGAGTATGCAAACCTGCTCTGTTCGATGGCCATCCGTAGCAGCTGATGGTAAGCTCTTTGACCTCTATCTCTTCTGCTTATATTACTTCTTTAGGGTCAATAAATGTAGATAAAAATACCAGGCTTTGCAGGCAATATGCTGCTTTATAACACTGGCACTCCTATTAGGGATCCATGCCTCAGCTTCCAGGTTTATTAAACTCCATTATAATCCCCTTAATGATGACAGTACCCTTCTATAATAGTACAGTCGCTTGGTTCCTGAGGAGGGTAGCACAATGAAGGAGGCTGAAGATATAAGGACACTGTTAGACTGCCTTATAGACCCTAACTCATCATGTGACAAGTCATTGATTTCTATTGACAATTTCATTGTAATGTCAGAACGTAACCTGAATTCATCTTTCATCCACTTCAAAAATAAACAATGGCCCTTGGAATAGAAAAAAAAAGGATAACACTAAAAACAATAACAAAAATAATAAAAAGAATCCAGCTTTTCCTCAAAAACAAATGGAGAACCAAGACCACTCGGCAGCTACATAGAGCAGAGAAAACTATTAATAGAGAACACAGTATTTGACAAATCCTATCACTGCTTCCATTTGCAAATTATTCACAAATCTACTGTCATTCACCCAATTCTTTTCAATTTATGAAACTATATTAAATTAGCATTATTCCACAGAAACTATTTTCAGCCTCAGAAAAATTTCCAAGTGATATTTACAGTGTTTGCTGACAAGCCATCATCACCTCCATCATGATAAGGTGCCATCACTGTCCTCTGGCTTAACAAGCAGCTCTTAAATAAACAGGGATTGGGGGATACTATGATCAGACCTTCGATGCTGTCTATGTTTGAAAGAGAAGATAAAAAGAAAAGGCTGGCAGGACTCGGCATTGGCACTACATTACATTCCTATTAATAAAGCATGGCAATCAGTTCTAAAATTGATGTGGATCTGTTATCTCCTCATGCACACGAAGAATCTGTGTCTAACATGTTCATATGGTCTACAATGCAAACAATGGGGCCAAGGCATTTGTTTTTCTGTTTGATTACCTCTGTGCCTTTGCTCTGGTCTGGTTTTGTATGTTTTTCTACTGCAAAGCATGTGCAGTCATGTAGGATAAAGATCTATCTGTCAGCATGGTCCCTCTCTGCATTTCTAGAGGCCAGATAGATACATTTCACATGCCTGCAAAATGCAAATTGAAATTTGCTAATTTCTAGGGTTTGGCCACCTGTTGCTCTTCACCACTACCATTCAATAGACATGAGTTTGTAAATGGCGCAGGTTAAAAGTTTTACTGGACTTACAGCTAAGACACTTCCAAAGTCCTCCACAAATATCAGACATGCTGGCAGATGGGAATGCTGAAGTACAGATTTCCACACCATGATGAAAGAGACCCTGGAGCCTTAAAAAAAAAAAAAAAAAAATAATGAAAATACACCTCTTTAGTTTCACAGGATTCAAATGATTTACAAAAATTCCCTAAGCAATTTTCCTGCAGCACAGCTCCCTAATGAGGCTGGGGAACCAGTTTCTCTTCACACTACCACATATAGCTAGTCGGGAGTGAACGAAAGCTTTCTTGGCTGGTGCAGGTCTGCAATGAGCATAAAAGGTAAACTCAGTCTTTACAGGTGGAAATCATACTACTGATGACAAGCTGCTGGCCATAGCTTAGCCATCAGCCAACCTCCTTTTCTAGTGATAGACCATCCATTACATACTCTTAATTTTGAGACATTTGTTTGGGCTACGCTAATGTAGGTTGCTTTTTCAACAATGGTTACCTGGGATATTGTTTCAAGTGGTTATCTTCAAGCAATCTCAAACTGAACAAACAGTAAGGAAAACATCCAAAATTACCACTTGCCCTATAAAGTTTTGGCATAAATAGGATCTCAAGATATTTCATTATATTGTCTTGGACAACTGGGAAGCATGAGATAGAAATGCTTTGTAAGTCTAGAGAAAAAAAATAAAATTAGCCATTACAAAAAGGAGGAAACAAATCAAACAAAAATCCTGACGAGGTGTTTGCTGATAGGGAATTTGTATTCCTTTTAAAGCATTGTCTTACGCATTGTCCACCTTGTCTATTCAAGCGACACCGTCTCTCCAGATATGACCCATCTAACTACTCACAAGCAAAAGACAGAGAGCCATCCTGGGATCTTGTCACATCCATCTCTCACAGGGAGAAGAAACCTGACAGTGCCTGGGACGTCTTGGCAAGAAGCAGCAACAAAGAGCAGACAGGAAGGGAAGCAGGGAAGAGCAGGGAAGAGATGCATCTTGATAGACTCCCCCTCTCATTCTTCTCCAACCTCCTGGCCCAGCTGGACTCAGCATCCCAACTGCTCTCCCCATTAGGACGGGGGATGTGGGAAGTGTGTGGCTGGCAATACACCCGACAGGCTCGAAGGGATCTGAGAACACCCTCAGGTTCACAAGCACCCGGAGTTTGCCAAATCATTTCAGCTCATCTCTAATTGTCAGCGATCTCTATTAGCTCAGTAGTGTGGCTTTGACATAAGGATGAACAGAAGGGTTGTTACTGGCTAGTGATAGGAGAGGAGCTTCTGGTCCAACGAAGAAAAGCATCTTCCATGGCAGAAGGAGAATCTTTTTTTTTTTTTTCCCCTTTCCACATAGGCTATACTATATGGAAGGCTAACCAACAGAAGACAAAGGGACTACACAATGGATGTCCATCAGCTTAAACATTTCCTAATATCACATTTAAGAAAAAAAAAAAAAAAAAGGCAAAAATACTTTATTGTAGTGCTTCACAATTTTAAGCAATAATGGATCCATCTTATAATCATCTCCAAGAGAAAAATGAGGAGGGAAAGAAAAAAAAAAAGGGGGGGAAATAGCACCACGAGCAGCTATCACAGTACAGCACAACTCCATTTGAACCTTCAGCTACAGGAGATGGCTTGTTTGATGGTAGTGGCTCCATCTACCAGAGCACTTCCCTCTCAGATGGCTGGCCCCTCCAACACCCAGCACCATGGTGCAACCTTCCCCATGCCAACTCTAGCTTAATTTATGTAGATGGAAAGAAAAGGGAAAAGGGAAAGAAGAGTTTTGACTAAGAGCTAAAATTGCTCTGAGACCACATTTTCTCAGATTCCACCAAAATTCTGATCTTTCCACACTACTTCCATGAACACCACCCCAAATTAGTAGGACTTAAAAATACCCCAAACACATTTTTGGTTTTGCAAACAGTGTTTTCATTCATGCATATCTGCCTGGTGATGCATCATTACAATGGTAATGAGATAGCTGCCAACCCTGGAAGGGTATATCACTCAGTGTACCTGGAATGCTGAAAAGAGACTGAAACCTAAAAGATTAAAATGAGTTCCACTATATAGAGAGAGAGTAAGTCAGGCCTGGAGCTAGAAGTTACTAGAGCTTCCGAAACAGTTGAGGGCCACAGCCACTTCTGCTTTAGATTTAAATTTTTGCCCAATACAACAACCAGCAAAAGCACCTGTTAGATCCCAGGAGTGACCCCAGTTACACGTTAGATCCTGGGATGGGGTCAGGCATTCAGGTGTCAGCTGCACCCACTCGAAGATGCAGGCGGCTTTGCTGCTTAAGACGAGATGTACCACAAACAGGGAAAATAAACCAACCCTAAATTAAAGCATTTCCAGCATAACGCAATTACACTACATAATGTTTACTTATCTTATATACACTCAGAGAGAAGATAAATGCCTAGTAAAAACCACAATCCACTATTAAACAGCTATAAAATACTTCGCTGTCTTCCCATTTCAAAAGCTCTCATAGTATAAATAGTGGTCAAAAGTTCAGTGAACTGTCTTGTAGTCTGGTGCTCCATTCAAACCCTGCTATTTCCAGAGAGTCTCCTGACACCGTATCTAATTTCCAAAATGAATATGCTTTAATTTTCCTTCTTCATGCATTGTGCTTTTTCCTCATTTAAAACAGCAACAGCCTCTGGCAGTAAAGGACATCACATTTCTGTGTGAGATGAAGCTTTTTTCCCCCTATGTGCGGGAGAATGGCATGGGTCAAGGGAGAAAAAATATATGCAAAAAACATCACACCCCACTGACCCCAGTATATTTTACATTACAATTTTGCCATTTCCAATATAGGTTCATTTTGCAGTGGACCATATCAGCCATATTTCAGGATTTACAAAAAAAAAAAAAAAAAATCAGTACCTGGAGCATTGTCTGCATACGGTATGTCCTAATGCAATATATGGATTGTCTTATTAATGTGTAGTGTAGCTTGCAGAGAACACACACACATGCAGGGAATACTTATGCATGCCGGGGAGACAGCACAGGTGTACCTATTGTGGATTTGTATATACATTCAATTATATCCACAGATAATACACAAGTGCATTTTTATGTCTTAAAAACCAGACTGCTATACACCGCAGGTGAAACCCCTAAAATCATAGGGATTTTCAGTGGGGAGGGGTGTTTGCCATATCAGCCTTCCTCTCCTGAGCTATTAAAGTCCCTATAATGGGGCATCTGAGACAGGTTCAGACTTTCAAGCGGAGGTTGCCATGTTTTCTGCGGCCAACAAAAGTAGCTTTATTCCCTAGCATACATTAACAGGCCTCCTTGCACCTCTTAGCACAGGCAGAGATAATTCAGAGCCTGACCCAAAAGGCATAGAAGGTTCTGGTAGCTTCTCAGTACTTTACAGCCATCCTTTACACCAATGTGTTTTAACAAAGTTCAGCTGTGATCACAAGCTCACAAATTAGTTTAGCTGGGACACCTGAAGCCTGCGTTAATACTGCAGGATTTCTTTGAAACTGCAGCAGTAAAGGACAAGATGCACCTTTTGTTCTCCCAACTCTCCTCTAAGACCAAACACCCCAGGAAAAGGATGAAGTGAGAACATGGGGCAATTCCTGTTTTAACCAGGGGTAAAAATCACATACTCAGTAGAAGCATTGCCTGACTAAAGACCATAACAATTTTGACTTCATGTACTGCAGAGGCCATAATGCTCACAGAACTGGCACATCTGACCATTACAAACAAAATCATCATCCACTATTTTGACAGAAAATCAAAGAAGTCTGACTTTCTTAGGAAGTACCAATCCCCATAAAATCTTGCTGCTATCTACAGGCAATCAGCTAGGTGAAGACTCATGAGAGAGGTAACACATGCATACAGGTGTCTAAAGGTTAAAGATGCCAACAAAACAGAATCATGCGAGGGGAGTTTGGAGGAGTAAATCCAGGTGGGTAAGGGGATTAAAAAGTTTTTTAAAAAATTAGGTTCTCACCACACAAAGACAAAATCATCGTCTTTCACACCAAGCAACTACTCCATCTTACAACTGCCATAAAAAGGAACAACTGCGGTCCTACAACCATCAAATTTCTCTACTCATCATCTCAAAAAAACTTGAAGCACTGTCATGCTACAAAGCTTTAAGACTTTAGAAATAACAGAATGCAGAATTCTGTTTAGAATAACAGAAAGACTTACCTGAAGTTCAGGGCAATCCAAGACAAAGAGACCCACAAGGCTGGCTGGAGATGTTCAGAGGGAAAGTGAAGCAGCATGCAATAAAACTCTACACACCAGGAGCAAACAGAAGCTCAAACCATGGTGGAAACAGCTCCACAGGTGTTTGGAATGCACTAATTTAACTCCCTTTATCTCACTGCTTGCAATTGCTCTACAGGCATACATACCCTGCCAGGTTCCCCAAGCCCTGACTCAGCACACCCTAAATCCTGGTGTGGATCTGCTTCTGGGGTAGCTAAATCTGCCTTAGGGTATTTCAAAGTCCTGGCCAGGGGATGGGAATGGGGACTGGCCAGGGCACCAGGTGAAAGGGGTCTCCTTTAATAGGGGACAGCTGGGAGCCTTGAGAACTTTGGGATGGGAGGTGGGGACAGTCTGCTGAAAATTAACCTAAATGCAATTGCAAGAGCAGCACCTTTTTTTTTTTTTTTTTTTGTTATTTTAAGTAGAAAGCGTAAAACTTGCAGTATTTTCTTCAGGTATTAGGTCTCTTACATGTCATGGAGAAGCATCCTGTTGCCTGGCAAGTTGCAGACTCAGGGCTCAACAGGTTTGCTTGCTTATTGTCAGCATTTACCTGAACTGATTTTAATAAAAGCTTTCAAAGAAAGAAAATCTCCTGCCTGAGACAAGGCATTGAGCCCCTGAGAGTTGCTGAGCTACTTAGTGGCAGTCAGTTGCATCCCTGATACATCCCCTTCCTTCATAATTGCAAATCCCCTCCATGATGCTCTGCACAGGACCCGCTTTCCTGTAAGTGGTTATTGGATGGGAACCTGACAGTGGTGTTTACACCTCTATGGTTTCAAGAATTTCAGTATCTCTCTGACAAACATTACTGTGTTTTAAGTGGTCAATTTGAGCAAACTAGATGTGGCTGAGGGCAGAACTTGGTCCTTTCTATATTCATCTAGGGGTCTGAACTTAGCAAAATGAATCTTGATTTAATAAAATAATAATAACAACAACAACAACAATAATAATGTTCCCTTTGGCTTCAGAGCACCAGTTCTATCAAAGTACGGACTATTGAAAGTTCAACTGCTAATGGCAAGCTACTTTGAAAAGGGAAAAGTCTGGAGGCAAATTATGAGGGAAAGAATAGATATTAATCATTTTTAAAGTCATTCTGTCTCAGGCATTATTTTCCTTTTATTTCATTATTCATGATGAGTTTTTTGCTTCAAGGCCAAGTGAATTCATAGGGCCTGACCCATCCAAACACAACCATGACTGTCTGAATAATGCAGCCCAGCTGAGTCTATAGATAAAAAAAAGACTCCAAATGGAAAGAAAAAAAAAAAAAAAAAAAAGATAATTTTAACCAGTGGATCTAAACACACATATGTGAGTATAATTCTCTTAATGATCTGTTCATTTCCCTGTACTCAGTCCACTGTGTTCCCATCCCATTCATCCTGGTGGGGGATCTGTAGTATGGGAGTCCCAGAAAGCAAATTGTTTCTTTCGCTGTTTCTCTGACCCTACCTCTCTGGCCTCTAAGGCCAGCTTGGTGGTGTCAAGCCTCTTTCAGTCAAGGGAAGGCTTCTTACCTTTCCTTTTTTAACTTAAATCCAGAGATAACTGGAACCTCAGTAGCTTCACTCATAACTTGGATAACCTGCATGGATGTTTTCTGTTGCCAAGCACGAGTGGGCACCATGAAGAAGTGAGCCTAGAGCCATTTGCAGCTCTCTCTGATGAGGAAATGAAGGGCTTGGAGAAATCTTAATCCAGGAAAGGTTTTTTCCCCACAAAACTCTCTCAGAACAGATTTTCCCACTTTGGGTATGAAGGTCACCAGGCCTGCTGCAGGTAAACTCATGCATTAGGACACAGATGGACACTGTCTGTGGCAACTTCCTCTTGCCAGAGGTTAAGGGGGGCCAGAAAGAAGCTTTCAGAGAAGAAGCAATGACAATTCAGGGACCTATTTTCTCCTCCAGTAATTCTCAGCATCCCCAAGTAGCCCCATCTTTGTATGCTGCCAAAGAAAAATGGCAACTCAGAGTTCCCTTTGCTTCAGGGGAAAATAACCCAACAACATTACTTTGATATATTTATATTTGTAACCATGTTCCCTGGAAGACAGGAGTTTGCAGTGGAATACCTTTGGCAACCTTGAAGGTAACTGGTGTACTTCACCCACTCTGAAATAAACTCAGCAACATGTATCCTCACTCAGACTCCGCAGATGCGCGCATCTGCAGGACACACTGTTAATAATTAAGGTAATTGTATAAACCCGTAGATATATAAATACACAGACAGATCCTCACATTTTGCCTGCTTCTCCGTAACAAATACCCAAACTGAAACAAATTTAACAAGATACATTACACAAATCTGCAGACAGAAGTTATATCAAAATTTTAACTATCTTCAGCAAGAAAGCGCTTCTATTTCCAGTAACGCTGGCAGCATATACTGTAGCTAGGCAGCCGCATTTATTTTCAATTATCATTTTTGCCTTTTTATACAGCATAATGAAATGCCTGGTAAATTATACATTTTTGTAAAACACAAACTTGTCTCTTTATTTGCAGCTCAAGTCTTGCAGTATCGTTTTGTCTGCATTAGTTCTAGCTCTTTATGAGAGTCCAATTACTTTTCTTAGCTGTAACATGCAGAGTGTGATATCTTACTCTCCAGTCCTCACTGAGACAGAGCCTGGTGCAAAGTGACCACGTCTAAGGCTCAGATCTTTAGAAAAAAGGATGAAGAGTCCCAGCACCCTGTTTGCCATAACATCACCCATACTCATTTCCTCCATCTTCAATACATAAGATTTTCAACCCACCCCCTGCTAAACAAAAGCAGATTTTTTAAGGGAAAAAAAAAAAAAAAGTGTATAGCTGCTTCCCTCAGTCTCCCTTTAGAAAGATGCTCTCATGGCAGATGGATCTCAATATGCCGTCTCCCAAATCTTAAGCAACTCTGAAAATATAAAGTTCACTTATACCGATGGGCCATATATGTCTACACCTCCCGCTTCCCTGTTTCTTTAACTGGCACTTTGAACTAGTGAACACCTCTTTAATCTTGCCCCGTTATCATCCTAATAGTACCTTCCGATATTCATAAATGTCTAGCAAGACTTTCAGCTATTTGGTATGAAGAAGAACTATCCAGCTAAATTGAGAAGATTACCACATCACCACATAAATCAGTGACAGGCTGCGTGTTATTACAGTTGATTTTTGTTGACAGTTGGCTGTAGGCAGTTGTGTTTCAAATGCCTTTTTTCACTGGGAAATTAAACAAAATTCCATGCAAAATGCAGCCCTCCAGTTCAAAAACTGTAAATCCAAAATTAGCATTTCATACTTTAAAAGGTAGCACAGCACAATTTTCCATTGAAAGGTCTGTACAGTTGTCACAAATGGGTGCTTCACACATGACACTAATGCTACTGATGCCTTTTAAGAAAGCCACCTTTCTCTGATATTATTTTCTTCTCCTAATAATCTGCATACACTATAGTTCATCCCTATGGAAAAGAAAGAGAGCTCACTTACTTATCTCTCATATGGGAGCATTATGCTTTCAGCAATTCAGACAGATAGGCTGGATGGGAGGGGGGTGGGTTGCCGCATCCTCCGTGATAAGAGGGAACGAATTGTGGCCAGCAAAAGGTTAATCTTCCCTCTCTGAGTCCCTCCTTTCGTCTCAGCATAACCTGGAGAGCAAAGAAAATGCGAGACTTACAAAGTGAAAAGACACACCGGCACAAAACGCTGTTCCTACTGGATCATGTAGTACTTCATATACAATTGCAGCGCGTGACCTAATTAATGAAAATCCATTGCTAAAAGTCAGGAAAGCAGCTTGGGTGATACCAGAGAGGACCAGAACTTGCGAAGGAGTTTCTGCTTCCAGCAGCTGCTGATCTGCCATTTTTTGGCTCGGATACTGCCTGCTGCTAAGCCAATTTTTTAGGGACTCTGGTGTCAGCAAGTCGCCCAAGCAGCAGTTGTTGAGATGGAGGCCCTTCCCCATCTCTAAACAGGCCCCTGACATCGGCTCTGTCTTGGACGCTAGTTTGAAGAACAACAAGACGAGAAGTTTAACATTTTGGCTATACATAACAGTGTATTGAGGCAAAGAACTGTGATGCTTACTCCTGGGCACAGGAACAGACATATAATGCGGCTTGTCAGCCAGAAGATGTTATGTGAGTCTTCACGCAAATACTTTACTGGCAGCTAACTGGCTTCTGGCCATGGAGAGTCAAACGTCCTCTGGTCAGAACTCCTGGGCTGAAAACCAAATCACCAGCCAATTGCATGTGGCTCATTTTTCTTCAAGGGCAGAGGCATAAGGCCATGGGGACGATGGCCTGTGTGAAGGATCGCCCTTTCTCCCAGTCCTGTCCTCAGAGGGGAGCTAAGAATAGAGAGTCCACCTAGTGACCTCTGAGCTGGGTAATCCCACTGCTTGTAACTGAGAGGAAAATACATTCGTAGTAGTCAGTGCTGATACAATTAAGTATTTCAGTCAGTACTGAAATGGCTTCATCTAACTTCATCATCAGGCATTTTAAACAGCTGCCTCTCTCTCATTTGCTCATGGCTAGGTCAAGGTTTATTTTTTACTGCATGTGCCAAACCTTTTCCTGGTGTAACGCTGCTGACAGAACCAGACAAGATGTCCATGAGAGCCTGGCCCCAATCATCCATGACAGGGAAAATTATGTCAGCCATACAAAAAAGCTCTTGACGTTCTACTAATGGTTAGATTTGCATCTGATTACAGGCAAAGACTAAATGAATTGAGTCAAATAATCAAAGTGAGGTGCTGGTTGTTTACCAGTCACCCTGTTCAGGAAAAAGGACCTGGCCAAGAAGGGTGGAAAATGGCAACATGGGAGAAAATGGTGAATATGATGGAGCAATCCTGTTTTGTCTATTGAGGAGAGGTTGGAAACAGGCCTAAGCTTTGCTGTTGAGTGAGCTGCAGCCTATACAAAGTGATTGAATGATTTAAGGCAGCACTTGTTCAATGCTGGAAATATTTATACATAAGATCTGTATGGAATATTCTAAAAAGGATTATGTCACTAATACATTCTCTTCTAACTCTATGTGCACATTTAATATCACAGTATCTGATTTCCTATGAATATTTTCTGCAAAATTTAAAAACACACAAGAGGTGACCTCCCATTTCTTCTTGGGATTAGCTCCTTGGAAAAACCAGGCAGTGAGACACAGACCAAACCGGCAGTGTGAAGGAGCACGGTCCACAGGGAAAACACATTATCCCAACCAAGAAATGCCCAACACAAACATGAAGCTGCAAAAACAAAAGCAGGTTTTAGGTACAAAGCTGCCCATTCTGACAAAGATGGGAAACCAAAGTGCACGATCACTGGGGAGAAAAGGCTGAGCTGAATAAGACATTATCGCTGAAAATAACACTTGAAACGATGTCTGATGAGGACAGCAATTGCAGGCAGAATGTGACCCAGTTTGTATACACAGACAGATACTTTTGGTCACATGAAGAGGCTGAGAAGTGTGGCATCTACTGTGCCTCCAAGACAAGACAGGTTGCTCACTCCATGGTACAGGGGAGTCCTCCCTCCAGGTCCATGCTCATGCCAGGAGGACACGGAAAGACTGATTGAGAGGAGGGAGATTTGGGGGCACATGTGCACCCTCACCCTGACTAGAGGAAGGCTTCCTGGCTGCCAGGGGCTGATGAAGGAGACACATGGGCTTTATCTGTGGAGGAGCCCAGTGGTGAAGCCCAGCTACAGCAAAGCTAATGTTGTGCCTAGACATCCTGCTGCATCAAACAGCCTCACAAAACAATTCAGGGAACTCACACAGAGAACATATCAGCAGCTGAAACTATCTTTAAACGGAGAAGCCGAGGCAACCTGGGGCAGTGGGAGCAGGCGAAGAAAAGGAATCACGGGCAGCCTGGCTGGCAGTCATGGCAGAGCAGGTTGCTCCAAAGAGACTGTGCAGCTTTAGAAGCGGAAAGTCTTCTCCTGCTGTTCCCTGACATGCAATTCTTTAAAACTTTAGTTTCTCCAAAACTCTTGGTTTTGGCATGCCTACTGACATTGTCTAAAGGGGAAAGTTACCGCGTTTGTTGTTTCAGTGAATGTAAAGGGTGCAAGTAACACCGTAACACCCCCCCAACACCCCCCCCCCCATCTGGCATAATTTTCTGTACAGCCCAGGTGATTACATCTCAACAGTAATTTTTGTACTGAGTCCAGTAAGATGCAATGAAATCACAGTGCTTGTTTCACAGAGACATCCAGCTTCAACTGAAAGATCGCACTCAGTTTTGGATTGTAAGCCCAGGGATGTCATAAGAACAAGTCAATTATTCCACAAATGAAGGGAAATACTTTACAAATTTTAGCTGAACTAAGTAAAGAAGAGAAATAAATCTGTAAATCATCAAATGGTGTGTCTGTTTATAATTATTATCATGCAAGAAATATCATCTTAGTTGAGCAACATAATTCTTTTTGTGTTTTGGGATTTCCTATTTTGCATCTTTTTGCCTACAGATCTAGATGTCCAGAGCAGATAATTTTTTTTCATGGTGCTACATATAAATGCCTCTTGACAGGAAATTTCTCCTTTCAAAGTATTGTTCATGTGGCTGTATTTAGAAAATACAGTTCAAATACTGTTCTTCACTTTGTTCTTACAAGTTGTGGGTAATATCCAGAATCGTTCACATGGCGAGAGCAGTGCTCATGACAGGAGTCTTGAAATAATGTCAGCCGGCCATCGCTCACGAGGCTTAAGTATTGCAGTCTCTCCTGATTCCAGGCTCATCAGTATTAGCAGCTGAAGCTGGCTTTAACTGCTGGCTAGCTAACAGAGGTATACAGGCTTAATGCACTGTCTTGAGTTCTGATGCCCAGAAAACTCTTCTAGGAAAAAATAAAGTTATAAAATATCCTTAGGGATATGAGAATCAGAGCTGAAATTTAGTATTTTCCAACTGCTCTCACCCTTCCTCCTGGGATTGCCATTGATCTTTGATCACTTCCCTCATTTACAAACGCTGTCATCTCACCATTCTCCTCCTACTCCGTATCATTAATACAAATCTGGAAACAATGGCTTTCTCACTGCTAAAACATTGCAACATCCCACTATTTGTTTCCTCTTCTAAAACAGATCATTCATTATAACCCATATCCCCCAAAGAATTTTATCACTTGAAACCTGTTTGCAGTGAATCTAAAGTAGCTGGAAAATCATCTTCTCTGAAATTCCTGTGTACGCTGGAGCCGACTTCTCCTGGAAGCCCAATAAAGTGCCGAGTCCCTCTGCAGGTAATATCCATTTTTCTTCTTTCTGATACAGTCTCCAGCAGTAACCCCTGCAGCTGTGCATGATCCATTTTTTTTTTTTTGCTGCTGAAATTCACTGCTCAGCTACGTTACCTCTTGTACCCACTTCATCCCGGAGACTTGTGATAATTGCCTCCTTGCTTCATCGTTCCCACCACCTCCATGCTTATCGCAGAGGTCAGCTTTTCTTTTATCTCTTCTATAACCAACTTGTTATTTGCTGCTTTCTCTTTCAAGGGACAGGCTGCTGCTCTCTGGTTCCCACCCCATTCCAGTTTTTAGGGTGTTTGTGCATCTCGTTTGAATATTTCCTCCCAAAAGGACATCTCTACCTTCTCAGCATTTGAATGCAATATTTTACTTTGTTTTCCACAGTCCCCAGCAGCAACAGAGGGTTTGGGTGAACACTGACCTGCATGATGGAGTGTCACCAAAATACATATACCTGCAGTTTGAGAGCTATGTGAGCAGGGATTTTCCCAGAAGATCTGGGAAGCCATTAGGATTGTGGAGGTTTTTTTCTAATAAACTAAATAGCTGTAACATGCTCACTGGTTTTCAGTTTGGGCAAGCTATGCAACCTAGTAGTGTTAAAATATATTAAAGGTGAGGCTTGGGACCCAGATTGCCTAACTGCTGCTAGAAAAGAAAGAAATGCCGAATATAAAACAAAATACTGTGGAAAACATTCTCTCCTGCTAATAGTGAAGGTAGCTATGGCTGTGCAACATTTACCATCGGGGAAGCTCGGACCAAGACTTCCCTTTGAACTATTCACATTCAAGAATAAACCCCAATGTCAGTAGATGCATGGGTGAAAATTCAAAGTGCATGAAAGAGCAACTACCCCTCACTGTTTTACAAATCACCAAACTATCTAAATACCATTGGAGATGCTTTAAAAAAAGATGCAGATGATCTCACTCTGGACTAACCTACAGAATTGAGGAGAACTTTTTCTTGGGACACACGTTTTTTTTAAAGAACAGCAAATTCTGGCCAACTAAGGTGCAAGTAATAATATCTGGAAAGCACAGGCAGAACCAGCCTCACTAAAATCTGCATTGAAGTGTTGCTCACAAGTTGTCACCAAAGCACTGTGAGAGGAGTGCAGACAGGGCAACTTCTGCAGAGATACTAATGACACTGTTACTTCCAGGGGCTTTCAGTGGATATTATGTACCCATTTCCCTATTTGAAAATGTGCCTCTTCATGTAAAACAAGAGACCTTCATGTTTTTAGATAACGCATCCACTCATGTAAAATATCTCCTTTGCTTAGGTGAACTAGCCATTGAACAGTGGTGATGCTATCTGGAAATACAGGCATTTTTTGGAAATACAGGCGTTTCCAGCTTTTCAACTCACACCAGTGCAATGCAGTTGAACTTCCTAATCAATTATAATTCATTATAATAGTAACAACAACACTGACCATGCATACATGCATAAAAAAGCAATTCTTTGATGTTGCTTAATGCTATTGGGAAGCCCACACAGGCTGGGTGGCCACACACTCAGCACACAGGACAAAGCAGTATGGCTTCATCCTGAGGTCACCAGGCCAGCAGGAGAGGTAGCCTAGTCACACATATGCCACCAGCCAGTCCAGCAACCCTGAGTCACTGGGAATTTTTTTTTTTCCCCTCCCACCCTTGTCTATTTAAATCTGAATCTTTGTGAGACAGCAAATGTGTTTCTTCAATGAGGTGTGCATGGTTCCTGCCACGGTGGGACTTGTGTCTCAGCTGGGATCTTGAGGTACAGTGGTAAGAAATCAAGCAGAAATATCTGTCAGGTGAGAAGCAGCATCCCTTGACCTCAGCAGAAATCTTCTGATTTCAGAAGTGGCTTTTTTTTAGTCCAAGAGAGTAAAATAGGCTCGGGTATCATCCAAGTTTGAGCATCCCTTGCTATCTCCATTTCTTAAGATGATTGAAAAGGCAGCCTGTGCTACCATGGTGGAGAATTTGGATTTTGCAAATTACTTTATTTCATTGTCCAAGAGAGCAAGTTGGGGGCCAACTTTTCACGAAAGGTCTGTGAGCATACCAGCTGCCTCTCACTTCTCATTTTGCTTTTAAAAAACAAACTGTAGACCACACAGTGCCGCACAACATTAACGCAGAGAGTCTCCTGAGCCCAGTGGGACCTCAACCTCTGCCATTTGAGTAGCAGACAGATGCCAAAAAAAAAAAAAAAAATAATCTGAAGATCTACTGGGACATGCGGTGGCCACTCCGCATCTGACACCTGCAACACAGGGCCCAGTGGAAAGCCCCGTGGCCAGCTTGAAAGCATGGCCAGCAGCCCCGGCAGCAGGTCTGCAGCCACATTGTGTCCCTGCTCATCCCAAGCAGAGAGGGGCCATTCAGGACCAACTGTCAGGGACAAAACACCCTGAGCATAAACATCTCCTCGCATAGGAGCAACTCGTGCCAATGCAGCGTGAACTGCCCCACAGCCAGCAGCAGCAGGGATGCAACAGGGGATGTAGCTCATTGCTTCTTGCAGGCAACGCCTCCAGCCACATCCCCAGGGTGAGGGCTGACCCGCCGAGCGGCTGCCTGTGCCTGGGGACAGCCGAGCCCCAGCCCGGCCAGGATGCTCCCATGGAGCTCCTTCCTCCGACGTCCCATATTGCCCACGTTTGGGGGCACCACTGCTGCACTCAGCACATGTGCAAGGCCCCATCACAGCTAAATTACTATTTTACACTTCACATGAATGGACATGAGGAAGCCCCCCTTCTCCCCGATGTATTTATTACTTTATACCTGTTTCCATCTCTGAAATGTGTCAGTATTTCTTAACGCCGCTGCCCCTGCGGATGTGAGCAGGGTGTGTGTTCAACTTCTCATCTGAAATATTTGCATGAGCGGCTGGTTTCCTCTCTGCCCCGCTGGGAAGAGGAGTATTTTTCTCTCACTTCTCTATTTCGTTGTGATCTATAGAAGTAAGTTCAGAAGGGCAGGAACGAGGGTCTGACATCCTGATGCTTTGACTCACCCTTGTGAAAAGTTATTGGTGTCAGTACAGCTACAGCTGCTCACTTCCCCCCAGCCTCTTTAATTTCTGTTCCTTTGCCACACTTGATGATAAACAATAATGAGCTTTCACATTCCCTTAATAACTACTTTATGTCTCACAGTCAGAGGAAAACATATACACACCCAGACATACAGATATATATATATACACATACATGCAATTTATCAGTTAACTTCTGGAAAAAACGCTGATATATCTATTCTGAAGATACATGTAGGTTGTGGCCTTTAGTCATACTGGCTTTTAAAAAGCTAGCGATGATAGATATTGTAATAGCTTTTTACTGTATTAACATAAAAACTTTGGTGCTGAAGAGCTTTTTCTTTCTCTTTTTGTGCCAAAGACCGTGGTTTGCATTCTACGTTCGTTAACCCAATAAAAGTTGCGTTATGCG
Source organism: Tyto alba (assembly GCF_018691265.1). Lineage (NCBI taxonomy): Eukaryota > Metazoa > Chordata > Aves > Strigiformes > Tytonidae > Tyto > Tyto alba. Next base: position 5,732,865 of record NW_024881278.1, on the reverse strand, counting down.
TGGTACCTTAAATTCCCCACTCTCCAGCACAGAGCAATCTGTCTCTGTGTATCACACTCCCAGACTTCACGTTTGAGTACCTATAAAGAGATTGCCAAGTAAAATGTTGTGAACGCTGCTCTCTATTCTCACTCACTAAAACTTTGTTGAATTTGCCTAGTTTTACACCTATTATAGCTCAAAGACTGTTTTCTTCTCCCCTGCAGGGCTGTGGAAGCAGCAAAAGTAGTAGAGAAGGAAAATCTTCAGACCAGCTCACCACTTTCTCTCTTTAAGCTGCCGAACAGAAGTAATGAAGTCTCAAAGTTTTATTTTTCTCTGTTTTTGGTTTTGGTTTTTTTTTTTTTTTTTTTTTTTTTTTTTTTTATCACTGGCTACCACAACTCAAAATGCCTCATCTGTATCAGCAGCTTTAGTCACACTGGTAATGCAGATTTCCAGGCAAGATATTCAGAGTGAGCCTTCTGTATGGTTTTCTTCTAACACCAACAGTACAGAAAATTTTAATCTAACAATTGACTTCATTCCTTCATTCTCTTGTTTGAGCTTTCATTTTCCCCAAATGGCAGGAGGGGAAAAAAAAAAAAAATAGAAAAGAAAAAAAGAAACACAATTTTTATTGCATGGAAAATGCCTGAGGGGAATGAACTAAATTCAGCACTAACTTGCAAAGGCAGATTTTGAAGTTGCAAAATCAGAGCATAATTTGGCCCAATATTTTGTTTCAGTGTTTGGCTCAGTGGAGAAACCAGGACATGTTTTTTCCTGCCTGGGAATTATTGTTAAAATGAAAAATGAGTTTTCATAGACAGAAAAGTATCATTGCTGCAAGCAAGCATGAACAATGCTAAATCTCAGTCATGCGTAAAACCCAAGAAGTGGCCAAAAAAGTGCTTTTCTGAGAAAGTTGGCAATCCCCATTTTGGAAAGTTGTGCGATACCCCACGCCAGCTTGCTTTACCAGTGCCGTCTGTGGAAATTGCTCTCCTTGAAACAACGTCTACCTAATTTGTAGCGGTTAATAACTAAGTGCATATAATTTTAAATCCTAGCAACACTTTGCTAGTTCCTGCTTTTAATTAAAACCTGACTTGTAAGGATGTGGGAAGTGGCGATTTGATAGGTGTGATGCTGGAGCTGCAGCCCATGATGAGAGGGGCCAGCAGCAGCGGTGTTATCCTGTGTGTGCTGGCATGGGCGCGCCTGGCAGGACCCCTATCCTCTTCTCCTAAGTACACATATTAATTCAAAGTTCTGTCAATCGGGGCTCATTACTCTGGTAATGGTGGGCCTAAACTAATCAAGAGTCACTCACCCCTCTGTGAGTATGGACGATGAAGATCACAGTCAGAATCCAGCTGCATGGCTCCTCTGGACCAAGGGAGCAGGAAAGGCATGTGATAGGGAGTTAATGTTGTATTAAAAATGCATCTTAATTAATGAGAGTTTTTAAATTATAGATTTTTCTTACTCCATAACAGATATGCAAGTGGTAGGAGGGCTGGTCACAGGTGAAGCAAGCAGCTACCACTTCCTCACCACCTGGTATGGCCATTACTTCTGCCTTTACAACCTCTACACATCCTCCATCGAGGTCAGGAAATAAAAAGTCCGGTATGTTACAACACAATCTGAATATATTGTGTAACGGCAGCTTGGACATCATTCAAGCATTAAAGCAGAGATTGTCATGTGTGCCTAAAGCAGATCTGTGCACCTTACTACCATTTGAGCCTCTGCATAGGAAAATCCAGAGCAGTTTTGACCAAAGGTCCACAGCCATCAAACCTCTGTCTCACAGAAGGCAGCTGAGTTTCGGCGTGCAGAGTCTTGAGGCAATTCTCTATCTGCTTCTGAATTTGTTTTGTGATTGCAGTATGACTCTGTCCACGTGCCATTAAGAGCTCAATTCTTTTATTGGCTCCCCCCCCCCGCCTTTTTAAAACATCATGTTTATGCAAGTGGACAGGAGGCTCTCATATCTGGGTCACACGTTTGCTGGAGGTCATTGAAAGGCTACAAAATGGAGCATGCCTAATTCTGCTATTTCAGAAGTTTTCTCATATGTACTCATGACAATTATGCCTATTAAATGAGTTCATTAAATTTCAGAAATCCTTTGAAATTCTGACATACCAAAAAATAAATGCTGAACTCCTTCCATTTCTTCTAACGCCTCCTATAAACGCTCTAATCTGAGGAGGTGCTGGGGACCAGAGCTTGGCTGTCTGTGATGTGGCCAACTTATTAAGCATGTCCCGTCTCCACTGCAAGCTGAATAAACTAAGCAAATAAAAGAGAGCACTGAGGTCCATCAAGCGACCTTTTGCATCATCCCTGTCATTGGCCCAAGCACCACTCTACTGAAAATAATTTAGAGACACGGGATAAATGTCACTGATGCTCTTTAAGAGCTGTGGGGTTTGCAACTGGATGGGACTTGCGAGGCATTTCCAGGACTGAGAATTGGTTCAGTTCTGAGCTGCGAACTTTAGGGATGGAGAAGGAAGGCAAAGGCAGGATCCATGTGTTCTTGTTGACTCCTCTGCACTGCTTTGGGGACTGCTGTGTGAGACATCCTGGTCTTTGCCCTCCCAAAGGAGCACGGGGTCTGTAGGATATTTCTTAGGCTAAGCCATGGAGAAAGAGGGCACAACTGAGCCATGGAACACAGGCGGAACCACGCTATTGGGAAGTAGATTTTTCCAAAAAGAAATGTCCTGATATTCAAAGGTACTGAGGACCAGTAACTGCCTCGTGAGAAAATAGGAGCTGCAGGTGCCCAGACATTGCAATTACATCCCATAAATGCTTAGGTGCTTCACGCTAACCACGTATGAATACTTTCTTGTAAGTAGTACTACAATATAAGCAAACAAAAGTTAATAGCTTATTGTTGCAATGTTAATAATATGCAGATATTAAGTCATGGGATTGGTTTGGCATCAAAAATTTCTATAAACCTACAAAAAAAACCCCAAACCTCTAAAATATTGCTTAGGGTAGCATGCCTCTGAGCAGCACTGTTACTTCTGGGGAACTCTGTATATCCACTGTAGCAATTTGGAAATTAAAATGTACACAAGATGATAGCTCATTAAGAAGTGCTTCTTTTCGTTGGGTAAGAGAACATTTATCATAGTTGGCCCACACCAACAATCAGCTTTGGACAGAAGCCACCTTTACTAATGAATGGGAGGGAACAGTTTTTAATCTCTTCGAGATCTCTTATCAATTGATTTCAGATGATGTATGGTAGGTTTTATTCTCCAAGAATTACGATACTCCTCAAGTGCCAGCAGAGACCCAGTATGTTTTTTCTGTATGGCTTTGTCTTCTGACACTGTGTCATTTCATCTTGACACCATAGCAGTCTCCCTGCAGACTGTCTGCTATTGTCTCACGTTATCCTTGTCTCCCTGGACTTGTATTGTCCTGCCCTCCCTGTGATCACACTAACTCAAATTTAAACAAACAGGAGGTGGGGCACAGTGAGGGGACACACACACACACACACACACACACGAGTGGAGCGTGAAGAAATAAACCAGCTGATACCTTTGATTAATTTTAACCATGAAATGTTAAACAAGATGGCTTGCAACTCTGCGCTTGCTGGTATTGTGAGAATTAACTCACCTAGATTGATTATGTTTATTCTGCACTTGCCCGAGAGTCACATAAAGCCCTTGAACACTACCTGCATACGATGGCAGCCAGAAGGTATTATACTGGCATTGAAGAGAGAGCGCCTTTGATCAAGTCCTCAGGAAATACTTCCTCCATCTTTCTGAAGTGTAACTTTAGACCAGGCTCTACCAAGGCCACTTCACTCTTTTGTGCATCCCCTTGAGCTCACTGGTGAATGAGCTGAAATCTGCTCGGTTTCCTTTACTAGGTGGCATGTGTCAAGGATCCCTACGATCACTTTTATTACTTGCTTTATCTAAAGAGCTCCTTGCAGGAGCCCGGGGTGTCAGTGGTCATGAAAAGAGCATAGCTGGAATATAACAGCATTTTATACCCTCTGGGTCAGACAATTAACTGAGGCCCATTAGCAGCTCTGTCTCAAGTCTCAGGCCTGGATCCCAAGCAATAGCAAAGAGGTGTCAGTTCTCCCTTGGGAAAGAGGAGGGACCAGTCTTCTCATGGGACTCACCCATGTATTGGAGAAAGGCAGAAGAAAAGCTGAATAAAGCAATGTGCTTTGCTGTGTCTACCACTCTTTTGAGACTCTCAATGGAAAGCTTCTGATGTCTGGTGGCTCTGCCCCACTGATGGGCCATGTGTTTAGAAGGACAGCAGTGGATACTTTAAGGTGTCTGAGTGGGTGGGAGCTCTCTGTAGCAGGTCTCAAACTCCCCCAAACAGTTCACATAGCTCCAAGGAGACTCCAGCTCCTTAGTAAGTTAAAAGAAATTTTGTAATTGGTGCCATTGGGCAGATCCTTAGTCCTTGGACCTGCTCTACCAGATTTCACGGGATCAACCACTGAGGATTTGGTCCCAGGTGAAAGCAGACAACAAGGGGAGAACATTAAAATGGGACAAGAAAGGGAAATCAAATGCTTTCTTTTGGTCAGCTGCTATGGATGTCAGGATCTGAGCCTGCTCTAGGAGGAAGGACCATACTGATCCTTTGTAAGAGAAATCCCTTCAAGTCCTATCAATAAGCAAGCACATGGAGTGGAGCGTCTGCTCTGACACATGAATTTCCATGTTTTCTCACTATAATCGACTCTGGGAGAATGATGTCATATAAGATGTCAAAAACAAGAAGCAACATGTTAGAAGAGTGCCACTTGGAAATAAAGCCCTGCTTTTATTGGATAGCTGATCTGCTAAAAGCAGTTATTTGAAATATCTGCAGATCGTTGGGATCCGTGAATAATTGCTATCTGCACATCTCAAATTCTTTACAGTTTTGCTGTTACATAGCTGTGCATGTCTATAAATAGTAGAGCAATGTCGCTCACTGCATAATACAGTCTCTGTGTTTTTACAACTCATCATGAACTTCTATGTAATTTATTTTTTATTGAAGAATTCCAATTAATGGCTTCCTGGTGATTTTAAAGCCTCAAATTATCAGTCTCTGAAAACAAAGCAGAGAACATAATTATCATAAACCGAGAATTTTTCATTTTGAAGCTTATCTGTTTGTGCTAAGTATCTTGTCTGTAAGTAATTAGTGCCTTTATTTTTTCAGTAAAAATAATGACCATTCTATGCTGCACATCCAAATTTTGTTAACTGCTAGATGTACTGTATACATTATATTTGAAAATGCACCACCTTGGACCAGCTTTAAAGTATTTCATCAAATGATAATGGCAACAACAAAATACATCTGTTTGTCAGAATAAATTATGTGACATATTAAAAAAAGCTATTATATCTTTTTCTGTTCTAAGAGTAAAAGCCTTTCAAACACATGCACTTCTTATTTATTACTATGGTGGCACAGGACGATGGTTAGCTACTTTTCAGCTATTTATAATTCCAAATGCTGATCAGAACCAATCGGCCGATCATATATGCTTACAGAGCACCCTTTACGTGGATATCTCAGTCTTTACTGAGACATCTTTGCATTGTGTTTAGCACGTGCAGGAGTTCAAAGCCAGGAGCAAACCAGACCGAGACTGGAAAGAGCTGAGGTAGGTAACAGGCGAAATCTGCAGCACCCTCTCACAAGCGCTCCTCGTAAGGGAGGAATTTAAACTTGGCACGCGATACAGTGAAATCCTGCTCCTGATCAGTACCTGGGGAACCAGGGTGGAAGGGGAGCATTTATACTCACAGTCACTGTGGTGCCAGGATGCAGATTTGTGTCACTGATGTTTTAATAACGCACAGACCTTAGCACAAGTTTCCTGCATGGTCTCCCTTGGATGCTCAGTGTCCAGCTGTGTTTGCAGGTGGGATGACTTTTCCCAAATTCAGGCAAATCAGTTTATAACCTGGAGTGTGAGGGCTTGTCCTGTCTGCCATCATTAAATTGTTGCACACACACACACCCATTAGACTAGAGCAATTTCTGTACTGTATGGGTCCCCCAGATACATCAAGAGTTCTCTACAGAAAAGGGCTACAAGGATGGACAGAGACGTTGGCACAGGTGTCTGGTACCACATTTGCTCTACACATTCAGAGCATCCTCTAAGCCACAGAGGAGGGTGGCAACCAAGCCCTAAATGAGAGTGATTATGCCATGTACCAGCCATACTCAATATTACTACAAGTATAACACACACAAGCCTGCTTTATTTCCCTGTCTTGTACAGTAATGCCTTTGCTATTGTGGCTCACATCAAGAAAAGAAATCACATAGTCAATAATCCAGTAGCAATGCACATTGGATAAAGTGAGGAGGAATGAGTTAGGAAGGCAATGAGGACACTTCCCTACAAGAATATGTTCCTGGTGATCTGTGGACTCTCCTCGAGAGCAAGCTCATTTCCAGGTTGCCTCAGACTATTAATTAAATAACACTACCAGCCCAAGATAGAGCAGTCTCTACCAGACACTGCACCCTCTCCAGTGCCTGCAAACAGATAGGAAGCGACTCCCTGCTTTTACTTATATAAAGAACCCTGCTGATTGTAGTAGCAACTTCCTTAAGAGAGTGAATTTTAAAAAGAACTCAAGGAAAAATACTAACTCCATAATTTTATACCATAAATAAACATGCCTTAAAAGTCTTAAGTCAAATTAGAATAAAATCTCTTATCAGCTCCCCTCCCATCTCACTGGCCAGATCCTTGCTCTGTGACCTGCCATACTCCATCCCCACTGCTTACATCGGTTGGATGGTGAATGTCCCTTTGACATCTGAAGGGGATTTAAGGTCTCTTCCCAGCCTGACCACGGTGCGGATCAGAACTGGTGATTGTCCTGCCCCAGCTCATATCTCCGTCATCCTTGAACCAAGATCTCCGGCTTCACTTCTGAGTTCCCTCTCATTTTGGCAGACATCCAGACCAGCTGCTAAAATAAATCCTTTTTTCCCCCTGTGAGCCCCAACGTTCTCCTACTAGTGAAAGGTAGCAATAGTGGTGGTGTTTCTTGGCTTTTATCCTAACTGTGCAATCCACCCCAAGCCACCTCACCCCACGTCTCCTAACCACATACGCAGGCTGCAGGATGAAGGAGAGAAGCACAGCAGCTTGCCGTCTGCCTTGCAGTCTCTTTGCTTCCAGGCACTAAGTAAATGTCAGCTTTTTTTACTGTGTTACATACATTGTTAATTTTAAAAAGAAATCCAATATCATTGTTTTTCATGCTAGCTGAGGTCATTCTGAAATTTAATAAAAATAGTGGAATTTTTCATTAATGGCAACCAGGGTTTAAGCTAGCACTAACTTTCTATAGCAGCAAGACAGAAGAACAGATAAAATGAGGTCATCCTCATCTTGTTACATTACAACTGTCTTCAGTCACAACTTCAATGGCAAAGAATTCAAATGCATCGCTATTGCTTTACTAAATTAATGTAAAAAAACCTGGCACAATGCATTGTATCCAAAAAGCCTAAAAATGCTTTGGAGAAAGGGACACCAAATACCTAAAAACATTAGGCCAAATAATGTTTTTTATGAGACAAAAGTGCAAGGGCAAGGAAATTATGTGAAATACTTTTTCCTAGTCAGGTGTTTCTCTTGCTCCAGATCTGGCAGGGAGGGACAGATTAGTGGTTATTAGGGAAGGAACAGGGTCAAAGCATCCTGCAGACTTGCCCTGCTTCTGTGGAATCCCATCCCAAAGGGAACCCCTTCTCCAGCGGGTACCCAAGTGCATTACAGAGCCAAGCAGGGAGGTACATCACTCATGGAGAAATTACTATACCATAACCTGTAGTATCTGTATAGCTAAAGATTAGATACCAGTGTGGACTTTGCCTTCTCTGACTGCAGCTCTGTGGTCTGCCACCACCACATAAAGGATGAAAACTAAGGGGAAGAATGTGAAAAAAATGCTTTGCTTCTAAAGTATATTTTCTTTATGGCTGTTACTGGAAAAAAAAAAATATAAAAGAAATCTACATTAAAACTATGCTCTGCGGTATTTGTTCTTTTGACGTTGTTTTTGTAGAAGGGCTCCCCAGGTCTCACCCATATTTGAGGCCAAAATAAGTAAGGTCCTTCCTCCCCCCTAATTCTTCCATTACTAAATCAGCAGCTTATCATCTCTTCTCCCAAGGCCACCATTGAGTGGCCACTTTACAGTGCGGTTGGAGTCAGCAGAAAAATTGGGAAAGTCAGCCAGTGGCCATCCACACAGCACGTGGGACTCGGAGGAGTACCAGCATGTTGCTTATCCATCTCCCAACCAGGTCCTCTAGTGATCAAGGAAATGTCTTTCCTGTGCCTGTTTGTTGGTACATAAGCAAATAAGCGCAAAAAGCAAGACCAATATCTGCTCACTCTACAATGACTTTACCCCATCAACATTTGCAGTCCCTTTTATATGTAAAAATTCATGTAACTGCTCCTGAAGTTGTACGGAGGGGTTGATATGAAAAATAGGGAGCAGACAACCCTACAAAGTGAACTCCCCAAGAGTCCACCCAACTCCAACGTCACACACGCTTTTATTTTGGCACCTGTATCTTCCCATAAGAAAGACCTTAGTTTAACAAGAAAAATGTGCCTTTTTCGCCCCCCTCTTTTTCTTCTGAGTCTGGCCTCTTGACGTTCAAAAGCCAAAGAGATCCTAGAATCCACTTTCTCTGAGCAAGAATACAGACTGAAGTTCAGTCTCAGGTTTTGCCTCTGCCAGCACGGCACTCTGATACTAGGAAACATCAGAGATTACAGAGAAACTGAGAGCAGTGCTTCTGCAGGAAGAATGAAAAATATGAATGACTCTTTGCAGAATGGCCCTTTCTTTCTGCAGACTTGCATTTCTAAGTTTAATTTGTCACATATTTTTCCAACTTGTCACTGCAAGCAAGGAACTTACTGCAGCAAGAAATTCACTGGGTTTTCCCAAATATTCCCCAAACAGCCATTGCTTCTCTCCCCGAGCATCGTCAGCACGGTTCAGGGCAGAGCTTCCAGGCTGGCAGACGGTGCTTTGTGCTGGATTGCCCCAGCCACAGTAGCAGAAATCAGTGGAAACTTTGGAGTTGGAAATGGAAATTTGCAGTAATATGTGGTAATGAGGAAGACGGCTCTTGTCTCCGCTGCAGAAGCCTGACCTTTTAACAGAGCAAATGTCAGGGAGAGATACACAAATGTGTTTAGACCAATATCAGTTGCTTCTCTGTGGGGGGTGCTCATGCAGGCACATGTACAGCAAGGGATTTGCAGCCACTCTACATGCAGAAGGGGCACTGTGTTTCATGTCACTCTTGGTGTAAATAGCCCTGGAAATCATACTGCTAGGTGCAAGGGGGCAAATCCTTGCAACAGAATATGGATGATGCGTGTCCCATTTTTGGCATACCTGTGGTGGTACCTCACAGTACCACTTCACACAGAGAAGATATTTCACTGTCTTTCCACTGATCTAGTCTTCCTCTCCATCTGCTTCACCTGATTTCCAGAGGTATGAGAAAAGACCAAGCTTGGAAATGGGCCCAAGGAAGAGGAGTCAAGTTGTGGACCAGTCAAAATCCAGAAGGGAAGCTGGTTTAGGTAAGGATGTAACTCCATTGCTTGGGATTCAAGGCCTAGTTTGTGGCCCTTCACCTGCCCATCTGGGTGTCTGCACATACTCTTCTCAAATGCTACTTTGGTTCCCCTGTCAATTCAGGAAAAGCTACTACTATTATGCAGACAAAATAAATAAAAAAAAAAAAAAACCAAAAAAAACCTGCATTTCTTAGTCTTCCCACACTAAGAAGGGGACAACTGAACAACTGACACAGTAACAATACAGAGCAGACCTACGTGATCCCAGGTGTCACATTCACCTCTCCTCCCCAGTCCAAGGAAGTCTAACAGGACACTTTTCTAGAAATCCACATACTGCACCCAAGCAAGCCCTTCAATTAAATCAAATTAAGTGCATCTGCCTCCTTTCTTAAGGGGAGCTGCACCTATATAAAGTAGGCCAACACAACTTGTCCCTTAGCATGGAGTCCATCAAGCCAGTACATTCAAACAGTGCAATCAATAACTTGCCACCACAGACCAGAGGATACCAGGCACCTTTTGGCACTAGTTTTGCTTCATTTCTCTGGTACAATTAAACAGTAGATGAGTATCTGCTTTAAACTATGTAGGAGGGTGCACACTGCGTCAGCACCCTTTGTTTCCTTTTGAGCAATGTCACAGCAAGGCAAGAATGTCAGTGCCCGAATCTGAACATCTCAAAAGGTGGGACCCCAGTGCCCAGAAACCTGCACGTGTACACCAGAGCTCCCATGACTGCATTTCTTGTGCCAGGGAGGAGAGCCAATATAGCAGAGGCACACATAATTGGTCATTAGCTCTTTGCTTTAGCCTCACAGCAGAGATGCTCTCCTTGGTAAGAAGCATGCAAGAGATCTGCAGAGAGCACCCCAGACACGGTGCCAGCGTATGGATTGCAGACCGAGGGGCTCGGCTGGCTCATCAGGGCCATGAGAAGCAGCACCTTGCTGCTGCAAGGGAAAAGTCCAAGAAGCCAGCAAAGCAGAGTTAAAAACTGCTGTGCTTCCCGATGTAGTAATGCTGTTGGGGGGGATAGGAGAAGGTAATAAGCAGAATTTTCTAGGAAGCACGCTGAAAATAAGGTACTAGGAAAAGTCACTGAAAATGTCAGGCAAGCCAACAGGGAAAGGTCCAAGTAGCGAGCAAAAGCACAGCATATACTTTTTCATCTATTCAATCTGACCCTGGGCCCAGTGCCACAATCTTTTTAAGGTTAGTGGTGGGAAAGCTGCCTTTTGAATGTTTGCAGAGGCCTATTAACATCCTGTGCTGAGGAACCTTAAACCCCAGGTAGTATTTCAGAGGAAACGGACAGCACAAAACACAGACTGAAAATTAACCACAGCAGACCCCAGGCCTAAATAAGTTCCACTAGCCCTTTCTGAAATCACTTAAAGGCTTTCCTTCCAGTTGGACTCCTGCCCAACCACTTTAATAGGTGCAGCAGGCAGGGGAAAAAAAAAAAGGGGGGGGGGGGGGGGGGTTGGAGAAAGGAGAGAAAAATAAAAGGGAAAAAGAAACCTATTTGGCTGTGTAATTTAAACATTCTTTGCAAAATAATAATAAAGTAAAAAAACAGTTTAACAAAAATTGCAACTGTAGCAGGATCGGGAGGGTAACTTGGTGAAATACTCTGCGGATGACTTGACTGCAAACCTCTAATGGAAAGTTGTATAAGTGGCTGAGGCCAAAGTAGGCATTAATTACAATGAAAAATCAGTTTAGTGCAGGCCGCAACTAAATTGGAAGCTGGTCCTCTAGGTAAAACAAAGAAAGTGAACAGAAGCTTTAGATTTGATTACATGGCAATACAAGAAAAATGTGCTGTATGTTGTCTATTATTAAAGCTGCTTTTGGGCCTTCTGTGTGTGCCTAAGGGATTTTAATAAAAAATTAGTAATAGCCCTGCTGCCCTGGCTCACTGTGGCTTTTGGCGCGTTTGTGGGTACAAGTCTAGTTCTGCAGTACAAATTAAGTCACTTTAGACAAGCAACCTTGAAAGCATTATGTGATAGCAAAGTTCAAGCAGCACACTTCTACTTTAAGAGGACACAGTCCCTTGCTGGAGGCCAGCTCTGGGTTTAGAAGCTGCAATACAATTTCATCAGGAAAGAAACCCTGCAACTGTTATATTTGTCTTGGATTATTCTTGGCAACACTAGAAATACATATCCAGGTTCATAAACACTATATAAGTGTATAAAATACTGCAAAAGAGCGAGTTAATGGCAAAAAGTCACCATTAACAGAGGATTTTTTTTTTTTTAACCAAATACTAACTCTATAACCTACTTTACATTGATGTAACGATATCAATAATGTTGTCTTTATTGCTAACATCAGCACTTGATCCTTGGTGTGGCTAAATACAACTAAATCAGGAAAGTTCACCCGGATTAATTTAAAAATTCAAAAAAAAAAAAAAACACCCTCACAAGTTTATAAAGCTGACTTTTCTAGTCCCTTTCCTAGAGATATTTATATTAAGGTGAAATTAATTATGTTCTTTCTGTTCCAGTATGTCTATACCTCAGTGGATCCAATTCTGCCCCTAAGTCCCTGGTCATACCTTCCTGTAAAATAAAGGCAAAATTTGCTATAAGCAAAATTTTCTAAAATCCAGGGAAATAAGAGCAAAAGGAAAAAAATATAGGGCTAAACAGACAAGGAAACATCTAGGAGGATGTTTGCTATCTTACTGAGTTGCATCAGGTTTCTGTGATCTGTACTAAAGAGTCTCATTTTGGGGTATTTCTGCTTCCCCATTCCCCCCCACCCCAAGCCCCTGTTTGCTGCTCTTTTTCCTTGCAAAACACAATATGGGGAAAGCATCCAATTCCTTTCTGAAGTTACCAAGAAAGAAGGCGGGGGGGGGAAAAAAAAAAAAAAAAAAAAAAAAAAAAATATTTGCCACTGGTTTAACTCCACCAATTTCCAATTTTAAACCCATCTCATCATTTTTCAAATCTGATTCATGATTGAATGCCTGAGGTTCGCAATTTGGCAACTCTCATCCCAAAGCCAGTGGCTTGGTGAGCTGTTCCCAGGGCAAGCGATGCCAACAGGCATGTGCAGACCTGGTCTCCTACCACCCATCAATGTGACACAGTCCCCAAGTGCTGTGACAAGGAAAAGGGGCTCCTCTCTCTAGTATGACCTAGATGTAACCTAGAATAGTGCTGGGAAGGAAACAACTTTGGCTATCAGCCCCTTGGCATACAGATGAGTTGGACTTCAAAATCCTTTTATCCCAGTCACATGTGGCTGCATGAACGGATTCATGTCACCGTGTGCAACACGGTCCCGACTTGTACCGACACCTACCTTCTCTCTAGCTGTGCACTGCATGTTTCGTGGTGTCAGGCAAGGCTGTCACAAGAAAGGACTATCCCAGTTTACTGTTTCAATGACCAACAGAGCCATTTTATAGTACATAAACCATGCAGAAGCCCATTACTTCAAAAAAAAAAAAAAAAAAAAAAAAAGGAAAAAAAAAAGTTGTGACGTGAACACTGACCTCAAAGATAGTGGGTTTTTTAATAATAAAAAAAAAAAAAAGGGCATTACAAACCACCAAACCCCAAAAAAACATTGAAAACCTGTAAGTTCATCCAGAGCAGAGGAGTGCTGGGGGTAGGCAGCTCATCCCCATTATGCACAACACAGACACAGTCCCCTTTGCAGCCTGCACCTCCTCTCAGTGAAAGGATGACGAGGGGCAGAAGGGATTTCCTTGGGAAAACCCATCGGGACTCAGCGCAGCCAAGGCAGCCTCATGCACCCCAGGGCTGAGGCTGCACAGCAGCAAGCGAAGAGGATGGGAAAACCAACCACCATGCCTAACGTTTCCCAGTGGCCCTTCTGAGCTGACTGCAAAGATTTTTTTTTTTCTCCATTGCAAGTGATGGGCTCACTCAGTGATGGTTTGTGGTGGCAGCAGCCAGTGCCAGACACCAGCCCAACAGATAAACTTCATGGCTGGCAAGCGATGAACCAGGGCACATCTGCCAGCGGGCACTGGTGGTGAATAGCCTTATGTAGCTGGAATACTAAAAAAAAAAACCAACCAAAAAGCAAACAGTCCTCTTTACATATAACATATGGATCTATATATTCATGCACACATTTAGCAATATATCTGAGTTTAAAGCATGTTAGTGTGTCAATGCTTGCAGACATCCCTGGAAAGTGCATACACATCCCTTCTCTTTCTTTCCAAACCTGTTTATTTTTCCCAATGAAAAGCCACAGCCTTTGAGGCTGCCTGGCACCACATGTGCTCAGCGAGTGCAGAAGTGGCCTCCAGAACCAAGTCTCTTTCTCTGGTATCTCTTATGCTAAGATCTGTGAAAAAAACAACATGGAGAAAAAAAAAAAAAAAAAAAAAAAGGAAAAAAAAAAAAAAAAACCCACAAAACTTTTGTCTGTGTATTCAAAAGAGCCCTCTTTATGCCAGATTCATCTACATTAAATTGGTCACGACCTTCCAGGTGTCTTTAAGGTTGAAGTGTTTGCTGGACCATTTAAAGCTCCTCTCACGGGCTCCTGCGACCCTCCTGACATGGAGAGCCGGGCTTTTAAGAGTGTAGCCACCTTGTCAATGCTCAGAGGTCACTAATAGCCTGCCTTGGGCCTTCCAGCGGGTCGTGTTCGGCTTGCTAGCCCAACACAAAGGAAAAGGAGAGGAAAGATGGGGAGGGGGGATAATTATCATTCTTCCTCTCCCCCCCCTCTCTCCAGGCTGAGAGTTATGCTCCATGTCACTGTGTTAATGCGCTTGCATCCAGGGAGACACATAATGCTCCTCTCAGCCCTGTTTATTAGTGAGATCCATTTGCGAAAGGCCCTTCTTTTGTACCACAATATGAATGTGCTTTGATGGCAAATAATTACGCTAGTCCTTTTGACATGAGGATCCACAGGCTGCCCTAGTTAAGCCAGTAATTAGCCTGTCCTCCTTTTTTTTTTATTATTATTATTGAGAAACTACAAATTATCCTCATATGAGCACTGGCCATTCCTTTTTCTCTTTTCTATTCTGCCTCTCTCTCTCTCCCTCTCTCCCTCTCCCTTGTATCTCTCAGCACTTTGGATAAGGGGAATGCAGCTGCACTAGAGCAAGATAAAGCTCCGCCATCAAGATGATGAACAATTTGGATGAAGAGGCTTCGAGATGAACACAAAAGCTGAAGAAGTGCGGCTGATGCAGCCCCGGACAGCTGAAGAATGCTGCAGTCTGCAGATGAATAGCCCTCATTTGTGAATATACAGATTTTCCATGATGAATAAAAACTGAGTGTAGGTCACAATAAATAAACTTTTTTTTTTTTTTTCCCCCTTCTTAAATAATAATTCAGGTTCCCGGCACCAAACAGCTGTAAATTGAAGGTTGTGCTTAGTTTTCTCAACTCTCAAAGGGGATAATTAAGCTAAGCTCATATTGTTTGATATATTAGTGTAATGATGAGCTACTATATTCTGGCTTGTTTCAAGTTATTT
This sequence comes from Tyto alba, assembly GCF_018691265.1. Classification (NCBI taxonomy): domain Eukaryota; kingdom Metazoa; phylum Chordata; class Aves; order Strigiformes; family Tytonidae; genus Tyto; species Tyto alba. Next base: position 5,717,726 of record NW_024881278.1, on the reverse strand, counting down.
TAGGGGTTTTTTCCATTATCTTTTTTCTTAAATTACATTTCAAATACATTTTAAATGTAGAAACAGCATTTCTGAAACACAGTTGCCCTGTGTTTGGGTCTATCTGAAATGTATTCATATAACATTTAATTAAAGATGCAACATCCCCTTTTTTGGGAAAAAGCATGGAGGTAAAAAATATAGACATTACTCAACTAGTCCTGACAATCTCACTCAACTGCCAAACCTTTATCCTTATGGGTGAAAGATAATTAGACAGGGATGTACTCTTTCTCAAAATAGAGAGTTATTAACTTCTGAAACTTCAGGACTGGTATTTCTTTGCAAACATAAAGCCCCTTCAGCCCCCATAATTTCTTCATAATTTTTTTTGAAGAGCAAATGAAGGCAAATATAATTTCTGAATTTCTGATTTTACCTGTAAACTGGGGTTTACACTCATAGACTGGCAGATGTCATTTTTGGGCAATAGCTGACCAGATTCTGGGGTCTCCAAGAAGTTTAAAATATCTGCAAGTCGAAAAGCCATCTTGAGAAGGAGAGTAAAAGCAAAGGAAGCCCATGAACCCGAGAGCAGGGGGAGAGTAACAGTCCCAAACATGTTCATAAAAGTAGGATACACTATTTAACAGTGCATCCACGGGAGTGGATGAGACATAGCTTTCTCTACTTTCCAACTGCCTCAGACTGACACTGATCAGTTAATTTGCCTGTGAGGTAAGCTTTTACCTAAAGATACTGGAAAAAGGAGTTAAAAAAATCCTCTCGGTGTGTGGGGCACTCCCATCTATACCCCTCACTGCACACTGTTGACCAACTTGTTGATACAGTCCAAAAGCACATAGAGGAAGAGAAGCCAGTGCAGTCTCCACGAACACATTTACACTTCTGGAGACAAAAAGGCAGAAAACCCCCACATTTTTGCTTTTGGATTGATTAGGTTTCAACCTGAAACTCTCATGTGCAGTAGGCCTACTCAATAAAAACATTTGTTATCTCATCACTTCCCAGGCTAGAACCATATATGAAGCCTTTTCTCAATACATGCAATCCACAAAAATCAAATACTCTCCCCTCTTAAGAGACTAAGTCTAAACTACGTGCTATGTAGCATATTGGAAAACCTGGAAACAAGGCAGTGCCACAGTGATTTGGCTTTGAGTTTTAGCATTGAGTATAAAGCTCTGCTAACCTAAGTTAAAAAGACTCTTCCTTTTGCCCACATTTTGAGAATTAAGTCCCACAGCACACTCTGTTTATTTTCTAAGGCTATGGCACAGCTTCGCGACATGGTGAGAAGAGACATTCCAAATATTTCAGAAAAAAATAAGATTATTCTACATCTTGGCCTGTTTCTGGAACCAATGTCAAGCCACATGTTTTTTTATGGTTCAAAAATGTGTGCAAATTGTCCCTTTCATCTCTAGTTTGGGATCAAAGGGAGAACAGCCCCTGTGACATTTACAGCATGACTAGAAACTCACTTCAGAAATCTTCCACCAAAGCCTGTTCCTATGAGGGTTCCCAGTTGATTTGCACAGCCAAGATGCTCACGTGGTGTGGGTGAGCATTTGGGTGCTGTGCAGCTGGGTGCCAGTGCCAAACTTTTTCAGCTCTCCCAGCCTCAGCAGAGATGCATCATCCCAATTTCCCAATAAAGACTACAAGTCCCATTGTCACTTGCTTGTCCTGTTGTCATACTGCAAGCAGGCAGCCCAAACATAGAGGATTTCAGTGGATTCAGGATCATGTTCCCTATCTTCATTGCAAGCTCATCATGGTCTGCTCTCAAGCTTTGCCCACAACCCACCACCTTTGTGCTCATCTCATCAAACAGCAATGAGATGTTGCCATGGATGAGGTGGGTCCCAACTTTGTCCTCATAGGAACATCCACCTCCACAATACGCTATTCACAACTGTGCTAGGAATACCAATTAATCAGAAATTACAGTGGAGGGGGGGGGAAAGAAAATTGTTTTTTCCCCAACTTGGGAGAAATTTCCCACTGGCAGTTGACTCCAAGAAAGCACCACGACAATTCTGATCCAAAGGCCATTAGAGACTGCAAGTCTTTCTGCAAGCTTCACGGGAGTTTCAACCAGGTCATTACTAAACTCAGTGAAAAATAAAACTCAGGGCTTTACAATGCTGTATATCAGAGAAAAGCAGGGAACCACGCGCCGTCCCAAAGGATCACAGCTCCCAGGGCCCTGCGGGTTTCTTCACAGTGGCACTGATCGTGGTCAAACAGGCTCGGATTATCGTCTAGAGCCCATCCAGCACTTAAACCGATGATGGATTTCCATTCATGCTTGCGGTAACGGCTGAACATTTATTAACTCTTTTCTCACTCATTATCTCTCTCCTTAAAAGGGTGCTCACAGCAAAACCAGGATCAATAGTTAGGAAAAGAGATTTTTCATTTGACAGCTGTGTAAAAAACACACCTTTAGTTTGTATATAACCCTGTATAGACACTGTTTACCAATTAAAGATTTTAGTTATTTTTCCAACAGCCATGAAATGATTATTCATAATATTGTTAGGACCCCAAATTCCTCAGCAGAGCTATGCTGTTCTAGGGCCTGTACATGTCTGTAATAAGACAGAGGGAGAAGACAGCTCCTGCTCTAAAGAGGTTGCAATTTTAGCATGCTATAAGACAAAGAAGTGCAGATTAAACATCCAGGAGGCAGAAGGGGTTGAGGACAAGGTAAAGGTGAAAAAAAACCCCTGTTGTGCTGTAATAAATTCAGCCTCAGTTTATGCTATTATAGGAGTTCGATACTTTTCAGATTATGCAATCTGATTTAATAATCAGTCGTTCAATACAACTATTGTTCTTCCTTGTCTCTCCCCAAAGAGTTGATGGAGGTAAAAGGCACTTGCGCCCCAGTGAGAAGCGCCGCTCTCACATTCAAAAGTTAAGACTCACCCAAGGGATCATCAATCAGTAACTCACTTTAAAATTCTCTTTAAAATGTTTTACTAGCTCACTTTACTTGGCATTTTTATCACTATTTATATCTCTAAAGCAGTGATATAATTAGTAAAGCTATTAATGTTTCTTATGTTTAGACTTACAAAAGCTACAAATATCTATAAATCTGGCTTATAGCAAAATAAATAATGACAATAATTCTGTCAAGCATCAATATAAATTTGCTGGACAGCATTGTGTAAACCAAGCAAATATCTGAACCATTAATGAGCTTAATCTGTGCCATTTAACCGCCCCTTCAGTAAATTGTTCTGCAGGCCAGAAAGGAGTGTTCAGGTTAGTTACTTTAAGGACTTTCCTCCTCTACCAGCATTTGTTTTCCCACGAGAATGACTGGCCTGATTTTACCCAGTTCTGCCTTACATTCTCCTACAACTTGACTCAAAAACTCTTATCAAATGCGTGTGAAAGGGATTTTTTTTTCCATCCTTGTGAAACTTTGAATTTTCAGAGATGCTGATGTTCTTCATGGATTCAGGTTCTTCAGGAGGGAAAACAAAAACAAAAAACCCCACCAAAAAAACTCGTCACCAGAAAAAAACCCTCCCCTTTCCTTTTTTTCCTTACAATAGTCACTTTTTTAGTGGTGAGGGAAACTTAGGACATGATAAAGTCAGTTATAAGTCTCTGCTCTGCATGGTTCAAACCAGTAACAGGAGTCTGGGTCCCAGCATCTTCGCCTTAGGGTTCGGCTCTCTCATTCAAGCCAAAATTTATGCCTCAGGCAGGAAAAACTTTTCATCTCTAAAACATCAAACCAGGATGTTGCAGAGTCCTGCTTTTTGTCATATTGCCTGTTCCTGATACAGAGATTTTTGTGAAAACTCCTGGACAGCTCAAGCCCTCAAGACTTTGAACCATATCATGGGCCACCCTTTATTCTGCTAGTATTTGATTTTTCTTTAAAACTGAGTGTTTTTCCACATATGCACAAAAAAACAGCAGAAAGCATAGACCATGCCTTGGCAAAATCATACAAGCTCCTGTTCTCCACTGCTTCTTACCCCACAGGAAGATTTTTCCACTCTTCAATGAGGTATACAAACATGACCCAAACTTCCAGAGATCAAGCTGGACTGCCCTTCAACAGCCCAGGGGAAAACCATAAATGCCGACCTAAATACAAAACCACTATCCACAGCATTACCATTTTCAATAAGAAAATAAATGTCTACACACACAAGCCCTGAGTAATAGTCCTTTTAAGTAAAAGTATTAGAAGAATATATCAGCTATAAGATATAATACCAGCGACTACTACCACAGGATGGGCATTTTTAACTTTCACTCTAAAATGACTGGATGATAAGAGAGTACAATATATATTTTGAATTCAGGGTGAGAAGATCTTTTTAATATAAGTGTTTTATGATGTAGTCATACATCATTTCTAACTAAAATGCTAAACAAAATACAATCCTTTTCTGAAACGTAGATAATGATGGATTTTTGTTATTCTATTTTATTCCATAAGATAATTTTTCAACCCAAACTTTTGTTTTATTGATAGCATAAGAAGGTCCCAGTACATCTTCTTTCATATCTGATCAGTTTCATGAAAACTGTGTGAGCTAAAAATCAAGTGTCATTACAGAGAAAGAATTTTTAGATATGTGATCATTTATTGGGACAGTCCCACATGATAGGATTAAAGGAGATTAAAAGGACCAGGTATGTTTTGTTGATTGCTTTGGCACTATAAAACCCCTCTGATCTCAGAGCAGAAATTTTGTGGGTATTATAATAATAACAATAATGGGGATCTTGGAAGACAGGAGGTGGATAAACAGAAGAGAACTAAATCCAATAATGTTTGTACTGTCACAAAGCCAGGAAGGTTTGGGATATCATTTAATCCTATGGAGCAGACCTACCCAACACTCCTAAGCAAGAGATAAACAAATAAATATATGCAGTAAAAGAGAAGCATATCTGCAAAGTGAAATCCCTTGTCCATCCCCAGGCAAAATATTTTTTCCCCCTCAACTCCAAAACTCACCAACAATTAGGCTGTGTGTGCTGAGCAAGAATCCCAACAAATTGCTGCCTCCTCCCCTTCATAACTTCGGCAAAACATGACGTCCAAGGAATTGCCTGGTGCTTTCTGTCTCTTTTCTTGTTTGCTTTCGTGGGTACTACCAAATCAGATTGCGTCAGTACCTATAAAGAACCAAAATATTTTAAGTACTGACTACTGCAAAAATATGAAACACCTTTTTTAGTACTTGGTTCAAACAGAATGATAAAGAGGGAAGGGAAATGGCATTTTCCACCACTCCAGCATTGAGGATGGCTGTTCACTGCGTCATTGCCTTTCCAAATACTTTAATGTATCTACCACAAGACTATTCCTCCCACAGTCTTTTGCCCCAGAGCTTCCCAGGGTTGGTTTTCTATGCTATCATGACAACCACATACATTTTTTTTGATCAATTTACTAGCTTAAAGCCTCACTTCTTATCATCTCCAGCAGGTTTTATCACTGTGTGGGCTAAGCCAGTCTCAGAAGTTACTGACCATCACGTCACTCCCTGTAGGTTCAAGGAAGAGGGTGACTGTGCTTCACCCCTTCTGTCCTCACACTTCTAGCTACTGTACCACGCCAGTTGTCAAAGAGATGTTTTCTTACATTCACAAGTTCTGCCCAGCATTTGACACCCAGTTTAAAAAACAACCGAAAAAAAAGCCAAAATATAAAAGAATTGAAACTTTTTTAAGAGACTGTAATTTTAAAAAAGACCTTTCCTGGAACAGTAGATGTTAGAATAGTGATGTGAGGTTGTATAAATTTTTTTCACTTCTCTGTGTTTCAAGAAAATCTGAATTAAAACCTCAACTTACAACACATGCTGTAATTCAGTCTTCTCATTAAGCCAATGGAGCAACGCTGTTACACCAAGTGATGATCTGGGGTCCCATGTCAGAAAAATCCCAGAAGAGGACATCATCTTGCCCCATTGCTCAATGGGTCTGCTACCCAGCGCAAAGCCACCCAAGCTAACTCCAAGATAAGCTGCTTTGGACAACCACATCCCTCTCACCTGCAGCCTTCCTGGAGCTGCAGTGGCCATCTGTAGTGGTTTAGGCCCAGAGGGCAACCGAGCACCACGCAGCCGCTCGCTCACTCACTCCCTCCCCCATTGCAGAGATGGCGGCGGGGAAATACAGGAAGAAACCCAGCACACCACCACACCAAGGCTTGTCTACCCAAACTCAATACTCACATCACTACACCAGTCATGCCCCAAGCTGTGGGTCAGAGAAATCCATCATTCACTGTCCACTCCAATCACTCCTAGTTCTTGCCCACTTTATAATAATTTAGATAGTAATTAGCTTTTGTCATGTCAAACTGTTCTACATGTACCAGCCGAGACAAACCTTCATGGTGAAACCTCTGGCAAACACCACCTTGGCAGTGAGCTGTCCCAAATGATGCCAGAAACCAAGACTAAAGACCGATCAAAATCAGGGCTGTTTACATGGCCCAAGGACAAAGGTAAATCTGTTTTGCTAAAATGCAAATTCAGTAAATTCATATTTTTAGAAGATGCAAATGAAATTTGAGCAGCAAGGAAAGGCCAAGGAGGGAATATCTCTTCCCCTCTCTGTCACTTGGAGACCTACCATCAGCCTCAGCTGTCTTTAAAGCAACCCACTGCTACAATATGGATCTGTACAGGGTTTACATTCAATTGAAGCCTACCACGTTGCAGACTTACAATTGAGAGATAGATATAAACCAAAGAAACTTTATAATGAGAGTCGGGTGAGCTCCACCACTGCAGCCAAAGGCTCTCTTCTCTGTTTAATAAGGTTAAAAACAGTTGGATAGGAAGCACTGGAGCAGGAGACTGTGACACATCTGCAGCATAGACCCAGGGCCTGCTTTTATAAGCAGTTTAATAAAAAAAAAAAAAACAAAAAACAAACACCAAACAAACAAAAAAAACCCCAGGCCTGTAGTTGTTCTTGTTTTGAGTTCTTACACTAACTACTTTGTCTATATACCTCCTGAAGCTTTTGGCTATGATGCATAATCAGAACAATAGCTCATAAGAAGCCAGCAGTCCTGGTTACAATTAGTTGGGACTATTTTAACTACCTGTTGGGTTGTTACAGATTTAAGAAGGACTGGCTGGTGAGAAGAGGGTTCTGGCAAAAACATCTCTGCTGAGTTAGGGAGACTTTTGGAATTTTGTTGTTTTGTTTGGGGTTTTTGTGGGTTTTTTTTTGGTTCAAAATCATGGTTTGGAAAGGCTGTTTTAGAAAACAGAGGAATACTCCTTCCCCCTATGCCTCTTTTCCTTTGCATGCCCTTTTATGACTCTTAGATCTCCAATGAACTCTATATTCCTTATTTACACACAGTGACCAGCACTACAGCATCCTGTCCCCATCTGGCCTCAGAGCCCAGTCAGTACAGAAATAAAAACAATCTGAAGAGCAAGTGAATCACAGACATCAGGGTGAACTTCCCCTAAATCCTGGATGAAAAACCCCATGAAATCCACAAGGGAAAGTCTGAATGCATTAATAAAAAATAAAAATAAAAATAAATTAAACAGATATGTTAGAGAAGCTCCATTTAAAATAAAAAGCAGCGGAGACCGAACTGTAAGAATCCAGGTTTTGAATAAGCTTTCATTATTCATTGACCCAGGTTTCTTCTTTACATTATGCAGAAAACAAAAGATTAAACTGATGCCAATGGGAGCACAGATTGAAGGGTGGGTGCTGTGAACAGGCTGGCCCCATGGAGGTGGGGAGAGGACGCTTTGACTGCGCTTGGGAAGGGGCTGCAGCACACTCAGAACTTAGCAGCACAAGGGTGCAGCGACTCAGCTAATTGGGGAAGATAAAAGGCAGGTTTTTATGAGACAGACACCGTCATTATCAGAAATGAAGGATAAAAACTTGAGCAGCTACATCTCATTTTATCGCTGGGAAGTCTCAGAAGGAAAAAAGAATTATCGAAGTTTTTGATAGTTCCATTTAACCACAAGAAAACTATGTTAATGTAACCTTAAAGGTTTGACTAAAACCTACAAAATCAAGACAATTCAGAGTTCAGGCCTCAGCTTCTTACTTAACACACCCATAGTGCCCAGACCTTGTGGAGACACAAATTCTGCCTGCTTGGGGACACTATCTCATTTACACAGGCAGACCATACTGCTGACTCTTGGAACCCCAACAGCAACACCCAGTATAGCCCCACACCTCTAGGAAAGTAGCAGCCCTAGGAGTTGTACATGAAATAGCCTTGTATTTTCTACATTTTCTCTTTTTTTTCTTTGTTTCTTGTCATGAAAACATAAAAGTAATAAACTGTTTCAGCATAATCCAATGCAACACAGTATTTACCTCTCCAAAGCACTGCCATGGCCAAAATAAAGCAGCAATGCCAGAGTACCCCAGACCAAAGCTTTCTGAACTTCTCAATTCCTCAAATTAAAACATAAACTGGACTGATTTCTTAAAACAAAAATATATATTTAAAAACAAACAAACAAACAAAAACCGCCTACCCTGAAACCTGCCAGGCTGCGCCAGAGCCTGCACAGGCAGTCAGAAGCAGGCACTTTAATGGCCAAGTTTAAAAAGCCCTGAAAGTCTGGGTTTCTAATGAAAATACTGACAGACCCTTAACCGCACAGCAGCATGAGCAGGCGCCACCATAATAACCATTTAAGCCCTCTTTTCTCAGAAAGGCTTGGCCCAGCAATGCAGGAGGAATAAACAGGGCTGGTAGCTTAATGACCTTTGAGCATTAGCAGATGGCCTTTTTATGAGTGCAGATTAGCAGAACATGGGAGTTTTTAATGGCCACTAACAGGTGCCAAGGCTGCTTTTCCCTCCCTACCTACCCACAGACAGTAATGCATGAACCAGCTTCAAATGCCATCTCTACTCCTACCCTGTCCTTTATTTCTGTTTACACCCCAGGATCTTTGGTGACACAGCAACATATGGCCTGCACCAACCTGACAACGACGTAGGCTATCAGAAACAAACAAAAGCACCTCACATTTGGAAGATGGTATCATCAGCTGGGTCACTGTCATGATATTGTATCTGAGGTGCGGCCGGTTCAAGAGTGACAATCAGAATGGCCACCACCTTCTTTCTGGTATGAGGCAGCCATAGGAAACACCAGCAACAGGTTTCAAAGCTGTTTAAAAGCAGGAGAGAGTCAAAGCAAAACCAAAGCAGGACTTTCTCCTCTCTTGTTTATAACATCATTGTGTTCACTTGGCACAACCTTCCTGGGCCCTTCCTAGCCCACCTCTCTCACCAGGTCCCTTTCTAACGCCCCTTTCCCTTGCTCTGCCCCATTAAAGACACTCTGGTATCTTTATCAGTCAGAGAAACAGTAACGCTCAATCCATATCTCAGCAAATATTCCTTCACCCAGCCTTATCCTGACCCAGGAACAACTCAGAAGCACACCAGGACTCAGGGCAATTACCAAATTGGCTCCTCTGCATTTATCTCTGTGGGTGGGTAGAGAAAAGCCCTTGCAATTAATCTCAGATGCTGCCTGATTAGGCGCAACTTGGGGCTTATGAGCCTTTGGAGCTGAGAGGGCCTGCTCACAGGCTGGAGCTGCAGCAAGCGGGCTGAGACAGGCCCTGCCCCCACCTCAGGTGTGGGGGGGGTCGCACGCGTGTGCATGCCAGCAGGCACTGAGGGGGAAATCGAGTATTTAGGGGAAAATCCAGCAAGAGCATAGCTGAGGAGCAGATTACGGTGCCCTCAGGAGACGTTACAACATTACCCCTCAGGAAACCAGACGCGCCCTGCCCATTGCTGCAGCCGCTCGCCCAGGCCCCCGCAGGGCCTGTGCGCGCTGGCAGCCCGCTCCCTGGGCCTGCGCTCGCCCGGCCTTGCTCTGGGGGCCTCCCACGGTGGAGTCCTTTCCCTGGCCTTCCCACCCGCTAGCCCTCCAGGCTCTGGCCCTCACCTCCCACCACCAAACCCTGTCTCTGGGACCACACTCTATCGGCCTCCTACTCCCTTAGCCTCCACTCTTTGGGCCCCCACTGTCTAGCCCTCCTAATCAACCACTGGGCCTCCACTCTCCTGGCCTACTGCTGTTGACCAGCCATTCTCCCACCTCCACATTTGGGGCCTCCCACTTTCTCACGCTTTACTATCTCAGCCTCCCAGGCTCTCAGCCTCCACTCTTGAGACCTCCCTTCTCTTGGCCTTTATTCTCTCAGCATCCCCTCTTTGGGCCCCCCACTCACTGGGCCTCTGTTCTCTTGACCTCTCACTATTGGCCTCCCAATCTCTTAATCTCAGCTCTTTGGACCTCCCAATCACTACGCCTCCAACCCGTTTGGCTTGCCACGCACTGGGCTTCCCACTCTTGGCCTCCACTCTTTTGGCCTCCCATTCTCTCAGCCTCCACTCTCTGGGCTTCTGATCTCTTGACCTCCCACTGTTGGCCTTGCACTCTCTCAGCCACCACTCTCTCAGCCTTCACTGTTTTGAGAGATGCAGTACATCAATACTTCAGTTTCAACAGAAAAAAATAACATGGTACAAACTCCAGATGAAACTATACAAGAGCCTGTCAGTAACATGAGGTTGCCATGCCAATCTTACAATTTTCACGTGTGAGTCCCTTATTAGAACGAACATATTATGGCTGGGATTTGAGGCAAAACACCAGGGAAAGAGATTGGAAAACTCAGGGAAAAAAAAAAAAAAAACCAAAACCCCAAACCTCACCTTGATAAAACAATTAAAATTTGCCACACAAAGGAATTAATCATGTCCAGAACAGAGTTCCTGGAAAGCAGCACTGTGAGACATTTCATACTTCAAGAAAAAAGCTTCAAGCCAGGAAGGCAAGAAGCAGCAAAGGTTGGAGTCTCCAGAAAATGGTGGGTTAAACTGTCCCTCTGTGTGGGAAATGATACAGGAGAGGGGACGTGCAGCAGTGGAATATGAGGAAAACAAAATGCCAGCAGCACCAGCGCTGGCTCCAGGGCGCTCCTGGCACCAACCGCTGCTGTTGCATCTGTGTGTTGGGGAGACTCAGCCTGGAAAGGAAAGAGAGGGTTAGTGGTTGCAAGTCCAGCAACGGTGTACAAGTCAATGTGGGGCCAACCCCAGTGGTATGAGGAAAAGTAAAACCAGTAGCAAAAAGGAAATTAAAAAGTTACATCTCAAAAGATGGCAGCTATGGACTTCTAGTGAGTGCATGCAGGACATTCGTCAGAGGGGCAGGAGAGGAAACCTCAAAGAAGATGTGGGGAAGCTCCCAGCAGGTCAGGGCTGAAGGAGTTGATGCAGCCCCTCATCCTTATGTACAGGTGTTTATGTAGAGGTATAAAAAGAGAACATTTCCCATTACCTACACAGAGATGCGTCTGGAAGCTGGGTTAATGCCAATTATGTTCCTGTGTTGGGTATGTCCACAGGGTCCACTTTGTTCACCCTCAGTACTCCCTTTGCAGACTGTCTCCTGCAATGCTGTTTGGATTATGCATCATTTCACAAGAAAATGCAATTTCTTGATGATGTAGAGGTCCAGAGTCTGAGCAGGTGCTCATTGAACCTGAAGAAAAGAAGTATAATCAGAGCTTCAAGAAACTCTGAGAAAAGTGTATTGCTGTGCAAAATCTGAATGAAACATGAATTTAAGGTAAGAGAAAGATGTGCAGAAAGGCCTGAGGGCTTGGCAACACCAAGTTTCAGAAAAAACAGGGGTAACTTAAACAAATGCTGCACCTGACAGGAAGCACTGATGTCTGTGGACCCCCCCAAAGAGAGGATTAAGTCACTCTCTTGAAACTATATTGTCAAAACAGAGACCTGAGCTTTACGTGACAGATGCAGGGACCTGCACCCTGCAGCTGAGCAGACTAGCTCAGGCAGGGTGCCCAGGAAGGGGGGCATGGGGGTAGCACCCTGCTGAGCCCCGCATTCACACAGCCCCGCGGAGGCAGCACCTTGGAAATGCGTTACAGGGGGGGACTGAGCATTTCATTGGACTCCAGCAGGAAAAGGGAGAAAGTCCTCTCCTCGGAAGTGGGTGTTCATCCTAGGAACACTGGGCCAGAGGAGGAGCGCAGCGAGGCAGTCTTGTCTGTGGACAAGACACAAACAGAACTCATTAACTCACCGCTGTGGTGCTGGTGGTGCCTCCAGGGAGACCACACAGCAGCACAGAGCACCCCAGAGACTAATTGAACACGGTTAATTATTAGGTGGTTTAAGATATATTTGAATTTCTTTATTGTGCTCATGTTGTTTGTTGTAGTTATTTTTGGCTGGGGAAATAGTAACTTGAAGGAACTTTGAAAAGAGCCATTTGAAAGGGACTGTTGTGTCACTCAGGGTTGGGGTGAACACACAGCTAAGCCACCTCAGCACCCCCCCCCACGCTCCTCCACTGCCTGTTAGCATCAGACAGAAACATGCCTCTGGTATACACTCCTGCAAAAGAACATCACAAAATAAACCCTCATCCCTCAACTGATGGGAGATAGGTTTCTGTAGAATTTACAACATTTGAAAAATAATTCGTTTTGTTAATGAAAGCTGGCAGCAGGATGACAACCCTCCCAAATACCAGAATCTAACTATGAACTTGGAGGTCTAAGACTGGCCTAAGACTTTATGATCTGGAAACCTGCTCAGAAACATCACCTTTGTAAACGTGGATTGATTTATGTTTCTGCACCAAAACCTGGTTAATGTTGTGGGTTTGTGTACATGAGCTGAAGAACAAGGCACGATTTCGTATAATGGTATAACCAGTATAACCACATCAAAGGCAGTAGAGAGACACTCATTTCCAGTGGAGGGTGCATTCATGTGACTGCTGTTTGTCTGAGATTGTGAGATTATATGAACACTGAAATTTAAAGTGAAAGGGGGTGTAAATTAAGCGGATTGAAGCAAAGGGGAATGCTTGCATGAGGTTTTGTGAATCAGACAGAGGAGTTTTGTTCCAAACTATCTTGAATCTTTAAACCATTTCTCCTGAGCATTCTACCCATGTTTTGGCTCTGAACACTGAGACCCAAGGATCCACTCTGCAGAGAGTTAATTCCTGGCAGCCAAATTCATTTGTGGTGCAAGTCTCCAGACATTAGGAGTGTTATCCCCAGGGACAAATTTGGCCACCAGCATCTGCGTTCAGCCCTGGATGAGCAGGAACAGCTTCCTTGACTTGCAGGGCTGATTTGTGCCAGCTCTGAATTTGGCCCTGTGTCTTTCTCTTTGTTCCATGTATAGTTAAATAGACAAGATGAAAAAGCCATGACTAATTAGACTGTTAAATTAAACTGCTTTAAATTTATTTTATGTGATGCATAAAGTTCATAAAAAGAGGTACCCAGAGTAGTATCACTGACCTTTCTCCAGGAGCTGCAGTCCACCCGGATGCTTTTTTGAACCAATTGGCTGAAAACTCCTGGATTTCTTAACACCTTTTATTCCCTCTCTGCCACTTTCAAACCTGAAGGATTTATTTTTATCAGTCCCTCACCCACATAATGACTTTAAAATTCCTTAGGTTCATACCTTAAAATATAGCTGGGAATTAGAAGTAATGCCAATTAACAAGTCAAGGCTCAAAGGCACTGATGGAGTTAGCTTGCACTTCTCCCTGGAAAACTATCATAAGTATATATAAGAAACTGCACACCTCAGGATTTCTGTTCAGAGCACTCTGTCTGTTTGAAAGCACCTTCTCCGTGATGCCTGCAGCCTCACCGCCGCGGCGGTGCCTATGGACTAGAGAGCCCTGAGCCAAAAGTGGTAGTGGCAAACCTGAGCTGCCCCACAAGTGCTTCCTCAGGCAGTTGCCTCCCTCCAAACTCCAGACTAGCAGCAGGTCCCTGCACCTCTGTTTGGACAGGCTTGGCTGGCACATCTGCTTTTGGACCCGCAGGTCTGTCCTAGCCACACCAAAAAGGCAGTTTATGTGCTCCAGGCATCAGCTGATCCCTGGATCTGAAAACCTGGAATTTCGAGACGGAGAAAACCCCCTTATTTGATATGCAGACATTCCTCCCACTCCCGTTTACCAGACACGCAGATAAAAGGTGATTTGGTTAGACCTCGTGAGCCTCTGCTTCAGGATTTGGCACATTAAGGAGGCCAGAGTTTAGTTCCCAGGTCTGTCAGTGGCTTCAGGCAAGTTATTTCACTTCCCCCAATTCAGTTTCCTCCTCAGTGGCAAAGTGGTGCTCACAATATAAAATAGTATGTTTTCCCTCTGGCCATCAAGCGTTCTTCGTTTTTCTGGAAATGCTGCTTTTGCCCTTCAGGATCCCTTGGGGGGTGGGGTGGGGGGTGGCTGCAGAGACACAGGTGGCATCCGCGCACCTGGGGAGAGGGGCTCGCTTGGGAAATTCAGCAAGTAAACAAGTTCTTTATTTCATTACTGAGAGCTCCTAGCATCCTCTTACTGCTACCAACAATTATGCTGTTAAAATGACCGTCCCTATTTCACACTTCGTTAGGAGTGATATTTGGTTGTTCACCTCCCAATTCCAGGTTCAGGCTTTCTTCCCGTATGTTATCACCTGAGTGCTAGAGGCCAGCCCAGTCCAGGTCAAATTCTGCCTGCAGGTACCTCCTGCAAGAGCTGCTGGGAGCAATGTTTGGCCCCCGCCCTGATCCCAGCCCCAAAAGGAAACGACCATGAAACCTTCTCGTTCCCTGCAAGAGCACGAGCTAGGCAAGACAGGGCTGTGTCCTCATGGTGCTGGGACGAGACACTTTATGTTTCCATGCCTGAGGAAGACAACTGGTGAGGGCAGATAGCTTTTCAAAGCCTAAAATTGTATATTGTGGCTGCGGCATTCCCTGCTCCTGCTGATGCTGCACTTCCCTACTTTGTACTCCTTTATTTGGGAAGGATGCATTTTCAGCAAAGGTGTGAATATCACTCCCTTCGCAGCTAATCCCGACACGCCAGCGGCCCACAAGCACACTGTATTGCTAAGCAACACTTGGCAAAATCCATGCCAGGTTGTGTCGGTCCCTTTTGATGTTTCACAGAAGCATTGTCATTTCCATCTCTGGCATTGTTTCCAGCATTTTGGGTGTCAGTGTTCCTGAAAACCATCACAGAAAGGATGTTTATTGAACTGTCAGAGGGTGAATGATTGACACTAGGCACAAGTACTTTTCATGTTCAGGTTTTGGCATGCCACAATTGGATTATTTCCTGATAAATGCCATCCAATTCTACCAGATGGACCACTGAGAGATATGCCAACCTGTGTGAGAAATGGAGTAGATGCTCAGTGCCACTTATTGGTAGATGTGTGCTTCTCCAGTCTATCCTTTTGTGTCGCTGCAGGGTATTTCACTAAAGCAGTGACTTTTGTGATGCTCGTAATTAGAAGAGCAAGGCAATTTTCGTTGTGGAGAAGGCTGGATTTCAATGCCCAAATTTGATTTCATTCACCTTAGTGTGGAAGTGCGATACCTGTTCCTCTTCTCTTAGATTTAATGTGTTCTCTGTGACTTGAGCATTAAAGAGCCATGAATTTCGAAAGTCAGGTATTTCTCATATATAAATAATTTCAATAAACCAATCCTCTGCCTTCCCATTCATCTTTTCCTAATGGCTTATTTACAGATCCAAATGCAATACAAGGATTGCGAGGCAGGTAAAACGTCTAAAAACGAATGCATTATACATACCATCCAAAGTTTATTAAACAGCTGAATTCATTTCATTGACACTCAGCTGGAGAGCGGGTGGTTATCTGCAGTCTCAGGATGACGGAGGGGCAAGTTGCAGCGCAAGGGGACAATGTGACCTGGGGACGGATGTCAGCAGGGGGGTAGGTTGTGGCTGTCAAATTGCCTCTGGAGCTATTGAGGGTATGTGGGGAAGAGGGATTAAGTAGGAAGAGCTTCTTCATCGACACAGGTGCCTGTGCTGAGCAGAGGGGAGGAGATAGGAACCATCTCAGACACCCTCACACAGACACTGGGTGAGGGAATTGCCACGGGGCACAAGAGCTATGCTTTGGTTTAGTTTGGCTTTGCTGCCTGTCGAGGGGGAGGGAATTGCCTTTTTCTGTTTGTTAGGAGTGACACAGGAGGAAATCCCTAATTCTAGAGGGTGGAAAGTTGCACGTCCATAAAAACACGATTTTTCTGTCTGAACAAACCCACTAGTGAGACAAAAGAAACATTAAGTTATCTATTCCTCTAGTCCTCAGCACTTTAATATATACATAAAAAGCAGGGCCTTTGTATTATACCTAATGAGCAGAAGTGAATAATGTGGTATAATTAGCTTCCCTTTCTCAGCCGGCTCTCTCAGATATCTCAACACACTTCTGACAACAGCATGGTACAAGTGGTGACTGGTGCCTACATCTTAGATTTACCATCACTTCATTGTTCTGCGCTAACACATTTTTCATCTTTGCCATTATGAGGGCCTCTCTCCACCGTACTTATTTCTGCATTTTAGCCGTTGGCTTAGTCACTGCCAGCTAAAATGAAGCATTGCTCAAACAGAGGCTTCGGAGTGGAGAGGCTGTTATTGCACTATCCCCTCTCCAGAGACCTGTGGTCAAACCCCTGGGTGCACATATGCAGATGCGTGCACACGCTCACAACACCCCTAAAAACCTGTCTGATTGACAGCTCAGCCCTAAAGATCACCTAAAAATAAAAAGTAGAAAAATGTACAGTCCTTTTTGGATGGCCTTCATTAATGAAGGCCTTGATCTTGCAATGATTTCTGTATCAGCCAATTTTTGTGTCTTACCAGGGCTCTGGGTTCTCAGAGCTGCTGATTTCCAAAGTTCACTAAACACTGAGAAAAACAAATTATACAAAACAATATACCTCTATGCAATCTCATACTATTCCAGAGGAAAACTCAGAATAATAGTCTTTTTTGTTTTGCTGTCCTTACAAAAGGGAGTTGAGAGGCAAACTGATTATGCAGGACTTTAAAAAACAGACAGATCAAAAAAACCTGCTCCCAAAAAAACACCCTGTAAAATGATGTTACTGGGGTTACTTCCAAGAAAGTAACTACAATTTTTATTGCAGATTTGTTAGTAAGCTTATAAATCAATTCAAAACCAACCCTGTTTAAAAACCTGTTATGCAGAGATGCAGTAAAACGAAATGCACGCAGGTAATACTGCTGGTCTTGAGAACTTCAGTATTTCCTTAAAGTAATAACTTTAATTCAGTTCTTTCTGGCATAAACTTTTTCATCCCATTATGTCAAAAACTGTATTATCCATCCATTTGTCTGTCAGAACAATTCCCTTTGGGCCCATATACCACTGGTTCTTCTATTCTAAACCTCCCCATTACATCCTGCTATCAAGAGTCACAATTTTCAGCAAAAGTCTCTTGTGACTTTTGACAATGTTTTACAGTGAACTAGACCAGGAAGCTCAGAGTTAAAGAAAATCTTCCATTCTGGCAATGAATATGTAATAGGCATTACACTGTGCAGTATACCAAAAATGTAAGGTTCATTAAGTCTTTCAAAGGCAAGAACTTCCATGTAGCTTTGAATGAACCTGTCTTTGCAATGGCATTAGCAAATGATATTTTGGGGCAGGAGATATTAATACTACACATTAAGGAACAAATTTGTTTAAATGCTCTATAGCTATGCGTGAATGCAGATGATCCAGGAATAAATAAAAAGTGAATAGTCGTCCAACTTTATATGTAAATTGTCTTCAGCTTATATACATAAGAATGCTCTTTGCTACTAAATTCCTTCATATTAACAAGCAGGAGTGTAACTAATATATAAAATAAAGTCATTCTCTTTAATGAGAATGCTAAATATTTTAAAGAAATGCACAGCTATGAAATATTGTCAAGGGCATTTTTATACTTAAGTTTAAGAACACTTATGACTTAACTGTTGAATAATTTAACACATTCAGCCTTGAAGTACTATTTATGTATGTTTTTTAATGTTCATACTTATGTTGGCTTTTCTTTGCTCAGGATTTAGGACCTTTGATTTCTGTTTATAAAATTTACATCTTTAATCTCCCAGCTCTGTGCATTTCCCCATTCAACTCCTGCAACAATATAGGCAAAAAATGCTGAGAGGAAAAAAGAGCTGAAAGCCTTGCACAGCTTGGAACAGGGACTGTGTGGATTTTAGCAAACAGAAGGACAGATTTTAAGGAAACGATCTCCAAGTAGAAAACCTTGATAAACACGAGCCACCTGTACAGCTCAAACGGGGGATTTGCAAAGGAGTTTGTGAGCTTTCTCCAAGAAGCAAAGAAAACCCCACAAAGCACCCCAGCATGCTGTGGGAACCCTGACTCCTACCACATAGGTTCTTTGGGGGAGCCCTGCGCCCAGGCACGTGTGTGCTGGGGAGCAAGGGGGAAATTCCCCACACGACACCTGTGTGGGTGGTGGGACACAGCTGGGGCTTGGGAGGGTGGGGGGGAAATGCCACCCAGTGCTGCTTACCCCTCACGGGTGCCTGTGGTCTGCCCAAGCACAGACCCACCAGCACGTGTGCTGGGGCGGGGACAGCGCGCCCACGAGCACTTTGCAAACATTGGCTTGAAGGCTAACCCTGCCTTCATGCCCAAAACGTTCAGGGTCATTCAGCTGATCACCACAGGCAAAAGTTTTGCTGAGTGACAAAACAGAAGCTGAACTCTCCCTGCGATTGTGACATTGCACGAAATTCGCTCTGGGATAAACAAAAACATCGACCGAAACAGTTTACAGCGTATCTTGTCACCTTTCATTATGGTCTTTTGCAACACGCTGATGTTTTGTGACATAGCAGATGTAACTTGACATGTCATACACTGAGCAGCGACTTTCAGGAATTTCTAAGACACGTTTCTATCAAAAAGCAGCATCTCGACCAGACAGTTGGACCACGAATGCTTTTAAAACCGAGGCTAGAAAAGCCGGGCAGAGATGCAAAGAGCATTGCACACAGAATATTTGGTCTGACTTTTCGTCTGTATTTTATGTGCTACAAGCCACAGGCAGGGAGATGGACAGATCATCTAGCACGATGAATGAGCTGCTGCCAAACTGATGTTACTGTATAACTATGGGCCCCTCAGTACCCATTCTGCCTCTGATAGTCATCACTTGCCAGTGTCCAAATGGATTATATATATCTGGCATGTTTATGGTATAAAGGAAGATGAATCTGAATATCTGCGAACCTTGGGCTCACAGGATGATGCATTTGGAAGGGAAAACAAGTTTTTCAAGGGCAAAAAAAAAGTTAGTAGGGTTTTATCAAAGAGAATTAACCTAACACCTCCTCGCATCAGGCTGCACTACCAAACATTAAGAGATCACTTAGCTGGGGAGACAGAAGGAGAGCATTAGGACTAAAAGTAAGAACTGCCACATACTTTAGTGCAGGGATGTCTTTCAAGCTGGAAATTGTACGTGGCGGTCACTGGCACACCAGGCTGAATAATTTCTACTGTGCTGATGCTTATTCAAACAAGATTGGCAGAAGTAGTCTCAGGCACCTGGTCCTGTGGGGTTCATAAAGTTGGATCATGGCTGAGCAGGAGACCCTTGAGGGAGGACAACCAGGGGTCCAGCCTGCCCTGCAAGAGACAATCCCACTGGAACAGCCCACTGAGCAAAAGCAGCTACTGGGACACAATAGCCTTACCTGGTGAGCATTTTTGGGAGTGGCTACTTTCTAGGTCATGGGCACTATTCGCTTGGGAGAGGCAAAATGGAGAAGCATGGAAGACTAAAAGGACCGTGAGATACGGAATTGTGGAGGATGAAGATGAGAAAACTACTCCCTTGCTGCACTGGACCAGATCCTCTGGCAGAGGAGATGGGATCTCAGCACTGAGCCCATTTGCACCGACTCAGCATCACTGAAATGTAAGTATTGCCCCCACTGGGGTCTTTAATTCAGCAGCACCATCAGCACGGTCTTTGCATCCCAGGAAGGAGATACTTAATTTGCTCAGAATAACTGCGTGCACTCACTCTGCCTTCGCTTTCCAACAGACTTGAACAAGGAGGCAGTTTTGTTCTACAAAAGCAACATTAAATGAAAATATGTAAATAAAGAGAGAACTGGAAAATGAAAACACTCGTCATCTTCCTTAAACTAAGCAACTCGATGCATGTCCTTGGGATATCAGCAAAGGGATCCAGAAATCTCAATGGGAAGTCAAAGTTTACAACAGGAATTCAAGACAAAATGAATGCTGCAGCTGTAATACACAAACTCACAACCTTCCTAGGCCTCACTCCTTTAAAAAACACCAAAACCTCTGGATCTCATAGCTTCAAGGATCTCTTTTCCAAGAGTTCCTCCTGTAAAGCTGTACTTCCTTTTGAAGTCTGCTTTCTATTTTACTCTATTTTTTTACTAAGAATATATTTAGGTAGGAACTGGCCTTTACATCCACAGGCAGCCGTGGCTATCAGTCAATCTATCAGTAAACCACTCATGAAGTTCACTAGACAAAGGGTTAGTGCAGCTAGTACCACAATAATGTAGAAACAGAAATATTACAAAGTAAAGGCTTATAAAATAATAAAAATTCTACTTAGTTCAGATACCTCCCAGTGCCTTTGGCAAAATACCTTAAGCATTCCACATAAGGCGGGCATTGTCTTTATAAGATGGCACCTCATAAAATGGTATTAAATATCACCAACGGGGCTTCATATTTCATCCAGCAGGGTTTAGGCCAGACATGTTCTATATCACACATTATTAGAATGACATCTGCTTTGCAAGTTGTGTACCCAGGAGCATACCTTGATAACTCATTTCAGCACTCATTCTCGAGGCTTCTGTGGCTTCGTAATACCTAATATGTTTAACTCATTTTGAACAGAAGTCTAAAGCCTGTCGTGGCCCTCTGGCCAAAACTGTAGCTGTCAGGCAACGGAGCCAGCTATCAAACATTACTCATTTATCATTAGTGGTGATGCAGCTGTACAGAGAAATGTACCCACTGAAGTGAAGGGCTGTCAATTGTTCCCTGTATAATACTCCTCTTCTCAACAGGGCATTTCTCCATGGATGTATAGCTAGTGCACTTTGCTACTTCCCCATAGCACAGAATTTATAGTAGCGAGGAAATGGGGAACATATTTTCATTTAAATAGGTCTGCCACAAGATGAATAAAGCAATCATCAATAGAATCTATAAGCAGAGAGATATGCGACACGCTGTTTATAAACATTACACATAGGCATGTATACGTATAAGCGTGTGTGTGCGTGTGTGCACATATACACATGCGGTGTTTATAAATAAACTCCCTAGATCCGTATCGGTATTTAAAAATTGGCACATGTTCAGTACTAAAGGCTCCGCTTCCTCTTTGCTCACCATTTCCATAAGAAGACTGGAATGTGTAATTTAGGCTTCAAATTTCCATGTCTATTCTGCTTACAAAACTCAAACACACACTACCTTGAACTTCGCTATCCTCAACTCTGCTCCCTAGGGAGGAAAACAGCCAGATTAGATCTATATGAGAGATCTCCTGACTGCAGACACTACTGCCTTTATTCACAAAAGCAAAGCACAGCAATGGTCTGGGAAAGCACCACAGTTAAGATAGTATCTTCAGGCTCCTTTGAACCACTGCTGCATGCAAATATTTGTACACATGCATTATGAAGGAAGTGTGGCACAAGTCCCTGAATTTTTATTTGTCTCTGTACAGGCGAGATACAGAGGAGGGAGACAGACTCCGGTGGCAAAGAGCAGAGTGCTGGCTACCACGCCTGCCTTTCCGCTCACTCAGCGGGGCTTCTCCTCTGGAGCCCACAAAGGCGAAAGGGAATTTGCTCATCGCTTTCAAGGCATTCACACAACCACAGAAATGTCAAAAGTGGGTACTTAAAATGAGGAATCCAGCTGGAACATACCTGTTGCTCATGTATTAAATTCTGATGTTGGTCCATCTATGCCAAATTTTCTGGAAAACAGAGATGGTCACAATGATCTGTGCCTAGGAAATGATTTCAGCTCTTTGAGCGAGGAGCAACTATAACCATCAGTCCTCTGAGTTGTGCATGAAGGCCGACGTGACTTTGAGCAGATGTTACGCCAAACCTTAATATTATACCCAAATTGCTAGTCATCCCAGATTCACCCCAAACAAGTTTGCTGAAAAGTCACTTGAACCTTCTCCAAAGAACTTCAAGAAAGCTTTTTGTCCAACATGCTGCAACTAAGACTCTAACAAAACCAAGGTCAGAGGGACTTTTGATCCTCCTTTTGGTCTTATGCAAAGTAGCCAAGAATTCTACCATGGATAATGCCACCTTGTTAACAGACAGCAACTAAACAACTTCATATGTATTATCACATATTTCTGGAACACTTCCACTATGGGTACAGAAACCCACTGACCAATGCACAGCTGCACTTCAGTTCTGTCCCATGTTTAAACACAGTTGCTAGAACCAGCATGGTTCTCATCCATAACAAGATGAGTAATAGGAAAAGAGAGGGAGAATGCAGCCCTGAAAGGTGCAAACATGGGACTGCTTCTGCGGTAAAAAAGCTCCTCTCCACCAGAATGAGCCAGCTGTAGACACAGGCAAACTTGGAGTTGCCGGGGGCAGCACTCTCCTGAAAGGATGCCACTGAGAAGGGGAGTGGAAGTCCCACAGTCTACTTTGTATATGCTGAGGATCTCCTTTTTTCCTCCTCTTCCCCACTTCTGAACACTGCTTACATGCCATGGCATAGGGACTAGGCACCATCTATCCCTTCTACTCTGATCACTGAGCCAGGAGGCTTTGCATTACTTTAGAAATACAAGGACATTTTGTGTGTAGCTGAAAACGAACACAGCGGAAAGGAAGATGATGAATGACAAAGTTTTCCTGGCAGATGTAGGCTATAAAAAAAGATCATGATGTGGTAAAACAAGTCTAACCAATGGGTTTTGCCAGAAACATGGTGGAACAGGCTTCCAGTGTAAAAACAACACCACCAAATTCATAAAAAACAAAACAAAACAAAAACAAAAACAAACAAACAAACAAACAAAAAAAACCAACACAAAATCACCCTGAAGCCTAGCAAGCAAGCAGCAACTTGGGGCACAGGGGGATACTAAGGAAAGTGGAAGCATCCACTTTTGTTTGTATGATTTCCCTCCTTTACAGCCTTGCAGTCTCTGAGGGAAAGGACCCAGCGCCCCACTGGTGGGGTGCAGAACAGAAGAGCAGTGCTGGGGGAGTCGGGCGGTTGCACCCGCTGCTGGCAAGCTGGGCCAGGGCTCACCATGCTCCACAGAGCAGGACTATAGCTGCCAAGGCTCCCTCTTTGACCTGACCTGATCTTATCTGTGCTTCTAGGTGCCTTTGGAGCCTGATGCTCTCATATTACCAACGGGTCTGCACCTGCTGCTTTGGCCCACAATAAACTTGGATACATTTGCATTCACTCTATAGCTTCCTTATTTCACATAGGTAATGGTCAGAAAAGCATTGCAAGGAGGTGGTAAACGGTGATTTCATTAGCTGCATTTTATTTCTAAAACAGCACATCTCATCCTTTGAACATGGCCCCTCCTTTCTTTTAGCCAAATCCTGGACAGAATCCATCTTTCCAAGTCAGAAGGGATATACATGACTGCATAAAATCCCAGGAGCCTCTCCTCAAAATAGCCACAGGGGTTTGCAAACAAGTCACAAGAAACACCCTCTTTACCCATTCCCCCAGGGCTAAGCAAGCTCCCTCTGCAACACTCCCAGCTGCTTTGTGCTCAGAGGGTAGCAAGGCCTTAGCACAGGCTTTTAAAAACGTATTACAACTAGACCATGCAGGAAAATTCTTGACTTTTTAAACATCCTTTCTGTAATATTGCATGCTAGGAGAAATTACGGGTTCAGTTATGACTACCAAGTTAAGCAGGGGCTAGGAAAGCAAGCTGTCAGTCCACATAGGAAACCACCACAGCTGAGCTCTGTATGTTAAATTGTATTCCAGGCTGCAGAGGTCAGAGGCTGCTCCTGGAAGAGGAACCTATCTCTCACGGGTGTGCCCCTTCCTCAGCCACTGAAGGCTAATTTCTCCATCGTGTCCTGGAAGGTAAATCAGATATGGTTGAGCCACCTTCCCATGCAATGCTTTAGTGTGCATGGCTGGAGGGGTGGGACCAGACTCCTGCTCCTTGTTTCCCTTGGTTGGGAAGACACCTGTGCTGAAGCTTCCCCAGAAGAGGAGAAAGGAGCCCTACTCCATGCCCCTCCACAGGGTGTCTGGGAGCATTATGCTCCTTCCTAATTTTCCCAAGCAAAATGCCTATCACCGTTGCTGCTCACACAAGAGCGGCTGTATCTCAGCACAGTTATCTTTCCTTATTGCTTTCGGTCAGGTCCAAGCACAGTGCCATGCTGTGCAGCCTTATGTTGTCCTCTTGGTCATGCCCTGCAGCATTAGGCCTTACGTTGCCCTCTCGGTCACTTTTTCCACCATGCTGTAAGTGACGGTGAGCTATGAACCAGTGTGAGCACACGGCTATGCTCATCATCTGTGTGCACTCTGACTCACATGTGATTAAACCAGTGTCTGGACAGGGAAGAGCTGCATTCAAACTGCTTTGAGTGACTAAAATGACCCTGATCTTATTATTGCACCATGACTTTTTAGGGTTACATTATCTCCTGTGGCAGACTCATCCTTCCTATTGTTCTTCTATCTCCTTGTAACCCCACTGCACCCCAAGTCCCATCTGTTCCCTAGCCCAGTCGTCTTCCTCTCTTTAGACTGTGCTCAGTGTCCCCTGCTCCCATTCCCAGCTGCACCACCACCACTTTGCTTCATGAGGTCTCCTCAAAACCCCTGCATCCCTGCTGACATGCCACAGGAGGGAAAGCATTTACTATCTTTGGGCAGAGACGCTGGGAAACCAATAACAATAACCGTTTGGTAGCTGGCAGCCTCAGGGACCGGCCGGGAAGCGGCCGAGCAGAAGGGCAGCAGGAGGGCTGAGGACCATGCTGTGCTCACACTGCCCCATCTCTGCAGAAACCGCCTCCTGCACCGAGTTCCTTTGTGAACCTCGCTGTCTGCTGAGTGGGGTCAGTGTTCGTTTAAAACATGCCTCAGTGCACCGTTGTTTCCCACAGCCCTTTGAGGTCTGTGTTATGATACAGTTGATGAGTCACGCACAGATTAGTCATGGAGGAGATTTATTCTTGTCTACAGAAAGTCCAGCATGAGTAAGGACAACGTGAGTTTTGCACCAGCTTGTTTCGGTTCTACCCAGTGCCAAAGGTGAGTTATGTCTCATACCCAGGTGTGTGGCTCATACTGGTGAGGCAGATAGGGCCACACATCCAGTTTAATGCCTTTCTATCGAGACCAAAACTTTAGCACTGCCCATGCAGGCAGTACAGAATGGGACCAGCTCATCTCACAAGCTCTTCTACAGGCCAGATGCTAAAGAGACTTCCAGTGGTTATTAACCTTCACCAGACCAAGCCACCAGTGCGTGAAAGGCTCCAAGTCCTAGTGAATCCTCCAAGACTCTTACCAAAGCTTAAGTTGGATGAGATCTTGGCTTCGTCAAGGCTGGTAGCAAATGCTTGTGCAAGGCTAGGATTTTACTCCACAGTGATCAGGTTATGAAGGAATCTAATTTCCCTGTATACCCACCAGTCCCAGAGCACCAACTCTCTAAATTACTCCTGGAAATTTTTTACCTGAAAATATTGCTTTTTTTCATTTCATAGGGACAATATGATGTCCAGCAATAACAACACATATCTGACCAGGAAATTGTCTGGCATTCAGATGCCATAATGTTAATGTTCAGCTAATTCTCCATTGATGAGTTTACACAGTGAGTGTAAAATCGTACCTGCTGACTGCAGCAGTAGTCACAGGTCTGCAGGACACTTAGTCAGAACTTGGGATTCTGAAATGAGAAAATGTTTTCATTCATATTTTAAAATTCCATTCATTAACAGGTGTATACGGTTTGACTTCTTCAAAGTATGCTGCAGACATAGCCTAATAAATCTCCATGACACCTCACTGCATCTCCATTTTATAGATGTGGTGATTCGAATATATCCAAGTGAAATGACTTGCCCAAGGCTAATGAAGGAATCAATGTCAGAGACAGGATTAAAAGTAGAAAAATTCCTGGCCCCCAGTCTCATAACCTAACTGTGGTCTGCATTTCACTTATATGAAAACAGGAAAAGGAAACACATCTATTTTGAATATTGTGAAAAGTAGTTCATAGCAGATGGGCAGCCTGATGTTTTAAAATTGCTTTACTTTGTCATAAAATATCAATAAGACACAGGATGTGGTTCTTGTCCAAGACTATACCAAGGTGTGAACAGCACAAAATGTGTCACTGGTAGCTTTTAGAGCAGCAGAGGTTGCACTAAAAGAATAAAGTAAGCAGAGTCTTTGAGATGTCTCTCTTGCCCTGTTCCTTAAAACCAATTTCTTCCTGTGTGCTACACAGTTGGTAAAAGCTGCTTTGAAGCTGATGAATACCTGTTCGGTAATGAATCTGTAGCGAGACGCCTATTGTCACATCTCAGAGGCAGAACAAGAGGTCTGTAATACCCATTTCTCAAATACACAGGTAGCACCCACTGACATTTTTTAGTGGGTCTACCCGTCTCTTTCTTCGATGCTAACACAGAGCTAGGCAGCATCTTCTCTGTCGCCAAAACATAACGGGAAGACAATGCACCTGTCTAGCTGTGTAGAAGAATAATTTAAAGAAAAAAAAAAAAAAAAAAAAAAAGAAGGTACACTTGTGTCATTAAATATTGATGAGTAAGATTCATTGACTGAGTTGGAGACAGTAGGATATGGCTTGAAATAAAACCCCATGAGGGCCACACCCCCTAGTATGCCCAGGGCCATCCCTTTAAAGGTAGGACAATTATAATTAATTGAGCAATCTGACAGGAAGCATACATCCATACACTGGAGCAGAAAGTGACACTGTGCACAGAGACATCCAGGACACTTGAAGGGTTAATACTGGTTCACTAGACCAAGGACAGTAAATTCTGCTTGTGGCTACCACCAGTCTATTGTATTATTATTGCAGGCTTTAGAAACAGCTTTTAATTTTAACCCTTTCCAGCCCTCTCTACTATCTTCTTTTTAAATAATTGGCATTGCAAAAAATTACACGAAATCTTCCTAGTCATACCTTTCAATAAATTCTTTTCACTTTCAGCATTTACAATACTGTACAGAACAAAAATAATCCAAAGAACCTGGGCCTCCTTTACCTACCACTTTTAAAGACCAGAAACGTTGCCACAAAACTGGGTCCCTCACATTTTGTTGTGATCTGTCCCCACTATTTGCTGCAAGGATCACTGAAGAATCCCATCCCCTGCTAACTGGAAACTGTACCATGAGTATTCAGAGTTTTGACAAACACATAGACTGAACACAGATAGTCCTGTACCCCTTCCAATCTTCCCGATATCTGCATTCATGCACCTAACTACATTTTTAAGATGATGTACTGGGAATTGTTCATGCCTGTAAGATCTGACAAATCAAACACACAGCAACTACTGGTTACCTGTAATGAGAAAATCTCATTATTGATAACATTTTCAGCAATATGCTGAGCGCATCATCAGCCCATAGGCGAGCTAAAGAGAAACAACCAGTGGAGAAAGGATTATATTGAGTGCGGGGGACAGCATAGTCACTGACTCAGTGACCAAGGAGGTCCTTTCCAACCCTATATTCCTATGTTCATCTGTTCAGATTGAAGTTGATGGGAGACATTTCCACTGACTTCAAAGGGCTTTTATCCAGCCCCAGTTTCATTTCTTTTCAATATATAGATGCAAGAGTAATGTCACGCATGATTTTCATGAGAAATGCTAATATACAATCAGTTCTGGGAGCAGCAGAATGAACCCAGGTAGATAAATTGTTCATCCCAAAATGCTAAACATGCCAAGATCTGAAAAATATATTTCCTCATATCTAAAGTGCAGATAAGACCAGCAGTGTCACAACTGGATTTTCAGTTATCATTAGCCATAATCAATTATGCCAAATAAATTGTTCCATTATCTTTTCGCACTCTTTGTGAGCTACAGGGACAAGGCCAACTAATGTTTTTGATCTGGGGATCATCTCACCACAAGACTGGTCCACATTTCCAGCAACATGGAAGAGTGCCCCAGCATGAAACCTGTGGCTTTGTATGGAAGGTTATTTAATGTATATGGGACAGGGCTCATTAGAGAGACGAGCCACAAAATGCTCTGGAAAGAAGTATAGAAGCCTAATATTGATGGCCACAAAAACAAGGAATGAGAAGGTAGAAATGGGTGGTTGTACAATTACACAGTGTTTTCTTTTCCTCTTTTTTTTTTTTGTTACTGAGTAGGCATTCAGCCTGCTCAGTAGAGTCACTCCAATATGTTATCTAATGGCTTCGTCTTTACTTGTGAGATTCCCCATCTGTGGCCAGACTGTGCCACTGCCTCATTCAGCTGTGCAAGAGAACAACGTTCATTTGCTCGCTCGCTCAGATGTTAGGAGACAGGTCTTGCTCTAGAGCAACAAAAAAATGAGCTGCTCCTTAGTCAGGTCTGAACCTTTGCACTTAAGCCAGCCTTTGATGAAACTTTCCTCTGGATTTCAATGCTGCTTTTTATAGCTGGGCAATCTGCTCACTCGCTCTGGCTCCATCCCTTTTTCTGTTCTTTACGCTGGTACCGTTCTGATCTATGTGGTGGTCTCACATTTTCCTCTTGAGCTTTCTGCATCAGCCTTGTTTTCAAAGCCAAATAACACCAGAAATTATTTCTAATCTGCATTTTCTTTGAAAGGATGGATGTTCAGACATAATCAGTCTGTTTTGCTATTTGTTCACCTGTAATACAATAGCTTCTTCCGCTGTTTGGGTGCTTCTTTGCTCAATCCCTTTTCTCCTCATAACTTAATGTAAAACTCTAAGTGATTTATAAGACGTGGAAAAGAGTATCATGTCCAGTTTAGTTCTCCTAAATCAGAGTCATTTCCTCCTACTGGGTTCATAGTGCCTCTGATGAGGATGCTCCATGGAAGGATTCAGCCATGCAGAGGCAGTGGTACAGCCACTTACTTTGACTCATCAGATGTGGTGGGTCTTTCTTATGGCCAGGACAGAGAAATGACACCACACCACGAGAAAAGAGGTGGTCAAGGTGCTGAAAATACCCTGTCATGCATTCAGAGGTCTGAGTGCTTCAGGGCTGTGTCTGGATCTTCATACTACATTGCATACCCCAAAGGTGTAGACATGCTGAAACCTGTTGCATTTCCCATCCTGTGGGTATCATTTCCACAGAAATGATGGGGAATCCATTGGGAAAGAGAAGGGAGAGAGACTGGGGCATATCTCAGTTTCTGTCCATTAAGTAGGAGAAATGCATCTAGAAAGAGCAGTCTCAGGAATGGGGAACCATCACTGATTCAGCTCCTCATCGCAAGGCAGTTGTAAGATGGTTTAATGGGTTGTCTACTACTCCGTCCAACTGCCAGCTTCGAGTTAAAGGCCTGTGGCCAGAAACAGAGCCCTTGGGGTCTTGCCATGGCCCCACTGATGACATCTGAGCAACCAGGGGAAATCACATCTGACAGGCTGGCAACAAAACAGCTAGTTTTGAGGATAAGGACTTAGTCCTCACTCCACCGCCGTGCTCTGCAGACACCTAACAGCAATCCCGAGAGGCTTTTGTGTGCCTCAAAGTGAGTGATGCAAGGACACTAGCAAATGCAGCAGACAACTTGTGCATGCTGCAACATTCAATATGCAAAGCAGAAGGGCCTTGCGTGAGGACCAGCGGAGTGTCTGCATGTCTGAAGCCCCTCATGTTGCCAAGGCAGCCTTGATCCAGAAGTGACGCAGGTCTGATGGAGTCAGATCGAAGCGCAGTTCCCAGGGAGCCTGGATTTGGGTGCCCAGCAGTTCATACAGACCTGCGGAATTGCTCCGGTTGACTTCATGATTATCAAATCAGTGGCCGCATGTCACAGAGGAAAACAGTCATGGTTTGACTTAATTTACAAGTGTCATCCACAAATGGAAAGAGGAGCATGAGAATGGCAAAGCTGAACTGATTTGTTCTGGCACCAGTATTCCAACGTGGCAAGATATACCTATGGCTGTCACATACAAATTTAGTAGATAGCATGCTTGCATTTTATTTGATTTTTAGTAGGTCTCTCCACAATAAATATAAGAGCAGAATGCATAAACAAAGCTCCTGGCACTTACAGTTTATCTTGGTGACGGAAAATTTGATTGATGAATAATAAGTTCAGAAAGTGGCAAATGTTCAACATAGGGCTAAATAACCTTTCGTTACTGGTTTTAATTTTTTTTTTTTTCTTTTAGCTCATTTTCTCTTAGCCTTCACGTTTCTTGTCTTGAAGTTGCTTTGTTCTAGTGCTCTATCAGCTGATGGGAGAAAAAAAAAAAAGAAGAACTGCCCTATTTGTTCTTTATATATTGTCACTGATAGAGTTTCTTATCACCAGTGCAAGAATTAAATGGAGAACTTTTACATGTCACACCGCTTCTTGTTTTCTCTTCCACATTGCTGGGGCAGAGCCTGTGAGACAGACCTTCCTGTTTGCAAAATGCTAATTTTTAACCTATCACTATTACTGCAATACAAAAAGAGAGGAGGAGTGTATGCACACAAGCAGAACAAGTTGACTTGGAGGATATCCCAGTCAAAGTAGGCTACATTCATAAAGCACAGAAGAAAAAAAAAAGCTATTTTACAGAGAGGGAAACTGAGGCACGGTCTTACAGTGACTTGTGTCCAGGAGCAACCTCTCTCTCTCTGCACTCAGGCTCAGAGAGAAGGGGCAACCTTCTAGGAGGGAAATCCTTGCTGGATTAAGCACTTTGCTTCCTTTCCTCTTCTCACCCCTCTCCTTCTTCAAGGCAAGGAGGATGGGGGCCAGGCAGTCAAACAGTGCCTGCACCCCCCCACCTTCAGCCCACTCCATATCCAGCAGGGTCTCGGGGCTCCCCAGTGGCCCCCGAATGCCTGAGCCCCTCGGCCGGGGAGGAGGGATATGATTTGTAATTGCAATATCTTCATTACTGTCTCTTAGTTCTTTGCACACTAATGTCAAGAGCTTTGTCTTTGTAGTGTTATTGGCATTTTTCATCATATTCATGAAGTGTGGGTCAATTTTCTTCAAAAGGCTCACTTCGCCAACTTGCCACAAAGACAGACAGTAATAAATTCTACTAGTGCACAGCGAAGGCTTCGTAGCTGCAAGCAACAATAAAAAGCAATGAGCTGGGTGTCACTAAGTAACTCCAGTTTACACTGCATTTTCTTCTTTTATTGAAAACTCAGAATATGAATTTATTAATGAATACACAGGCCTACTTTGAAGGGGTGTGGGGGGGTCCGAGTCAATTTATTTGGTATTCACACAGTGTGTGCCTACATTGTATTGTTTCATCATTTTATGGCCAGGCACAGCTTGTTAGGCTGTGGCCCTCCAGAAAAAAGCAGGCTCATATAGCAACACCTTGACGTAGATGTACAGCTGCTTTCACTGTGGCTGTCTCACCTTTAGCCCCGTCTGTCTACTGCCGGCTTTCATTTTCCGCATTCATACATCAATAAGCTTTGCATGCTGACACCTAATTTTGCAGGCTACTTTGGTTATGGAGGCCATGTTTTGCATATCACTACCCACCCCCTTCTGACATCTACTGCCTTTAAAGAGGGAGAGAATAGAGAGAGCACGAAAGAGGGATTCTTTTCTTCTCAGCCTAATCAGAGATTTCTTTATATTTGTCAAAAGCAGATCTGCCAAATCAACTTTAATTGATTCTTCCACAGTTCTCGTGTATGATTTTTGAAGGACTGGGCTTGTGTTCCAAGACACAGTGTTGTGTTTCAAACAAATATGAGGTTTCTACAGCAAATCAAATTTGGATGCCAATTAGTTAGCATTTTCCATTCCAATTAAATTTGAGACCTTTCTGATTTTGAAAGACTTGTGTGTCTATACATGTGTGTATGTATGTACGTGTGTGTGCCTACCTCTATTTTATAGAGGCAGAAAGACATATATGCATACAATATTTAATGTGTCCTCGGTGGTCTAATAAGCAGGGAGGGGTTATAGCCACCCATTTAAATATACATTTTGGAGGATTTTTTTTTTTTTTTACCTTGTTTATTTCACAAGGGCTTACCAGCCCATTCTAACCTGTTATGTGACACCACAAAGGTTTTTACGTCTCAGTCAGGTGGCTAATGTCATTATATCGTTGACAACTCATAAAATGTTATAATCTAATAGGGCTTTCCCTCCCCACACACACATAGTGGAAGCTCATTGTAGCAAGGAAAGGATTAGGGGCAAAAAACAAGATTAATGGTTAAAAAAATGGAAGCAGGCTGAGTCCAGATAGAATACCGTAGCTTAAAAACAAATATAATTTGTATATTAAAATGTGTCTTGATCTTACTAGATTTGCTCTAAATAAACCCAGCATACAATATATGGCATTTCCTACTGGATACTGCATATTTCAGTGAAGTCTATATATTTGTTTTGAATCAATTTTCAAATAAATTCCTCCTTTTATGACTAAAAAATCAGTTCTTAAGCAGACTTATAATGCAGAGACTAAGATTGAATCCAACACTACAGTGATAGGAAGGAAACAAAAGCTTGCTTAAATTAGCTAGAACTATCGTGTGCGATCACAGTCAGCCATAAAACCATGCTAGACAATATCCCTGCTGCAGAGAAGAAATCTTCCCAGCACCCATGGGTCCAATTGCCACACAAGGTGCAAACCACCCACCAATAAGTTTTTCCCTTTTGGGTCCCGAAAAGGACCCCAGAACACACGACAACCCAGCTCCAGCAGTCAGGAGCAGGCAGACCCATTCCCATTCTCTTCCAAGGACTCAAAACCACCACGGTTAGGAATTCACCCTCAGCAAAATTCAAGTAGGAACAAGCACACACCTGCGTTTCTTTGGGAAAGAGATTAATTAGTTTCTTCCTCTTATAAAACCTAAATAAAAATCCAAAGGCCTGAGCTCAAAAAGGTGAGAAAATCCAGACACACTTTGCCAGCAGGGAAAAACAACAATCTTCAGGTAGTTTGGCACTAGTACACTGTGTGTTTTATATTCTGTCCCACTACATGCGATTACTAGCCTACGTGACCAAAAGCAGTAAAATGAGAAATTATGATGGCTATTGAACACCATTCACATATTCACAGTGTCACATCCGATGTCAATTAGCATGCGTGTTTACATAATTGTTATACAAGGGGAAAATCTACAGTGTTAAACAGCCCTTGGATTCACATTTCTGGACGGGCTTTGTTTTGTGGAGTGTTTAGCACACATAAAATAAAATCCATGGGAAATCTGTTTGGCACAAGATCTTTGATGGATTCATGTGAGGGGAGTTTTTATATGCGGTCAAAACTGTGTGTTTTAGATTAAATTTTTCAAGCTAGCTTCTCTTTATACCTGGGTTAAAACAAGCCTTTTGGGTGAAAAATCTGCGGATTTGCTGATAGCTTCGATTTTTATTTGACTGAGTAGACAGATTGAGGAGAAAAATTTCAGATTAGTATGCAAACATTTTGCAACTCTCAAAACAAAATTGTCTCAAGTCTTTTGTATGAAATCTCTTGGACTTACGTATTCCTTAATTGTCAGCTTGCATAAAAATAAAAGTGTTCAACATTGAAATGAAACTCTGAAACCAATGTTGAACATCGAACTGACCATTTAAAGTTGGGGTTTTTACTTTTTTTTTTTTAACAGAAAAAGTTTAAAATTTCATTTTTGGTTCAGCTGATGATCAATTTTTCTTCTATATTTCAGGATCTGCAATAACCCACCAAATCCTCTACTTATCTCCCATTGCGCTGACTTCTGTAAAAAATGTAGCCCTTCAAGCTACAAAATGATAGAAGAAAATCAGAGAACACACA
This sequence comes from Tyto alba, assembly GCF_018691265.1. NCBI lineage: Eukaryota > Metazoa > Chordata > Aves > Strigiformes > Tytonidae > Tyto > Tyto alba. The sequence goes on along the minus strand of NW_024881278.1, from coordinate 5,683,736 downwards.
ATAAAGTCTATAAAATTATGAACAGTATAGGAAAAGCAAATAGAAAAGAATTTAGTCATTATTTCTCACAGAATAAGAACTAGGGTGCACCCAATTACGAGGCAGCGGGTTGAAAATAGCCCATAAGAAACACTTTTACGAAGAATAACTAAATTATGCAACTTGCTGCACAGCATGTTGCGGAGGCCAGAAGTATAAATGGATTTGAAATGCGATTAGACAAATTCGCAGCAGAGGTCTACAGAGGACTGCCGAGCACCACGATCTGGTGCAGCCTCTGGTTTGGGAAGCCCCTAACACGCCACCTGGCTCCACGCACGTCCAGTCTGACAACACTGCAGTGATGCAGAGTCGTGCTGGGACTGTAATGTCACCTTTGCAAATGAAGGATGTCCACAACACAATATCGCAGCCAGTCGTGGGTTGCTCATGGGATCTCCTTCCCTGACTGGGTCTGGTTGGGGATGCCCAGGGAAGTGGCCGAGGAGGGCTCCTGGTCAGAGCAGTATCTCCAAAACCCTAAGGGAACCACCCCACTGAAAATGCACGCGGAGCCCTTGATCCAGACCACACATTCAGCAGAAACACTAGCACTGATGAGTGATTATATTTCCTTGTCTGTGAAGTGCTGAAACCAAGGTGCACTTGTGTATCTGGTATGCAACAGTGTTGTATATTAAGGTCTTTATGTGTTTGTCAGTTTAGGGATATTTAATTATAGGGTAAGTAGAAAAAGAGCAAATTAAAAGAGGGCCACAGGCTGATTTGTCAATGGTGGCAAGAAGTGCCCTGTTCAGCAATAGGAACAGGCATGGGAAACCAAGATGGACATGCAAATGTGGCTGAAGTGAGCTGTCTTTAACTGCTGGCAAAGACCAGAACAGAAGTTTTGAACCATTTCTTGATTTATGAACCCTTATACATCCAACGGAGAGGTGATCACCTGTAACAGTGAATTAAAGCCTCCTGACAATAGGCTTGCTTCAGTTGCCTTTCAGGAACCTTTGAGAGGGGTGGAGAGACCCTCTGGGACATGTGGCCCTCTTGGAAACCTACTGGCACACAGGAATGAGCAAAGGGACAAGGATGGGTAATGTCTGAGTTTGCGGTTTGACTTTGCCAGCCCATCTTTCTATTTCCTGTCTAACCACGGCAAAAGACTAATTTTTAAAAGCCTTCATTTTCCTTCGCAGTTTTAAGGCTAAAAAGGACTATTAGATCATCTGTTCTGACCTTTTACATCTAGAGGCCATCACACTTCCTCCAGTTTATGAGTACCTCCATAAAATAACAGCCCATATTAATTTCAATCACTACTGAAGGAAATAAACCTGCTCCGGTCAGAAGAGGATTTCTCTGAGGTTCACCATTCACCACTGTTCACACTCTGATCATTCACATCCTTTCTAATTACTACAATATTCTCCCTCTGTATACCCAGGAACATGTTAAAATACTGGGAATAGGAGTTTAAATTACAGTGGCATCCCATTTTGCTTATATTTTACATAATAAAAAGGATCACGAATGGGAAGACTTGGACAGCATAACCAGAAAAGGAAGGAAAAAAAAACAAAAAACCAACCAAACAAACAAAAAAAAAAACACACAAAAAACCCCCAAACAAACAAAAAAAACAACCCAAAAAAAAAAAAAAAAAAAGGAGTAATCACTGTTCTCCATAGCTCACTAAAGCCCCAAAAGATTAAACGATTGGTCAAAAGTCACCCCAAAGTTGGTGGCAGAGATGGACTTTCTCAAGTCAAATCAGGAGTTTTAATCACAACAACACCCTTCCTCTCCCTTCATTGCTTTCATTTATCATTTCAGGCTAGGCAGACTACATCGAAATGATGGCTTTGTGAAGCATAGAAACACAGTTTTACGGGCAATAAACAATAAATATGAACCTGAGAGACATCTCTGGGAAACCTCCATACCCAAAAAAAAGGGTCCTTTTTCCTTTTTTTTCCCCCAGAAGATGGCAAAAACATTCCCTTCCCCTTCTGCCTGCACCTCTCTGCTGGGCTCAGCCTGCTGCCAGCCAGGCCGCCCTGGCCGCGCCAGCTCCCCTGCACGGCACGTTGGCTGCGGGATGGCAGCGAGCACTCCTTCTCCCTGCCAAGATGACAAAGTCCTGGCTGGCTCAGCTGCCGCCTCTGCCAGTGTACCAGAGAATCGGTTGTGCAATTTCACTTAAGCACTGCTAACTAATTATTAACTGTAGGCTCAGCATTCAGGGTGCAGACAATGGGATCAGCCAGGCACTACTCCATGGGCAGGGGGGGGCACTGCAGTCAGCACGGGTTTCTTTTTAATTATTGTTCAGTGGAATCAGTCCCGGAGAAGTGAATTGAAAAGTATACAAAATTCTGATTAATAACCATAACGGCTCTTTTCTAGTGTTTCTTTGAGTTCCTGCCCACCGCACCCCAACTGTCCTTTCAGCGGCAACACCAAAACCTGTGTGCACTTTAAAAAATGAGATAAATTATTTTGTATTACAAGACTGCTCCACAACAATGAATTATGCAGAGTTGAGCCCAAAACCCATCTCTGGATCCAGACTTCTATGTATTTGGCTTATGGACCCAGATATAAACTGAGGATGAGGGATGGTCCTATTTTATGGCATCCCCAGGCAAGACAAAAACCTCCCCACATGTTGGAAGGGCTCTGTTCTGGACTGAGGTCCAGACTTTAAGTTTCAGGCCTTTGCTTGGTACTACACTTTGCTTCATGTAAAGGCTGAACTCATATGGTGTCTGTGTTACCTCCTCTCCAAAGGGATTTGTGCAGGGAAGGGTTGACTTTATCTCCTCTGGCATTCGCATCTCACTGGCTCTCTTACTCTTGAACTACAGAACTACACACTGGATCAGGTTCACTGTGAAAGTGGCTCCATGCTCATTCAGAAATTGAGTGCATCTTAGCATCACTTAGGATGATTTTCCAGGATGTTTCCTCATTTCTAGCAACCTATTGATTAAGATATTTCCATCTCAGAGAGACACTGAGTAGCAATTTTGCTCAAAAAAGTAGGAAAAGGGGAAAAAAAAATAAATCAGGGTCTTCTGAAAAAAGTGCTTCATTCTGGAAAAGCTTAGCTCCATGTGAGAGAATTCATGAGCATGATCTCTGATTGCTCCTATCAGAGGACACACCTCAGACAGGAGCTGGAGACTCTCTCCTCATAGTTTTTCCAGCAGTGGAAACACATAATTTTCAGGAGGGACAGGGGACAACATCCCTCTGGCCCCACCTGAGGTGTTCAGCGTTGAGGAACAGGCAGCCCCACAGTGGACTGATCAGCATCCCAGGGAGGCAGCAGCTCCTCCCTGACACAGAGCACGTGAGCAAAGACTATCGTGACCAGGGATAGGAAAAGCACGTGCTTTGGCAGGTCTCAGGGCAAGGATTAGAGAAAATGGGCTGCCGTATCTCATAGAGCAAGCGCATGTCAGGGACTGAAAGTGAATTCAGCCCCTTAGTGTGGGAGCCTGGTGCTCTACCTGCAATGAAGCCTTTCCTGCAAATGGAGACATCAGAAAGAGATGACATTCCCCAGGGGCTGGCAAAATGTTATATGAATCACACCCGACTCCGCTCAGGAAACATCTCTCTCAGGCCTGAGTGGAATTCTGTACCAAAGACATCTATTTTTAAATTAAGGTTTCTTTTTCTTTCCACTTTCAATATCTTGGTAGTGCTTTTTCACTAAGAAGTTACTAAAAAGAAGGAAGATATAGTCTTGTACCTGAGTAATATTTCTTCCCCAATATTACTCAATTTAACCATGCGATAGTCCCTCCTCTTCTTCCTCGAGCCTTCCGATTTCAAGTCTTGACACATTTTGATCCAGTTCCCAGTGCCGCTAACGCCCCACTTGGCTCCCGCGCAGATCGGTATGCAGCAGGGACCCCCCCAGGTCACGCAGGTTCCCTTCCTGAGTCTCTCCCAGGGCTGCGGCGGGAGGAGGAAAGAGTCCTCTAAAACGATGGTAGGAAGCGTTGATTCCTTTTCAGGCAGTACCAAGCTCTTACATCCACGATTTCTCACATCCATCCATGGCAAGGAATTGTGGGATATTGTGTTTGACTCTCTACAAACTGTGTTGCTAGGACGACGTTTATTATGATACATAATGTGAATAAAGGATGAAACTGTACACAGCGTGCTGATTTGCTATAACTGTCATCTGTGATGATAGTCTCTAGTTTATACCTCAGATGAATTTTGCATGGATGGTACCGATGCTACCAAGTGCTGCAGAGGTGTATTTTACAAAGCTGCCTGGGCCTGGCATGAAGATCATGCCACTTTAAACAGCGAATCTGTTATTGTGATGTTTGTGAGAGGAGAACAAGTGGGAAAGTCACTTTCAAGTGCAGCTCAGTGCTCTTTTAATGAGGAATGGGGTCTTCTTCAGAGTCAGCCAACTACTGAGGAGGAGCTGACACCCTTAGTAGTCAACATCCTCAAAACAGCTGACAGCTCCAGATAAATCAGTTTGTGTACTTCCTCCCCTTCTCATATCACCTGCAGTGACAGGAAAGCACTAATTTCCTTTGAGAGGGAAAGAGATGGATGCACGCGTGCATCCTGGGCATGTTGATCTTTCAGTGTAAAATTAACAAAAACAGAGGCCAGGGAGAACTGGGAATAGGCACAGCACTTTGTCAAGAGGAAGGGTTTGCTGTAGTACAGCCCCATATTCATCATATGGTAATTCACAAATATGCATACGCCAGAGTCACATTGCATTAGCCCCTGGAAGAAGAAGCTATGACAAACACTGTGCGTTTGGTGAACAGACTGCCCAGTTCATGGCTATAACTTTCCCCCACGCAGCACAGGACTTCATGCTGAGGGGGCTGGCACGCAGCACGCAGTGTCAGCCACGGGCACGGGTGGCACTTGGGCCTACTGCTTGGTCCTACAGCCGGGCACAGCCCGGCCCTGGATGTACAGCCAGCCGGGAGGGAGCTCGCTGACACCATCACCCATGAATGGGACTGCCCCAGTAAGAGCAAAAGCAATTTCCAGGCACTGAAAGGCTGAGATTGCAGATTACAGAGCTAGTCCCGCACCTGAACAATCACGTGTCTGGGACCGGCAGCACTTTTTCGGGTTGGTCAGGAGGCACTCACTTGTTTATCAATTGCTCGCTGCAATCGATAGGGAGTTAAGTACTGCCTGTACCCTCTTGCACAGACAATCCTTGCTGCACACTTCCTGAATTCATTACTCTGATGCTGTCACATGGCTAAATGATGATATAAAAATTAGATACTGCAGGCTGTTCAAAGCATTGCACATTCATTGAAAAGAAACCCACCAAAAAAGCCCCTCCGGATAAAACCATAGAGATATTTCTCCCCAATAGGCAATGCAGCTCACAACTTTCCCCTGGGCCCAGAAGCTGTCCCAGTTAGAAACCTCACACGGCAGTTTCAGCAGGGCTGGTTGCCATTTGTTTTGTGTCGTTACTTCTGAGAGTCATCTCATCCCACTGTCCTCACTGAACTGCCACGTTTCCAGAGACAGGCTCTGACACGAGGCGAACTGAAACAAGGCAGAAACGAAAGACAGACACCCAACCTGTTTAAACAGGAAAGTGAACTGCTCGCTGTGACCCTGTTTCAGGGAGGATCTTGCCCAAAAACCAGACACGCACTGTCCAGGGCTGAAGAGACGCTGTCTCCCCAGGCTCCCCTTGATTCACAGTGTATTTCAGCTGCACTTCAGAGTCCCTCTCCTGCACACGGACCTTTTAATGAAAAAATTAAAAACAACAACAAGCAAACCACTTTCTAAAAATATATACGAACATTTGAGTTTTTCGAGTCTCTCAACTTCCCCCTTCCTAAGCTGACAGTAACCGCAGTGTTGCCGTGATGCATCAGGTTGCGTTAGTTAAATCACTGATGATTTCATCATTTATATAATGGGATATGATTGGCGTGATCAGATGAGAAAAGTCACAGCAACAACGTGTCGCAGCAAAAATGTCTAGAAGGAAGTATTTGCCTGACAACCATTTAAAAACACTTATAAATTTACATTTTAAAATAAATGTGTATAACTATATATGCAAACATAAAACTATAAATATATCTATACATGTATGCATGTGTGCACACACATATGTATAATCACATACACATGCTCCTGTGGTTTTCCAGCTAAACTACTGCCATGTGTTGTACGTTATCCCAGGGCACTGAGCAGAAAGGCTGAAACCCACCTTTGGGGGCAGGGAATTTTTAAACCAGTTTCTCCTGGACCAGGAATCCAGAAAGCTGCTCCATGCACGGGAAAGCTCAGTGGCACAGAGCCCCTTAAAATGAACGAGGATGTTTTGAGGGGAGCAGGTCAGGACGACAGCCCACTGTCTTCTGTTTAACTTTTCGTGCCGAGCCCTTGGGAGCTTGCAGCCTTTCGAAACCCCCGAGGTTGCACGGTGTGTGGGAGACACTGCCCCGGCACAGCCATGTTGCTCTGCAAGTGGCAATACCTGCTTAGGTGATGTGGAATTACACACCTCTGAGCAGAAGCACTCGCTTTCATTCCAGTTTCATTCTAGGCTGGGTTGTTTCTTTCTTGTACCATTGAATATTTTAGTGAAAAAGCTCTTTTGTATGTAAATAACGATTAGGTGCATTTTAAAAAAAAAAAAAAAAAAAAAAAAAAGCAAAGAAAATTCATAAAATAAAGCAGACAGAATTCATTTATATGAAAAATAGAGGGATTAAACATAGCCAATAAATTACAATAAACTGTCCACAGTGAACAATGCCACCAGATGACCATAATGGAGATCCACTGCTCTTGTGCTTTTATTAAAAGAACAAAGCACTGCAATTAAATGTAAAATCCGGTAATATGTCATCGTACCTTAAGCATCCTTTTCTCATTCATTGAACACTGTCCTCTGATTTAATTGAAGCCTCTGGTCCCTTTGAGACAGCAATAGTCCTTACTCTAGGCCAAGTTTAGCATTTCATTATTTAGTAATCTGAGATGGAGTCATGCTATTGACTCTCAAGCAATCCTCTTTGCTTCTTATAACAAAAAGGATGCCCACAGAAATAATTGATACCACATTCTACTCTCTAGTAAATCGTCCCTTAGTGGATTGTGAAAAGAGGTTTTTGATTTAGACTTAAGAATAACAAAAGTTGGGTATATTTTTCACTGATGACCCCCATATGACATGTCCATAACCCCTTTCACAGCAGGAATGTTGGCCTAAAGGCATTTTAGCAGCTAAAATGAGTGACTAGAGGCTTTCCAGGTTTTGTTATATATATTCAGTATATGAGTGATGCCTTCGTACAGGAAAGTAATTTTTTTTCTATAGAGCAACTCACTGTAGACCTGATCCGGCCAAGAGCCAACACTCTCCTCCCTGGTATCAGGCAGCCATCAGTGCTTAACACCTCATAAAGGCAATCAGCAACTTGCAGATTCATTACAGCTTTGCAGGCTGGAAATGGGCTGAAGCGTGTGGGGTGTTTTCTTTGTTACACAAAACAACCCAGGCAAGTCAGGGACAGGATCCTGGGCTGACACCCCCACTTCCCCCTGAGGTTGGGAACCGTGTTAACCAGTTTCCCAGCTCTAGAACACCCTTGTCTTCGGGGAGCCTCTGTTATGCTCCAGCCTTTGGGATTTTAATCCCCCTCTGCTGTAAGTGGAGCTTTGCTCCCTGTAGCTTGCCCATGAGCGGGCTGTGCTGTAGCTCCAGCCCCAGCTCCTCGACTAGCTGCCCGAGCTTCACTGAAACTGCCCACGCAGAAACTCCCCTCGTTGCAGTGATGCTACATGTGCTGTTGTTCCTCTGGCACTTCCCCATCTGCCCAGAGGCAGCTTTGCATCCACCAGCCTGGGCTGTAAGAGATTCACAACCAGACTCACGGAGACATTCTGCACACCCTTCCCGCTTCCCTCCATGCAGACCGCTGCACAGGCATGTCCTGAGCCACCACGACTCTCCTTTTCCATTGAGATCATCACACTGCACTTACACAGTAGTAGTCACCTCCTCCTGCCTTTTTCCTCTTTGCAGGAGCACCAGAGCATCCCTCCCTTCCCTCGCTAAGTCCCTCCAGCACTTTGCTGTCCTGGATGGACATAGTTCATAGATCCCACTACCAACTTCCTCTTCACCATCATCCGAATACACTACTCAGCTTGCACAAACTGTTGTAACGCTGGTGCAACTGGGCAGGTCTTGCTGTACCCACAAAAAGGCACCTATCCATCTGTCTGGAAGTTAGCAGTATCGTGGTCAGCACGAGTGTGCTGGAGGCAGCTTGCACTGTGGCACAGCAGGCACCACCAATTGTGCAGTGAATGTATGAAATCTGCAAAATCGGTGAAGTGACTCACTTATTTCAGGAGGGGGAGTTTGACAGGCAGAGGCCACGTGCCAGTTTGTAGGATGGCTTCAACATCCAAGAGAGTAAACTCCGCTAATTCCTCTCGCCAAACACGTTAAGAGAGAACTGGGCACAGTTTCCAAGAGGCGGTTTGTTATGAGGTCATCACTGTGCATATGAAACAACCAGCGCTAACAGTGAATGCGGGCAGATGAAGTCAGTGATCCCGTACACTAACGGGAAGCCTGCCCTGGCCGCTCACTTGGGTTCAACTCACTGGTCAAGGCCTGGGGAAATTTTAAGGTTGGTTAGCACAGAGACGAGTTGTATCAATACAGTGGCTCATCCAGGATTAGGACATCAGCCCTCCCACAAGCCAATCCCACGCACGACAAAAGTCAAACAGAAAAGATGCCGCTGACGTCTCCTTGCTTTTGTGCTCTGGCACCTATTGCTCCCCAGAGTACCGAAAAAAGTTAATTTTCACCAACTCTGGAAGATCAGTGACCAATGGTCAAAAGTGGCTGTTTCCTCTGGAAATCTGCACCATCTTTCCCAGGCAATGCAAGCACAAAGCTAAGATGGGGAGACCAACCTCCCCCCAGTAAACTTGCACAGTTCCTATTAATATTAGTGGGAATTACACAAGTGTACTGGGAAACAGCCCCCTCACAGGGCTGCAAATCTCATAGCCCTGACCTACACCCATAAGCCTGCACTCAAACTCATCTGTATATAATTCTGTAGTCTATTTGGCATGTTAATTATTTCAAATTAAAAAGTGTCAGTGTGAGAGCTAAAACAATGCATTATATGGGATAAGATTTTAATTCAGCGGGCTCTGGAAGAGACATGGAGAAGGAGGAGAAACCCATGTCAATTATTTTGCATTTTGTGAGAGTTATTTGACTGTAGGACCAACACATATCAGGGCCCTTTTCAGCAAGTTCTGTTTTGTTTGTTTGCTTGCTTCTCTTCTCTCAGTACTCAAATTATCTCCAGGTCCTTAGATCCATTAGGCTAATTAATATTAAGAACATATGCATATGCAAATTAAGCCATGGTGCCCATATATTTCACTTTACATGACAGCTTGAAGTGTAGTTGTGTGAGTCAATCAAATGCCATAAATTTGCTATGCACAAGAGATCATTAATATTAATTGGGGCATGGGCACTGTGCAGTAGCCCATGCCACCATTAGAAATGGACCCCTCACTTTAATTGTTCAGCAAATTCTTGTTGCTGTTGTTGTTTTTTTTTTTTTTTTTTTAAATCAGTGCCTATGGCCTGATTAAAATATGTAATTTTTTTTCCCAGGTAGTCTTCAGAACAGCATCAGAATTGTATTAAAAAATACAGAGCAGACCTTTTCTAAGACAGATGGCACACAATGAGGTTAAAAAAAGTATCTTGAGATCCAACCAGCAAGAACAAAAAAAAAAATTGCTTGCATTGTTGTTTTCATTATCTTGCTTCTGTCATTTCATGAGCTTTGTATCTTGCAAGGAAAGAAAGAAGGGAGAAAAACTGTGAAATTAATCTTTTGTGCATGGCCTGATAAAGAAGAGACATGCTCAGACAAAAGATAGACTGAGAGAAGGTACCGTGATTGATGACTAAAGTAAAGGTGTCAGAAGAGTATTATGTAAATTACTGGAGGCACAGACCATTTCAGAGAGAATGAGAGGGAGAGGGGAAGCCAGGGAGAGAGAGAAAAAAAGGACTGCAGAGTCGATGTCACCAAGACACTGGTCCCCAAGCGCCAATTTCTTGCCATCTTTCATCTGTTCAGACAAGCTCACCTCACTTTCTATTTGGTTTGCACAATGTAACAAAGGAGGAAAAAACTGTCAACATTAGCATGAATAGAGCCCAAAAGCGGGGTTCGAGCATGCAGCGTCTGAAGTGAATCAGTGAGACAGGAACTTTAAGGCAGCCTCGGTGCTCGTACGTGTGCCTGCGGAAGGCGGCGGCTCAGAGCCGATTCGCTCTTTATGTTGTGCCAGAATCGGGGTTCAGCTAGACAGGGCCAGGGTCTTGCTCTGTGTTTAACACCCAGCTCGATACCTCTCTGCCTTTGCACGCACCTGCAGCCACACAGGTTCATCCCCCACACACACTCATCCCTGCGTGGACCTGCTGGCGGCCACCTCCAGGACAGCCCGGACCTGCCACTATCGCTCTTCTGCCAGTGCAGCTTTTTAACCAAATCCATGCCCACACCCACACGCTGGACAGAAAGAGAAGGGACAGGCAGAGAGCTCGCATCTACCAAACTCTCCCCAGAAAACCTTTTCTCGCCGGTGACACAGCCACACACGATGGCTCCCGGCCACACTCGTGCCAAGCCCCCATCACACCCGGTCTCTGCCGCTCCCGTCTCCTCTGCGCACCGAGGAGTGTGGCTGAGCAGAGCCTACCCACTGCCTGCCACAGACTTCCAGGAGGATTCAATGAAAGCACGGTACAAACCAATTTATACCGAGCAAAAATATGTTTGGTCTCCCATTCCTCGTCCTTCTAGCACAGAAGTGCCCCTGGTTTTCACATCCCAAAAGGATGATGTAATTAATAGCAGGGAAAGTAAAAAAACATCTTTGTATTTTTACCTTTCTGAAAAAAAAAAAAAAAAAAAACAACAAAAAACTCCAAGAGAAAATGCAACAGGCTTTCAGGAATTTTTCCCTTTGTTCTTGACTATATGATTAATCTGGCTCCTGCTTTAAAACCAATTATTACGTATTGTCTTTTGAATTTCACCTCTGCCATATCTTTGCCCCGATTTAATTTGATCACTGGCTTTTATTCAAAAACTTCATTTTCCAAGGAAAAACAACTACAAATGGTCACCTATCACCTCCATGGTTACAAGTGAAAGGAGCATGTGAAGAGAAATCCTAAAGAAGCAAATACTAAATTGGTGTTTGATGAAATGCACCATTCCACTCCACCTGTACTCCTGATACACGAGGCTTAAGGTACACAGTGCCCTCTATACATTAACTAATTACCCTGATACCCACCCTATAGAGCGAATCCCTGGTTTTAACACGGGAAACAAGCATCCTTTAGTCACATCTTGCCCGTGGGCCAGATGCTGCATCTGGACACAGCAATCTCCAGCTCAGCTGTGTCAGACTCACTTTGCATTTGTCCCGCTGCAACGGAGACTGGGATTTGGTGAGCGAATCATATCCTCCCTGTGGAATACCAAATTGCATGTGCCCACAGAGCCTTTATTCTCACCTGGTACGTGCACCCACAGCTGCAGGAAGGGAGAGGAGTCGTCCTCCCCTCTCTCCCCTTGCTGCTCTTCCTGCTGTCCTGCCCAGCACTGGAAAGCAAAGGGATGGGTCAGGACTCGGTGCAAAGATGACAAACCTGGCACGGCTCCTGGCAGGAATCACTTCAGCACGGAGCACGAGTGTGCAAATAAAGCTGCTTTCCAACTTCTTTCCTTCAGATTCAGTCAGCTATCACATGGCTTTCGTTTTGAGTGTTGAGAGACATTATAATGAGATATAATAACAAATTGTTTCAATTTTGCATCCCCTATAAGTTCTGTTGGCCAGGCAGGATAGTCCATGGAAAAAACATTCATTTCTTCTCATCAAATTTTTCATTTTTCCACTCTTTTTTTGCACCATGAGTGCAACAGTTGGGAAAAAATTTAAAATCCAGAGAGGCAGCTATTTCTATACCATCAATTTGCCCTTTAAAGAGTAAAATGATAAAATGAGCAAAAAAAAAAAAAAAAAAATGTCCTGGGCACCAAAGCTCTGTGCAAATCAGTTTTTAAAGTATCAGTGAATTCACATTTTAAAGAATACTTTAGTTTGCAAGATTGAAATTCTTTTTAAGAAGAATCTCTCAAAGGAAGTTGTCATTTTAGGCTGCACAAACCAAAACCCTTCCAAAATCAGGTGCTTAGAAAAAAAATTGAAGCACTTTAATAATTTAAATTGCTCCCCTTTGCACATGCCCAGAACCCAAATCCCTTTTCTAACTGAAGTGCTTATATAAAAATTTGACAGCTCTTATAATTTTAAATTGCTCTACACTGAGTATGCCCAGAACCTTGATCACTTCCAAATTCAAGGGCTTATAAAAATTTGAAGCACTCCAATAATTTTAAATTGCAATGCACAGTGCAGAGTGATTTAAAATTATTGGACTGCTTCAATTTTTTTAAAAGGTCTTCAATTTGGAAGTGAGTCAAGCAGCATTCTAATACAGTAGTTTAAGACATACTGTACTGATCTAAAATTTAACATCTAAAAATAATGAAAATTAAACCAAATACACTATTTAAAAAGTGAGAACAGTTTTCCTGAACACACCTAGAAAATGCAGAAAACCACAACTTTGGACTGCTCGGTCCTTCTTCACAAATGAGTCAAGAGCAAAAAGTAAAGGAAGAGGTGCTCGAGAGGAAACAACAGATGTAAGGTCAGCTCCGACCGGTGGGTTGGACACCACAAAAGTCCTCTTAGAAGTGCCGGAGAAAGGAGGGCTGGAGCAGAGCAGGGTGAGTAGGGATTCACACTGTGGGAACCCTGTTCCTGGCAGCCCACCACACAGAGGCATGGCCAACAGGCATCCCTGCCTCCATGGCCTGACATTTGCTCCTCCACACCATTTCCTTCTGTTTCGAGAGGTGCAGAGGAGTCATCTTGGTGGGGTTGGAGCTCGTGCTGACACTCCGGTAGGGGACAGGCACGGCAAAGACTAGACAGGGCCCTTCGGTCCCCTCTTGCAGGGGAAGTGAGGGATGGATTTAGACTATTTACAGATCTGCTGGTTATAGACCAGCACTTTTTTGGATGGTGTTTCTGTTTCCTCTCAAACCATATGCTTTCTAGCGAGGACTCACAGCAAGTGTCCCATGCACGGTTCAAAGCACTGGCTCCCCACTGCTTTGCTTCATGAAGAGTGGAAATACATAATTTCCACTAGGTTTAGTGTTAGACACTGACTCTGTGTGTAAGTCTTTTTGGCAGCTATTCACTTCCCTTTAAAATCTTTCCCTTTTTTGGAGGTGATTTATATTAATAAACTGTGTTAAGATCAGAATTGGCATGATATGTAAAACCCATGCCTGTTTGGTATTTTTGTTGTATATGCTTAATTTGAATGGTGAGAGGGAAGAAGACAACACTGTTCAGCTGGCTGGAAGTCTTTTTTTGTTCCAGACATGCAAGTCTCTTCTCAGGAGTCAACTATAACTATTATAGAGTTTCTTCAAAAAAATCAGTTTTGACATTCTGAAGATAGGAAATGAAAAGGGACTTGAAGTCACCACATTTTCTATGCATTCATGAACATCTGCAATGTAAAATTGTTTCACAACAGGGGCTAGGCTCTATTTCATCTTCTAACAAGTTGGGAATCTTGTCTATTTGCGGCTTATTCAGTCTGTTTGATACTAGGGAGAACTGTGTCTTCGGCTGCGAGCTTCATTTTGAAGTTGGGGTCTTGTGGCCTTCTCTGTTGTCTTTTGTTTCTTATTAAGTTAAAACTCACAGGAGATGACAGAAAGAGTCCTTATGCCTAGCTCCAGGCTAATAAAGGAGACTTGTTAAATTTTTATTATTATCTATTCAAAACAAGCATCCTTGGACGAAGAGAGAGATGGCACTCAGGGCAGTGCAGTTTCTAATGTGAATCCCTGGAAGAGAGAAACTGTTCAAGTATGGATTAGCTAGAGCAAGTCAAACAAGCTCTGGAAGTTTGGGCAGGAAAGCCAAGCAGAGATGCTTTAAGAACAGAGGGGGCCCTTTTAACACTGGGACCAGCTAAGGAGGAAGGAAAATGACTCTGCAGGAGAGAGAAAAGAGCCCAGGACTGGGAGGCAAAACCAGTCTAGGAGAAATCCTTAAATAGCTGGGATGCCCCCAGGTCCCTGGGGATTCAGGCGGTCAACATGAGTCCTGAAAGGTGGTGGCAGACAGAGAGCACTTTGCTCAAACTGCCAGTAGCTTAAAAGCTCGTGGACATGTATGGCAGGACGCAGCACAGCAGCACACAAATGGTATGGCTGGGGATTTCCACCTGAGCCATGTTACTCATTCATCTGCACTCACCAGCGGCATGATCTTTTATAATCTAACACAGTCTGTTAAACAAACGTTGCAACTTTTCCTTCCATGTTCACAAATCTTTTTTGTCATTTTTTGCATCACTCTGGTCAGAATAATTTGTTCCACAGGGCAGGGTCAGAGCAAGAAGTTCCCACTGCAGTAGGCTAAAGATAAATGGTGTCCGCCTGCGGACCTACACGACGAACGTGCACTTTTACGCAATAGATTCACGATTTATCACGTAAAAAGTATCTGCTTTGAAAAAAATGGTGCGAAGAGGTTTTATTCAATAGGCTGTAATGGTGAGCTGTTATGGTCTATCAGGTGGATAATGTGCATCTTAAAATACTGTGTAAATACATATTTCTATAATAGCCAGTTACATTTCCAAAGGAGCCATTGCAGCCTGCATTTGAAGTGAGAAGGAGCTCATAGGAGATGGGCTCTGGCACTCTTTTCCCTCAGCAGGAGGTGGGCAATGACAATTTTTCCTGAATTAGAGAGGAAAAATATTATTATCTGATTCAAATGAATAATAAAAAACAATGGAAAGCTGCAGCTCAGAGAACTTTGACTGAAAGGAAGGAAAGTAAGTGTTAATGTGATGAGAGCTCTGAGAGAGCTTTGCTCTCTCCTACAGTCAACATATTTCCTTGCTCCCCAGCTGAGATGGCAGCATTACATGAATGTTCTCCATATTTTCTTCCCAATAGCTGATAGAATTATTTGTTGTGAATAACATTCATAGGAGTTTTGATCCTGAAAATGCCTATGTATGAGAGCAGCTAGACACCTGAGAGTAGGCAGTTTTTATATTGCACAAGCATATCCTGAAGTCCTATATATATATCCGTTACTGAAAAGTAATTATTAACATGATGCCAAATTAGACAGTTCTGCTGGCTTGCAAATAGCTGGGTCGGATTATCGGCCACTTGTGATATGTGACTTGTGATCCAAGTCAAACTCTTGGTTTCAGCTTGACTGGACAACTGGGAGTTTCAAAGCAGTGGATAAAGATCCAAATCTCAAACAACACACTGGAGAAGTGGGATGGAATTCCTGGAACTGGCAAGTTTCGCCCTACTCATTGAACAGAAACAAGCCATGGCTACTATGTCCACAGAAATAAAAGCAAGATTGATCAGATGTTTCTGTTTAAAAAATCCAAGCAACAGTTTGATTCATACAACTCTGTTTCCACCATAGAAGACTAAAAGACCCTGCACAGGTTTTGCTAAACAGCCTGCAGTCCTGCAGGGACTGGCATGAGCTGACCTGCAACATCGGTTCTTACTTTTCCCTTCCTGCTCCGCAAACCACGACGCGTGACGCACCTCTGCAATGGGCTGACAAACACGTCTCTGCACACAGAGACCTCTGAGCCAGGAAGAAATGCGGAGTGAGAGCCAAACAGCACACTTCACTTCTCTGCCTATTTGCCCATATTTTGGTATTTACACTCAGCGCCATCCCTCACACACAGAACATATATAATCCTTTATTGTAGTGCTGGAAGAGGATTCTCTATTATTTGCAATTATTTCCTAATTTGGCCAATATGAGAGGTTATTGCTGCTGAAAAGAATGAATAAAAGCATATCTGAGGCAAAAAAAGTGCTAGTAGTAAAGTTTAAAAAGAACACAGATGAAGATTAATAACCACAGAAGTCAGGGCCTGGAGTACTTAAAATAAGTAAAAAGATATTACAGAGCAAGAGTGTGGAGCCAGAAGGAACTTTTGTTATGACACCCAACACCACATGCAACTTCTCAGGTCACTCAGTGCTAATTCTGCAAGCACTCCCAGAAAACCTGCCATGATGTCAAGGAAACAAGGTTGATTTATAACTTTTCTTTTCCCTTGCAAAGTTTCAGGTGAACGTGTTTTCTGACTTATCTGAATATCTCACAATATTGGAAGCCTGCAGGGAAAAAAGACAGGGCTCGCCATTTAAGGTGGAAAAAAGCAGTTTGGATGCAGACTATATTTACGGTCAAAGGACCACAAGTTGATGGGAGTCTTTCAGCCAAGTTCAACAGGCTTTGGCTCATGCCTCAAGCAGGTGCACAGCAGCTACCCCACCAAAACCAAACGAGGACCATCCACCCAGATAAGTGTGAAGAGGAAAACAGAAGTCTGCGTGTGAGCGCTGATTTCTGTAACCAACAAATTTTGCCCTATTCCAATAAAAATGCAGTAGAACATTGTGCAGGCAGTCAGCAGATGTATGCAGAGCTACTGTACCTGCTCACGTGAATACCAGAAAGGGCACAAACTTCTTAATCACAGATATGCTGCTCGTGAAAGGAGTGGGCACAAATATTTGCACCCCCTAGGATGGCTACTGATACTGCAGAACAAAGCAATTAGGACTCAGAAGAACTGAGTTAATAAAGGCAATGGAGAGATGATTAAAAATACTTTGCTAAGGAGAAAACAGTTTTAGTCACATGAATACTGAGATGTCACCATTTAATAAAATGACAAAAACTATCTATCACATATGCATGAACACAGAACAATATAAAGAGGTTAACAGAAATTGATGGCATCCCAGCTTTAATTTTACACTGAATCGGAGTCTTTGGTGATTGAAATAGACAAAGATGTATAGGGTTATCTTGTTGAAGAGGCTTTGCTAATTACTGGCACTTGTCATTTCTCCATAGCTTTATCTAAGTCAGGAAGGCTAACTAGCTCTTTTTCCCCAGCGTGCATTGTTTGTTCAGTAGGCTTTGTGCTGAGAAAGCCTTTTTCATAGCTGCACCTCATTATTAACGGGTTCATAAATAAATGAGTCCTAATATTTTCCTCGGTTAGCATTTATGATAGGGACATTTGGACTACAAAAGATTACACTTGTCTTTAATAAAAATAGGCACTTATACATGAAGCCTATTAGGGTCCTTGTTACGCTGAAGAGGAGGAGGAGGAGGCAGAAAGTGGGAGGAGCAGGATTATAAGAACATGCTTTATAGCAGTATCATATTTTTTCATGTGATTTTAGTAGCTATTTATTATCTTACATTAGCTAATTATGGTTCTAACCTGAAATGGATTTCTGGATTACATACTCTATCCTGCGGTTTGCCATACTGCACACTCTCAAACCAATCTAGCAAGCACCATAAACTAGGCAAATACTTTCAGACCTGAAAACTTCTGGAAAAATAAACAAGGCAAGAAACAAAGCTGAGCGCTATCATACAGCTGATACTCAGGTGTAGGTGCATCCTCTCCCAGATTTGACAGACTTTGTTTCTGGAGATGTGGCTCAACTCACTGCAGAGATGAGAGTCAAGAAGAGCTGGAAATCAGCTTCAAGGGTGGGGAGGGTCACATTAGAGGAAGGTCAAGACAGCTGTAAGGTTGCATGAGATAACAAAGCAATCTCAAGGAGCATGACATCTCTTCCTCCACATGCTCTCCCTCCCTCTCCTCTCATCCTCCTCCCTTTCCAGGACGCTCGTCCCCAAAACATCCAGCCCCCTGCACCAGGACAAGTGACAGGAGGGAGGAAGCTTGCTCTCCCTGCTCCACTTTTTTTGCACACGGGACATGTTGGGACAACGCCAGGACTAGACTCAAATCTCCCACAGCCCAGACTTGTTATTTTAGTCATAATACCATCTTTTCTTTGCACTTTCAGCTCTGGGAATGGTGCCTCCTGCCCAGCCCACTGGCGCCTGCTGCAAGCCCGTGGTGCACACCACAACACACGTGGATAATGGCAGAAGAGCAAGCAAATATTTGCTAAGAGACTGTATTAAGTGGAATAGGTTTTGTAACACCTCATGGCCAAATCTGACTCTTCCCTTCCAACACAAACACCCAAATGTTGCCATTTCCCCATATTTTTCCAAAGGTCTTTGCTAGGATCAGGCCCACTGTTAAGCTTCAGAGGGTTTTTATTAGTGGTACAAAAAAACCCTGAAAATAATTACATCAATCCTTTTCAGAAGACATGCACAATGTTGTCAGACAGGTTTAGAGTGTTTCAGGACTCAAACAATGGTATCTCTTTTATAGTTACTCTAACGCACCTTTTGTCAGCTATTTATAAAACGCTCTGTAGTCCTTAAACTTCATCTTTTCAAAAATAACTTCAGAGCAAACAAGCTGTAATGGACAATTCAAGACGTCAGAAACGCATCTGCCAGAGACCACAAAACTTTTCGCCTTTCTCTTAGGAAGTAATAATCTGAAAGCAAATACATCAGAAACTTGTGCCACAGTATACTGAAGAGTCAGCTAATTTGGCTTTGTGAGACAAGTTTGAAGACCCAAAAGCATTTATAACATTTGGTTTTTGTTTTTCTAATTAGATGTGGCTCTCTTTCTTTTTTTTTTTTTTTTTGTTTCACTTGATGCTAAAGTCATTTAAATCAAAAAATCATTTAAGTATAGCTGGCATAGGGTTTTTTTTCGTAAATCAAAGTGAAATACACAAAACCAATTTAATCACAAAAGTACCACTTCCTTCAGGATGTCAGTAATTCTCAAAATTGCTTTAGATATTTGCTAGATATCAGAAATGGGTAATGCAGCATTTTAAGTGGCAGAAATGCATTAGTACTATGTAAGTACATGATCCTTAATGTACTAATCTCAGCAATATGTGTAATGAGAACTTTCAGTAACACTTTATTTTAAGTGTCCTCTGAGAAATGCTAATTTACAATGAAACACCTATGGAAGTACATGTGACATCTACATGAATACCAAATGAATTCATTTTGATCAATGCTATTACAATGAATATGATATGAATTCACAATGATAGGGTGTTTAAAGAATTACCACACTTTCCCTTAATATTACATATGTTTTGGAGATTAGCGCATGTTAAAAAACATGTTGCATGTTCATTAGGAGGTATATATGTTAGAATGTGCAAGGGGTATGCCACAGGACTGTTTAAAACATTTTTGCATCATTTAAAACACTAACAAAGAATACTTGTTAGTAGTGGCATGGGTTCTCACTTCAGTCCCAGTAATGAGATCTGCTGAGTTCAATGAATTCCTTGACTTGCATTTGAGGACAGCATATAGAATAGTGGGCTGGACTTTGTACCCACTGTTCACCCAGGCATATAACTACTCATCCCCTGAAAAAACAGTAATACAATCTAGTGCAGAGCATTTTCATACTTGAGAATAATGTGCCTTGTGCATTAAAGAAAACTAATTGATGAGCCCTTCTAAAATCTGACTGTTAGAGTCATGAAAGGAACCACTGGGATTTGCAGGTTTTGTAAAGATGACTCTTAGCTCAAGTGCCAGGAATCGTGCTGAAGTTTCAAAAATATGAGCCTCATTGTTGTCCTCTCTAACCAAGAAGCCTTGGTGCAACACCAAGATGTAAAGAAAATGTTTTGAAAGTCCTTAACAAGCTAACTGGTGGAGAAAAAAATACGGTCAAAAGCTATCAACAAAATAAAACAGCTCACTGAGGCTTTGTAGGTTTGCTGTTATCTCTCCCAAACCTGTGATTGCTGGTTGCCCTGGTTGCCATTCCTTTCGAACCTGTGAAATTTCAGAGTATGTTCTGGTGACAGTATATAAACGTTCCTTGTGGGTCACAGCTCTCCCAGCCAAACCCAGAAACCACTGCAAGTCGATCTGCAAACTCCCTCCTTTCTGTGGCAGAGGCCACAGCCAGTTACAGCTGCATTGAAATGGTCAGCGTTTGAGGAATGAGTAAGTGGAAGAGAAGCAGATAGGAAGGCAATACGAGAGCTGGTCTGAGCTGTAACATAGCTTTACAGACCTTGGAAACAGTGACAAGGAATGATGGCCCAGACCTCAGCAACAAATGCTAATAAGAAGCAATGACCGTGATGCACTAGATCCAGTTTTATCTCACTTGAAAACCTTCATACAAACTTTTTTATATACATATGATGTGTATATATGGCAATGGTGTCCTCTAAATGTGACTGTGTTTACTAAAGGTCAATAGCAATCGCAATGCCATCATTTTCCTTAAAGCATTAGACCATTTTCTATCATTGTGTACCAACCTTGGCTGCATTTATTTAGGATTGTTTCCTTTTACATCTAGCAGGAACCATGTTTAGTGGTTGACGCCAATAAGCAATTGCGCTAATCAAGGTGCAACACCTGCCAGAGCAAAGGCTGAACCAGCAGTATGTGTTGGCTGAGAGCTGAAAGATCATACTAATTGCCAGTGTCTGGCCTTTGGCTGGACTATCAGGCGTCGGGAGCTTTCAGCAGCAATTCACAAGGCTTGGAAACAATACAGGAATACTCTTACAGCTCTGAAGGTCCCTTCTTACACAGGGCCAAATATCTCCTGTGGGATGCTACCCTCACTTCCCACCCACGTCCCTAACACCGACCGGTGCTCAGCACCTCACCAACAGACCCATTACACAAGCTACGAGCTTCATGCAACCTCAACTCCACACAGCAGAAACTGCTATCGGCCATTAAGAAGTCCACTAAAGTGCTCCTAGCTTTGCACATAACCATATTACCAGAATTACCCAGAAAGTTACAGTTAAGGGTGCATGTATCTATATAGATGAACGTTTACGTATTTATACAAGTGTATCTATGCACATATAATTACTTATGGATAAAGCAGGCTTGTAAACTTCCCCCACTTAGGCGTCAAAGAAGGGACTGTCAATTTGACCAAAAAGCATAACAGAGATCCGGAACTGTCAGGCCTATGATGGCATGAGCGGCAGAAGGGCTGCAAAGCATTTCACTCTGTCATCAAGAAAAATGAAAAGGAATTTCTAAAATTGTTTGATGTTTACATTTGATTAATTCTTTTAATTTATCCAGAAAACCAGAGGCCACATCTCAGAAGAGGGGTAAAAGAAAATATGTCATTTCATTTGTCTGTTGCTGGGATAAGTAACCTAAATAAGGAATGAACTTCAGAAAACAAGCATAAAATATGATTTAGAACAATAAGAATACCATTAACATTATTTCTTACCCTACGTTTCCTCATCTGGGGCACGTGCTTTTTGGTATGAAGTTGGTGCTACAAGATATACTTAAAAATTCACATTTTTCTTAATCATTAGAAGCCTGGAATTCAGATACCAAAAAAAAAAAAAAAAGAGAGGAAAAAAGAGAGAAGAGAAAAATTGTAAAATTTCTTCAGAAAATTGCCTCAGAATGAAATTCTGCCCTTTTCTTCTACTCCAAAAAGTCATTACCATCTGACAGCTGTTTAGTGGCATATGTGTGTTGGTGGTACCAGTCCAATTCCTAGTGGGCAGGTGTCTGCATCACAAAAGCCACCATCACAATTGGCACTAATTGGCACCCTTGCTGGCAGCCTCTGTAAAGAAAATAAGGATTAGATGGCACAGAGATCAAATTATCCTGTCACCATAAAGGTGATCCCCCCTTTAGGTCAGAAAGGCCTGTTGGCAGGACAGTTCGGGGAAGTTTGCACTTCCTGGGCTCGTGTTTCGCCAGAAAGACATGAAATGTCGGGTGTCTGATGCTGGCAGTGACGCACGTTTCACAGGCGCTTTTACTTCGCATTTTTAGCTGAATTTCAAAAAGACAAAAACAAACCAACACCCAAACTCAAAACTCAAACAACAAACCAGAAAATTCCCTCTTAATTTGGACAGTTTCCGATCAATACAAACTTGCTATTTTATGCAGATAGTCACCACATTGCTCTGCTGGGGTATCAGTATATTTGATATTTGATGCCTTTCTTTGTATGGGTTTTTTTTTGCCTTTTTTTTTTTTTTTTTTTTAACAGCATGCAAATTCTGTGATTTTTCTAAGTATAGGGTGCAAAATACCCTGGAAAGTGGGGGGGAGGGGGAATGTCTTACACTCAGCAAGCTTTATGAGGATATTCTCTTAGTTATTGAGATGAGTTGAATAATTCTCCACTAATTTATACACCAGTGAAACTGGCCTGTTGGCAAGTCCACAATTAATGCGAATGCCAAGTGGGATTGCAGCTTTGTTTCATCTAGGAAAACACTTAGCTGAACAGCAGCTTTCCCAGCTGAAAATGTGTGTCTGTCTTTAAACTTGCAACAGAAGCTGGCATTTCTTCGTTTCCATTCACTCTATCATTATGATGCATTATACAATGTAATGATGTAATACGCTGGAAAGCTGAAACGCTAGCTCTTTGCCAAAAATAATAATACAAAAAGTGTACAATTATTTTCATCTATGAAAGCCACTCTCACTACCATCTCCAGCTCCCCAGTCAAAGAGAAATCTTTCCTAATAGCAGATCATCTCTTTCTGTTTGCAAATCGAACATGAATGTGAAGGGGGGGACGCCAGTTCATCCATGATGAGTTACAACTTTTAAAAGATGTAAACATATTTATCACTTCAGCACAGCAGCTCATCACTGCACATCCCTCACGCTTACATTTTAATGGTGTTTTTCTCCACAGGATGATCCCCTTACCTGTGGGACATGCCGTTTCATTCTGGAGGTGGCTGCAGGGGCTGGATGCACTGGGGCTAAGTGTGGAGGGATTACTGGAGAAAAAAAAGGCACCAGGATTTGGACCTTGGTCAGAGGATCAAAATGCCAGGAATTTTTCAGGCCTGGTCTTACCACTCCTTAATCACCAAAGTCATTAAAATATCAGGCTTGTGTATGCATGATGCTGCTGCTTCAGCAGGGATGTAACCTGCCCCAGATCACAAAAAAGGCAGTGAGGTTGCAGAAACAAAATGCAGATTGCTTTAGGTTGAGCATCTGCTCTACTGCTTTATCTCCCACTGGCTTACAAGGAGTTCATACAGCCTCAATGCCACAACACACCACCATTTGCAAAGCCATGAAATCAATACAGGGTGGCCTCGGCGCGAGGGGCATTTTGCAAAATGCATCGACACACGTGCCCTGGCCACGGATGTTAAGAGAAATGGCAGCTCCTACCTATTAGCTCCATGACAAACGCTGCGATGGGCAGATGACAAAGGTGAAGCTACAAGAAGAAGCTTCGTAACAAACTCAGCCACCAAAGTGGTTTGCATTTTGGTCGCCAGGCTGGTGGCTCCCAGGACAGGGTTTGCCGCCGGCCGCAAAAGTCGGTGGTCCGAGGGCAGAGCCAGCCCCAACCAGAGCTCCTGTCCGCTCTGGTTGAGCGGAGAGGAGAGACCTGGGGTGTGTGTCAGTGCGGAGCTAACGACAGTCTTTTAGGAGGAAAACTAAAACACAGAATAAAATCAGAGCAATGGGGAGTGGTACAGTACCAAGCGGTGGGGTGAGGGTGCAGGAGGCAGAAGCTGTGCATCAACCAGGCGCAGGTTTGCCAGGCGGAGAAAACTCTGCTCCTACAGTGATATACAATTGCACAGTAAGTGTATCTTAATAATACAATAAAGTGTTAGCTCTGATTAGAAAAGAAAGATGAATTCTTCTGCTAAACCAGGGTAACCCTAAAAGCGTGTTAACATGAAATACTAAATAAAATGCTACTCATCTATAATAAATCTTATTACACATTTTGGCAATTTTACTACTAACATACCGAAGGTTTCAAGCAATGTTTGAAAATAGAAATCTTAAATTGAATCATTGTTGCATGAATATATGCAAAATATTCATTTCTAGCACTGTGAGGGTTGAGTGCTTTTAAATTGGAGAAATCACTCATGACTTCACCTTTTCATGCAAGATAAAGTTGTATGTGGTAACATCATTACAATGTCATGAAAGGAGTGGAAATCATACAACAGTTCTGCCTAAAGCTAATATACAAAAAAGTACTTCTATATTTTTCAATATTGTTCAATATTTAAAGGTGCAGTACGAGGCTTTAAATATATAAAAAAAATCATTAGACTTCAGATGTCAGTGCGGCCTTCACTGAGTACTGAGACTAATAAAATCATTGATGAGATCTCTTTAATATTTAACAGAATTCATGTCTTAGGTACTAGCCTATTTTCAACTCCAGTCTCTGTGGAGGGAACTAAATATAGAAATAAAAAAAGCAAACGATTTATGTGGCGGTCATTATAGATTTTTTTTTAACTAGGGCACTAAAATTAAACTATTTACTCAATAATACTGTCATAACAACAGAGAAAACGCTATGACATTTAAATAGTCTTTCCTATAAATCCTTTAGCAGGAGATTACTTCAAAAGTACATAACACTTTTATACGCATTAACAATCAGTAAATTCAATCAGTGAAAACGAACGAGCATATTTTGCAATGAGTTGCCGCACCATGAATTGCCAATATAGAGTTCAGAAGACTTCTGCAATCTTAAAGGTGTTTTAAAAGAGTGGGAAAGGCATAATTTGAGCTTATATACTTCTTTGCCTTTTCTTCCCTCTGATTAAAAAAAAAAATTAGACCTGAAAGTTAAGCCTCAGAAGTAGGAGTTACATAAAAAAGCCCACCCTGCGATTTAAGTATATTATAGCACCTATGTGGGAAAAAAAAAAAAAAAAAAAAAAAAAAAGGAAAAAACAGGGTAAGGCAATCACACAATGTCAGGCTCAACTTTATACCCTGGTATGCACAAAATGGATAGCTCCATGTCGGCGAGGCAGACACCAGCTCCAGCGCTTGGAGTCATAAGGATGCAATGCAAAAATGTCTCCGGCTTTGAATTTCAACCCCGCCACCAAGATATTCTCATTTGTTAAAATAAAAATGCAAATTTCTAAATTATTGCCTTATTTTTATGTTTAAAAAAAAATAAATAAATAAAGTCCCGCCTGCCGTGGCCGGGCCGTTGCTAGGTGACGATGCCGCGGCACGGACCGTCGCCGGTGATGAATGGGGCGCTGAGCCCGGCTGGCGGCAGGCCCCGCACCGGTGCCGCAGCCGCCCCGCACGGCCCCTGTGCCCTCCGACCAGTCTGCCACAGAACAGCACACAGGGCAGGCCGCAAAGGCCACGGCGGGATTTCAGCAGCGGGAGGGTTGGTCTGGCCCGCGCTTTCGCCGTGATGCTAAAACCAATGAGAGCACGAAACTTTACCAAGGAGAAAACAGAGCCTAGCTAAAAAGCCCTCGATGGCAGCGCTGCGGTTCAGGTGAACCTGGCGATGGCACAGCTGCTCGAAGGCGATGCTTGCGCACCACCTCCATGGTCTGCTGTGGCCATCGCCAGACCCCGGCCAGCACTGGGGGCGCTGCCGTCACCGCGCTTGTCCTTATCTTGGGTGCTCGCAAATCAGGTTGGGGGTTCTCTTTGCATAGGTGATGCAGGTGCTGCACCTGTCTTGTAGCCCTGCTGCCCACCCACCACTTTTCCTCCTTCACGTGTCCCACTAGGACACAGAAAGTGGGGGAAAGAGCCTTTTTGCCCAAAACCGTCATAGTTAAGCGATGGTCAAGGATGAGTCCTTGTGCAGGCTGGCTGGTGATAAAAACCCCAAGCACGGGCGGGGCAGGTCCCACCCAGATAACACCACCATGCTGCCCCAGCCCCTAGACAAGGTGCAAGAAGCCTTGACCACCACAGGGTTCATTTCTCCCCTTCTGACCATTAACAGGAATCAGCAGTATCCAAACCATAACCATCATGAGACCCCCAGGAGCTGGGCACAAATGAAAAGTTCTCTGTTTCCCTGCTCGCACTGGTATAAACGCAGTTTTCATCACACCTCACCTCACTGGGGTTTCCACACGCTCATTTCCTTTAAAAATATACAGCGAGGATATGCCAATGAAACAAACAATTTGGTGGTGTTAATCCATAGATTATTGACAAGATGAATGAGATTCCTTGGGTCTAATGCTCTCTGCTACTCAAGGGCTAGCTAAGCTCTCTTTTTTCAAATATGTGGATTTTGAAATGATGGATCATAATAACAGAGCTGGTGCCTATGAATGGGGATTGCAAACACTTAATATTTCAATAGAAGTGTGTGCAACATGATCCAATCACTCTGAAAAATGTACAAAATGGAAATATATAAAGAAAGCAGCTGGCATGAAAGAGAATAAACAAAGAAATATTGATAAAACTCTGTATGGATTAGTCAAAATATATTCAAGCTGCATTTGAATAATCTCATATATATTTATATGTGTGTACATATATATATATTCAAAATACAGAAAGATTTCTTACCTCATCATTTCCATGCTTTGACGGACAGATCTCTGAATTAACACCCCCTCTGCAAATCACAGGGCTGTGCTCATGCACAAGAACCCGGCTCCCCAGATGCTGCTCATGC
Source organism: Tyto alba (assembly GCF_018691265.1). Classification (NCBI taxonomy): domain Eukaryota; kingdom Metazoa; phylum Chordata; class Aves; order Strigiformes; family Tytonidae; genus Tyto; species Tyto alba. Next base: position 5,657,076 of record NW_024881278.1, on the reverse strand, counting down.
CTTGAGAGTGTGCTCACGGGGCGGGAGGAGCGGGGGGTGACTTCGCAAGGAGCTCAGCACCCTCACCCCAATTCAAGGAAAACACGTGTTTCATGTTAAACTCATAAGGGACCCCTTGAAAGATCTATCTTGTCGTTCATTAGACTAATTTTCCTCCTGTTTTTATATGGCACACCCCAGTGATTTCAGGATCAGGCCAGGAGAAATAATTTGCATCACACTTCCACCGGAGTATTTACTTCCCTACGTCTCTGCGGTAAAATCAATCTGACCGCTGAGAGCTGATGTTAGAACCGAGCTAATTTTAAGGCTGAAAATGCACCATCCCAACATGCAGTTCCCTTACCCGCAGCATGTCCCTGCAGCCAAGCTGAGGTAACTGCTAAGGACCATGCATACCCACCGAATCACGCCAAGGGCAAGGTATCGCAAGCTAGTTGAAGTCTCAAAGAGGGAAGAAAAAAAAAAAAAAAAAAAAAAAAAAAGCTAAGCCATTTTACTTTACAACTGTTGCAGGCTAAGAGGATGTACACGAATGGTGAGTACAGCTCAGCTGATGGGTGGGAGCTTTTTATGCTGCAGTAACTTCCTATTGAATCTGAGCCCCAAGCTATTCTGCAGTTTGAGGAAGTGGTGGTAACAACCTTCTCTCGTTCTTCATTATTTTCTGCTTGCTTGCTTGCTTTCCCTGCACTTCTACCACCCGATCATTACCAATTTTCGCAAGGCCACCTTGAGTGATGAGGGGAACCAGAGCACCATCCCCCAGCTCTCTACTATCAGTCAGTACCAACTTATTATATCAGGGTTGTTTTGTGGGGTTTTCCCCCTTTGTAACCACAGCAGCCTACCCTCTGCCAAGGTGTTCATTACAGTAAGCTTTGTTAGTTTATTTTTGCCACGTGATTATTTCATACACCACCACAACTTCAGTGATCTCCACCGGCCATGCCTGCCCACAAACAAGAACTACCAGGGCTTCACTGGAGCACCACGTTCTTCCACACAGTAACGTGCCAGGTTGTTGTTTCTTCTGCTGGCACGCTGTATATTAGCTGACTGGTCTCCAGCATTTCTCATTGCTCTCTGTGCTTTCACCAAAGTATCAGCTATTTTTTGGGGGGGAAACAAAGCAAGAACTGAGACCTTTTAGGTTATTGAATCTGCATGACTGCACATGATGCCTGGGAATAATTCTGTCAGCAAAACCCTTGGTCACAGCAAGACTATCAAACACACAGCATTTAAAATAGCTTTGATCACTTAAAATGCAAAATGGTTCATCCAGTCAAACTTCACAGCTTCTCAACAGTTCACTGTATCATGCACAAACCCAGCTCACCTGGCCCTGAAGCACAAGCCTGATGTGTTCATACGGAATAGCTGTGTGTGTGCTTACACAGCAGCCCCACGGCCAGGAAGGGAGCACGGGGCAAGGCACAGCGGTCCAGACTCTGCTGGTCTTCTCTCTCAGCTCAACACTGACACTCATTACCGTAAACCCTAAAACCAAGTTCGATCCCAGCAGATTAAGAGATAGCACTTTCCAACACATGCAGCTCCTGGCCACCCAGTACATTTGGCTGGCTCTGGAGAATGAACCCTGTACCTTTGCAAGTGACAGCACAGGTTTGCCATCATGCTCCAAGCACAGGCTCTCTAGCACTGACTTAAATGAGCAGTAATTTGAACATTCAATCTTAAACTAAACATGAACATTCAATCTTAAATCTGTTTGCACACTCCCTTAGCAGAATAGCAGCTGCTTGGTTGTGTGAGCCAGCAGACCTTTAGTTGAACAGATCAGGATCACCTTGCCTGGAAGCAACATCCCCATCATAGCATTTAAATCTAGAAGGATGAAGGAGATTCAGACATCATCCAGCAATGTGCTGCCATTCCCATCTGAGCCCTCTGAGAGACAGCAAGGAGGCTTTTGGACCAGGTGTGAATTTCCAAGGATACCACAGATCAGGAGAGGATACCTGAAAGCTAACCGAGCTACAATCAGAAGTTTAATTCTGGCTTTTTACATGCCTGGTTTTCTCCTCTCTTACTTTGCCAGCCTATATCTGATCACAGTTACAAATTCCAAATTGCACTCTGCAGGCTGTATTTCCCCCAGATTTACACACAACTATGATCAAAATCTGTTGCTTAATACCAGACCTCTATAATGAGCCTGAGATATTCTGTCACACGCTGAATTTCTGACTCACATGATATGAAGCAACGCAATGAGTCACACACACACACACATACACTAGAGCAGAGGTTCAAAACGGCAGCAGCTTTTCTCTTGGCACAGGGCAGGGGCACTTTGGTTTCTTGAACAGGTGGACTACCTGACAAGCAGCAGGTAGCCTTGCTTTTGACTACTACATTTTAAATCAGGGCTGCTTGGCAATTCATTAGTGTCTGCTAACTGTTAAACACAGGAAAGTTCAAAAACATGCATATGTTTCCCTCCCTGCCTCCCAGGTGGTATCTGTTTCAAGCAGCAACCTTTTCACTTCGTGCATCAAGACTTGTAAACTTCCCGTGGCTACACCAGCGGTTCCTAACCAGGTGCCTGTGCTGGAGCCGCAGTCTCTGAAGAGCGGCAAACTCCATATGCTGATCTCCGGTTATGTAGATGCCATTCGTTTCTCCTTGAAAGTTTATTGTCAGAATTACTGAAATGTACACAAATGTCTGTATTTGAAGGTGAAATTTGGTGGAAAAATAAAGATATAATAGGATCCTTTCTTATATAATTTCCTGGTGTGATGTCTGTCTGAAAAATGAAGTGAAATTATATGATGTCAAAAAATCATGTTTCAAAATGATTGACAATATGTGAGTGTTTTGCATTGTGAAATGAGGTGGAAAATTTTAATTGCATGATGGAAGGACATAATATTTATTAGAACCTTGTAACCACACTTGATTTCAGTGGGGAGGACACGATTTTAAATTTTATATTAATACTTCAGGCTAAATCTTAAATGAATACACAGAAGAAAAGTTCCGCATTGGAATCTGTGAGTAAGTTTTTAATCTCTACTAGTAAAATAGCATCTATAGGGTTGGCACGTCACCATAGTGACAAAAAGATTCCCTCGTACATGCACTGCTATTCTGATCTGAACAATATAAAGTGCCCGGCTCCCGGGTCACTGAAGAAATAGCTGCTCTGTACACATGGCGTTTTGATAAAGGTCTGCTAAAGAACTGGGTAGGCTGAAATTCTAGGAAAGTCAAAACTAGATAATATTTCTAAGCCCACCTCCATCTTTCCCAATGGCAATAAAAGACGGGCTCACATCCACACCCAAATGCTAACAAACCCAGGTCCTTGCAGACAAGAGTGGGAAATAAATGCCAGAATCGAAGTCGTATCAGAGAAAATCCCAAATAAACAGAGACAAGTTTCAGGGGGAGTCCTGGATAACTCTGTAATAGTTTTATTACTGGCCAGTGCGGCACCAGACAGTAATAGTTTTCAAAAAAAAAAAAGTGGTCTAGAGAAGGAGAAAAGTGAGGTAACATTAAAAGAGGAATACCAGAGATATATGTACATGAAGGAAACTCAAAGCAATCAATCTTAGCTTTCAGACGTGCCCTGAATAAGTCTTATGTCAGTAAGGAATCTGGATGGGTCAATCTATTTAAGGTTCAGCAATATTAGTTAAATTTCCTCTCCCTTCCTCTTTCCTGGTGTGAAAGGAGCTTGAGGCATTGAGAGATGGCAAAGCAAAGCTACCCCTTCCCCTCCTCAAACTCTGGCCACCTTTCCGAGCCTGTTGACAACACCACAGGCTGAGGGGGAATGCAAAGGAAATAGGAAATCCTGATTTTGAGCAAAGCCTTTGTGAAGCAGCAGTCTGTAACCAGCCCAGCCCGGACAGGTGCAGGAGCGTGGCTGCTTCACCACCAGTGTCTTCAGCAACTGGCTGAGCTTAGTGAGAAGCCTTTTTCCAGCAATAACTCTTCATGAGAGCTTTCCTGACCAGGAAATGACCAGAGCACAGGTAAGCTCCTGGTGCTTTCACACATCCCCTCCCACCCACTTGTGTAGTGTCAGGTCTGTGTTTGGACATCTGGGTTTAATTTGGAGATGTAAGATTGAGCAAAGTCCATACTCAGCTGGAGCTGGAGTCCACTCTCCCCAGCCTGACCAGGACCCTGAACCATCTGTGGCAAGGAAAAACCAAGCAATCCTCAAGTAGCAAAGTGATGTACAAAGACAAGAAACACTTAATTCTCTGTATAGGCAGACTAAGTCATGATGAATGTGGAAAGACAACTTTTAAATACTCTGTAATGGCTCTCACTTAAAAAAAAAAAAAAAAAAAAAAAAAAAAAAAAAAAAAAAGAAACTACTGTTTTACCAAAATGAAAAGCATAGACCATCCAGAAGTCCATAAGGAAATCCTGAGAGAAATTAAACAAACTCAGCAGAGCTGAGTCCTATCTTGTTCATGTAAGACGCAGGGGACTGTATTATTAATGTCTATCTGGAGCTGAAGAGAATGGTTAAAATTATATCCATTGAGCCTAAATGAAGCACCAGGAAGGGAGAAGTACGGCAAGCTGCATAGGGGAAACAAAAAGGCCAGCTTCAAATTCTGTCAGAGGCTCAGTATACCAGTAATTCACAGAAATTTGGGCTAGGACATAAATCACAGCATTGGAATGCTAAAGGGTCATTGAATGGGTCTGCAACTAGTCAAGCAGAAGAGGTCAGAAATTAAAATGGTTAGCAATGAGTAATAAGAAACCTTAGATCCTCAAAGAATTGTTTGAAATAGATATTTATGCTCCTTGCCGAGGAAGGAAGAGATTTTTCTCCTCTCCATCAAATTAGCTTTGACTGAGTACTGGGAATAAAATACGTTCCTGAATATTCTCACCAGATTTCAAATGGAGTTTTCTTTTATCTGTGCACCTCCACCGAGCAAACCATCCCACAGAAAAGTTTTGCTCAAAACCCATGCATGCTCCCGGAGAGAGGGATTTACACATCTTTGCATGAGAAGCACTTGTTCCTTTCTCCAGACTAGGGCAGAAAACAGTAAGAAAGGGTTTGTCTCACTGACTGCACCAAGTAATGCATTTCCCAGAACTCCAGTCCTGGGAAGGTTTGCAAAACCCCATGGCTAAACCATGACAGATTAATCCAATCTACCTGACACACATGCAGAAGGTCCTGTCCCACCCTTGACAGCCTTGCCAGTGTCCCAGCCAGGAGGGGACCACACTGCGTGCTGCCAGAGGAGCAAAAACCCCAACCTCTAACACTCAAATTGTGCTCTTACCCTGATGTTCTGCCCGAAGCCCAGACTGTCTCAACCAAACCCAGACATCTGTGAAATCTAATCGATGGAGTGTGGGGGGGAAAGAATTGTAAAAATGTATTAGATATTTCTGCATAACAAATAAATCTGAGGAAATCATAATCTGCTCACAGCTATTCCATGAGAAGGAGAAAGCAAGCCAGATCAATTATTCATTTCAAGTTACTCAGTCAGCACTCCATCAGGCTCTTTTATGTCAAAAATGTTAGAGGATAAACACAGCTCTGAAATAGATGTCTGCCCTACCCTCAAACAAGGAGCAGTTACAGATGTACCTAGGAAGTCCCACACTCAGCAAAGTCTGCACAGTGAACACCCAGCACCTTGCACTGCTCTGTCCTGCCTTCCTGCATCTGCCAAAGGTTGGGGTTCCCTAAATTCATTGGGCGGCTCCTTCCTCTCCCCCCTCTACATACATACACTCATATATTTTTTTGCAATCTGGGATTCTCATTATAATAATAAAGCATAAGTACACCACTAATTCAGACAGAGACCGTGGAAGGAACCTGGACAAGTTATGGACCGATTAGGCAGTAAAGACTCCGCTTTCTTTAGATTACTACTCCCCAAATTGCTCTTTGCTCCAGTCATTATAAAGTGTTTATAACATGTTTGCATCCCATATCTGAGTATTAATGAAACATTTTTAATAACACTACATAAAACACCTGTGTCCTTGCATACACCAGAGAAAATTATTGCAGTAGTGTGAAATAAAAATGTTGGGGTCCTTCAATCCTTAAACCACCAAAGACCGATCTGCTTTCTTCCACCTGTTTGTACTGTTCAGTTTTTCTGTTCAGAAAATAAATAACCATCTCTGAACAAGCAACTACAGAGTACATAAGAGCATCACAAAGTAATTATGAGTTTATGACATCATCTTAATATTACAAGGGAGAGACTGAAAGACCCAGGAGAAACTCCAGATTTCCCTTTTGGGAAAATGTTAATGGATGCTTACAATCTGTTTTCCTTTGTTTGGATGTTACAACCAATAATACACTTTTATGTCTATAAATAAAGACTAAAGTTGAATAAATCCAACAAGCTCCTGAGCCTGCGGCTCTGAAACTTGATTCACATTCACGGTAAAGATTTATGAGTCACTTGCAGAGAATAAGTTGAAGCTGCAAGATTTGGGGTGAAATTATTCAAAAGGGTGATTATTTTTGGAATGATTATGCATGCACACCTGATCAGGGTGTCACCTGGGCCCCCTTGTCTTACATGATGAAATGTGGCAATTTTTCTGCATTTCTCTTCGCTTGCACAAAAGAAGAGCATGTAAAAGCAATCAAACTGTTTATTTTTACACACACTGGATCATCTTTTGGATATATTTTCCCTTTTACTTAGATCACAGGACATGTTCTTTAAACTATTCACATGAATATACTAAATTTACTGATGACTGCAAAGTGAAGGAATAAAACTGATTGCTGTTCTTTGTGTGTGGGTGTGTCTATATATATTTTTTTATATATACATGTATGTGTGTATGTATGTATATGTGAACCAAAATACTTTTGTATATGGGATGCAAAGTTAAGCATTCAAACTCTGGGAGAAGTGGGCAGCAGTAACTGTCCCTGCTGTGTGCACTGTGGGAAGAGGGTCTTACTTCTTTCCTCTTTCTTTCACTGTCTTGCTCTTTTGCTTCGCACCTCTTTCTTAAAACCATTTGGCTTTCACCTTCACCCAACAGTATACAACCATCAACTGTGGAGGACCATAAGTACCACCAGATGAGGCCATGAACCATGAGGAAGGCAGAAGGTCTCTTATGTAAGGCCTCTGGCTTGAATCTCTCTCTCGTGATGTGGGTTTTGACACCTAGATAATAGGGGGTTTTAAATTATTTTCTCCAAATGAAATAAGCTTTGTAAAGTATAAATGAAAAAAAGTTGGAAAATATACCCTTTTTTATAATTTTTCTCCACCTGGAGAATGAGATCACTCTACAGTCATCTGAAAGGTTTTCAGGAGCCTCCTTTTACAAAATTTTTGCAGCAAAGTCTCAGAAACCTCATCGTTAGTCACTTGACTCTCTCATTGTTCTTCCTGATGCTTCTCCTCTGTGTAACATATGTTTCTCCCTTTTCAGTTCTAAAACATTTTTGCTTTGTTCAGGCAATTCAAAATTGATGTAAACTTTCTCTTCAATCTCATAATGATTTGGCCTGAAACAAACCCAAAGGCGACCTCCAAAACATAAGCAGGTTCAGGTCAAGCTCCAGGCTTGGTACTGAGTTCTTGTGTCTGGAACTGGCTGAGCACACATTCAGGTTTCTCTTCTCTCTGCACAAACTCTCAAACTGCAAGGGACCTCTCTCCTCCCAACTCTTGTCTCCTTTCCAGAGAGTCTCTATGCCAGACCAAGTTTAGAAAATGTATGACTGCACCCACAAAAGCCTGGTGATGAGGGAGCCAGGCAGATAATCACTTTGTTCCAGATGCCTGCTGTTTCAAAAAGGCAGGCTGTGCTCTGCAGGTACAAGGGTAGCCCCATCAAGCACCTCTGGAAGTTCAGCTGACGCCTTTTGCATAAAAGATCCTCCCACTCTTCCCATTAAATTATCACCCACTCCTTTGTTACTACTAATCTCATATGAACTCAGTCTTTCAAGAAACAAAATCAGATACAAGAACGAATCTGGATCTTACCTCACAACTGCCTCCAACCCAGATTTTGTTTGTGATAAGAACACAAGTGTAGGTATACATTTTTCAGAAGACACCTATCTTTATTATTCACCTGGATCTGGATGTGTCCCAGCCCCAGCATCTGTCATGGCCAAGTCCTCTCTGCTCAGCAGTGACCACAGAGCTCCATGTCAAAAGCACTGGAAGGCCCACTTACTACCTGTGATGGGCAGGTGCTTGCAGCTAAGTATCTCTTAAAGTCATTATTCTTTCATTCACCAAAAAAATGAAATTTCAAGGAACCAAAAATATTTGGAATTTCATGTAAAGTTCATTAAGTAACTCTGAAAAAACTTTAAAACATTCAGAGAACTCAAAATGTTTTCTGAAAACACTTTCAAAGAGCACTGGTTTAATTTTTCATTTTAAAATAATCTTCTGTGCTTAGAAATTTGCCAACATTAAATAATAAGATTTCAAAATCAAAGTAAAAACTTTCATTCCGCTAAATAAAAATCTCTCTTATCTTCCTGTTTCTCTGAGAAAACAGGGGCTTTGTTATGGGTTTTCCCATTATAATTATTCTAAGCCTGATATATTTTATTCCCCTCCTGGTTTGGCCAGTGAATCAAAACCATCAAAAACCAAAGGTATTTACCCTTTGCTGGGTACACTTGCATTTCCTTTTTCTATGAAGGCACCTCCAGAAAGAGAAAAGGTGCTCTACTGGTCTTTCCTCACACTACTGCTTCTTCTCCCAGTGCCATCACTAACTTAATGCCAAGTCCTCCTAACGGGAAATTAAAACCAAGTACAGAATCGAATCAAAATCTTCTCTCCTGGTCCCTACGTTGCCTCTGTACCCCTACACCCAGCTCCTAAATTGTCCTCCAGCTCCCCTCATGGTCTTGAGATGGCTCCTCTTTGATTGTCTATGGCATGTCTTGAGATGCAGAGGAAAACAGGTTCCTTGTGTCCTGTCATCTTTACGGTGCACAAATGCATGGACAGTTATAATTTAGCCCTAGGGTGGCATCATGCAGTAAACCACACTACAGTAATTATTAGCTTCTGCAGTGTTACTTAGGGGACTACCATCCTAGGGTTATTTTATAACATTGTCACAGATTAATAGTGATACTGCTGCCTTCAGTGTGCAGAGTTTGCTATGGGTTAAGACCCATGGCGGCCTGCACCGTTCAAGAGACCCATGCAATAAAAATAAAAGAATCATTTCTAGTAAGTTCTGACTCTGATTAAAAAACAATCTTTATGAAATAGATGCTAATAAAATTGCTTTCCTAATTACCCAGAGCTAGTTCATTTCCCAGCAAATATAATAAAACAGAGTTACTTGGCTCTGATTCACAAAATCTGAACTCAAGCTCATTATTAAGGCATTTAGCAGTGAAAAAGCATGTGTGCATAAGATGCTGTCCCGTCAAGCAGAATGCAAGAAATCTTTTGAAGTTAGACCTTTGAAGTCTCAAGTTATTGCTGCATTTTTTTAACGCAGGTATTTCAACAAGAGAAAATCTCTCTGTGTTATTTACACAGATGGAACAGGGCACCCTATTATACCATCATATTCAGCGGAGATTTCAGTTAGAAGCAGAAAGTCTTAATTTAAAGAAATATTTAAAACTGGTACATAGCACTTCTTAATCTGTGGAACCATTACAAGGCTGCAAGACTTTTACATAATAGAATAGACCAGCCAATGTCCCAAGGCTATTATTGCTATGACTTGTAACACACTGAAATCTCTTTCATCTGCCTAACCTGGGATTTTGATGATTGTAAATGCATGAATATGTTTTAGTTTAGGGGGTTATGTTTATGTTTTATTTATTTTTGTTTATGTTTCTACTCTCTTCAAAACTTTCTCCAATTTCTAGATGCACAAATGTTCTAGCAAGCTCTCCAGTTTTCCCTCTGGCATAAGCCCCGTTGACATCAAGGGAGTCTGACTCCCATAGTGACTACAGGCTGTAGGTCCCTATTTTTAAGAACCAAACATCTTGGGACAGGACAGAACGGGACATCAGCTACCCAAGCGCAGGAAGCACATGGGAGAGAGACCACTGACACACGCAGGCTGCACCGGTGGTGGTGCAGACACAGGATCAGAGTTCCCAAATCACACGGAGGCTGGGGTCACTTCCAAAGCCAATAGCTGCGCAAATCCATCCCATCATCTTGCACTCCATGGCAATGGTGTCCTTACTGAAGTTTGCCTTTTTTACCCATTTACATATACTTGATTTCTTTTCCACATGTAATACGTATGATACACCCAACCAGGACAGGTATACTCCAGGTCAAAACCTGCATAAAATATAATCCTAGTGAAAGCATTTTGAAAGTATGAAGAGATCTTCAGAAGTCACCATCTGTTTCTCTGCTTCATGGCAGAAACTATGGCACCTAAAGCCTTCCCAGCAGCTGTTTCATGAAGGCATTTTTGTATTTCCCAAGTCGTAGCAAGCATTTTGAGCTAGCTATAAGCTAACTCAAATAAGGTGGCCCATGCAGTTAAGGGATACCCAGCAGCCCACAATCTCATGCCACCTGATCCCCCTATGCCTTGGTTTCCTCACAACAAAATGGAAATAACACTTCCCTCCTGTGCTAGCCAGCTGGGAGGCTTAAAAAGTGAACATATGTAACTCTGATAAGCAGCATTCCTCCAGAATGAAAAATGCTTGGGGAAGGACTTCCACAAGCAACCGACAGGACCATAGGGATATCTGTAGGAGCAGAGCTAACCCAACATGAAGGTTAGCTGCTGCTGTTCCCGCATACGGTGCACAATACAACGCTATGCTGGAGCCAGGGACAAGACACCTTCATTTGGAAGCTTCACCCGCTGTGCTGTAATAGCACTAACTCAGAGAGGTGCATCATAAAGGTACCGCAAAGGATTTGGAATGTTCGCATGCCGCAGAGCACTCGCTCTCACCCCACCAGGTGCACCCACGCACTGTATCTGCATGGTGAGGAGAGAAACGTGTTACAGACAAACCGGCCACCCTGGCAGATGGACACAATGCCCGAGGATGGGACAGAGGAGACAAAGTATTTTCTGTAGACCTGACCATCAATACAGGGGTCGCTCCCCAGCTAACTTCTGGTCTATGGCTTGTGCTTCAGTTGAATACGCACAGCCTTGAACCCACCCAGCACTCACCTGTAGCCACACCTGCATAAAATTAGCTGTTCTTAAGACACTCACATGCCATCAAAGTATCAAATTAACATGTCTTCTGGTTTCTTTAAGATTTTCACAGTATTCAGCTTCAAAAACCAAAGTCATTTTGGAAAGAGCTCTCAGCCTAACCCCTGTGAATAGGAAGTCTCACTGCTGAACTGAACTGCTTCTCCTTGAAATGAATGCATCTCCACACCCTTGGAAGCGACTGCAAGACCAGAGCTTTCATTATCTAATCTCTTGGCGGTGCATGAGCCACAAAATAATCCAGCTCCTTCTCTGTGGCTGTACAGGTTCCACCAAGCTAGCCAGGGAAAAGCAGAGCACTAAAAATTTCTTTCGTTCAGTGGATTAAGCAGCTATGACGCAGAATTCACATCGGAGATGGTCTGTGAAGCGAGAAGGTGCCATTTTTACATAGCGTCTTTCTTAACCTTAACCACCCCCCCAGCACAGCTCGCTGCAGCTTGCACACACCTCCCGTCCTCTCCCACCGCCTCTGGTGGCATCTGCGATACTTCGCCACTAAGGATAAAGTTTCTATCTCAACTTTAGATTGCTTTGTTTTTTGCGGTGGTAAGTTAGATCCTTAACATTATCTTAATGCACTTTTTATGGTTTAATTTCCCCTTTTGTGGTGCTGTTTTCTTCAATAAGACTCTTAAATTGAAATCAGATTTCCTCTGAAGGAGCCAGCCTGATTTTCTTCGAAAGCCCAGTACAATACAGTCATTCCACTGAGACTGACAATTTTATTATGGTTGCATTTCCTTTTTGCCTACAAAATGTTTGTTTTATAAATAGGCCTTTTTAATTTAATGTAATTTTTTGTACAACAGCAGAAACAGTCAAAAAACACACAACACAGCTACAAAATTTTGGTTTTGTTATACACGCCTGCCTTAATTTACTTTCTGTTAGCTGAGGAGGGAAAATCAACTTTTTACCTAAGGCAAAATGTATGCAAAATTTCAATCTAAGGTAAAACTCGGCTTCCCTGTCTTCAAGCTACATATCACTGAAGATGTGGTCTTGTAATTAAAAATTAGGGGGTGAAGGGGGTGGGGAAGGAAGGGAAGCAACTACAAACAAAAAACTACATTGCTCTTTAATGAATGAGACAACTACAAGCAGAAACATGATGAAGATTGTGGAAACTAATCAACTGACAACTGCTTTGACAATTTTTACACTACTCAGGACTTAACAAGGAGGGGTTTTATATCACATGCTTAATTTTAAGCATGTGAAAAGTTCTCTTGGCCTCAGTGGCCCTTTTTTTTTTTTTTTTTAACATATTTAAGATTGCCTAAGTGCTTAAGCATCTAGTGAAATTAAAATCTCCCTTTGGACTGTGAAATTAAACTTGTAACTATTTGCTCCAGGAGGGCGCAAATCCTGCTATTGAGAGCTTTGGCTCTACTTAAGCCCCCACCAATCACATCTACATCCCGTGGCACGAGCTACTGCAGCATCCCCATGATGCTGACCATGAGCTGGTCCCAGACACTGGTCCCACATGCCCAGATCTTCTCCCTCCATAAAGCAGCGCAGAAGGGGAAGGGACAAGAAGAAAAGATTTATACCCTGGGTTCAGCCCAAAACAATGTTGGGATGCAGTTGAGTATGCCCTTGGCTTCAGGGGCTAAAAGTGTTGATTAAATCGGGAGCAGGCTTCACCACCCAGCTGGAGCAGGGCTCAGTGTCACCTTTTTGGGATCTGCAGCATGGACCACACCTCCACCAGAATTTCTGTTTCCTCTACATCTCTAGACAATTGAACGGCACATTCATTACAACAGCCCTTGAACAGAAAATAAGAAAAAAAAATCTTCCTGACACACACATCTAGATTACCTTTTATATTTTTGTACTTGCCAATGACTGGTCTGAATTGCTCTGCAATCATTTAAATTCCAGTAACAGGTTTCATATGGTCGCTATAACATCTCAGTGTATTAATTAGTTTTCAAGACCCCCAAGCAATAAAAATGTAGCCATTCAAGGTCACAGTTTGACTTATTTACAATTGATGTATAACTTGGCAAACTCTGCATTCAGCTACTTCGTACAATAGAAAATATATTGTCATTCAGGTTAACAAAAGACTCTTTTCTTTGCCACCTCACTACAATGGCCCTGCAAATGAACATCGCCTGAATAAAATCCTAACCACATTTTCACTCTCATTAACCACAGTAGGGTATCACACAATTTGCCTGGCTCCTACTTAGACCACTGTGCACCATTTTACTAGCAGCAGTTTGATGGGTTTTATGGCAGGTGATATATGGAGTGGGAGTTTCGGGAGTCGTAAACAGAAGCCACAGTGTATCACAATGTGGTTTAGGGATATAATGACTGTGTTGTAAAGCAAAGGATGACAATACTGCACTAGGCTTGAGGTAGTGAACCAATAGACCAAACAGCTCAACATAATTCAAGCTACAAACAGAGGATCCTAGGTGTGTGCTGGCCTTCCTATATCTTTCATTAATTACCCCTGATGAATTTGAATAAGAACTACTAAAACTGAAATAAATCTGCAGCCAAGAGAAAAATTATAGAGTATTTCCTTGTATTTCTTTGAAGAAGTTCCTCTCCCCCAGTGTATATGTACACACCCCATATTACCAGTTCTTAACCAGCCTTTTGTATCTCCAGCTAGACAGTCCCCTTTTCTGCTGGCACTACCATGGCTTATTAAACACACCAGAACAAATACTGGCTTGGAGACCTTTTGCGTGCACGCAGGGGGCAGGTGATGCTCTTAGTTATGTCTGCTGGACGCCATGCTGAAGAGAAAAAAACTCCCCCCCCTAAATATTTTATTCATATTTATTCATGCTCTCAAGTTGGACAATGCTCTACTTTTTCCATGGGGCACTAGCGTGTTCTTCCAGCCCCACAGATACTCTTAATTCCCATCTGAGCTGGGTGATTTTTGAGGATGATCCATTTGTTTCTGGTTGAGCCCATTGTGAGGTATTTGGACTGGGATTTCTGGAGTGATCTCGTAGTGGTCAATCCCTGCAATTCTTGCCAAGGGGTTTTTTTTGGTTATTGATATTGACTAATTATGGCACAGAATAAGAAAATTGTCTGCTTGGTTCCCAAAGCTGTGTCATTAGCCACGTTGTGATAGATTGGTGTCAGTGACAGAGCTCTCTCCCAGCATTCAAAACCTATTCAGCTGCATTTAAACTAAATAATAATACTTAGCACATATAGCGCTTTGCATATTCAAAGCACTGTACAAACATCAATTAATTAATCCTCATAACATCCCTGTGAGGTAGGTAAGTATTATCTCAGTTTTACAGATGGGGAAACAGACACAGAGAGGTTAAGTAAAATGAAAAATGAAGGTGGAGGTGTGCTGGTTAATTTGGAATTGCACTTTGTGCTGTTTGAAAAATTAGAAGGTGCTGTACCAGATCTCCATTATTCTGCCAGAGAAAGCAACATTTTGATGTGCTGCCTCCCCTGGTAGGAGCCATTGCCTCAGTCAGGCACCTTGAAGCTGAACTTTCATGTTCTCTGGCTGGGGAGTGCACACAAAAAATTCCCCCCTAAATATATCCCCCCACTTACAGTAAAATACAGGTAGACATATCTCCTGTTTCCAAACATATTCCATGACTATCAGAGAAGATTTTGAGATAAAGAAGCTATTCCGGTAAAACTACTAAGAAGGAGCTAAGGAATGACCTGCTTGGAGGGTCAGTAGTGATTTATGTCAAATGTCCAGATAATTGTTCTCTTCCCCCAACATCTGTATTGTCCAGTCATGGACCAGCACCAAGGGAGGAACACACCTTTTCATGCTGCACAGAAAGCAGTCTCCTATGCAAAAATAAAAGTGATCATGTCTTACCTCTGAAAAGAAAAAAATACAAAGTGCAAGAGACACAGCAGCTTGAGGGATTCACCCAGAATTGCTAAAAAAATAACTGGGAGTTTACATTTGTTTTCCTGTAGCTTAAGTGTTTTCGATTTTCAAAGGAAGAACCATTGATGAGAACAAAGTCCGATGTTTTACTACCTAAACCCAAACCTACATACTACTGCCTGCTGCTGCATACCTGCCGTGTTATTGTATCCTTGTTATTTTATTAAAGAACTCTTCCCATCCATTTGATAATCAACACTCCCTCAACGCATGGACTCTATATTAAGTAGGAAAAGCGTAAAATTGACATTAAGTGGATTTGGGGGCAGGGGAAGATGGAGTAGGTGTTTGCTCCATCTACCCCATGCATTGACCTACGCAAGCAGCAAAGAGGGAACAATTGCCAGCATAGCAGCTCCACAGAAAAGAAACCAGAGGACCAGGGGCTGTGGATCACAGGCTGAACATACATCAACAATAGTATGCAGCTGAGAAAAAGGCAAATGCCACACTGCGATGTTTAAACAGAAGTAGAGTCTGCGAGACTCATAAAGCGATGCTTGCACTTTGCTGAGTGCCAGTGAGGCCTCACCCAGGGCATTGTGTTCTCCTGCAGGCATCATGCTTCGCGAAAGGCATGGCCCAATTGGAGAGAGTTCAGAGGAAAGGGAGGAGAACAATCAGAGGTCTAAAAACCATGACTTGTGAGGAAAGATTGAACACAGTTGGATTGTTTGCTCTAAAGAGAAGACTGAGGGGAGACATGATAACAGTCTTCCAGCGTATAAAAGGCTGCAGCAAAGAGGAAGGGAACAAACTGTTTTCCATACCCATGACCAAAAGAATAAGAAAAACCTGGCAGCAAAGAAGATTTGAGTCATGTATTAGGAAAAGTCTTTCCAAAAGCAAGAACAGTGAAGCTCTGGAAAAGATTGGCAAGAGGCATGTGGAGTTTCTCTTGCTAGAGGTGCAGGAGATGTTGCCTTAGCATGGAGGAATATGCACAATGACCTTCCTCAAGATCCCTTCCATCTCAGTGCCCCATGTTAAATGTCCGAAAGAGAAGGTGCTCTAAATATAGCAACTTCTGCTGCCACAGTACCCAGTGAGTCTGGTCTGCAGCCTACGACTCAGCCAGACTCAGTGTACAGCCAAGACCACGATTGCCTTAGTTATTATTGGAGTAGCTTGGAAAGAGCTATGCTGATGTTTTAACTAGATAATGTCACTGGCCGTATAACACTCACATAAACAATCCTATATCCTTCCTCGTAACCTTGTACTCTCATAATCACTAGATGCCAGAACTTGAGGATTTTAGTAGCCAGCACAACCTCAGGCAGGTTCAACTTGCAGCCAGTAGTGTAGTTGCTAGGGCACCCTGGGGGCTGGCTAATGAGGTTAGGGATCACCTTCCCCACCTAAGCAGCTCCAGGCTCCTGCAGCCAGTCAGTACTTTTGAATCTTTCTCCGTTGAAAATGTTTGCTCTTTTCAATATCTTCCTCCCTGTGTATTGACTTTCATCCTTCCTTCAGCTTCCCTCAGTAGTTCCTTTGATTACATCTTTCCTCCCCTTCACCCTGTTGGCTTCTATTAGTAATCTCTTTTAAACAAAAAGTATGTCCAGTGCACTTTGAGTCAAAGTCACAAACATGCAATGTTTACCTGGGAACAAAATAGGAGGAAAAAATCTGCCGACCCTAGCAAGTGTGGGATGCTTTATCTGCTTTATGTTTAATATGCTGCTCTGAACATCGCCTCTAGCCTCTTCTGACACAAAACGGTGATTTGTCTGAAATCGTTTGGAGGTTGCTGATCTTTTGGTGCCTGCAGAGACCACTAGCTTTTGGAAGTAGATGCCTGATCCTAAGAGAACCAAAACTGTAAAGTAACTCCCCTCTCTTCTTGCTACGATCTCTTGCAGGGCAACCACATCACTGGAAAACTTCTAAGATCACCACAGTTTAAGAGCTGTCAGTAAAAGTATAATTCACTTAAAAATATTAAAGCAGGTTTACCCTCTTACAATTTTCAATACGTACATAGAAAAAATAATGTGATGCAAACACTAAACCCTTTTTCTGCTTATATGTTGTATGGTTCTGAGTAAAACAACCCATTCCATGCAATATCTGAAAGAAACACTTGGCAGCTTTCCCCTTAAGTTCTTCCTTTTCCAGTGTTATTTTGGACATGTTGCACTAATTCTCTTTGAAGAGCCCTGTTGGCTGGCTCCTGTGTGTGATCCTAGGTTCTACCTTCTTTACAGATGTCTGTATTTTTAGGAGACCGTAATTTTTCAAGATAAAATGTCCTTTACCCTGTTTTGAACAAAAGGCGAGTTGTTGGCATCTTGCAACAAGAACAGGGATCCTGCTCCTGAAAACCTATCATACCTAAGAGCCCGTGGTGTCCTTACATGCAATATCCTATGCAGCACCTTCAAACCCTGTCTCTTAGAAAAAGAGGCCCTCACATGTGAAGCCCACTTCTTGGGAGATGGGAGGTGAGATTTGCCCCAGGTGATTTTACCCATAGGCATGCTGAATTAGGACTAGAGTTGGGAGTAGATCAAGGGTGCCCTTCCCTTCTGCCTCCTACAGAAATTCTAGACAGCCTGCCCTCTGATTTAAATGAACAAAATAAATGAACAGGAGTTAATTAATTTGCTGCAATATTGATATGACAAAATGAAAGCAGCATGTGAATGACAAAGAAAAACTCAGTCATTCACAGGCTAAACAAGGAACTGAGTAGTTAATAAAGGCTTATACAGTAAACCGTTGTATTTCCCTGATGTTATAGAACCTGCACAAAACCAGCTCAAAAAACAAAGACAGCATGTGATGGTAATATTTTCAACAAACCAATTTAGGGGTGATAAAAATGAGCAGTAAAACTCCCGTGTAGCAAAAATAAACGTAAGAGTCAAAAAAAAAAAAAAAAAAAAAAACTCTGAGAGTAACTACAGATAGATACCAGGTGCAAGTATGATGTCCCACAGTCTAAAGAAAAAGACTGTTTCTTTGAAACTCTTAGTTTAGAAGACCTGAGCTCTTGTAAGCAACGGAAAATTCAAAACAAACCTCATCTATTCTGGTTTACCTATCTCTAATATTAATCTGTGTCACACAAAGATTCTTATTGTTAATTTTATTTATAGTACATATATATTGAACTTGTCCATGACTGGCTCTTGATGCAGCCATCACAAAAACATCACAAAAACTTGTATTATTTTGTAATAGCACCAGAAAAATGCAGTTATTGTGAAATTAACTCACACCCATGAAATGTAACAAACACCTTTTAACAAAAGACACGGTGCAATTTTGTTCAACTGAATTCATTAGGAAAAAAACAAAACAAAACAAAACAAAACAAACAACAACAAATCCAAAACCAAGAGTAGCTATTTCCCCAGAACAAAGAAAGAGAAACAGCCTCTCCATAGGGTTTGGTTTTTAGTTGACAGACAAATAGCTAAAACAAATCCAGTATTTACGGTCACAGAAAGCAGTCTAACCAGAACACTGGAAGAAGCAGCTGAAATCTTCTGGGGAGGCAACATGGTGACCTGACTGTGCCTCTGGGAGGGGTGGCTTCACCAGTGCTGGGCTGACCAAAGATTTTGGGTGACATTTGGCTTTTTTCTCAGAAACCAGAGAGTAGAGGAAAAGGGAAGAATGGAAGTGACAGTGCTTTTTAAGGCACCAAGCCAAATGCAAACCTCACTATAAACGTATAAGCCAGCAGAGCAGTTTACACCCACATGAAAATGGTGTGCTTTCCTGAACACTTAAAAAAGATGTCAGATGCAATATTGCAGCTGTTTTCAAAACTAACTTGAAACACGAATTCCCACTCATTATATACATCAAGGCAGAAGAGAAGAATTCTCTTTATCCTGTAGCTTTTGGGTACCTGTGCTAGACAGGAGCAAAGACAAGATACTAGTTATGGTTTCTCCAAGCTCTGCAACTTAGGGACACTTGGGAACACTGAGTTCAGAAGTTCATACAGTACTGGAGTGATCAAATGCATCTCATCAGAAACTGGCCTCTCTTTCCCCATGCAGCATGCTTGTTCATATCCCCACTAAGACATTATTTTGCATCACTTCTTCAACTCTCGTATCATATACTGCTTATTATCATTTCTTTCTGCAGATATTTTTAAAATTACTTGTACCATTGCTTCCTGGAAGAAGGGCCTTTGCCATCCTTTACAAATGGGAAATTGCCTGGGATCCCACAATTGGATATCAGCAATAAACACTGTCGGGAAGGAGAGGAGCCTGCGAGGCGCAAGCACTCTCAAAGCAGCAGCAGGGTCCAGGCAACGCACACAGACGAGCACTCAGCCCTGCAAAGCACCAAGCCCTGATTTGGCACCTCCTGAAAACAGGGGCAATATAATCATCAGCTTGAGCAGGGGCAAGATCTCAGCCATCCGAAATTCACTGACTCATTCATAATGTGCTCTGATAATGACCATTAAGAAAAGGAGTACAGTATTTTGAATCTAATATAAAACCACAAATGGACTGTTACACCAGGAATCTCATGCAGCACTAGCTACAAAAGAGATAGTCGGTTCCTCACACAGAGTGATAGGGATATGCAAGTATTGTCACCATAATCACCACCAGCTTTGTGGGAGTGACTTCCCTTGCAGTTTCAGGACCTTCTCTTCATGTTTGGCACCTGGCTATTATTAGCAATAATAATGGTTTCATGTACACTTCATATGAGAAAAGCTCCTTCAGGGACAGCATTATCTGTTATACCACCTGAAAAAAATAGAAGCTTCCCAGGTGGATATCTATTGAATCCAGTTTTAAAATTCCTGCTTCACTCTGAAGAAAATGATGATGCCTTTGCCACTTTTTGACATGGACCTGAACTCAGTATTCTAAACAGGAGTATGCAGAATTGAATTACATTTCATCTCCTTCAGCAATCCATCTTTTCCATTTCTGTTCATTTGCTGTAGCTGCAGAAGTATTGAGTGCTGCAAGATATACTTAGTTTTCCAAACCATGCAAGTCATTATGAATGGCCTTGTGTCCAGGTAAAGGTTAAGGAGGTCCTTTGTTGTTCTAGTTTAACTTGTCCCTGACACTGCAGCCTAATCATTCCACATAATAACAGTCCTGATACACAGGCCTGAGTCAAAGTCACAAGTCAATAAATCCATTCCTTCCTCCCTTTCAGGCAAAGTGTTGAATAGCACTGAGTGTGCAGTGTCACAAAACCCTGCAGTCTATCACATCAAGGTCGTCTGGTATACAGTGCGAAAAACTTTCTTTCTTTAAGTGCCTCACACGTTCAGAAGGAGACGATACGTTGTATGGACTAATGAGTACGCTTCAGATCATTTGGAGGTGATTAAAATAGGGGCCTGACATAAGAATAGTTTTAGTTACACTTGCTTAATCTTCTGGCTGTTTTTGCTCTGAATTTGTCAGGCCTGGGGGTGGGGAGACGCACTGCCACTCAGAAAAGGCTAAGCCACTTGCAAAGAGCAGAGCAGGCTGGTATTACCTTCTCTACCAAGACTCCTCATACATGCAAAGACAAGTCATAGCTGAAGGCTGGTGGATTTTATTTGCTGAGGTTCACTGTGCATTTGAAGTCTATTCTAATAGTCTAATTCCAGTAATGTGAATTGTTTGCCCCTGAGAAAAGAGACGTAGCACTACATACTGAATCATCTCTTCACCTTTAGTTAAAAAAAGCAAAACCCAAAACCAAAAAAACCACCCAAACCCTTAGGTGGTGGGTCTCTGAAAGAACACAAGACTGAGTTACAGTTTGTTTACTTTGTTAAGGGACTTATAGCTCTTCCAGGTTCATAAATTCTTGTGGTGGACTAGGAGAGTGAGTGTAAATTAACTTGAATAATAGGACTATGTGTACTTTCCAATTGTCTAATGCATTTCCCAGAGAAAAACTAGTCGGGCTTTTCAACTATCTTTTTTTCTTCTTATACCTTAATTAGTGGGTGCACTTGGTGTATAACAAGCGTGGGCTTATTAGAAATACGTATATGAAGGTGTTGTGCGTGTTTCTCCACGCCTCTCTGCCTTCTACCTCAGCTCCATTCAGCAACAGATTTCCTGTTCCAGAGTCTTGGGCTTTTCTTTTCCAAACTGTGCAGTGGTTTTATGATACTTCCAAATGTCCACTAAGGATTTAGAAAGAAATTATTAAACCCATTTTCACATTTGCTCAAAGGAAGACTCTGAAGGCTGGATTCCAGCAGTGAAAGGCTAATGCGCTAACTCGCAGCTCCGTCCCGCTCCCCTTTCATCTATCATTTCAAACCGTTTGCAGTGTCAGGAAAAACAGAGGATACCATATCCCAGTCAGTTCGGGGAAGCAAGAGGCTGTGAGAAGGCAATCATAGATACTAGGATTTCTGAACATCACTGTTCTTGAAAACCAACCACTCTTACAGCATTTCAGGGAGACGAGGTGGCTGAGAGGACACTGCATGGCAAAGAGCTTGCTGTCGTCCAAGAGCTGCAGCTCATATGCAGTTACACTGCTCAGAAGAAGTCATACCAGGCTCTGTCCATGAAATAATCAAGGTGCCTGAAACCCAGCTAATTCCCATCCACTTGGGGAGAGCCCATTTTTGCCAGAAAATTTTACTTTCTCATGTCACTTATTTCCCAACGTGCCTACTGACTGGCTGGTGTCTAGCACAAAGGTCCAGAAACGTGGCACATGTTCCCCTGTTTTGGCTGTTTATCCAAGGAGCATGCAGGTCAGCAGGAAGATGTCATGAGCTCTCATCAGGACCCTTGCCATGGTTGTCTGAGATGGGATTTACAAGGTGAGCTGCAAAACGTGCGTGCCCTGCCCTGGAATCCAGAAACCGTCTGTGCAAGTAAAACTTTCAGAGCAATTATAAGCGATGGAGAATGAAAAGTGTCAAATTATGATCTACTAAATGGAGTCACCACCCCACGCCTTTTTTGAAGTTACCAGACTTTGAACTAAGTTGTAATTGTCCTCAGCTTGCGTGTAACCTGCAGTCTGCAGCTCTGAAAGCAGAGCAAAGATCGAGAGTTTATATTGGTGCTTATTACAATTGGTTGTAATTATCCCAATGAAAGCAAAGTAAATCCTTTCCAACAAACACTAGAGCTGAGCTCTCACGTTATTGAATTATTATGGATCTTGTATATTATACCTGAGAGAATGCGAGCATAACACACTCGACTGTCTATCCTCTCACTGGAGGAGGTTCAATAGAGCAACAAAAAATTGGAGACATTACGGAGTTACCATCCTGCCTCAGAAAGGAAACAGTATAAATGAAGCCTGTGTTGTGCTTGCGAGGCCATTTGTCATGCTCTTGTAACTGGTGCGGTATATACTCATTATATATTGCGTTCTGTTGGATGTGACACTTTTTGCAGTTGCAAAACTCTCAGGATTCAACCCTCACTTTTTGATTTACACCAGCCTATCTTCGTTTTTACGGATTTCTCTGACATGGTTGGATGACTGTGCTCGCTGCATGTTTTATAACAGGAAGAGCATTTGAAATGCATTTCCTTAAGAACTTTGAAGCCTTCTACTGCATGCAGATTGCAAACAAGGTACGGCAGGTAGCCTGCTAGTTTCATTGGAGGGAAATAGAGTGGCAAACTAAACGAGGTGTCAGTATGCCCCCCACTCCTGCTGCCCCAGCACGAAGACTCATCTGTGCACACATTTAATCATGTGTTTTGTTGCTGCCTTTTGGGAAGGTAGCATACTGAAGTTCAAAAAGTAAATACTAAGACCACCTATTTTAATGGCTCTGAGGAGAACATCTGGAGAGAGAAGTTTTATGACTTTGTTGGCTTGTGTCCTTTTGAAATGTTTTCAGTGCAAAATGATGTACTTCTCTCACATTTTACTTCCACCGAGACAAGCTGCTCTGTGGCATGCTGGTATGCCATGCTACAAATACGCTCAATTCTGCTGTCACACAAATATCACTTCCCAAATTCGCCTACAACTGACTTCAGAAAATTCATGAAATTAACTTCTAGAATGGGAAAGTTTTGCCAACATCATCTCCTGCTGCTGCTTCCTACTGGGGCTGCCATGCTACACTTCCTCATTACTAATATTGCTTCCATGTCCTCATCAGCCTTCAGTCTGAGCAATCTCGTCCTGTCCCAGTCATTCACTGCCATGTAGTCTGTAGACAACTTTCTTATTTCTAGCTCTTCTCTCTGAGCTTCTGAACCTTTGGGGTGAAGGATGCCACAGAGGTCCAACTACTCCGGAAAGGATTTTTGCTATGGGATTCTGGGTGACATAAAGAGAAAATCCCATGGACAGACCATCATCATTCCTAACCATGAATTGTCCACATCCAGACAACAGTGACAGGGAGACGATGTTTACTGCTGGAGGTGCCTGTTACCTTTGCCAAACACTTGGATACTGCTTTTAGTACCTTCTTAATTAGTACCCTGTTGTCCTTCCAGCAGGACCTGTGTCCTCGTGGTTGCACTACTCATTCACAGAGTTAAAGCTGAATACATTGAATTTACAGCTTCTCAGCTGCAAAAGCTCAGATGCAAAAGTATCTCCCAACTTCCCACCAAATGGCAGCATGCAAACCAGCAGCAGCACCAGAGCAGGGGTAGTACCACCTGCACATGAGGACGCCTAGATTTTATGAGATCGTGCTGTGCCCCTGAAGTGACAGAAAGGGCACCACCACTTCGCATTTTGTTTCATAGCAGTTGTGCAACTTTGAAGCAAATCTCACGATTTGACTCACTGACAGCACAGGCAGTTTTGGTGCACATCACCCAGTGTGCATTAACCTGTTTCCTCTCAGGAAAACAGAACCAGAAGTTCTGCTCCAGGCACGCACCAAATTGCTCTGTTAATGCTTGGTGGGAACATTTTTATGACTAAGTCTAGTCTGAAGTCAATCCTGCCTATCACACACATATAGCAGTAGCAGAGCAACCTGTTGCAATCCACCTTGCACCCAGCTATTTCTTAAAAAACGACGTCAACTCTAGAGATTTTCTTTAATAATTTCTCTCCACCAAGTAGCTAAGTGAGACCAGGGTGTCAAGTCTCCTACCCTGGGTGGCTCAGTTACATGCCTAAAATGATGTAAGACCTTAGCCTCACTGAAGTCAGAAGGAGCATCCCACTGACCGCAATGGGAGCAGGCTGCAGGCAGTCTGGGGAGCAAGCAGTAACTCTCTGGGTCCAAAAAGGGACTCCACAGCCACCTCCTCTATGTGGCAGCACCAAATACTAACCTCAGGGTCATCAGGGCAACTCTGAGTTTACCTTTTAAAAAACTGCTCAGTATTTCCTTCAGCAGAATATTTAATCATGAGTGTAAGTTTGTCAAATGCCATCTCTGACCTCCAAAGCTTTTATTGATTACCTGCAAGTCCATTGTGTTGCATTACACTCACTCAGGCTATAAGACAGTGAAGTAAAGAATAAGCTAAAAAGTCCGATTTTAAAGAGAGATAAGAAATAGCCCAATTCCCGAGTTAGCAAATGGTGCCACAATTAGCTTTGCAATAGAGGGACAAGAAATATTGAATTATACTGTACACAGTGCAAGAAAATTTCACCAAAAGAGTCTTTGAAATTCTGAAACTCCACACAAAACTGAAGGAGACAACAGCCTTTTCCAAATGAATAAATAATGTCTGTGGAGACTAGTGGGTATTACTGCAATTGCATGTCAACTAATGTTTCCCACAGTAAAAAATAATAGCAGTGAGACCTAGACGACACGATTCTGTTACCATAACCTAAATCCCACTCTCTCCTAATCAACTGTATCCCACTGAAGACAGGGGAAAATGGGAATTGCAACATGGAAACACTTTCATGAACTCTTCTACCAAAAGAGAGGATGTTATTTAGTCCTTGTCCCAAACACAGCTCCTTTGTGCACAAATCCCTGGATGCCACAGGGAGCCCCAGTAGTACAGTGATACACTGAAAAAAAATGTAAAACGCAACTGTCCAGTTGCAAGAAGTAGCAGAACATTATATTTTTCAAATTGAATGTGGATTAATTCATTTTTCCTCTTTTTCAACCTCTGATTCCCAAGGATTTCCAGGAGACAGAATCACCTGGAAAATCTCCTCACACTGACCTGCAAAGGAGGTCCAACCTAGGCTTCAAACAGCAGAAAACAGCATTTTGTAGACAGGTGGGGGTGGGAGGAGGCAAAGGCTGGGTCTGAGAAATTGGCAGGCACTACCTGTGAGGATCCTAAAGATGAGTATGGGAAGCCTGAACTCCCTTTTTCCCCTCTTCTCCCTTTGAATGGAGAGCCTAACTTTATTTATTTTGGCTGAAAGCTGTGCTGACAGACATCAAACAAGGAAAGACTAAACACTCATTCTTTAAGGGCTGTCTCTTCAGCTGGAGTTACAAGAAGAACTTGAGACAATCTAAATTTTATCTACATTCTGATGAAAAGACACATGGTACTACCTCTTCTTTGTCAGGCTGCAAGAGCTACCTCCCCATGGCGCAGGGGAACACCAGTAACACCACTGCGTGTGCCCAGCAAAGCCTCACAAATTTGGGAGGCAATACTTCTAAAGGGAAAACTAACAAAAGAAAGGAGCCCAAGTCCAACTTGTGTTTCCTTGCTTGTTGTAGACTGCAGCAGCAAGCGGATGGCACATGTGTATAAGTTAGTATGGGAGAAGAGCTGAGCTAAACACCCCTGAAACAGTGGGGTTATCGCAGAAGTGCCTAGCTGAGATCAAGGCTCCACTCTCCAGGTTATTAGCCAAACACAGAATAAGGAGAGAAAGCAAGGATAGCCCTGCTTTATGGAGGAAGGAGCTGGGGCACAGGCTGCAAAAAATGTATCTCTCAAGGTCACATCACGAGCCTGTGCCAAAAGCAGAAGAGGCCACAGCCGTGGCTGAGCCCCGAGCTGAGGCAGCTGCACCACAGCTCCCAATAAACTGGGTATCCTGTGCTCCGCCTCTGCTACCTCTTTCTTCTTCCCCTCCCCACATACCACACATTGAACTTTTTAAACCTGACACTCCGATTTAGCAAAAGAAAAGCCTGGACATTTTTTTCCTCTTTTATTAAAAAAAAAAAAAAAAAAAAGAGAGAGAGAGAAATGAGGCTCTTGTTAAAGGGAATGGAAGTGATACAGCTGTGGCTGTGATTAACGTAGTTCAGGGTTGAACTGAATATTGCTTCTTCCCTGCAGTATTTTTAATTACACTCCTGATTTTATATTTGGAGACCGTCATAGACCTGTTCTGGTAAATTGTCAAGCAACCACAAGTCAAATATGTGTTAAATATGAGAATATACTGCCATTTTTATCTGATTTGTGGTTCATTCACACTATGTTATCTACTTTTAATTAAATACCATAAAATACACATGGTCAGCAGTTTGACTTTTCATTTCCTTACAATGTCAGTAATTCAGCTTGATTGTTGCCACCTACCATAGAATTGCATTTTAAAGATGTTACCCCTGCACGGTGCAGATTCAATATCGGAACAATTTAAACTAGTTGCTAAAAATAACTACCACCTACTTAGTAGCAGCTCTGCCTTTAACAGTCACATGCAGATTCATGACTCTTTGCCTGCCTGACGAGGACGGGCAGCCTTGGGAGGCATTGCAGTGGCCTTGATTTGGGGGGGGCGGGGAGGAGTAGTATCGGTTTTTGTTTTTGTATGAAATGCTTGTGTCATCTCTGTGTTGATTGATAGCCTACCTTGTTCATTAAAGATATGGCTCGGATTTTGCTAGATTACCCCAGGCATTGGAAATAAGAACCTTCCTACTGGAGGCATGTTATGCATGGACTTAAAGTTCACCACTTCATTAATAACACTCCTCAGCTGGACATTTTACATGCTGCTCTGATATATGACTGTTTAGGTGCTTTTTTTTTTTTTTTTTCCCCTCCTACTATTCCTTTAAAGGGGACTGAGTCTTTTTCAGCATTATTTTATTCTTTTACTTCTAGGTTATATTGCTACAGTTCTGAAATTGCCAGATCTCATTATCCTGGCTGGATTTCTTTAAGAGTAACTGGAAAATTTGCTTTGACCACTGAAAACAATCCATTAAAACTAGTAAGAGTTGCAATGGCTGAACATCTGTAAGAATGACAGAATGAACATAACAGCAGCAGCATCGTATCAGACCAAAGGCAAATCCAGTGACTTGTTTCCAACAGTCACAAACAGGAGATACCCAGCAAAGAGGAGGAGAACAGAACCAACCCATACAATACTTCCTTGAACACTCTCCCAGCCTCTAGCAATTTGCAGCACACAGATTTTCTGAGACAGAGATAGTGTCTTTGCATATAACAGCCCTTGATAATTTTTTTCTCCCATAAAACTGAGCAGCCACTTTTGAAAAATTTCAGCATCCACAACATCCTGCAGAAATGAGTTCCTTGTGTATTCTACATGTGCCATGAAGCAGCAACATTTTTTGTTTGCTCTGAAGCCTTACTCGATAGCTTTATTTGATGTTCCTTTACTTTGTGTTAGAAGAAACAATGAACCATCATTCCCTGTTCTTCTCCTCGATGCTAGCAGTTATCATTTACAACCCCCTGTCATATCCCCTCATCTCTTTTCCAGGCTAAAGAATTCTAGACTATTTTGTGATTCTTCATACAAAGCCATTCTCTGACTCTGATCACTCATTTCCCATGCCTTTTCCACTCCTGCTGTGTCTGAAGGGTTGGAACTGAACCAAGTATTCAAGATGTGGGCAAAGCATGGATGTCTAAAGTGCTGAAGAACGTCTCCTCTTTCATGTCTCCTCTTTTGTTTTGTATTACTTTACTAATAGCTCTTAACAGTAAGTCTGCTTTTTTTTTAAAGAAATACTAAGCATTGAGGTGATGCTTTCAAAGCACAATCTTATAACCACATCTTTTTTCCCCAAGTGATAGTATTCAATTCCATAATCATCATCATCAGTGCAATGCTGGGACTTTCATCCCACCTCTCTTCCTCTCTTATATCCACACAGAGTTTCATCTCCCACCCTATTGCTCAGGGTTGCAGCATGAAAAGGCAGTTCCTCAGTTCTTTGCAGCCAGCCCTTGCTTTTGTTATCATGAATAAGTTGGCATCACCTCCAAACTTGTCACATTATTGCTTACCCTGGGTTTTTGAGAACATTTGTCAAAATACTAAACAATATGAGCTGTAGCACAGACCTCTGCGAGGCTCTGCTGTGGAAATGACCTCTCTGTTGTTTCCCATCTTTTAAACAATTATTTACCCATGCGAGAAACTTATGGAAGTTATTTCCTGTAAGACCCTTGGGTGAAGCACTTTTTCAAATGCCTTTGTGAATTCCCTGAGGACCATATCACCCAGATCTCTTTGTTCATTTGCCTGGAGACTCCTTCAAAGGGCTCCTAAAGATTTGTGAGCCTTGTCCTCCCTTTTCTTTCTTGAACACACAACTTCAGCATTTTGAAGGATGCCTTCTTGCTTCTAATAATCTGTTTCACCCTGTGATTTGTCATGTCAGCTCCCCTTTGGTCTTTCTGAAGTCATTTGAAGAAAACCAGGTGATGAGCATCCCCTCATCATAGCACTAAAATATTTGCAAGCTATCAACAACTAAGTTACAGAAAATACATTGAGGGGAGAGTATTTTATGCTCCACTAGTGAAAGATCTAATCGGCAGAGTAATTCCCAGGTGTCAGAAGCCCTATACCATCTCCGTTGGCCAACCCTATAAAACACAAGGCTAAGTTTCCTACACACAGGCAGACTTTGGCTTCTGGAATATTTTAACATGACTGATTGCTTCTGGCATAATTTAGGGAAGCCTTAATCTGTAGCAGCAGCTATGAGTAGACCAAGAAGAAAAGCCCCAAGCCACCTATGCTGTGCTGGCTGTCTGCTGAACACAGGTTGGGCAGGTCGTGTCCAAGATCTCTGGCCCTTTGTGTGGCTTCTCCCCAGCACCAGGACCTCTCTCTACAGTCAGCAGTGGTAAGTGTCAGGTGGACTTCTGCACCCACTTTTGGGTACCAGGAGTCACAGGCATCCAACAGCTAGAACTTCCATGAGAGAAACATAAACCATGTGGGACACCTGATCAAATGGGGGTGTTGATCCTCAAGAAGAGAAACTGATGAGGGAGGGAGGAAAAGAGCCTTCAAGTGTGCAGAAGACCCCTTCGAAAAACAAGGGAACTGCTTTGTTCTCTCTGTCCATAGTGGACAGGACAAGAAATAATGGACAGAAAGGGAAAATCAGTTGGGTGCTAAGAAATTCTTCTAAAAGTAAAAATAGTGACTGATGATCTTTAAAAGTAGATTAGAGAAACATCTGTCAGAAACTGAATAGATGCAATAGGTCTTGTTTGGATCAGTTGTCCTCTCAATATCCCTTCCACCCATGTTTTCTATGATTTGTAATCCAAATTCAATTGATATATATTGCCTTTGAATCAAATCCTTAGAAAACAATTACTGTCAGCATATACAAATAAAAACAAATGAGAAAAAATACTTATTCTTAATTCTGTATATTTCACTGAAGATACAAAATAAGTTTCCAGTGACAAGAGAGTGAGCTAAGGAATTAGAACTGTGTTACAGAAAAGAAAGAAGTTTAAAGCAAATTCATAATCCATCAAGAAGCATCTTTCATAATCCAAACAGTCATATGATCTGAACAGGAGTCTTGTTTAGCTTAAAGAAGAGGGTAGATGTGGGAAAAACCTCTCAAATACATGAAAGAGGAAAAGTATAATTTTGTTTTGATTGTAGATTATCATGGGATATGTACAAAACCCAGAGATGGAATATCTAAGCAAAACTGAACATTTCCACTTTCTCCATATAGCTGGTTAAAATACTCTTCTCTCATTTTGAGTGAAGTAGCAGCTCTTGTTCCACAAAGAAAAAACAAATGAGCACAGAAAAAAATGTCACATTAGTTAACTTCTCTATAGCTTCATAAGCCTGGAAGGCCTCATCTGTAGTACCTTGAGGTGACATTTTCCAAGTACTCATTTATGATTATGAACCATTTTCTCTAAGGGGAAAAAAATTAAGATTCCTCCAAAAAAAAAGGCAATCCTAAAAGATTGTGACAAGTCAGCCTAGCTTGTCTGGTATGTAATTCTACACAGCACCTTTTATCTAAATAATTGAAACCACATCTCTCTCTAAATAAGAACTTACCACCAAAGAACAGTGAGTAATATCTAAAAAAGGAAAAGAGAGGTTCATTGCATTTGGTGGCTATCACAACCAATTTTGGTGTGAGGTAATATTAGAGGATAAGATGCAGCAGTTTGGGTATTGGTGTTGAGAATCTCAGTGTTGCATGATGGTGGCATCACGAGGCAAGAAGAGGCAGGTTTATGCCCTGCAGTGTGCACAGCCAGCTGAGAGGCAGCAGGCATTTTGTAGGTTTGTGTACCCCGTGTACCTGCAAATGCAGTGGAGGCAACTGCTAGCATTGCCTTCCCCCTTTTACAGCTCACATCTCATCTTTGCTGGGGTGAAAAAATCTAGATTAATGTAAAGCACTGAAAACGTCACCACAGGTGGCTCCTTCCCCAGTCCGATTCTTGTATTTTTAAAGGCATTTCCAAAGAAAAAGCATGTAAATATTTGCCTGAACAGAACCAGGTAGAGGTAGGCACTTCTTCTGCTGGAGAGGAACTCTGAACAAATACCTATTTTAACCATTTTAGGCATAATGAGGTGTTACCTCAGACTCCAGAGTGCTCAACGTTTCCCCAACAGCTGAGGAGCCAGCTGGGGCAGGGTCTACGATTTTCTCTTTCTCAGACTTTGGCAGGACAGTAAAGGCAAATATTTTGGAATACTGAAGGCCAAAGATTAAGGGAAGATGAACAAGGGAAAGAATATGGGAATGTACTAGTGAAGAACAGGAATGTTAGTCAGGAAAGCATCTAGATATTACCTGTGTCAAGGCAACGGTCTAGGAAATATGGAAGAGGTCTAAAAGGTAGGACAGTTTAGCTATATTTTTGAATCTTCCAGCTATTTTGAAAAAGTTTTATGACCCTCACCCTTTTTGTTTCTAACCTGAGGATAAAAATTTTTTACTTACGTAGAAAATGCTATGAAGTTTGATTCATCAATATGAGTAAAATACTGTCCTGAGAGATGTTATGGAAGGTCAAATTAATGGTCATGGCAAATCTGCATTTGAAAAAGGACTTTCAATATAGGTATTCAGATTTACTGAAAACACCACTAATTAGGTTTGTCATGAGCTGAAAAGAAAATATGTTTGTAAAAGGATTACAAAGGAGATCATGAGGTAATCCCAAGATGCTAACAGTGAATCTGACATTCAGGACAAAACCTAGCCCAGTCACAACTGGTGTAACTGCACCCAAATTAACAGCAGTTGCATCAGGACTGAATTTAGCCCCGAGACCAGAAAAGTGAAGCTGGATGTGAAAAAAGAAGGAGTTTCTGGTAGTGGGGACACTTCCTCTCTGGGTTATATCACCTAAGATATAGCTGACCAAAAACAAACAAAAAAGTAATGAGTCTACTGCAGCTCAAGTGCAAAAGATGGAGGGTTTTTCTGCTAATTCAAGGCTTCCCAGGATTATTTTAATCTTCAGAATTTGTTTAATGCCAGATCATCCCTCCGTAGGAGTTATATTTCCAGGTGTCCTTAGCTGGAACCTGATAGCTCTTTCTGACTAATAAATGTCAATGTTGAAGGCCTGCTCCAAAGATGACTGGAGTAACAGGAGCTTCTGAAACATGTCTTACAGACAGGTTTACTGTCGTCTCCTCTTTCCAAACCACTGCTCAGCTATGGGTTTAAAGCAAGTGTAACAGTGGGGGTATGAGAGGGAGAAGCACGAACTGTTGCTTTAAAGATGAGATGAGACATAAAAAGATTATGTGGCTACTGCCCAAAAATATTAAGATAATGATTAAACTAAAAAATGCAAATTCACAAGATGTTTTATGCTGCTAGGCAAGACCAGAACTGATATTAAAATGTCTCATGAACACTATAATATGTTCAAAGCAGGGGGGTAGAAGACACAGAGGAAAACAGCAGAGGAGCCATATGGTCATAGCCGGTGGTCAATGGGGAAAAAAAAAAAAATAAATAAAAAAAAAAAAAGACAAACAGCAAAACAAAACAAAATATAGAAAGGGAAATACAAATTTTGGGGGAGAAACTTGTATTATCACACCTCTCTTGTGCACTTGCACAGGAGGCTCTCGGCTGATGTCCCACTATGTTGAAGCCAAATCTGAGGACTCTCCAATGAATGTTCCTTAAGTAGGGTGCAATGGAAAGGTTTTTTCCTAAGTGGAGAAAAAATTACAATCCCAAAAGTAAGCAGCGACAGTTTTGTGACTCAGTGATTCACCTGTGGCTGCTGGAGCTGGCATTTTCCATTAAAATCTGAGCATATCTGGTCTGGACCACCAGGAAGATAGACTCCCACCTCAACATATTGAACCTCCTCAGGAGCCATCAGCAAAAGATTTGGGCAAGACTTGGGATAAGTGGGAAATGGCTTGTTCAACAAATAGCCTTGCAAAACCTAAGAAAACAGAATGATCCCTGTCTGCTCATCTTTCAGGTCTAAAACCTACCTCCTGACACCTTAATTTTCTACAGTAACAATCTCTATCCCTGCTTTGTATGAAGAAATAAGATGGAGGGAAAAGCTAATTTGTCAGAGCAAATTAAGACATTATAATTGACTGCAGAGAGGGCAGCAGCCGCTTCCGTTCTCAGCTGCAGATGCATTAAAGATTCACATACTCTGCACATTGGTCTGTCATACGGGTACTATTGGGGGTAGTGGGAACAATCTCTTCCTGTGCTTGCCCCAAAAGCAAGCCAAGTAATTATATGCCACAAATATGGCTGCACATCATCCTCAGTATGGGCCAGTGGGTACCTGAGCAGCACACTGCATGCGTATGCATGACTGAAGATGGATAGCATGACATTTATTAACCATGCACATAATTAAAATCCTTTAAAAATGTCCTCGGAACAAAAATAACATATCTTGAATTCCACAGGACAGCCCAGGCTGCCATCCTCAATAAGCTTCGTTACAGAGAGTTACACAGCTAAATCACTGGTATGGAAGCAGCACTCCAGGGACTGGTCTCATATCAGCCCATCTGCCTAATCAGCAATGAAGCAACACACACCGGAGCTCCATGAGCGCATTAAGACAGCACAAGCACACATGCAACGATATGGTGAACATGATCAGGGAACGGATCTGGGCTAAAACTAACCTGCTTATGCTGGCTAACGCCCGTGCCTGGACCCAGGGCGTGCTGCAGCAGCAAGCAGCCCGAGCGGTGCAGAAATAGTTGCTGCTGCTGCACCAGTGCTTAACGCCAAAGGTTTGCTCAAGAGAGGACTTGCACCGCTCACATGTGAATGTTGTGAGGAGATTCAGAAGCTCAGTTTTGCTACTGTAAGGGCTATTTTTTTCCCAAGAACAGTCTGGAATTGTGCTTGCAAGGTACATTTTTTCATAACAATCACATCATCCACTGAGCCCCCATTAGCTCAGGGGATACAGTTTTGAGTTCCAACCTGACTTTCACCCAACAGTTCTTTTTCTCTCTACTGTGCTGCTCCGATCACTTTTATCTGAATTATCATCTTTGTAAGACTTCTGCTGTAATTGCTCCAGGAGAGAGACATTGCTACTGGCCTGTCCATAGAGAACTTTGTACTCCAGCCAGACTCCAGTGGTATATTAATAGAATAACTGAAACTGGGTTAGGGCAACGAGTGATTCCCAACAAGACGACCCACTGGCTTTGTATGACTAGCAACAACAACTCCTCCTGCATATTGCTACTAGTCTAAAATTAGAGGAGAGAGAAAGGCATAAGAAATAACCTACCTTCCATACTACGGACAGACATCCCACTTGTAACCATATAAGCACATCAGATATTCAAAGCTGCCTTCTCCTGGGACAGTTATCTATAATGCTGTCTGAGAAAGAAGAATTTGTAAAAGAGGTATAAATATATACATCAACCAATACCTCCTCACATATCATCAACTCTCCCGGACATCTTAAATTCAGAGACAGTAATATTTCTGCAACAAACTAGCATCACAGGCAAAGAGCTGGCAGGTAACCAAAGTAACGTATGAATTCATAAGATGGTTTAAATTTTGAAAGTTCCCCTCTCCCCCAAGTGAAGCAAATCTGAAACAGCATCAAACTTGTACCTCATGCTTGATGAAAACCACCAATGACTGAGGTTTCACGAGACATTCCAAAGAGGAAAAGCAGGCAAGTAGAATGCAGTAAGTAGTTTGCTAAGCATTGCTGAAAAGCAGCTGGAGATTGGGTTAGGAAGGAGAAATCAGATAAACAAGGATCCAGTGTGTTGGAAAGCAGACCAGAAGGTAGCAGAGGCAGAACATGCCTGAATGCTCTTCTAACAGCAGTTGTTTGGATAACTCAGCAGTCAGCCAGTCTACACTCAGCCAACAACAAGGTCCAAGGGCAAACATCTGGCAACATCCTCAGCCTTACAGAGGCTTCCCAAAGCCTCAAAGACACCAGCAAGTGCCCAGCCTCACTGCAAACATTTAAAAACGCTGCGAAGTCTGCTCCTCACCAGCATGAACATGGCCTGGTCCCCCTGCGCCCCTCCATGTCCTTCCTCCTTTCTGCCTGCAAATGGGTACACAGAGGCACAGGGGGAAGGAAGGGCCTCTCTTCTCCCTGGCAGGAGGGAGCCAGGCCATGGGAATTGGAAGGCAGAGAGGAGTTAGCCCAGGTGTGGGGAAAGCCAGCTCAGCCACACAGCTTCTGTGGGCTCAATGCATGAGACAGGACAGGTTTCATCAGCCTTGTGGACAGGTTCCCTCTCCCTGAATGCTTCTCTCCTTCCTGGCACAGCCATGCTGCCAACTTAGCATCACAACCCGCCACACTGAATCTGTGAGGAGAGACATAGGCCATCACTTAACCTTGGCTGGCCTGAAGCACCATTTGTAGCTTCCCAAAGCAAGACCTTCCCACCACCAGCTACTACACATCTCAGAGCATCTGATGAGTTAGCATCATCTGAATTTATTCCACTGGAACTCCCTCACCCCCTGCACCCACGTGCACCTCGGCCAACTCCATTACTTCTGAGGAGAGAAGCTTTTGGCTGTCATGTATCTTTCAAAGCGAGTTAGCAAGGCTGTGTGTTTGCAATTCCCAGCTCAGCTTGCATTTCCTCTCCAGTATCTGCACACCTCCGAGCCCTGCACTACAGCACTGCCACCGGCTCCAACAAATCTGAAGACACTGCTGCTGAGCAGATCTGTTTATATCCGTAAAAATTAGTGTTGCAGCTCCACCTAACTTAAGCAGTTTTGCTTAGGAAATTACAGCATGGCATTCGACTGTCTATTTAGAGCATGGAGGAGTAAGTAGGTATTGGCAGCATGTTTTTAATTAAGCAGGTAAAGCCTAGATTAAGCTATATCAAA
Source organism: Tyto alba (assembly GCF_018691265.1). Lineage (NCBI taxonomy): Eukaryota > Metazoa > Chordata > Aves > Strigiformes > Tytonidae > Tyto > Tyto alba. The sequence continues at coordinate 5,621,449 of NW_024881278.1, read as the reverse complement.
TGGATAGTGTTTCTTTAATTTGGTATTGTCGCTCTCCTCAGCCAGGGCATAAGAGGTTGGCCTTAAAATTCTTGTAACTAAAAAGCCAGTCTCATGACCAACTACATAATTGATTAAACACAACTGTGGACTCCCATTATCGGGAAGTGCAATTTTCCTGGTGTCGCTTCGAGTCTGAAATACCTCAAGGGTAATTACAGACTGAGATGCAACACACAAGGCTTTGAAGTAGGGAAAGAAAAGATTAGGGTGGCTGAGACGATCCGCGCCTGTTCATTTGTCCTTCACGGCAAAGACGTTAAGCCACCGCGAAACGATGCCCCACCAGCACCGGCGGTCGCAGGCAGCCCCGGGGGTCACGCCGAAAGCACTGCAGAGAAGCGACCTCTTACCTCCACGGCCCTAATGAAAGTTTCATGCAGCTGTGCTCCTCTTTGCCTCGGATTTGGCATGCCTCGCTGCCCACCGCCAGGCTGACCACTCAAGGCAGAGAGAAGTGCACTTTCTCTGACCAGCTAAATTATTTACCCCAGGAACAATTATATAACATGACATGCTAGGTTTAAGAAAGACCCTCTTCGGCATCCGAGGAAAGAGGCACTAAAACTAATTCAGAAGTGAAGAGATCCAGTCTTTATTTCTAATTAATAACAGGTTAGAAGTAAAAACCGCTATTAGTGACAGAACATAACAAGGAAACCAAACCGGCATTGTTAAGAGGGCTATTTAAAGAAATGTTAATGAATTGAATTTGAAGTTCTTCTTAGTCAAGCAGGAAACAACTAATGGTTTAAAGAGGAAAAGTGAAGCATTATTAAATGCTGAATATTTATTATGTCAGTGACCAGTTTGCCAGAGGCTTTGAGGTGAGAAAAGAAGTTCAAATCCTTTCCACTGCATTCACAGCTACAGAAAGGTAAATTCATAGGCTTTCTCACATACCACACAAAGGCTTAGTAATTTGTTTGGATTAATAGCATATTGTAGAAGCATAACACTCACACTTTAAAACTAACAAATTCAGCGAGAGCACAGAATTATCATTTAACCATTACTGTCTTCATAAAAACAAGTGCTCTTAATGCTTTGCAGTACATCTTTAAAGTGCTTTAAAAGCCAACAGCTAATTTATCCTGCCACAACCTACCTCGTGGTAGGCAGGAATCGTTATCTCCCCTTTGCAGTTCAATGAACAACGGGGAGTTAAGTGACTCGCCCAGGGCCACCAAGAAAGTCGGTTTCAGAGCTGGGTGCAAAACACGCAGCCTCTTGGGGTGTGCTACTGCTCCAAGCAAACTTTGGGTAACTCATTCACAGTAGGGTACTAATTAAGGAGTCTTTGAGGTTTTTCTGTCTTTCAGAACTAGTTTTTTCAGGTTTCAACAGGCAGGTAGCTTTCTCCTCTGAAGCACAGTAGAATTGGAGCTTTTTGGATGGTCCTTCTCCTCCATCCCGGCTCCGTAACATACAACAATATAATGTCTGTAAGAACTCTACTGCACGTAGACCTAGCCAAGGAACCCACCTGGGCATTTACAGTAGGACCCATCAGGAGAGAACACAAAACTTTTGGAACTTTCTACGCTTTTGAGCAACGTGTGTGCCCCACACAGGGAAAACTGCATCACAAACTCTAGAAAGGACATCAAAGGTTCCCATATGGCCATGAAGAGAAATTAAAGAGTGGAAAGTGCCTGGTACACATCCTAGCTTGAGGCTTGAGCAATGCATGCCACTGCTTGTTCCTGGAAGCGGTGGTGGTTTGGAGCCACCTTTGTGTTTTCATGATCCCTAGAGAGCATTTTTTTATGCAGGACTTCTCAAGGTTGCAACGATGACTAAACACAACACCTCCAAGAAGCCATTCTGAGGCTGAGCATTATCACACACCAATTCCCAGACGATAAGAGTATGATTTTGGATGTTATCACTCAGGGATTCCCCTGTGCTGCAGGTACTCTTCTGTAATCAGCTGTGCTGGCTTTTTTTGTGCCAGTGGAGTGCTTGGCAAACCACCCCCACACAATGAGGATCTAGGCTAGACTGCAAAGCATAAAAAGGATTTGTTCAACTACGCTGGTACATGGTGGTGTGGAACAGCAGCCTCCCTCTGGCACGACCAAAAGTAAGCCCACCATTAGAACACATAATGCTTAGCTGCCACAGATACAACAATAAGCACCCAAACATTAGAAAATGAAGTTCTGGCTGTGGGAAGTCTGCAAACAGAATGGCAGATCAAGACCTGGCACCATGAAACAGCCTTAAAAAGAGTTGCATGACAATTCCTGTTCTCTCATCCTGGGTCTGGGTGGGATGAGGTGGGCAGAGGTTCTGCTCCAGACAGACTCCTGCTCGCAGAGGTAGTCCCACAGAGGAACATGCCAGCAGATCTGATTTATAGCTGGACTGGAAAAGTGCTTTGATTTATACCATGTGCTCAGCAAGTCCCTGTACACACCATCCTCCATCAGCTCTTCTCAGATGCACCAACACAGTTCAGACCCCAAGGGGGAAGCCCTAAGAAACATAACTGCCCTGCCTTTCTCAGGTGCCTTACCTCTGACGTTCACAGACATACAAAAAGATGGATGAAGATTCCTGCTTACTTCTCCAACATATGCAAAAGTTCAGACAGTGCCAGGTCCTAGAGGCTGGGCAGAAGTTTTGCTCTGCCCTTTGGAACTGCAGAAAGCACATAGCTGAACTATCTACTCAGCACAAGAACTGGACATTCGTGGTTTTAGTACTAAAAGGTTCAAACTCTGCAGCCAGCTCAGATATCTTTATCCAAATAAGAGTTAATTTGATACTTGGTGCTATCTCAGGTACATATCCTGGTAGATCAGATGCAGCAGCCAGAGCTCTGACCGCACCTTGTGCCTACCAGGTTTTCACATCTCTGCACAGAGGTACCCACAGTCAGTATCAGTGATAGGAATTTCACATAGTGTAAAGGAAGAAATTGTGGAGATGAAAAAATTGGCATTATTTTCCCTCCAAAGCAAATAGGCTGGTATTAGACTTTGTAGCTAATAGCACCCAAGAAAAAGAAAAGGTAGATAAATTGTGAACTGGATATCCATGAAATGTGAATCACTAAAAAATATTCACTGTTCTTGCAGTGGCACATTTTAATCACACCACATTCCTCATCTGCTGTTGACTCTTCAGTAAGACTATTTTACTGCACTCATGCTATCTTTTCAAACATTAAAAAAAAAGCGTACTTCAGTACATTAAAGCTTCTGTTAACATGATTCTAGAGGTCAGACCCAACTTTCAAATAAACAGTTGCTGGATCTTATTTATTTCCACCAGATTTTATATTAAATAAATGTGCACATATCCACTACTGTTTAACATCCAAAAACCAAAATTATCTCCACACTTACAGCTATGAAACCATTATACCTGTAGTTCCACTGAAAAAAGCATATTCAAACCTCTGCAACTACACATAATTTTCCTTGCAGGCAAGGAACAATCATCTAGAATTAAGCAAATATACTATACCCATAGCAACTCAATTTTTGGATTTCAGCTAATTCCAGTGATTGTTTAATCATGTGTGTTTCCCAAATATCTTTAAACTAAGGATTTGGATATCTCTTCCTGAATATACCTAGCTCAGTCCTGTACAAAGAAAGTAATCTTCATGAAAAAGGATACAAATGCTTTAGCTTAATAGCAGACATACACAATCATTTGAAATTCTGTCTAATTAAAGTGTTAACTTTCTATAGAGACTCTGATGTTTGCTCAGAAGAGAGGTAAAGCCATGATGTTTGCAGATATCATTTCAGTTGTATTGCTTCCAGGGAGTATTTTATTTGTACAAACCTAGAATCCTTCTCTACTCCCTGTAAAAAATAGATTAGTCCCTTGATAGCCTTGAAAGTCATATCACTCACAAGAAAATTAATAATGCATTACAAAGTATATAAATTTTAAAAATTAGAGGAAGTAGGTTGTAATGGTCCAAAGACCACTGTCCATCCCTGTTCACATCCAGCTTTCACAGAGGCTTTAACATCTTCCCCTCTGACAGCACAAAAAGGTATAAGTGCAATTATTTCTGACAACTTCCCATTAAGCTCCCGGTGTCCCCGGCCGTCCCGCAGATACAACAGAGCAGAGCTACGAGTTCAAGACAAAAGCTCAGAGCGGCTGAGGGAAGGGGGAAGGCAGTGTCCAGGCAGCTGCTCCTTGGTGGCTCTGGTCCCCAGTGTGACCCCCTAATTTAGAAGATGCTCCCAAATGCTCCAGCACACCTCTCACTTAGGGGGGTTGCACTGCAGCCCACTGCACAGTGCCAAAGCCAGGCCAACCCCACTGCACCCCTCAACCTCCTTAGGGCAGAGGTTCCTCATATCAGGGTGCTGGCAGGCAATAGGATTTTAAAATTTGCTGCACCATAATAATAAAGAAGCACTGAGTCTAGCAGACTTTGGTACATAGCATTTCTATGGCAATTGCTTCAATTCATCAATGGTTAAAAGATGTTTTAAAAGAAAACAAAGAGAAAATAGAAGAAAATGTACATTTGCAGGATAAATATATCCTGCAGTAAATACAGCATAAATGTATTGAGAAAAGCGAAGAAGACAGGATACTGTATGCAGGTCATCCTTGTAGCAAGGGTCACTCTAATAAGGCTAATGACCAAGAAAAAAAAAAAAAAGTGCTTAATGTTAGAAGCAATATAACCGGTGGTTTCAACTGTGTAATTAAAGCATGCAACCCCTCCTTCCAAAAGTTGCCATTAAAAGTCTGCTAATGAAATGGGCAGGGGACTCAGAGAGGAAGCAGAGAGGGAAAGAGCACAGACCCTCTGGGCTTATTTGAGCAAAGTTCCCCAGATTTTGGTGTGGCACACAGAAAGCCACTGTGGTCCTGGAGTCACCAGATGAGTTTCGGCCTGTTTCCAGCCAGTGCAGAGCTCAGCTTTCCCTGACTTTTGGTTAGAGCCATCATTCAGAGGATGACCTGGAAACAAATTTCCAGTACCACTCTGTTGCAGGTTGTTGTGGCACCAGGCACAGCAATAAATGCAGTCTCTTTTCTGCAGCAGCAAGTATATGGCAATGCAAAACTGGGTATTTTCTTTTACCTATTTAAAGTCCAAACTAGTCACTATTCTTTCTGGGTTTGGGGGGCAGTGTGAAGGGGAGGAAAGCCTACCACCTTCTTCCTTCCTCGGACAGCAGCAAGCTGAGTCACTTCAGGTGCCACCTGAAGACGTCAGTATTGCCAGCCAAATCTCCAGAGGCATCAACAGACTCCCAAACTCATTTCTAAAACATAGAGCACCACAGACATTTCCTCTGCAGCTGCTACAAATACTCTGAAAAATAAGAGACTGGCTTTTATATGACTGCTACATACACAAAAAAAAAAAAAAAAAGAAACCCACTACGCCACATGTAATCACTCCCTCTGAGAAAACAAGTCACAATGGGTTGTGCTGAGCTTCCTGAACACACGGGATAATGAGGGAACAGAATATATGCCATGGGAGTTCAAATCTGAGTTTACCAGCACAACACTACTCAAAAATTTTGAAATTCACTGCAAAATGCTACCTGGAGTTTCTGTGGTATCCAGAATAACCTTAACAATGCCTCCTTAATTTCTCACGAAGAAAATAAAAGCAGCACAGATCAGAAATAAAAGGTGTGCAACCTGCTAGTGCAACTTATATAGCTTTGCTCTTTTGTGTTGAATATTGGCTTTTTGCACAACGTCAGCAGGCACATAAAACTGTGGAAGAGAGTGCAATGAAATGCTGTGGGTACGTAACAGCCTGTGGGGGCTGTGTCCAGCAGCCAACAGGACCCAGGTCTGCGTGTGGGCAATGCTATACTCAGGTGACATCCCCGAAGGAAACCAGGTGGCATCCTCAAGTCCTAGGCTCCTGCTTTGCACAAGCAGAGCTACATGCATGTGGCCAGGGGAAGAATATCCCAGAGAGGGAACAGCTGAGGTCATGGCTGGTTTGTGCCGAGAACCTGCAAAAGAGATGAAGTTGAGGCAATCGAGAATGGATCTGAAAAAAACTGCTTTCAATCTGTGCATATAAAAAACAAATTAATAGAAATTATTCACAGTGAATCAATCTCTTGATTATAAGGGACTAATATCTGATCAGGATAACTGTGATTTTAATACATTCCTTAAATGTAAACATCCCTGTTTCTTCACTCCTAAAAAGGGCTTTTTTTGTGTGTGTGTTCCTTCTACCTCTCTGTTCTCTGACTGTGTGGAACAATGTTGTAGTTAGAGCTCTCAAGCATCCTGGAGCCATGAGTATTTTTCAGACCACTCATTAACAAACAGACTTCCAATCTCAGTACGCATTATCAAAATGAGATCTTTTCTCAACAGTTGACAATTATGTATTATACAGTTACATGCTTACAATTGGTGACACCATATTGTTAGATTTTGATACTGACTTTTAACAACATGCTGCCTAATTGCATTTTGTATTCTATTCTGGGTGTATAGGAGTATTTTATTCGTGGCCCCACTTTATTCTGCAATTTGTTTCTCAATAAATGCAAAATAATAAAATCCCAAATCCTAGTGTGTAGAGTATTTTTATTGACCCAAGTGTTCTGCTAGTAAACACAACTTTGATGGTTTCATGAGTGAAAGTTTATTAGTCTGTGTTAGTTTTAAAATACAATTGCCAGGGGACCGATGTTGAAATCATTTCTTACAAGACAAACTTGGTTTTGGATGCTTTCCCAGCATAAGCACCACAACGAAAGCAAAATGGCTATCCTGAGTCATGACATTTTGCATTCATTCTTGCAGTGGCAAATGTTTCAACATTTAATGCTGTCTGCCACTTATACAGAAAGAAAACAAAAAGATAGCTTTGAAAGGCCTGTTCCCTGTTTGCTCTCTTCAGGGTAGAATTCACAAATAATTAGCCAAATACCATTCTTGTAGGTCCACCCAACGGTAGATACCAGGCTGCCTGTCACAATAGAATCTAGATAGCAACTTATCTAATGCTTGACTTGCTTCATATTTTTAAATTCATTTATCTTTGGTTTTGTGGAGCTATCCCTAGACTTCACCACTGAGAGTGAGAAAATTAGGTCCAAATAGTCCTGCTCACACTAAAATTATTGACCCAGCACAAGGAGAGACAGGAGCTCAGATCAAGCACCTGAGTTAAGGGGCTATTTTCCAGCATTACTGCCTCCAAAAAAAAGGGCTCTCCCAAAACGTCACAACGTGAGCCAACCAGCACTTTTGGCACTTCCCAAGAGCCATCTCAGGGGAAATCAGAAGCGGAGACTCAAACCATAGGCGGTACGCAGCGGCACTGTTTTGAAATACCCTTTCTGCAGCAGACCCCTGAGCTGACCGACAATTATGCCACTCTAACACAACCCCTCACCCCAGTATTTAGAAACAGCATTCACACTCTTATAAACTTTCCTTTTAAGCAGGCAGGAGAAAACCTCACATCTGCCCCACAGAGCAACAAGATCGCTTGTATGCCTGAGGCTTTCACTCTCCCCTCTGCCAACCAGCAGGACCAGATTCGTTGGTACCAGGGCAGCCCCACAGACCCTTGCAGATCCACGCAGGCAATACAGGTCCATCAGTTCCTCCCTGAGCCTGCATCCCTCCCAGGGGACCTCTCCTCCTCTCTCTTGAGGTGAGTCATGGCTGGTGCAATACCTTTCCTAAAAAGTTCCCAGGTGTCCATAAGGCCCCTCAAAACAAAGTTTGGGGGATTGTTAAGAGATCGTTCTCTAGCAGTGAGCAGGGTAGGGGGGAAGAGCATCACCGAGGGAGGCAGGAGCAAGAGCTGTGCTGTTCCCCTGCCCACACACCATATTGTCTTCCTCCAGCAAAGCTACTCCAGAGGCTTTCTGTGATGCCAAACAACACAAGCAAGGAGGAGGGAAAAAAAAAAAAATAAAATAGCCTCGTGAAAACGTCCCGTCTGTTCATTTCCACATGCTCTAGCGAGACGTTCTTTAAAATCATACACATGTAAAAAGATCTAGAGGTTGCTGGTTAGTTTGTCATATATTTTTATAGGCTTTTCTGAATGGTTTTAGATTTGACATAGTAACTGACTGTTACTAGAAATAAACTGTAAGTCAATTCCATGCTTCCATAATTCACTGCCCAGGGTTGTTCAAAAAGATTTAGTGATACTTGTGATAGACAGCAAGCCTCTTGATGTTTTCATTTTCACTTAGTGCCTGTAATTCCTCAAACTTGCTGACCTCTACAGAACAGGATGGAAAAGGGCTCCAAAACTTGTCTGAAGGCACTCACTCACCAAAACATTTGAAACACTCTCATTTTGCTTCTTTTCTTTTCAGGGCACAAACACCAATACGGAATAAAGCAATTGTTGTTTTTAAGAAGGTGACTGCTATTATTATCTCCATGACTGATCATGTGGTTTTAATCATTTATAATGGAACAAGTTAAAGCTCCCCGCCCCAAAAAATGTATTTTTGTGACTCAGAATGTAAGTTCTCCTGACAGCTGCATATTGATATTTCTCTGACCGAGTGCCTTCATTTTGAACTTCAGCCTTTCTATAGACATTTTCTTCTTCTCTCCAAAAGTTAACAGATATATTTTAAAGGCTCCAGGTCTGGGTGTAAAATTATACTAACAAATAGGTGCCTACAGAGCCTGCTACCAGGAATGCTGGTTAGCTTGGGCTAACAAACATGTGAACATTCAAATACTTAGATACATTCACATTCCTGGCAATTGTGCACGAAACCCATGCAGGCAACAATACACATTCCTGCTCAGGGAAGCTGATGGCCATGAACAATTTAACTGTAATAGTAGGAAGAGGTAACAAGCAAAACTGCTGTTGCGGCTCCTCTTAATGCAGGGTTCCTGGGACAAAAGCACCTTGATAGTATCAGCACAGATCTGTCATTACAATTTAATTACCAACAACAGGCCACTGACATTTGAAACTGTTTATCAGATTCTGATCCTGAAGGTGGACCGGAGGCCACTTCTCCTTCCCCCAGAGGGTAATTTTTACCTCAGCAGAAAACACCGTATGGTTAGCGCCGGGCTGGCATTGCACGTGGAAACCCAGTCGCTTGCTTTCGTTGCAGGAGCGGAGACCTCCCCGACGGTGCTGAGCACCACCGAGGGCTGTGGCCTTACCACAGCTACAGAGCAGTGAGAAGCAGCCAGGATACATGCATAAACAGGATTATCTTGGGAATCACCAAAAAAACAAAACACAAAGCATGGCAGCCTGGCTCCCAAGACAGGGCACAGCAACAACTGGAGATGGAGCCTTCTTGGGGTATCTTTAAACAACCAGTTAGGAGAGCACCTATGATTTTAACCAAACTGAATGGAACCACCTCCAGTAAAACTCAACCCTGCAGTGTCTGCAGTGGAAATAATTCTAAAAGCTACAGGTATTTCACAACAGATGGAGCATGATTCAGCTTTATACCATACAGTCACCCACATAAATTACATCCTAAAAGTCTTCACAGACAAAAAAAAAAAAAAAAAAAAAACAACCAAAAAAAAAAAAACCACAACCATTTCTAGCAAAAACAGAATGATAGGAATTGCTTTAATATATTTCAATGCATTTAGACATCAGGTTATTAACCAAGAATTTGGAAGAATGGGAAGGAAAAAAACTTAATTCAAATTTGGGCTTTCCATAAACCTTAACATCAGACAAACCATTCACCTCTATTTCTTTTCTTCTGTGCATTAACTATTTAACATTATTTTATTTCTCCTCTTTTTCTAAAAGAGGAAAAGGTACTGCAGCCTTTGCACACCCAGCGGAGTGGGCAAAGATCTTTTAAAATCTGTCTAGCAAGCCACTGGCTTGCTAAAAATCAATTAAATAACAGAAGCCAACAGTGCTGACACAGAGCCATTAGCTTTTATTTGGACATTTTCACATATTGTCTAAACTTTGCCTTTTGTCTGGAAGGTTTACACCACACACTCCGGTTTACTCACTTGCAGAAGAACCCAGGAGAGGAGGTCAGTTGTGAATCAGAAAAAGGAGGGAAGGAGTAAATTGCAAAAAGATGCACTGGAAAGCTAATGTGCCTCCTGCACTTTTAGCTGGAGTGCAGGAAAAGCCCCTACGCACACAGACACATAAACAGAACGTACATTTTTTATGAATCGGGCCTTTAGTTTTAATTGCTTCTTACAGCATAGGCCAATTAAGGATGAGTTGGCAGGATGAGGATCTTTCCCAGCTCATTTGAAGCTAGGAGAGGTGGAGTTTGCTTTGCCTGAGGCTTCCGCTCACACATTAGGCCAAAAAAAAATGTAAATGTCATTAAACACCTCTCGTACAAATGCTCATTTTATATGGGTCGAAAAGTAAAAGCAGAAGACGGAAAAGTTCGCCTTCGGCCCCATCTCTCACTTTCAAATAACATCAGTTACAGCATCTCTACTTGTCTGAGCTTTGGAAAGATAAATACCAATAAATACAGATCTAGAATTGTACCTAGAGAAAGTCTTAGGTATGCAAGTCCTCTGAGAGCTCCCCTCCTTTTATCTATAATTGATCCTCTTCACCTTCAGAGTGTATCAAGGTCAAAGTTTAGTTAAGAATTCCTTTTAAAATATATTATAGACACTTCTCAGTATATGCTGTACATTTTGCAATGCATGGATGATTACAGAATCACAAACCCAAAGCACATTAATTGTAGAAGCAATCAGCCTAAGTGGTGAGTATGTATAGCTTACAGATGCTGTATGGGTAAAGGAACATCTTCCAGACAAAAGTATCATTTTTTGTTGTGTGGGTTTTTTTTTTTCCCCTCTGTACAACCACATTAAGCATTTTCAAACAAACATAATTAGCACTGAAGACTGAAATGGGCTTGCAAAACGCTCACTACACTGGAGCCAGACGGTGCCTTGTGGTGTTGCTTATAGCTGGATATAGAGAAACTCTGCACTTGTAGTAACAGTGAAGGATTTTATCGCAGGGACCAAGAATGGGTCTTAGACCTGCCCTGCTCACACTGCCCTGCTCCAGGTGAGGAGCTCCTTTGGCCCTTGTGCCCACCCTGCCAATCTGTATTAATGGCAAACCACCAAACCAGAGGGGTAGTCAAGATGTGTAAGGGCAAGTGAGCCCTCTCACTTCACTGTTATTAACCGACAGCCAGGCTGGGTCAAGAGTGAGTGCAAGCACCGGCCCAAGTCAGAGAGTGGCACAGCGGATTTCAAACGGGTAGGTGGTTCCTGGTCCCATTTCTAACAGACTGAGAAATACCGTGAGAGGCATCACTGCAGGTTTTCTTAGCAAAAACCAACATGTTGCACAAAAGAGAAGGTTAAATTGCACATTCAAACCAGATTAGGTTGTATGGAGCAAGTGTTCAGCACTGCATTGGAGGGAATAAAGGGTCTCCCTTGCTGTTAGGTATGGACTTTTCATCTGAATTTTCTAGAAACAGTGATTAAAAGATCATTGCAGTCCCTTCTAGTCTCAAAATTTATGCATTTCAGAGTCTAAAGAGCTTATGGCCTGATTTTCCAAAACATCTACAGCTCCCCAGGAAATCAAGGTAAATAGCGTGGGTGGAATATCCAAAGCAGGCCCCGGGTCTGCTGTGCAGTCTGATCCATCCCACCACTCTGCTGCTGAATTCACTTAGGAACGATAAAGAAAATGAAAACTTGATAAAGAAAATGAAAACCTGGCAAAAGTGAACTGTGGAATCCTAAAATTAAAAAAAAAAGAAAATTAGAAAAAACCTTCCAGCTCATGATAAACATTATAATGAAGCCTCTAATTTTCCTAATGAAAGAATTAACTATCAAGATAAAAGTAAAATGATTTATTAGATTTTCAAACATCGCAGAAATAAAATAGTAAATCAGTCTAGGCAGTAACTATTCCATCTCAACTTGCAGTCATTAACTCTTTGCCAGCTGTAAAGACATCCTAACAACTCCGTTTAATTCCATAAGCCTATCTATAATCCAGTACTAAGCAATAATTACTATTGACTTGTTAAACAGGAGTTGAAATCTTTTCTTCAAAATGCACCTGAAGACATGAGGAGAGGATGACCAAGAACCTGTCTGCAAGGACTAAAATGATCTTCAAAAAAACCCCTCAGGATTACAAACCTCTGAAACTTTAAGGAGGGCACCTGGTCACTGCCAACTCTGTTCCCCATCTCTCCCATCTCTGTCCCCCCAGCACTCATCCTGCCCTGGCAAAAAGCAGCCTGCTGTGTCCACGGTGATTTTAAATCCTGCAGCTCTCCAGCAGCTTCCCTCTTATTAAAGCACAGAATATACTGCTTGTTGCTAGACAAAGTCCCCCCCACCCTCCTTTCTCTCTCACTAATGGCTCTTTTCATGATCTGCAGCAAGGATCATTTAATCTGTGAAGAATTGAAATTTCAGTGTTTGTATATTGTCAGTTATTACCTTTTATTTCTAAATTGTGTATTTGGAAGAGGAGGAAAGACTTAATGCCTTTATTTCCTGCGGAGCAAATGTTCAAGGATACTGCAGAAAGCGGTTTATCCTGGCATAATTTTAGATGCTGAAACTAGAAGGTGCTCCAAGCCCCCTGGCTGCCCGTCCTCTCAGTGCAGGTGCACCCGCAGCCACCCTGCACACCCCATAGCACCCATTGCCGCTTCCCACCCATTGCAACCCCACTGTTTGGGGGCAGACCAGTTATATGTCCACTTTTTGCATTTATCCTGATCGCTCTTATCTATACCAACAGTGATGGAGGCGCTTCAAAAGGCATAAACCAGGCAAGCCCCATTGCTGTGGCAGACAAGCCGGTCCATCTACCTCTTCATGCCAAGGAAAACTCCAGCAACACTGCCTCTTTGTGCTCCGATGCAACCAAACAAGGCCATCACAATGAAATACAGATGGATACGAAAGGCAAAAATAATAAAAAAAAAGAGCCTGCTTGCAGTAACCTTTAAAGCAGGCTACATGTTAAGCAAGGGGACGGTAAAGTCCTCTTGACTGGCTTATGAAATTCAGGCACAAATAAAATCCGGGAGGCAGCACAAATGCTGCCCTCACAATATTTAAGTCAATGAATGTAAAAAGAGGAATTGGAATATCAAAAATAATTACGTGGAAATAACAGTGTTTATTTCCCTAAGAGCTTGACCACCTGCAAGTCCTGGTTTTGCCTATGTAATCCTGCATTTGTCTGAGCAAACTGCCTGATAAGGACAAAGCAGGACTCAGTGTGCTTGTGCCAGGGCTCAAATTCACCCTGCAAGTTTCAGAGACCTCTGAATTATTATGGGAATTAATCAAAGGAGGAGTAGGAGCTCAGCCTAAATGTTCATCCTTTGGTGACTTTAAGTTACATCAAGTATCATTATTTTACATCAAGCTTCTGAAAATTATTTAATTTTTTTTCTCTGTTTCATGCCAAGGTCTTAATCTTTACTGCACTGGCAGTGAGAACATTTTAAAGAATCATTTCCCGAGACACATTTAATACATTTCCAGTAAATTGTACATAAACCTGTCCAGCTGGCTGGGTCATTTAATCAGCGACACACCCACTGAGTGCAGGATGCCACCTGAGATTTACCTCAATGCTTTCAAAAACAAAACGATGATGGGATAAAGCTTTGCTAATGTGTGAGTGCGATGGGGAATACAATGATAACTGCCCACTAGGGAGTACAAGGATCTTTTTAAGTTTTGTTATGGGAAAGATTACATACAGGATTAGACAAAAGGGTTTTGAAGATCAGCATTGAAATTACACCGGCATTAGGAAAAGCAGCATTAAAATGCTGGTTGACTATTTAAAACCACTTAAGAAACAGACGGTAAAGTTTATCAAGTGTTTTTGAGCCGTATCCTGAACTGCTTTCAGGGACTGCTAAACATGCTTGGGAATGCAAACAGAAGTTTTCACGGGATGAGGGGTCTGAGCAGGATCTGCTATATCAGAAGCAAAATACTGACAGTCACTTGCTCTGTCAGCTTTGCTGAAATTATATTAATAAAGAATGCTTAAAATGGGCCTTTTTAAATGGTTTCTCTTATGAACACATTTGTTGAATTTAAGACTGGTGGGGCAGGAGGGGAAAGGATCTTTTCATTTTCCACAAGCTATTTCTGATAAAGCATGCAGAAACAAATTGCTGAGGAAAGACATCCCTTCAGAGGCCAGACCAGGCAAAGGTGTACCCCAGCAAGCTGGTTTGCCTCAAAACAAAACAAAAAAAAAAAACAACCAAACGAACAAAAAAGTGACTTGCTTATGGTACAAACAACAGAATCCTTCCCTGCATGTAATCTTGTACCTTTACCAGCAATGTCACCAGCAGGGTATTAAAAGTGGCCCCAGTGCCTCTCTATGGGGAGCCCACACGTCCCATTAGGAGATGGAGGTTTGGAGCAGCACGGGGGTCCCGCTCAATTACAGCTCTGGCTGTGCGAAACATTAGCACTTGGTGTCACTGGAGCCCTTAATGAGAAGTTGGGTGACAAGTTAGAGCCCAGTCCCCTCCCTTTGTCCCCGCCACCACCTGCAGCTCCCTCCCCACCTCATGCACTTCTCAGAAGTTGAGACACCCTGGCATCCTCAGTCGCTGTTCATCACTGCCGTTTAAGTGAATTTAATAAAATTATTTTTCTAAACTGTTTTAGATGCCATATCTATAATCCATAAAATTTATTGTACCTTTATGTAGAATTATACTGAAGTTGAATATATAAATCAATTTATAAGGTCTAATGACATACAAACGCTTAAAAACTAAAGGCGATGTAGTAAATTCAAATTACCATTACAAATGTAAGCTTTGTAGTCAGTGTGTGACCCGCTAAGGATTATATTTAACTCCCCTGAGAGTGGTTTATCATAAAACTTTATACTTTTATTACAGTGAATTATTAACTCCTCCATGATGTGAGTCATTCCATGCTCTGACTATAGCTTTTTTAATGACACTATAATAGACATCTTGCTAATAGCAGTAGGATTGCTACCTCTGAGGTTGAAAAAAAAAAAAAAAAGACAAAAAAGGAGGAAAAGAAGTGAAAAGAAAAGATACACGGGACACAAATGTGAAAATGCATTACCGAACAGAATAAAAAATAAGGACCTTTAAGAAGATCTATTTGAGGCTGAACTACATAGAGGTCATTACAGTCTTCTGACCACATGAAAAAATAATAAGCTTACCAGGCTGGCATCTGAAAATAACCAAAATGTTTTATCATTAGAAGACATAAAAGTCTGGGTGATTATGATCAGGAGAGGGTTTTTCTTTTATATGAAGAAAAATATTTTTTTCCTCCTCATGCTACAGTTTAATAAAGTGACTTGAAGCTGACGTCACACAAATTACTTGAAAATCATTCCTCCTTCCAAGGAAGCTACCACAGACTTTTCCCAACCCACATCTGCACTATCCCCAGCGACCTGCAATTTAATATCTGGATCTCCAGATCCTCCCTTGGCTGCTGGGACTGGTCCAAAATACTGGGAGATTTCTAAGCTTGGTGAAAGGACAAACCTAAGCCCATGGCAAGTCCAAGGTTGACTTCATTATCAGAAGAACAAATCCAAGGGAGGCATTTTGCTTCACCTCTTTTTTCTGTTTTGTTGAAAATTTCAAAACAGGTCCGCCCAACCAGGAAATGTCACCAGGCTAGATGAATTTCTCTCTCCAAAAACCAAGATCTGCTCCAAATACATTTCCAACAAAAAATGACTGGTTTTAAGATAAAGCAGGCCCATTTCTGACCAGATTTCCACATTTTGCAAGCACAAAGGATTTTTCCATATGTTTGAATATGATTTTAAAATGGCATGCACACATTTTTCCATAAGAGAATTCTACCAAAAAGTGACTAACTACAATCTGAAGCATGCCAAGTCACATGGCATTACACAAAAATGAACCTGTGGATATTTTTAAATGATCCTCATAAAAAATAAAAATAGAAGACTCCCAGCTCTTGTATCTTCAAGATTTTTTAAATACTTGTTATTACTAAAACACAGTCAAAAAAATCAAGGAGACAAGCTTCCTATTTCTTCACAATACACATCAATCCGTTGATAGCACTTGTTTCCTCGAAGCATTACCACAGAGCTACTGAAAAACAGCAGGAAAATGAAAACCAGCAAAGAGGGTCAAGTCTACTTGTATAACCAAAACCCCCATAACAGAATGGGTTGAAACAAGAGTAATGCATTGCAAGTTCTCTGGAAATTCAGGAGCTGCTCAGACCTCTCTATATGAGTATCTTTCATTTAATGAGTCTATTTGTGGCCGCTACTTTTAAGTAATTGCATTTGCTTCTCTTTTGGACGGAGGCAATGGTTACCACTGCGATTAATGGACGTACACTTGTGAAACATTAAAAGGACCTTGCACAAGGTTTTGTAGCAGTGCAAAACTACACGGGTAGAATAACCTGCAGAAAATTAAGTCCTGCCCCACAGCAAGATGCCTAATTTGTCTGTTTTTCTTAGAAGACAACCTTCATTTTCAGCCTTCCCGTGGATGTAGTGAGGGCTTCTGAGGCTGAGGGCTTGTAGCTACAGGCCCTTTTATACATTTTAGGTACATTTTTGTTGGATTTGGGTTTTTTTTTGCAGAAAGGTATAGTTGAGGGTAAAAGAGGCAAAGCCTTTTTATTTGAGGAAACTATTAGCGTTCCTAAAACCAGAATGGATTATACAAGAGCAGGAGACCTGACTATTTAAACAACTCTGATTTGATGAATTTTCTCTGATTTCTATTTACATCCTCAGGAATGACTTGATGTTTAGGCATAAGCAAAAACATTGCATTGCTGCATACAGCTAGAAGAGATCTACCAAAACTCTGTGCTTTTAAATAGTAGCTTTCTGCTTTGCAATTACCGCTCAGCTTCAGTTTTAAACCAGCAAGGACAGGCTGCGCCCTTTGCAACAGTGGCACATCTCTCTCTTCCTGCATGGATTTTCTCCCCACCAAAAGAGGAATTTGCCTAAACCTGGTGATAATTAAAAAAAAAAAAAAAAAAAAAAACAACAAAAAAAACAGACCAACCCCCTGCTTAGTGTCACTCCACCAGTAGTTTCTGGGCCAGAACTGAAATAAAGGAAAGTAATTACACACATAAACTCAGTTTGTGGAAAAGCAAAAAGTTTGCTGTTGCAACACTGGAAAACACTATCTCTTTACACAGGTTTTATGGGGCAGTTTAGTGCTGTGCTCCTGTTTGGATTTTTTGTGTCTCCAGTCTTTCTTTGTCAGCATTTATTTATTTAACTATAAAGTCTCCATCCAGGCTCAGGTTTGTTTACAACTGGTTCCCAGCCCAGAGAGCAATTAAATATTAGATTTACCAAAGCTGCGTAAAGTTGCAAGGGTCAACCACAGTGACATCCAAGCAAACCTGCGTGGCCACTGCAGATCTCACCACTGTGTGTGCTCACCCTTTAGGGGGCACGGCCAGGAAGTTGCACCAAAAACTGCACTATTTCCTGGAGACAGCCCTGCTGAAGGCAGGCCCTGTTTATTCCACATAAAACCTGGTTATTAACCCAATTCGTGCCCTGTAAGTACACTGACCCTGAGTCCAGTCCTGAGCACCTCACCAGACAAACCTCTGTTTGCCCTCAAGGTGAAGGAGAAACACATGCACGCACAGGAGAGAGTTATAATTTTTCATTTGGCTCTTCCTGAGCCAACCAATCTCTTCATAAGGGGACACAACAAACCTGGGACAAACTAGTGACCCATCCACCCTCCACTGAATTTGGTTTTAAGGTCATAAAGAAACTCCTTCATGGCATCTGCCTGAGTCTATAATATCTGGAAACTCATAGGATGTCAGGTCTCCTTTTCCATCTATGCAAGATTTACTTTGAACTGTAAACGAATTCAGATATCAGCATTCCTACTCATTTCACAGGTGATTAAAGGAAGAACAGAAACAAACTGCACCATGAAGGATGGCACAGACCACTGTCACGTTTGCCCTTCAGTGGTAAGGCAGAAGTTGATTTGCAGCATGGTTTAGAAGGGTAGCCTGGGGCAACTTCGCTTCCATGTAACTACCAACGTTGCATGCTTAATGTTAGCTAAGATGAGTCTGTGTTTTAGCTTTCATTATCCTCCACTGCAAGAGATCCAGTTCAGGGGGAACATCTGAAGTTTATGGTGGCAAGCAAAAGAAATCAAAGCAAATAGTTCCTCTGCCACAGATAGGTGGGTGGCCCAAGGAAGGGGCAGTTGCATTTTGAGGAGCCTTGGGGAAAAATGGAATTTCTTCCAAGAAACCACACAAAACAGTGAGGCTGGGCAGGCCAGCACCCCTGCAAGATGATATGAATGCTCCCGCCAAACCCAGGGGCTCAGGTTTGATTCCTTCTCCTTCACCATGCACAGCTATCATACTCTCCTGACATCCCCCTAAGATTGAAAAGAAACTCCACAAAGTCCCTGCCCTGCTATACAGTTTGTGCCAATATAAAGAGTCAATCAAGACCACAAGAATTTGGGAGTTCAGTGATAACGCTCCTTCTGACAACCACATCTTGCCAACATGCCTCTGTCAAAACAGTGGCACTGCGCATTACTGAGCAAATTGCCAACTTTATGCTTTAACAGACATGGATACAGCAACTTGATCAGGGTCCAGTGTTTCATAAGCTCTGCAACTCTGAACCCTTACTTTGGTGCATTTTAATGCTCAACTCTAATGCTGCTCCTCAGTAACTGCTGGTGTTCTTTTTCTTTTTTTAACATCTAAATGTCCTTGTTTCTGAGAAGGAGATGGAGATGAAAGAAAAAAATTAAGAAGTACAGTGAGTGATTTCACATTCAAATAAAAGAGGTGCTGTACTTCAGGAAGTTATAAGCACCTGCAAACAGGAGTTTATAATGAAAATGCCTTTTCAACCATAACTATAGCATCGCAATAGTAACGCTATAATACAATAAACTATCCTATTAAATCTAAAGAGTTAGATTTAATAAGACAGTGATTGTATATTAAATAAATGCCAAATGATTATTAAAAAATCTTTTTACTGAGGTTTAACAACTCTGTCTTATACTTGCTGCCTTATTACACCCAAATAAAATGCATGTAAGAGAACATGTACTTAAACTATTGCATAAAGCACACGAAAAAAAAAATGGTACAAGTGGATTATTACAATCTGGAAGGAACCCAGCCTTTGAAAGGTGCAGTTCACACCTTTGGGTTAATGAGAACAAAATCAGCAGAGTGGTTTACCAGAGCCAAAATTGCCACGTGCAACCGCTAACGATGACCACATATCAGCCCCTCTTTGCTGAGCAGCGCCCAGCGTCCCCAGATCGCGGGAAGGGGTCAGCCACTGTGAGCTGCTACTTCTCTGAGCACATCTCTCTACTCAGTGGGGCTCTCAAGGAACATGCAGTTTTCACTACTTAAAATCATATCCTTTTGGGCTGTGGTAGAGAGAAATGTCAAGTTGCGTACAACAGACATTTGAAAGGTATTGGCTCTCAGGAAGGGGACAAAAAAATGTTATAGAGCCATGCAGATATTTTAGCAGCTTACCTAAAACTATTACCATTAAGCAAATACCTTAAGTGACAGCAATTATGTGCTGCTACTGTACCAAAATCCTTGAGGTCATTTGAGGCTGTTTTTTTTTTCTTATTTTATTTATTTATTTTTAAGTTTGTAAATTCAAGTTTAATCAAGGTGGCCAAGAAAAGAGATTAACCTTAAACTCTATTTCTGGCCAACAAGAGATGGAGGAAATGTTGCAGCAGGCAAGCAAAAATGCATTGTTGACAAATGACTCCATTTATAGTCCAGATTTCGGACACCTTGTCCTTAGTCACCAGTGACATCTAATTTGTCCCTAAAAAAACTAGCCCTTACATCTTTGTTACTTTAGGCTTTAGGTTAAGACGTGTGGATGTCCCTCATAAATCTGATCTCCTATAGGACCTGTCTCTTTCCAGTAGCTTCCCAGTTGAGGAAAAAAACAACAACAAAAACTAAACCCCACCATTACCCTTTCTTTTCCTTCCTGTTCCAAAGACCTCATCAGGAATAAATTGTCCTAAATTTAGACATGTTAATCCCACGGCATTTGTGTGAAATAGGTTAGCCAGACTGAGAACAAAAGGGGGGAGCAGAAAGCTATAAAAAGCAAATGAAGGAGAGAAAAAAATATATCTACTGTACTTCACTGGCCAGAATCACTGTGGGTATATACCATACAGGGACATCCGTCAGCACTAATCAATACGTGTGGTGTTAGTCATGGATGATAAATTTGAAAGGGATTATAACTGTAAACAGTGATCAATAGAGACTTGCTGGAGGAGACAGAGAGGAAAAAACAACCTTAAAATGTTACACGGTTAATAAAGTAAAGGGTCAGTCTTAAACAAAACTCCAGTGAGACCCACTTATTTCAGAGCTATTTCTACAAGGAGGGGGAAGGAGGGTAAAAAAAGCCCTACCAATTTTCATAAAGCAATTGCTACTAAAAGGGCACATTATTAATTTACGGTGCATTTGCTGATCCCTCCGTTTCGAAGTCACATCCTCCATTAATGTTTGGTTGGAGATGTTTTGCTGGATATAAGCTGGCATCCCTGAGACCCCCAGAGAGAAGCCTGCTTTCCTCCTTGCTCTGCCCTCCTCCTCCCCCCCTTCCCCTACCACTGACTTCACTATGGGCACATGAGTGATCAGAGCATTCACAACAGTGACATTCCCCTCTGCAAACAAATTCATCCAGGGCTTCAAGTAAAAAATGCAGAGAGCCTCTGCTGTTCACCCACAGATGAATGGAACTATCTGTCTTGTCACCAGGGGTCGTAGCAAGAGGTTACTGCGAGTATATACCTTGGCTTCTGTGCTGACGTTTGCAAGCGGCTCCCTTGCAAAAAAATAAAATAAAATAAAATAAAAAATCCTGCCATATCAAGCACTTATCCAGTCCCTCTAGAACCCTTCTCAGATCATGTCTTTCCACACCTTTGGAGTCACAGCTCCAGGCTTGACATATATATTTTTTTTCTGCTGACCTTTTAGCGTCCTTTCTGCCACAGTGTGTAAACCATAAGCTGATATATGAAGGCAATTTTTAGTGGTGCCACTTGTATCTGAGTGATTGCACACGCTTTACGTTTCTGGCCTGCCACCCTTCCACCTTTTGAAGATCTCTCTATTTCTTTTAAAGGAACTGCAACAGAGGTGAAAGGAAGTTTAACTGCTTCAAGACTTTGATGGCCCAACAGCACCTGTTTTGGGTTTTCAAGAAGATACGCCACAGATTGGCTGACCAGTGCTTATGCTCAAACACTAAATCTTTCTTTTCTTGTATATAGACCTGCAGGGTTGAAGGAGAGGAGAAGAAAGGCTGTGTAAAACATTTCCCAAAATTTAAGCTAGCAGAGATCAGTGATCACAGCAGGGCAGCTTTGCAAATATGTTACCGATAAGCTCTAAAGATCTGGAGTTGCAGCCGCGGGGACTGCGTCTTACAGGGCATGGGCCTCTGAAGATTTTCATCTCCGGAGCAGAGGGGTACTCTGTGCAAAGATTTGCAGCAGACGGCTTCAGAGAGTAGTTTTTCATTGCCTCTCTGCCACTCCCTGCTCTGGTCACAGCACTGACAGCGAATCACTCAGGAGAACGCAAGCAATGAGATGGCATCAACCATCCCTTACAGATTTGCAGCACACCAAAATGGTAAACTCCCACACGGCCGTAGAGGGGACACACACACACAAAAGCATTATACTGTTGCAACAGTCCCTTCCTAATTCACTCCATAATTAGAAAAGCAATAATAGAACAGCAGGCCAAAGAGGACTACCTTGAGGCCAAGATGACCCTCTCCAGGACCACAGCTGCCCCCCCCCAGGCAGCAGATACACCACCTTGCAAATGCGGAACCTCAAAACCACATGGTACCCTAAAATAAGGACATAATCTCCATCGAAGGGATAGGTGTGCTTCAGAGTCTGCAGAGTCCTTGTGACCAGCTACAGCTGCATGAATGGAGGAGTTAAACTGCAGTTGCTGAACTCCTGAGATCCCAAATCAACAGCAAAACTAGCAACAGTCTGGTTTTATCCCCGCATTTCCTGTTCAAGGAATGGTTACATGGTGGGAGATGGAACAAGGCACTGATCTGCCAATGAATATGATCGTAGAGAAGTATTTAGGAAGTCTAAGAAAAAGTGTAATTCAGGAGAGATGAGGGAGATCTGAAGGAGGGGAGAAGATGCTACCGCCAAAGGGATGTAGAGACTTTGGGAGGGGAACACAATGGAAGTGGAGTAAAGAAAGTGGAAAAAGTGAGTTAGTAAGAGAAGGAAAAGAGTCCACTGGTTAAAAAAAAAAAAAAAAAAAAAAAAAAGATAAAAGAAAAAGTTGAAAATTGTCATGGGGGAGCACTTCCAACAGAGCAAACCCAGAGCCTTGTCTGAATCACCCGGACACACAGCACCTATAAAGCAGAGAGGGTTTGGTGCAGGATAAAGGTACAGAGTTAATGCCAAAAATCTATTACTTTTTAGCAGCAGAAGCGGGGGACCACATGGCTGCCTCCAAGTTGGGGATGGGAGGTTTCCAACCAAGCGAGTCGCTGCGTAGTTGCCATGGGCACAATTTGTGCTCAAGCTGTGCGCAGAGGCCAGGATTTGGCTTGGAGCCCCTGGGTTAAACATTACCTTTACAACACAGTGCGCGGGTGCCTTTCCTGGGCAGGGGGGTGACAGGACAAAATTCCAAGGGACTGCCTGATGGGTCACCAGGAAAGACCCCCTTGGGTATCTGCTTTGCACATCACGTACGTTACACATACTATAGTAAGGAAGGGAAGAGAAACCACCGGGCAGAGAACCGACATAGAGCTTTGACTCTGTCCTCCTTGGGTCTGATCCAAAGTATGCTTTCATCACACAGTCATTGATTTAAGAGTCGGACTGAGCCCTTCCAATGGGAGCTGGATTCCCAGCTGCCCTTTTTTCAAATCCTGGCCTTGGCATAAAGGGAGTATAAATAATTTTCATTTCAAAGAGGGCTGCAATTGTCCTGTATTTTAATGTCGGGACACTGAGTAGCCTCTCCTGCGTGACACTGGGAACATCACCCATCTCACCTCCAAGGGCCCTTCCTACCCCTCCGAGGCATCCCCCAGTACAGACTGGGTTAGCAAAGGGGCAAAGCCCTGGGGGACAAGCAGGCATAAAGCCGTGGTTTCTGCGCAAGGTTGTAGACTCGCACTAGTGGTCTAGTGACCCTGATGATATTGATGACAATTAGTAGACAGAGATTAAAATGGAAATGAGGGAAGGATTCGTCTGTCACTTTATCCATCAGCTGTAGCTTGCCCCAGGCAACAGACACACACTGGGCTTTTTGTTTTGTTGTTATTCCCTTGTTCAGCTCAGTTGGTTTCAGCGGTTCGTTTAGTTATTACTAAATTTTTCTTAAAACTGCTATAAAAAGGGGTTTTTGTCAAATATCCACCACTGACAACTCACAGCACTGAGCGTGCAAACCATTCCTGGATGTGTCTGCTCTTGCTGCCTCCCTGATGCTGGGGGTGTCGAAGGGCTCCTCTTTCTTCTTCCTATTTCAGTAGCTTCTGTTTCTTTTGTTATTTTAATACTTAGGAAAGCAATTGAATTGCTAGGGATAGAGCCTGAAGGTCTAGTGGGTTTAACTACAGACCGACTAACAGCAAAGGCAATGGCAGTACTAAGTTATTATATGGCTGTGATGTTCAGGCTGGATGTAAGGAGACAGGGAGAAGGAGATGAAGTGGCATGTCCCCTCGGTGAAACCTGTCTCGTCCACCCTTCTTGTCATAAGACCATAAATTGCCATTTCCTGCAATCAGAGGGCACACCCCCCGAATTTTTCCTGAAATTAATTTCTAAATCTTATAACAACTCATATATTCATTTTGTGTGATGTGGGGGGGTTTTGTTTAATCCTAAAATGTCATAGCTTGGGAGAGAGAGAATTCCTGTGCAGCTGTTACAAAATTCTGGTTCACAACTACCAAACCATTTTAATTCAGTAGTCCACCTAAAAGACTAGGAAAAAAAAAATCTTCCATTTGGTTTTGGAGTGGCATTAAAACATGCTCCAGAAGCTCTTACATGGTCTGTAACATGGAGCTGTCTTCATGGCACGAACACTTCCATGCCACTGTCTCATCCTCTCTTCTTGTATCTCCCCAGCCAGATTATAACTCGCAGGATGCACCTTTGCTACTGTTATTAACACCACCCCACTCCAATGTTGTGTGTACCCCATATGTGATAAATAACAAGCAACTAGGAAGACAGACAGACACCTTCCCCCTGAAAAAAAAAAAAAAAAAAAAAAAAAAAGCAGATTCAGTATTCATAAAGTATTAGAGAGCAGGCTCACATCTGCCACAGTCTTTTCATGGCTTCTGCTGTCACCAGCTCTGCTGATTTGCTCCCGGGAAAAGCCTGGGCACAGGCACAGCAGGAGCCAGGGAGCAGAGCTCGGGTCCACCCCCCCCCCCCCCCCCCCCGGCCACTGCCGCCAGGGCAGCCCACACTCCAGGTCCCCAAGGGACAGAAGCAAATAAATAGAAAAGATGCCTCTGCTGCTGTTGAGGCACTGGCATGGAGAGAGCTCCTTCCACTTAGCTCAGTCAGCAGCGATTAAGGGCTTGCTCTTTAAGCTTAAAAAGACCACACTCTGGCCCCAGTCCTGCAATGAGATGGATGAATGGTTGTCATTAACGCAATTTCACTGTGGATTTAAAAAAAAAAAAAAAATGTTGGAAATCTGTAATTTCCCAATGGGAATGCTATCGCTGTTATAGAATGGAATCTTGATGGAAAGAGGGACTGGTCTGGGGTAAGGCACCATGCAACAGGTATTTGGATACACCACAAGAGAAGTAGGAATGATTTCTACCTCCATCCCATTTCCCAGTTGGGACTAAACCTGAACAACCTGATTTATTACACCTGCTTTTCACGTGGTTAGCTGCAAATGTTTCTCAGGTTTCTACTGCTGTTGATGGACTACTGACTAATCAAAAAGTCAGGAGTGCAAATTTGCAGTACTGGCTGCTAGCCAGTTTGCCCATAAAAGGTTTCCAAATGGTCACTGAGCCCTTAACCCTGATGAAAACAGCAACAAAGACACTGCCCCAAGCTCCTGCCACGATCTCCCTCTCACTTTGTTGCATACAAACACCATTGTTTTTTTTTTTTTAAAGAGCACAATTCCAGAACATGCAGTGGAGAGGCCTTTCTACTCATTAAAAGCTACATGTGGATGATGTGAATTATTTTATATCCTCCTCAGAAATTATCAGACCACCTCAGAAAATGATTAGTTTTCACATAAGGTGCCAGATCCTCTGGTCCATTTAGGCTGCTTTATGCCACTTTGATGGCTCAGCTCGGCCCTAAATAAAACAGGCTTAATTATCCTTAGGATTTCTCCTGCCTTGGGAAATCTCCAGGTAATGTGGAAATGCCACAGGGACTCCTACACCACCACAGCTATTAGCGGCAGAGCGCAGTGGCAGGGATATCCCCACGCCCCATTGATTTCCTGCTGCTGTGGCTGTGGGCATCTGGCACAGATGAGGGCCATCCTCAGGCTAATGCTATTTATGCCAAGCAAAAGCCTGGGAGTGGGGTGGCCCCAGGACTACTGCTTGAAAATAACCTTGTGAGTCCGAGTCTAAATCAAACATGAAATACATATGGTTTGATTGGAATGAATGCCCTACTCTGAAAGTCCCCAGCTAATGGGAGGAACGGGGATCATCGATTTCCCCTAGTTTTCCAAAGCCTTCACTCTTGCAAGAGTGCAAGGGACATGGAGATATACACAGGTTCTGAATATGCATCTCTTCTCAGAAAAAGAGCCTTGCCTGCCATTTCCACTCTGAACAGTCCCACCCTGAAAGCATGCTGAGCCCAGGGTGCTATTCCTACTCTGGAGGACTCCTCTGGCCCAAGGAGCTAGTCCTTGCAAGCAGGGCGTTCCCTGCAGACACAGCAGAGAAAAATAGGGTCTATCAGGGTGAATTTCAGCTCATCCTAAAGAAGGTACCTAGAGGTGGCCAGGGAAACACCATCAAACATAGAAGTGGGTAACCAGTTCACAGGTTTATGTTGTAGTCACTAATGTCTCCTCATATGCTACTACTTTTTGGGTATTTGGAGCAGGATGGGGGGATTTGCAGATCTGTCACCTCCATATGTAGCAAAGACAGAGAAGGAGAGAGGATGGACTTACAGGGGGGCACTGAACACAGCATACAGAATGGGGCCCAGACTTCTCGGCAGAAATCCACAGCTTCTTCTCAGCACATACCCCCAGCAGTTCACTTCCATCACGAAGGCAAGACAGGGTTATTTGGGAGCTCACATTTCAGTTGCCTTTGTCTGTCTGCCTTCCTGAATCTGCAAACACCACTGCCGTAGAGCAGATCTGTGTCACATTTACAAAGCCAGAATTTCTGCATCATGCTTAAAGGAAAGCTGAGATTTTGACAAAACTGATGGGCAAGCTCCCCTCACACTAGAGAAAGTTTCTTATGCACCATGGGCGAGTGGGCGAGGGAATTTGTTGAGACCTGTCGTAGCACCAACAAGAACTAAAAAATCTTGCAGCAGCTACTGCCATCTGAGCCTGTCAAATTCCACTGCAAACAATATGTCACTCTGCTGGGGAGGCGGCGAACAATCTGAGGGTGAGAAAAAGGGACGTCTGAAGTATCCAAAAAACTCACTCCAAAGGTTTTAAAAAAGAAGAGAGCCCATCCATGCACACGCACATGCACACACACACACACGCACACGGTGCCTCTGGCCAACAGGCGTTCATTTGAAAACTAGAGCTTCCAGTTTTTCATGAGTTAGTTTTTAAAGTATTATCAAGCCCCCTTGGTTCCAGTAGAGTAGGATAATGTCAATTTTGGCACACCTTTCTGAAGTTCGTGTCCAGAGAGCATAAACGCTGACAGAATAGGCAGGCTGCAAAGCTGCCTACCTTTCTGCCAATGTTCAGGATAGGATAACAGGCTTTAAAAGGACCAAACCTTTTTCTGACCAAACACGGACTTAACTGGGCTCTGAATTGTACACCAGCAGAGATAATGTCATTTGCTTTGCACCCTCCATGGGATTTGGAGAGTCTTAAAGCAGCTGAGAAGAACAGGTAAGAATGGGAACATCAGAGTATGGGCCCGTGGCCCCATGGCCAGGGGCATTTTCCTCTTCTTTCAAACTCTTTCTCCCTCAGAGCAACACATGTTGTCTTCCACACTTCTTTGCTGCCCCAAAATATGCTGTATTCCCAACAAGCTAAGGCTCACAAGCAGTAAGCCTGCTCCAGTGGAGGTGCCCAGCAGTGACTCCAGGGCTGCAGAGGAGAGCAGGGAAGCCCCCTTGCACTGGCCTCTCACCAAGGGATTATTAGCCAGCAGGATTTCCAAAGGGTCTTCCACTCTTTCCAGGCTAGGTGTTAATGGGTTTGCATCAACTGGGTTTTAATATCCCAATGCTTTTCACCACATCATAGCCTTGCAAAAGCTACCATGGTAAAGAATATGTTTTGGAACATATTCCCAAGAAACACAAAGCTGACAGTTCCCATCTGCATTATGATTTGGCCCTTTCAGCAAAGGAAAACCCACAGGCAAAGGACTATGACTTTTGACTTAAGTACAGTGCTCTATATAAAATTTTGGGGAAGGAGACTGCTATCTGTCCCATAGTATCTGTTAACACTGTCACTAGGAAGTAAAAGGCAAGCAACACAATCATACCACAGTGGCGCCAAAGTAAGCAAGAAATATCCTGGAAAACACACATTGAATTAAAACCTGAAAGCCTAAGAAGACAACAGAAAATTAGAAACCTGTGGCCATTGAAAAACAGACCAGAAACAAAACAGATCAACAACTCACAGAGCAAAACAGCATACAAATTGGAACAATCAATATGAATAACAAGAAAACCAAAGCTACGGATCAAAATCTAAAGCACACTTGCTAAGTCTAAAATAACCACATTTCTCTCTGAAATGCAAGGCCAAAGCTGCTTCTTAAGGACAAATCATTGATGCTAATTACCTGCACAGGTTTGGAGAGCAAAAGCAGAACCTCAAGTTCTTGTAAGTGAGATGGATAGTAGAAAAAGACATCTTTTCTTTGGTGTGCTAAAGCAAGGGCTTTTCTCCTTCCCCCCCGCAACAGTGTCATAACCCCAAATAGAGTCAAAACACCTCCCAACTCCCCAGCAAAATAACTCAATTGTAGTACTGTCTTTTCAGAATAAATTCACTTCAAAATTACACATTTGAAAATTATAAGAAGCATCCAGGAAACATTCATCTAATGAAACCAGACCTTTTGTTATGAACACTGTATGTCTTAGCTAACCAGATCTTCCTAGCCCATAACAAGATTCCTAATTTCTCAGACAAGCGCAAAACCTTCCTCTGTGTCACCTATTTTAGTCATAGGAGCACCTCTCTTCCCTTGTCAGGTACCATCTCACAGCCCCGTGGAGTCTTGTTAACTTTCTACCTTTTGTGCTTCTTGCTGTTCAAAGATTTCTAAAACTGCACACAAGAAAGAATTGAAGAGAAACTTGTCAAGGCTGATCGGTCTAAAGTTGGACCTATCAACTGTGATTTGCTTTAGGAACAAACACAAGCAATAGCCTCTTGCCCCTTTTCTCTGACTGTCAGCAAAGAAAGGGGAATCTCTGAAAACGATCGAAACCCCGCTTTCCCAAGCATCAGTTAGCCCTAGAACAACTACATTGAACCTTCAATTTAATACCCCCAAAATTACTATATTTTTCCTTGTTTCGTATAGATCCAATTTGTCCAGATATATTTCAGGTTTTCACAAGTTGATTTAGGTGTGGTTTAAGAGAAATACGATCCTCTGCCATTTCAAAGGGATGGATATTTTTATACTGAAATATATTCTCCACAGCACGGGTCCAAACGCAATCATCACTTTGAAAGAGAAAGCAATGCGTATGTGAGAGGAGGAGAGGTATGTACCTGGCTTCACAGCATGTGTGAGCAGCACCCTGAGAATAAAACCATGAACTGTGAGCAGTACCCTGAGAATAAAACCGTGAACGGCCCCTGGGACTTCCTCGCCAGTGGTGTATGTGCTCCGGCTGCAGCAGGAACTCCTGTTAGCAAAGGGATTATTGGTCACACCTCTTTCTGCTGAGCCTAACCCTGGAGGCTTTGCCTGCAGGCATCACCAATGCAGACAAAGATGAAAAAATATATAGGTAGGGACACAACAACAACAACAACAACAACAAAAAGAGGATGAAAATGAAAAAAAAAAAAAATAAAATAGAGAAAGAAGTGAACACACAGAAAAAACGTAGGGCACCTGGAAACTGGCCATGTCTCAGGAGGCCAGTAGGTGCCCCAGCCATCCAGCTGAAGGTCAGCAATTTTCATGTCACCCACCAAGTGCCTACTGGAAAGGCAGGCAATGCAGAAAATAATCCTATTAGGGAATAAAATGACGCCAAGCCGTTGTCTTTTCCTCTATTTTTAATATGTCCTTACTATTATTCTGGTATTTAAAGGAGCCCGTGCAGCATGCCTACATGCAAAGCCCAAACTCTGCAGCTCCCCTGCATCTGTCAGCTAGCCTCAGCCTAAAAAGTACATAAGCAACTTGAAGCCAGGTAAGAAGAAAAGCCTCCCCAATGCTTGTCTGATCCATACCTTTTCATAGTTTACAACAAGCCTGGTCAAAAAGGCAGAGCTCTGCATTATAAAGATACAAGCCTGAGCTCATCACTGTTTTGTGGGGACCACTACAGTTCTTCACCAGGGCCCCACACAAAAAGCCACTTAACGGTTAGCTGTTCTAAGGGTCACGTTAAACAAAGCACAATTAGAACTAACTTGGCCCTTTTGTAAGTATTTGTCACTGGTCTCATCTTTAGGCTGTTGTAGCTGGCAACAGCTCAGCTCGTTTTACCACTTGAAGAGAGCTCTTGTGAAGTCATCTTGCCAGGCTAACTGTGGGATAATGGTATTTCAAAGGGACAGATGAAAAATAATTTTTTCCTCAATGTTCATGCAGTGAATAACTTGGTAAGGGCCACTTCAGTTTGACATTGCAAGCTCCATGCCTCCTCCTGCCTCAGGAGCTGTAAACAGGGTATTTCAGAGGCTCTAGCACAGGCTCCAGCACTTCTAGGTTAAAAATCTTAGTGAGTCATATACCTGATCCTGCTGATTATTTTGTCTCTGGTTTGGCCACAGGACACAGGTTTGGGACCTTCAGACACGTCAGGTAAGAGACACCTATTTTTTGATTTCTTGTGAGGGGCTCCTGTCTCAAATCTTTGGGTCTTTTTAATCAGTCAGACTTGATTTACCCATCAATGGTGGGGGGGAGCAGGCTGGCACGAAGCAGCTCCCCCTAACCTACCCATCAGTTGCCAGGCAAATTCCAGAGCAGGCAAAGAGAACCAGCAAACAGAGTAATTTCAGAGCAAGTTTGAAGAAATCATCTGAGAAACTTCCATTTTCAGAGGACATCAAGGAAATGCTGGCTGGCAGTGCGAGTGTGGCTCTGAGCTGCAGTGGATGGGCTCTATTTTCTCATCTTCTGAAAAGATTTCTTCAGAACGATGTGCAAGTGGTAATGAAACTAAAAGAAACAAAACTGTGGTTTGGAAGTGCAATCACAGATGTAACGAAGAATAAAGTATAGCAGTTTTGAACAATCTTTCTTAGGAAGCATAGCTACTCCCTGTGGGAAAGAATGAAAATGGCCACACAAGGACTAGACAAGGCAGAAAATTGGGGAAATACTTAACCGCTGATTTAGAAGTCTATATGAATGGCCAAAAAAAGACTGTAGGATTAGACAGCAAGTGCATCCCTGTCAAGGAAGTTGTAGAAAATATCTCTGCAGAGGTAGTTGGTCAAATTGAGCAGAAGCTAGTGTATCTATACAATCTTATAAGACTCTGCCTGTCCTATGAACAGAAAAAGTCAGAAAATTCTGCATATGTAATCACTGCCTAGGTAAATGGTGTGAGGGTTTTGGTTTTAGCTTAAATTTATGTTGGTGAGAACAAAATTACAAAAGCATCTACTTACACAAAGGGATGAAATGATTTAATTGCTTATACACTTCTGCTAGAAGTCAGATAATAAATGAGATGAATTAGAATTGCTGATTTATGAGCATAAATTTGACTTGGTTGATATTACTGGGAAAATCACATGATGAACATAAAAATGAATAGTTACAACCAAACTCAGTGGCTCAAATGGGTAAAAAAGAAAAGGCATGGTACACTGCCTCAAAATCTCATGACCTCTGCAAGTTTGTTCAAATCAGATGTAAAAGATTTTGACTGGCGGTAGATCTATGTTCTTACAAATAAACTAGAAGGCAGTGAGCTATTTGGTGCCTGCTACACACCACCAAAACACCATAAAAAACAGGATGACCAGCTTCTTTAAAGACTTATTTATCATGTGTTGGTAAAAAAAGCTGTGTTAACATATGGGATTTCAATCTGAATGGCATATGCTGGTGTTCTCAGGCTACCAGCACTAAAAAATCCTCAGAATTTAAAAAATTACAGGCAGCCAATTTCCTAACTCAACCCAGCTTAGGGTAGACTGCCTAATGATAAAGAGGAACTGATCCCAGATGTAAAAATACATGGTTACTTGAATGCCAGTGATCATGACTTGATCATATTTGTTGTCAACATAGAGATTCAAGTCCAAAGTAATGTGTGTATTCATGGGGGTTCTAGTTATGTACATTCACAAATATAACTGCCGTTATTAATTTTCATAATGCTAAAATAATTATGAGCAATATCATCTACAGAACAACCTTTTCATGGTAATCAGAAAAGTCTTAAGAATACATTCCTAGATTTCAAAGGCCACAATTCCACAACCAAGAAAGCAGTTGACAGTATTTAGAAATTACTTTCAGTGTAAAAGTAGACATAGAACAAAACCACATTTATTTCAACACAAAGAACTAATGATATAAAGGAAAACTGATAATAACAATTATAAACCAAAAGCTAATAACTGTAGGAAATTGACAAAGGGAGACAGAAAGGGAAAAAAGAAAAATCAATGAGGAAAGAATATCTGGGACTTTTAAAAGCATATTGAGAACAAAAATGTTGTCATCTGTTACTGGAGGAAAATAGTAAAAATGTAATAATAATGAGGAAAACATATAAGAATTTAATTAATACCTGTCTTCCATATTTGGGAAATAGATTTTATAGGCACATTGTCTAAAAATAATGAATCATACTCAATCTCAGCAATGAGTCAAAGGAGTTTAAAACAGCAGCTAGAAAAGAGAGAGATTTTGAAGTCAGTCAGTTGGAAAATATGCATCAAGAGTTTTGAAAGAATGGGCATGGAAGCTGTCCACCCAGCAGGGACTCAATGGGACTTATAGTACTCCAGAGGACCAAAGTAAAGTAACATGTCTTCAAAATTTAAAACAAGCAGATGGAATCCTCCAGGTACTGTGAGGACTGTCTGTCTGATCTTGGGTAAGGTAACTGGACAGTTAATTCAAGAATTTTGTATTATAATACAAAAGGAGAAGATACAAATAGCTTCCAGTAGTGTGGGTTTACAAGAAATAGATTTTTTTTTTTTTTTTTAACTGAGATCACAGATCAGGTTGATAAGGATGATAATGTTGGTATGCTGCACTTAGATTTTTGTAAGGCATACTGTTTTGACTCAGTAAGTAAAATGGTATAAACTAAACAAGGCACAAATTAAAATGGATTAAAACTGGCACTTTATGTTACAGTTTAAAACTGTAACTGTGACTAGAAGTCTGAAAATTGAGTAGGAATAGTTTTGACTAGGCCAGAAGCACCAGTCCTTAGTCTCATTCTATGTAACATTTTAAATCAATGACTGAAAAAACCTCAGAATAAAATCATTATTAATAAAGTCTGCAGGTGACAGGGAGACTGCAGGAAAGCTAGATCAAAGAGCACACAAAGCCCTCTGAACCATTTGGCAAACTGTAAAACAAACAATATGCACCTCAACAAAACCAGGAACCAGCCAGGAACGAAGAGTGTCAACCACACCGCCAGACCACTACCCCTACCCTGAGCCACGCCAAAGTCATGTTTATTATGAGCTGATCATAAAATCTCCCTGCAGCCTGGTAGTCACAAAGCCTAGTGCAGACCTGGGATCAACAGAGAGGAGTTTCAAGGAAGAGTAGAGAGGTTATTCTGCCTGTGCCTTTGGCAAAGGTGCAACTGCTACAGGAATACACAGACAGCCCCGGAGGTTCAAGCAGGAAACTGGTGAATTGTAAAGGATTCAGAGAGGAACAAGAATGGTGAAAGCACTAGAAAACGTGCCTTATCATGAACGATTCACAGACCTCCATCCCTACAGTCTACCAAAGAAAAGGTGACAGAGGGTCTCAATCACAGTTTATGGTGACACAGGTCACAAAGAAACAAATACTACAGGACACTTCTCTCCTGGAGACAAAGGTGTCAGAAGACCCAATGTTGGAAGCTGAAGCCAGAGAAAATGCAACTTTGGCAGAAAGTGAAGTTATCATTGAAACTATTTACCAAAGGGATTGTGGTACATTTTACAGCACTGGAAAAAACACAAAGACTGCAATTGGCTTGTGTTTCTAAAAGATACAAAGTACTTGAAATGGGATAAATGCACTCAAAGACTTTGACGATGTCTCTATTTCTTTCCACCATTGATGATTCAAGTCTCCTTTTTTTCTGAAGCCTTTCCCATATTTCACACGTAATATTTGCCAGAATATTTAGCTCCTCCCCCTCTATTTTACTTACCACCTTCTTCTCACCTAAAAGCTGCAAAACATATTTATTTGGTTGCTGCCATGTAGACTACCATTTATTTCACATGCCTGCAGCACTAATTTTCAGAGACAGATTTCACTTATTTCTGTTCTTCAGAATAAATGGTGAGAAATGGCTAATTTGCTACATCACAACATTTTAGGAGGTGAAGATGACGGAAAAAAACCCACCAGCTGTCTGGAAAGTTAGGATATAAATCCAGTCTTCTAATTATTAAGGGGCATGTTTAAACACAAGGGGAGGAGGTACCACAGTGCTTAAATTTAAGCACATGCATATATTCTAACAAGATCAGAGATTACAGAATTGGGGGGGGGGGGGGGGGCGGGGATTAACACTCTTAATTACAACAAGCCATAATTTCCCAGTTCAATTTTTTTTTTTTCTAAAAAACATCTAATACCTACTTTGCATACATGTAATGAAACAGCCTTTTGCAGCTATCTTCCGGAAAATGGAAAGTAATCCATTTTCCCCTTTTCCCCATGTTCCGTTGATATTTTGTGCCAGACTCAAACTGACAGAATTTGTCAGCTACCAACTGGAGATGCTACCAGTTTCCAAATCAGGCATTACATGGACCAACCAGTGGTCTGAAACCTACTGTAAACAGCACCTAAGCGAGAAGCCAATATGGTAATTTGGGGAAGTGATTTAATATATTGGCTTCCGGTAGCAAGTCAGACCCCAGGCAAGGAAACACACTTAGAGGGAATTCAGCGTGACACCGAAATGGGGATGGTCGAGAGCAGTTTCCTCTCTGGGGAGGGAAAACCGGCAGCATAGAAGTGTCGCTTCAAGCTTGAACAAGTTTCTACCAGCAGAACTTGTCAGGACACTGTCAGGCAGGAGCTGACAGCCATAAATCAGTATACCTCCAAATGAACCGCTGAACATGCTTGCTTTATAGGGAGAGGGTCTCCCAGTGACAACAACCATCTAATGCTCCCTTACCCTAATAACTGCATAATGAAAATAAATCTGAGCAAGTACTCAGGAATGCCCTTTTCCCCTGCGTTGTTACATTGAGCTGGAGTAATGCCAGGGTTGGCTTTTTTGTTGTTGTTGTTGTTGTTCTAAGAAGGTTTTGCTCTGCAACCAATTTTCTTTCGTTAAAACAAACAGAGAGGCACTTGCTATTGATCTCCCTATTAAATAGTCCTGGTAAACATTTTGACTAGCTCTGCAAACTTAATACAGATGTTCGTTCTGCACAGATCACTACCGACAGCTGATACAGGGAGTTAATGCGTGTCCGTGGCAGGGAAAGACAGCAGTACAGACGGAGCTCAAAAGAGAGGGAGCTGCAAAAATAAACAGTTTTCTGGCAGGTAAATGTTGGTCTGTGCAAATATAATACCAATGCTCTCAGGCGTGTGTGTGCCTTCATGCCATGCATGTGAGGGAAAGGGGGAGATTTCCACTTCTATACGTAGCTGCTGCACGGAGCGGCATTAAGCAGAAGAAAGCCCCTCAGCATGCCTTCGCCTACAACTGCCCTGATAAAAGGAGCTCTATACAAGGGACTGAATGTGTCAGGGCTCTGTTCAGCAGAAATTCAATTTCTGGAGGTGCCAGGAGCAGAAGATCTGCAGGATTCCACGCTTTGGCAACAAAAGAGGCTAAACCTGATTCACAAGATAAAATAAAATAACATAAAAATAAAAAAGGGCCTCGCTGCTCCAGAAGGTCTCTCACACCTAGTCTCAGCACCGGGCTGCCGCAGCAAACCAGCCTCCCTCTGCCTATTATTACACAAAAGTCACCCTCCACCCAGGCAACGTTATCAGAGCTGAACTGATCAGCTTTTGGTGAAAAAAGCTGAATTTGCAAATATGTTTTGGAAGCGGTCTTATTCCTCAGTGCACCATCTGCAGCAGGTGCTACCTGAGGAAGCCACCTCGCTCCACCACCACAGCTTCATTGCACTTGAGGCGGGGGGCTCGCTTCTCCCAGAAACCACCCTTTTCCCAGATGGCTCATCAAATACCTGGGATGAGGCTCATCAAATACCTGGGATGAACAATCTCCCACTCACAAAGTTATCTGTGGCTGTACTGGCTGTGGGTGTCCAGACGTCGGCCATGCCGTGAGGAGAGGCTGGAGTTGACCCGCTCTGGGCCTGTCCAGTTCCAGCCGGTTCCAGCTGGTTCCAGTGGCTGAACCACAGGGCACAGCCCGGCACCAGAGCCACACCAGAGGCACCTCAGGGGAAGGCGGTTAAAGAACGGGTGAAACGGCAGCAAGGCGTGAGGGAAAAGTGTGAGGGGGGGGCGGCACTGCAAGCCCTGAGGGGAGAGAAGGAGGAGGAGGAGGAGATGGTGGTGGTGCTCCAGGCCTGGGCCAGAGAGCAGCACTCTGGGCAGAAGGGAAGGTGTGTGGCAAAAGGAGCAGCAGAGAAGGGCTGTTATGGACTGACTGTGGCACCCCTACTCCATTCTTCCTGAACCGCAGTCAGAAAAGGAGTGAAGTTGAGCCTGGAAGAAAGCCGGGTTTTGGGAAGGGAAGGTGTTGTTTTAATCGGCCTTTGTTTCTCACTATCCAAGCCTATTGCAATCACCAAAAAATTAATTTTCCCCACGTCAAGTCTGGCTTGCCCATGATGCTAATTGGTAAGGGATTTCCCTGTCCAATGTGCTTTTCTGTCTTATTTTCTCCCCCCTGTCCTGTTAAGGAGGGGGAGTGAGAGAGCGGCTGGGTGGGCCTCTGCCAGCCGGCAAATGCCGGCATACAACTGCTCACCAGAGGTTAGGATCAGCAAGCTACGGCAGCAGTGTCAAGGACAGACAGACAAGATTTTGAAAGACCCACTGCAGTAGCACCCAGAAGACA
The DNA here is from genome assembly GCF_018691265.1 of Tyto alba. Lineage (NCBI taxonomy): Eukaryota > Metazoa > Chordata > Aves > Strigiformes > Tytonidae > Tyto > Tyto alba. The sequence continues at coordinate 5,584,670 of NW_024881278.1, read as the reverse complement.
ACTGGAAAAGGATTGAAAATGAGAGCTGAAAAATTGGGGGCTCTGTGAGAGCCAGAGGAAACACTCCCAGCTCCCACTGAGCTTCACCCTTGGCTGAGGCCAGGAGCCCCATCTTGCAGAGTCAAGACAAGACCATTCGGCTGCCTGAGATTCTCTTGCCTCTGAGAGGATCAGCATCTGCAGGGTCTGGGTATTACTTGCTGGTACACTTGGACCAGAATATTGAAAAGGAAAATACAATCTGCTATACCTCTTAGGCTAGGGCTCAGCATCCTTCCCAAAGAAACCTGATGTTGGTTTCTTTGAGCTAATCAGACCTCCACACACACCCCCCAAGAAATTTAAATGGGGAATAATAAATAGGAAGTGATGAAAAGTAAACACATTAAAAAATAACTTTCCAGGTGCACATTCTTGCTAAGATTCATAAAACTTTCCGAACATACAAATATTTGTACAAATAACTGAAGATTATCTCAAATAGCAGAGCTGGTTAAAATAGCCTTGCAAAGAAGTGAAGAGCAAAGCCCTTCTCATTCATGAATATATTTATGCATTTGTTTATTACTATGCAGCCAGCTTTAAACCCTACCCAGCAGGGGAGAGACTATATACCTTATGCCTATGGGCCTCGTAATGCTTCCAGTGGGGATGGAAAAACTTCAAAAAAAGTTTGGCATTCAGATCCATTTTCTCTGCTTATCTGCTGCTAATCCAAACTCTCCCAACATATCAAAAACGTTGAACCGGGCAGGAAACCACATGAGAACAGGTTTTCCTGCAGGATTTCTGGCATTTCTACATTAGATTCCAGATGGAAACACCCATGAGAACAGCTTCTATCCTGGTATTTTTGGCACATTCAGTTCCAATCCTATCCGGAAACCTGAATTGGGAAGGGGAAAAAAGAAAAAAAGAAAATAAAAAAAAACCCATAACACAAAAAGCATCAACCATTTGTCCCAGTATTTCAAAACCTGAAGAAAGGTTTATCATTTGAGCTGGGGTTTAACATTAGGAAGCAGGAGGCAATGTTCTCAGGTTTATCTTCATTGGTTTATCTGTCCTTATTCCCAGTTTCACGCATCCCCAAAAAGAAATGCCAGAGTGTTTTAGCAAAACCAGAGATGACCATCCACTTCCAAATAAACATGGATGCTACCCCCAAAAAAATTTGGGCTCCACCCAAACTACTTTCCTCCCTTCTATGCACAAATGAATGTCAGATACCAGAAGATAAAGGCATTAATTGAAACTTCTAAAAGAAAGGATTTCAAAGGGGTTATCCATGGCTACCACAGAAGTCAGGCTTTTTGCCAGTCTGAGTGAATTTCTCTAAAAAGTGAATGAATTCAACACATTTCCTGCAGTCCATTTCTGTTCATTTATCCAGCTTTGCTACTCTCTCTAGATTGGCAGCCGCTTCCAAAGATGGTAACTTCAGCAATAACAACTTTGAACAGAACCTTTCCAAAATTATATTCAGCCCTGCTCAGTGATTTTTGTTATCAAGGGGTTATTTAATACCAGCCTTTTTCTTATTTCTTTATTGTCATTGAAAGCATACGTATTTCATTCTTGGCACTGTCCAACTCTTTCTCTCTGGCCTCCTATCCGTTCCCCTTGCTTTTTTCACTGCTGCCCACACTGGGAGAAAATCTGCAACATCAGTTAGTTCATTAGCCGCTCACCTCCATATCCTAACTCTTCTGTGGTGCTATGAATGCTATGTAAATCTACAACAAAGGAACTGAAGAAAAAAAAACAAACAAAAAAAAACAAACAAACAAAACAAAACAAAAAAAAACAAACCAAACAAACAAACAAAAAAAAAAAAAAAAACAAAAAACCCAAAACCTGCTTCTTTTACTCAAATAGCCCATTTCAAGCTTCATCCAGAGGTTTCAAAAACCCCAAATGATCCAAAATATCTTTTCTTAAAGCCCTGTGGATACCTGTTCATGTACTGCTGAATTCTGCTACCTTTGAAACTTACTCAGTGAGTAATACTATTGAAGAGGGTGGGACTCTTGATTAAGGAATAAGGAAACAGCACCCGGCCCTCCCTTCTTGCTCCCCAGCCGTAGACTGCTGTGAGCTGGAAATGGTACCTTTGACCTCCTCTTGAAGTACAGAAGATTTGCTTCTGTTTATATTTTTAAACTTTTTTTCCCCTGAAGAAATGCTGCTGCATCTACTCACATGTACATCAGTTCCCTCTACTGGCAGCATTAATTAAGCTATTCCTTTAATTCACCAGGTAGATTGTGGGTTTGGAAAGGAAGATGTGCTCCGCTTGGTGGGAATATGTGGGGCCATTACCTGTAGGGTGTTATGCTCTTCCACTTTATAGCAGAAACATTAGTACGCTGGTTCTTACTAGTGTACTAGTAGCTCTCCTCTCTAGCTTTTTAAAACTCACGTTCCATGTTATGGTTCAGGGCAGATACTTAACATCATCTTAACATATTTTGGTCCTTAACTGTGGCAGTAAGGGGGAAACTGAAGAGCAATGACCTCTGAAGCAGCTCAGGCAAACATGCTGCAACAACCCTTGAGCTCTCCTTTTGGTGGCTGGGGTGAGCATAGAGCCTCTCCTCATCCCGGGCAGCCCTTCATAAGGGGCTGGATGGTCCATCAGGCTCCTTTTGCTCCTTCATGCACCCAGAGGCTACTCTAAAGCAATGCTGCTTCAAAACATGCTTAAAATAATTTGGCCATTCTTCTACCTTTATATTTCTTTTTTTGGTTTTTTTGTTTTTTTTTTTTTGGGGGGGGGGGGAGGGGTTGCCTCTAGTTAAAGTAGATTGATTTTGTCCTGCCACAGGTAATGTTTTCATCCTCTGATATTAGGCCAGAGGAAGAAGTCATTCACTGGACTTGGGTGCTTGAGGAAAACACAGAATGAAAGACAACTACCTGTCATTTAAAAAAAAAAAAAAAGAAAAAAAAAAAAAAAAACACAACAAACACAAAACACAAGAACGTCTGCCTCAAAGAGAACAAAATAAAAGATTTGATTTCCCCTTTGCACTCAAGCCACCAATATTTAACAAAACCATCAAAAGTCTTTAAATTTTCTAAGCAAATGGTGGGTAGTACTATTTCATAGCTCTCTGCAGTTTTTCCAGTAGTTTCAATAGCTATATTTGGGATTTTAAACTGTTGATTAAAATCTCCACTTAGGACCAAACCGTATAAACCTGCATGGGTATAGTGACCAATGAAACCATTCCTGGAAATGGAGCTTTTTAGTGCAAGTAGAAGTGGAAAGACAACATAGAAATTGGTAGAAAAAAGTAACAACAGCCTATATACACCTGAATTTGTATATGCAAATGTGGGGGGCATAAAGTTAAAGACCTATTCAGCACCTCAGTTTAAATATGCCTCTCACTTCTAACTGGCATGGATTAGATGCCCTCAATGTATTCAGTTTCTTGGAATTTTCAAAATGTGTCATTATTGGGGATTTTTTTTTCTTTTTTTTTTTAATCTAGGTCGTATTTCTAAAAGAGATTGTACAAAAATGTTGTATTTGACCCCAGTGTTCTGATTAAATGCATTACAGGACCTGCAGTCATATTTAAAGGAGAAAAAAACATTCTTGCTCACGCTGCTGCATGAGTTCCTGTTTGAGGAATAAAATTGTTTATTTCTGATTCTTCCAGGAGCTTTTACGGACTGATCAAGTGTCAAGACATGGTAGTTGACTCAAAGGTAACATAGATATTGCTTCATAATATCTTTAGGACCTGAATAAAATCTTGAGATACTTTGAAACTATGGGACTATAATGAAAATACATTTCTTTCTTTGCATTATCCTTTGTAATGGGGAGCTTTACATTTTCTTTCTAGCAACAATGATGTACATTGTACTATCAAGACATTTTTAGGGACCATTTACCTGAATACAATTTGTGTGTAAGGTGTCTGATAGCCAACCTGGATTTATGCTTCCTGGTCCCTGTAATAAGTGAATAGATTTCTTCCTTTTTTTTTCCCATCAAAATAAATGTCAGAAGTACTTTGATTGTTCAATAAGGGAGAAAAACATCCTTTTTCAAGTGAAAGAAATGGCCATGGGCTAAGTTTTGGTGTTGCTGGAAGCTCTGTTGAGCCTCCCAGCTCCAGGAGCAATGTGTGCAAGGACACAGGGTATGCCCAAACATCTCTCCCCCAACGAGGAGGGCTCATTCACTATCTGGTTTTGGTTGCCCACTGAACGAGGAAAGGTCCTTGAGGCGTCAGAGTGGTCCTTGCAAAGCGTGTTGGGACCCTGCCACAGAAGCAAGTTTTTAGGAAGAATGTTCTTGCCTTTACAAAAATATGGCTGTAGCAGTTTGCCTAAATTATACTTTCCCTCAGTATTTCTTGGACTCTGAAAACCCTAATTCAGCCCAGCTCTTCAGAGTGGCTATGTTGGGATTTTTGTACATTACCCCAGGCCCATCTGGATTCCCATACAGGCCAGGTATGCAGCATAAGTAGCCCGAATTTAGCCTATCTGGGGCATTATTAGATTAGGTCCTGTATTCATGCACACAGGTACCCACACATAGAAGAATTATCCAGAAATTTATAAGAAAAATATTTTAAGATAACAGACTTCCCAAACTATGATATCAATTCCTGCTTCCTACCTTCTTTTCATGGTGAGCGACTGAGGTGATGTCTAACATGTGTCTACCCGAGGCAATATCTTTTTGATATCATGCAGTGGAAATGGCAGAATCTGGCTCTTTAGTGACCATGACATCCAAAAATTGGATGCAGGAATTCACCTCCCTTTCATAGGTTAAATGAATATTCTGCAAGTATCGATTGTTCAGTTCTTCCAGTGGAAGATGAATGTGATCGGCATCGATAATCAGAAAAAATATCATCTACATACCTCTCATATGCAGATGGTGGCTGTTCAATACCAGTCAGCAGTACAGCTTCCTGGTGTGACAGGAAAATATCTGCAGCAATTGAGGATTAACAGAGGCCATTGCTACATCAGTGTTTTGTTTGTAATAGTTTCCATTCTATCAGAAATAACTGGTTGCACATTTCTGTGTCTGACATTAAAATTCACCATTGAAATCTCACTCGGTAATAATAAAGCCCCTGCAAGAGTCTCTACAAACACACTAGACTCCAAATTAAAGAGCAAGTGTATTGTTAGGGTTTGCATGGATCTTTTTTGAATTAGTGCTAGGTGAACAATAAATAAAATTCCAGGAGAAGTTCCCCAAGCTGATATGCATTCAAGGTATTATCTTTGCTCTGTACTGTATGCGCTTCTGGGTGAAAAAATTCTAATTGCACTTCCATTCAAAAATCAACCGTGGGAATAAGGAATCATGCTCATTTTATGCACAGCAGCCTGAAGGCCTTATCCTTAAAACAAATTACAGCGCCTCCTATGCAACTCACACTCTAAAGCTAATTCTAACCCTAAAGCAAAACTCCAAAATTAAACTTTAATCTGTGATCTAAACAATTTTGTGTTTGTGATCGATCTTGGTGGGGTGGATTTTAATATATGTGTGTGTGTGTGTGTGTGTGTGTGTGCGCGCAAGTGTGCATGTGTGGGTGTGTATACAAAAAATACAAAACACTAAGGTAATTGTTATCACAGATGAAGACAGAACATTAAATACTCTGCTCAGTAAAACTGAGATAAAATACATACAGTAAAGACAGGGAATAAAGCTGTTAAGCACATACTCCTATATGTAACAGAGTCCTGGACTTGCCACCAGTGAAAGCTTAAATTCCACCACATGTATCATATTTGCTACATTCTGCCAAAGAAATAGGCAGGCTGCCATGCCATTAAAGCAATTACTCTTACCCTCTCAGATATGTAGAAATTAGATTCTGCTCCTTGAAATCATACGCTGGAGGAAGTAGAGAACAAGGACAGGGGGAGTATGAAGAGGAGAGTCAGAAAGGCACCGATTCCTCCCAGAAAGGAAAAATCACTGCCTCGGCACTGGAAGGCTTTGGGTCAGCAAGAGTTAAAGGAGTTTGAAGTGTATGGTCTGTCTCTCCCCAACTTGGTGCAGTGACTCTGCATCCTGCAGGAACCTGTTCAGATGCTCTGATAAGTCAGACAGAATTCATGGGAGATTACCACACAGCTCCTGCCAAGCTGTGCTGCAGCGCGGGTAATAGATATGCTCCAGTACTAAATCCTAAAAGGCCCTGCTACATCTGTCAAGCATGCCCTGGAAAAGCACCCTCAGTTCAGATGTTATCACTGCTCTGCCTGCATCAGAAGATTTAGTGTCCACCCTGGAGGTTGCTTTTGCCGCACAGTTTTCAGGGGCAAAACAACAAGGAAGAAAGATGAGAGAAAAAAGGCAAATTATTCTTGCTTAAAGCAAAAGGAATAAAGTGATGTGCTTGCAGACTAGTTCAGCTTCTCACCCTGCATCCAGAAGGTCCCAAATCCCACATTAAGATGGTACTGATGTTCTAAGCTGATTAGCTCGGACGCGTTCGGCTCCCTGGACTGTGACACCATGAAGATGATCTTCTGTAGAGCGACTCTTTCCCAAGGAAAGCTGAACAACAAACCCAGTGGGGGGTCGCAGGCAGTGGATAGAAGATGCCTGCCTTTGATAATTAACTTTAAAACTGGTTCTAGAAAAGCTGCTCTGGCATAAAATGAACTTTGCAGAGCACTGCTTATGGAACAATTGCTGCTCCTCCCATTAACCACGTAAGCAGGGATTTGGTCAAAAATGGTTCTAATGTTATTTATCATTTTACACCATACAAAAAATAGGTATATAAGATACATATATACTTAGAAAAGACATATAAATGAACACACACAGACACCCTGGAAAACAACAGCCTTGGGAACAACTCCCTTCTTAATATACTCCAAAATAGAGCCATGCATTTTAACCATCTGTCTCCTTATTCAAATCTGCGTGAAATATCGAAGTACAACAGCGGCTCCTTTTTCACTAGGTGCACTCTGAGAGTTCAAGGGAGAAAGGCTACAATTTCCTGACCCAGCATACTGCATTTTAAACTTCTGTTTCCTGAAGCCGATTTTAAGGACAGATAAGTTCCAGCTATCGGGATCTCAAGAAGAAGAGCCCCAGGCTGTCACGTTTATAGCTCCGTACTGTGGTAGAGGCTGGATGGAGATAGGGCAAACGGG